>NC_083727.1:1255000-1880000 GCF_028564815.1 Eubalaena glacialis | reverse complement strand
AGGGAGGGTGGGTGGCCCAGTGGGCAGGGTCTGGGCGAGCACAGTACAAGCTTCGGGGCTAGAAACGTGCCTTATAGTCTCGTTTGTCCGGTTTGACTTTCGTATGGTTACACCATTAACCCCATTCTATCAATAATATTCCATTTGCCTTACTTTTCTTCAAATAAATACTTGTCAGTTCGTAATTTTCAGGGAAGCTTAGGCTAGTGGAGTGGGGCGTGGACAGAAGCTTGACTGTGATGGTCGCTGAGCCCCGCGGGAAAACCTTGACGCCTGAGAGCGAAAGCCACTGCAGGGAAGAAGGCGCGGACTGATTCATCTGGCTGGGTTTTAGCAAGATGTTGGATGGATTCTGGATACGTTTGCAGGTGGAGAGACTTGGTGTGTCGGCTGTGGCAGGGAGAGAAAAGCGAGCGTTGAGGAGCGCCCCGGCCGAGGCTTTCTGGTGCAGGAGGCCGGACACAACCTCGGGGTTGCAGGTGCTCCTCGGAAGTTTGCGGGGAGCTGTGCTTTGTTCTGTGTTCAAGGGAATAACGGGGTACACAGGAACCCTGGGCCTCACCCTCTCGCATCCCCGGATAAAGTGTAACCTACCAAACAAAAACGGATTCGCTCTGATGCGATGGTTCCCAGTCTGTGGGATGCCAACTGCAGAGTCTTATTATTATGGTGATAGCAAAGGGCCTAAATAACCGTCTCGTAATTGATTGAAAAGGAAAAAAAAAGGAAGCCATGGGAAGGAGCCTTCCACAGTCGCGTGGGCTTCAGCGTGCCTTGAAGTAGTCTTTGGTTGACACTCTGTCGAATTTTTCTCTAGCAGTAAGGTTTTAAGAAAAATCTAAGTTGTGTCTGTTGATTTGGGGCAAGTAGTTCATATTGAAAATTACTTACAATTACATTCCGCTAACGTTGAGTTTCCATTTATTCACATTCCTGGTGGGATTGGGGTTAACATTTCCCCTTGGCTTCTAGAACAGTCTCTTCTTCATTTAGGCTTTGTAATCTCAGGATGGGATGGGACCTCAGGGACAGATAGGCATGGACTTCAAAGTTCAGTGGATCTGGGTTTAATTCTGGATTTGCTACATAACGGCTTGAGCAAGACACTCAAACTTCGTGAGTTTTAATGACCAAATCTTGAGAATTGGGTTTGATCTAGTATCTCCTTCACTGGGTTGTTGTAAAGACGTGATAAAACGATGCCTGTCCGGGTGTGCCTGGCGCTTGCTGAAGACTGACGGCAGGTGCTCTACAGCCGTTATCTTATACTTGAGACGCGTGACAAGGAGACAGATTGTAAATAACTCGGCCCAAGTCACATAATTAAATTTGAAGACATCATTTTAGGATGTTGTTTTTCCAAAAATGTATCATTTTGTTTTCCTTTTAGGATTTGGAGTTCCATGGAGTGATGAGATTTTATTTTCAAGATAAAGCTGCTGGGAACTTTGCAACAAAATGTATCCGGGTCTCTAGTACCGCCACCACCCAGGACGTGCTGGAAACGCTCGCGGAGAAATTCCGCCCTGACATGCGGATGTTGTCATCACCCAAGTACTCCCTGTACGAAGTGCACGTCAGCGGAGGTCAGTGGACACAGACGGGGCTTGTCGGCCATGTGTGCTCATCTTGAGACTATCACAGTCACTTGTCCCAGGGGTCCTGCTTTACTGCTGACCCCCTCTTTCTTTTTCTGGAGGGGCTGGGGAAGCAGTTAACAGGTTGGCAAAACTTGAGTATGTCTGCGAAATGTCCTCGTAAGTTCCTAGCAGGTGCATTTGTTGGGAGTTAGAATGAATAGATTAGTTTTACATATGCTCACTTCTCCAAAGATAAGTAGCATAACGTTTCATAATTGAAATTCTCCAGCAGATCTGTCACATACATTGATGATACAGTAAGCTGCTTAATTTTGGAGAAGTATTTCATGTAACTCTTCTGCATAGATTATAATATTACAATTAATGATAGATAACCCAGTGTTTTATGAGTACAGTATTTTATGAATAAAACCCAGTGTTTTATCATACTTGCTGTAATATTTTTGTAATGTGAAACAGTAACGTTATTCTTTGGGAACAATTAGGGCATCTTGAGGAAACTCTCATGTAGTTAGTAATTTCTCCTTGTTTTAAGATTTGAAATTTCTGCAAGTATCCTATATATCACATGGCAATTGAAGTTGAACTGATTAGAAATGTAGAAATTTATAAAATTTTTTGAGTGCTTTTGAAGTACTGAGTCACCTGTTTCAACAAAAAAAATAACAAATTCCAGTTAATGCAGTAAACAAAGGATTGTATATAGTACAAGCCCAATTTGAATACCTGTTTAAGTTTCAGCCACAAAACCTGTTTGAACATAATTTATTTTTCTTATCTTCAAAAGTACAGCTTTCTTTGTACGTTTGAAATTGGGCTAAAATTTTTGTAGTGTGTGGAATTCAGGTGTCACCAAATGCTACCAGTATTATATTAGGTGGGCTGTATTTGTTTATCACTCTTTTAAGGTTACTAGGGTATCACCTACATAAATAATACCCAAACTAAATTTGACAATAGCGGATGGTCTCAATTTTGGATGTTTTTTTGAGGTTGAGTTCTCCTTTTACCTAAGAATCTTTTTAAATAGGTTACAAAGAGGAAGAAAGTATTTCTCACTTTCAGCCCTCTTCTCGCTGCACCGTTGGGTCATTTGAATACTGCCAAGTGAGGTCTTTGGAATGCTATCTAAGATTGGGATTTGAGATCTAAAAATGGAATGGGTTTGATTTTTTTTAAAGAACATTTTTTCTTTAAACTTTCTTTGCTAGATTTGTTTTTAATTAAAAAGTAAAATATGTTACTTGTAAGGGATGAAAACACAAGGAAGGTGTGTAAAGAAGGAGGTGTTCCGCGTCTCCCCCCGCCCCTGTAGTGACCACTAGGCTAGCCTGGCCGTGTCCTTCTGCACCTTCGTACCCCGCCAGGGTCTCAGACAGGAGCAGGCCCTGGCGTGCAGGTTCTCAATCTCTTTCGGGTCACGGAGCCCTTAGTGTGTCAGTAATTTTTTTAGTGGCATCCCTAGGCCAAAGGAAATACCTAACAGGTCATTTTACTGCATAGATTCAGACAAGTTCATCAGGATTTATGCTTTAACAGCTTGGTGGATGTTTGAAAAAATAGTACAGATCAAATGAAAGGAAAACTGAAAATTTCATTCCGTTCTTAATCACAGTGGCTCCCTGACGGGGCACGTGTGCCTCCTGGGCCCTGCCCAGCTCCTGGGCAGGGGCAGTGCCCTCCTTTCCTATTCACATTGGTTTGCGGGCAGCGCTTGTCTCTACAGCGCCGTGGAAAGCCCGGCGTGACCCTGATGGGACAGTGCGCGACCTGGTGGGGACCAGCAGCTCCTGCCGCATCCGGCAGGTGCAGCTCGTTCCCCTGGAAATGTAACGTGCTACTCAGTGAGCCGCTGGACGCAGCCGCTGGTGTGTGAGCCAGAGCGCTGGCCCGGCACCGTGGGAGCGCCGCTCTCATCCCTTCTCTGCGTTAGGGTTCCTTGTGTGAGATCAACTGGAAAGGTAAAAAGGGTTCTGCTCTTCTAACGTAAGGCCGAAGAAACCTTAAGTTACAAAGCTGTGGCAGGGCCCTAATTATATTTGCATGCAGTAGTTGGGCACGTATGCTTTAGGGCAGCTCACCTTGCTTTTGTTTGACTTTTATGATTTAGACTTAATTGTTCTTAAGATTGGTTCTCTAAAAAATATGCCATGAGGGATTTTGATCTAGTGCAAATTCTGCAACACAAACAACTTGGTAATTTTGGTTTGCAGCAGGAATTTGAAACTTCTTGATCCAATATGTGATTTATTACTCTTTTCTCATATTTTCAGTTGATAAAATAATGACTTGGAATTTGTTTTTCCTGTATTCTGATCATTAACACTGCTGTTTACCTATAATATTTACTAAAAGCCTCTATAACTCTCCATCTTCTCAGTTTGCCCCGTTGACTCTTGCTTCCTGTACCATTGTAATCCACCCCCTCTGGTCTCACTGCTTCCTGTCTTTGCTGCCCTCCTTGTGGTGCATCCTGTGTGCGTTTACCTGGGTAGTCTTTGCCAGCTCTCAGCTTCTAGTAGGTGGTCAGGCTGTGTAGGGCCCTCAGTGGGCTGCCATGAGGCTTGTTAGGTTTCTGATAAGGAAGGGAGTAGTCACTTAACATAGCACTTCATCGACAGAGAAAAGGCTGGTGCTTCAAGGTGGGAGGGGCTGTGCGGGTCGAGGCGCGTGCGATTTGGAGACGAGAGTCAGGTACAGGGGGAGGAGGGAGAGTGCAGTGATCACTTCCAGACTGATGACGGTGGCGCCATTTCTTGACAGCATCTTAACATTAATATGAGAAGAAAAATCCCATGAATCAGTGGAACTTCTGTGTGATATTAACATTATTTCCGTATTTTCCAGTTGTACGTGAGAGAATTTGATTTATAGAAACAAACGTATGGCAAAGCCCTGCTTATATTTTTTTCTAGTCCATGTGTATTTCTCTTATTTTCTGGGTTAGATTCTAAGTGTTGTCAGGAAGCTGTGCCTGGTCCGTGTCTGGCATTGGACACGTGGTAGTACACATACAGTAGCACCAAAATACTGAATTAGTCATTGAAACTCTAACTTCACATTGTGAATTACACTTCAGCCTATCAGTAAGTAATCAAGGTAATTAGGTATTTTTTGTCTGTAAAATTTAATGTGTATCAGAATGTTGTATTGGCTAGTGCCATTAGATAACCATGGCTTATTTTTTTTTCTTTTCATGTTGTGAAGAAGAAAGAAGATTGGATATAGACGAGAAGCCCCTTGTTGTGCAGTTGAATTGGAATAAGGATGATCGAGAGGGCAGATTTGTTCTTAAGAATGAGAACGATGCCATTCCTGCTAAGGTGAGGCCTTGGGTCTCGGCCCGTGCTGTGCCTGGCCTGTGTCTGACCGCGTGTCGTGTCGGAGGGGTTCATTCTCTGTTTCGCTTCTCTTCCGAAACTACCCTTTTACCCCCGTCCTGGAACATAATTTAAAAGTAGCCCAGCTTCTCCCTGCTTCATCCTCTGTTTCACTGAATAATCCAAAATATTACTCCTTCCTTTTCAAAGAAGAGTTATGTAAGCTTTTGTTCCTAAGAGGCTTAGTGTTCAAATCAGCTTCAGGTTTTTTTCCCTAAATTATAAAGTCAAAATAGGTTTTAATAAGAATCAGAAGGGAAAATAAAACTTTAATAACCTATTTATATGTGAACTTTTCGATACAACTTAATAAGGCATATTTAAGACCTTTTTCATGTTATATGTGTAAGGTTAGAAATTAGTAAACTTTCTTGAGTTTCTTTGGATGATGAAATAGAGTGAGTCTAAAACTTTCTCAGGTAGTAGGATGTCTGGAATTCCTGTGCTACTGTTCTTTTTATGTGGAATACTATGAAATATTGATACAATTTTAAAATAATTATAATTCTGTTTTAAGTCAAGTGGCCTCTTACACTAGAATTCAGTATTGACAAGTGATAGCAAATGCAGAGGTTAAGAATATTTTGAGAAAAATCCTGTATTTAATTTTTTGCCCCAGCAGACTGAGGGGAAAGTACCATTATTTACTTTCGGCAGCAGTTTTCACGTTGTCTGTGCCATGTCCTGTGTGTTCCTGTTCCTGCGCTCCAGGGGCTTTTATTGCCTTTGTGGCAAATACATATGATACAAGAATGGATACTTTTGTGTGTGTGTGTGTGTGTCCATGTTTTATTTTGTTTCTGCACCATGATTTCAGCTGATGTACCTTTTCACGGAGCCACAGACCCTGCTTGCTATGTAGTAGAACTCTTCTGGGGTCAGGATGACAGCAGGGTGCTGGAGTAGCTTGCAAGGAAACGGAGTTGCTCACTCACAAAGCAGAAGGCAGTTTTCTTTCCCAATAAGATAATCTTTTATTTTCCTTGATTCTTTACCAGCCAACCTATTAAGTCATATAAAAAATAATTTGTCTCTGTGTCATCTGCTGGCAGGCCAAGTTATAAATTAAGAATAAGGAAACAAATAAGTAAGATCTGGAAAAGAAATTAGAAGTTTTTGCACAGACACAATACTTATAACTTTGCTTCATAAAAGCCAGTTTATTAGGGCTACTCTTAACATTTCTTTTGAAGTTAAAGAAGACATATTTAAAGTAGATGATGATTCAAACACTTAGTTATTTCCATATTTTCATTAGTTTCCTTTTATTTAAGTTACTTCATGTAAATTATTTGGATTTTTATTTATTAAAAATAATAAATAAACTGGTGTTATTCCAACCCCAGTTTTCTAACTGGGTTTGGATTTTCTTGTGTGTTTGCTTCCTTGGTTATTAGTTTTGAATTAAGATAAAATTTACACACGGTGAAATGAGATCTTGAATGTGTAAGTTTTGATCAGTACACTCACGTAACTGTCGGCCCATCAAGACAAAGAACGTTTCTCACCCCAGACCTTCCCCTGCTCCAGTGGCTCTGTTTCTGGCCGCAGCGTGTGAGGTGAAGTTAGCTAAGCCATAGACAGCTTTATGTCATTCTGTGTCATAGCCAGTGTAGTGATAATGTTACTTTTATCAGAAGGCTCAAAGTAACGGACCTGAAAAGCAGGAAAAAGAAGGTGTTATCCAGAACTTCAAGAGAACTCTCTCAAAGAAAGAAAAGAAGGAAAAAAAGAAGAGAGAAAAAGAGGCAATAAGGCAGGCGTCTGATCGAGACGATAGACCTTTCCATGGGGATGACACGTAAGTTAATTTAGGAAGTATTCCTGTTTCTTTGTGTTCGAAGCCCAGTGTTTTTCGTGCAGCAGACCTCATTGAGTTGCCAGGTGAAGGCCGAAGAGGGTGCGTATCAGCTGAGCGCGCTGGGCGTGTGCCGGCTCCGCGGCGTCGAGGGAAGCCGGTGGGGCTGTGGCTGCGCAGCACGCGTTGCTCACGGTACCGGCCTCGCGGTGCTTGCTCTTCTTAAAGATGCGGGCTGACGGACAGTACTGCTGTTCCTGGGGAGACCGTGGGTGTCAGGCTGCTCTTCACCTCTGCCTGGCCTTTCCTCTCCTCTCATTGCTGTTGTTCTGGTCCTTAAGGCAGCAGTGGATTCTTAGACACCTCAGGTACGCTTAACACCTGATCAGAGGTTGGCAAGGCCAGTGAGAAAAGCTGGTGTTCGCTTTTCAGGCTCAAATGCACCATCAGGCTCACTCCAGCCCCCGCCCGCCCCCCTTCCTTATTCTCTCACAGCAGCCCCATCACAGGTGTCTTTACCTGTCTGAAGGGATTTGAGCTTCTGACCTCGGAGCTGAGGGCATAAGGGAAACCGCTGTGTTTCGTTACAACAGAAAGGAGCCATGAGCAGCAGCTGGCCTTCCTCCTCACGTGGCGCCTCCTGGCCTCAGCGCAGCCTCCTCAGTTTTCAGTTCAGTTCATTCTGTTAGCGTGGTTTCTCTTAGGCCTCTTCCTTGCCTTGGAGTTGATGGCATAGTATTCTGTTTACAGCTTATTTTAGAAAGTCAGAGTAGGTAGATTTGCCAGAAAGGGAAAAGGAGTTTCTTGTCACGTATGAACCCAAAGAGAGCCGTAGTTTGTTCATGCGACACAAATATATACGCTTCATATATCTATGTAGAGAGTTTTTAAACAAGTGTAATCAGTCTTTTGAAACCAGAACTTTTCACATGACATTTTCCCACTAAAATTCTATGTATTTCACATAGATACACATAGTCAAAATATATATATTTTCACAAAAAACATACATACTAAATAATTTAAATGATTGTGCAGTATTCTATCATATAGTTTTCCCATAATTTATGAAACCAGCCCTTTTCATGTACTTGTGGATAGTTTACAGGGCTTTTTTGGTATTATAAATGATACTCCAGTGAATATCCTTGTTTTTACAATTTTGAGGACTCATGTGAATATTTCCTAAGGAAACGTTCTGGAAGTATGGCTCACAGACACCTTGGGATGCTTGTGTTGCCGGACAGCCCCTGGAAAGGTCTCCATGGCCCACGAGCCCTCTCATTTCCATACCCTTAGTACTGCCGAGTGTAACAGAGCAGAGTACGGTCTCTGCAGTATGTGAGACCTTCAATAACTCGAGCTCACTGTATCATGAACAAGGTCGATGTCTCTCTGCACGTTAATTAACCGTTTCTATTCTGCTGCTGCTGCGGTGACCTCTTCAAGTCTTTTTTCCATTTTTTGGTTGATTCTAAGTGTTGTGTGTGTCTTGAGGATATTAACCATTTGTCGGTGAAGGGAGTTTACTTTAGAGGGGAATTTGAGCCCATTGTAGAGTGCATCCAAATGGATTTAGATATTAATCTGTCAGGCAGAGACGCCTATGGGGTGCACATGAACTCTTGACTATAGTATTACATAGTAAGGCTCTACGTAGTGTATTTATGCAAGAGAAAGAACTTGTATACATAGATTGTTCATATATGAAAAATATCAAGGAAAAGGAGAGTTAAAAACTTAGGCTACAGTTTGTTCTATTTATTTAGTTTATAGGGGGATAAATTATTTGTGTTAAGGAAATGAGCTACTTAAAATGAGTTAAGTTTAACTTGATTGATTTGAAGCTTGACTGACTTAATGAAATTATTTTATGATTTTAAAAATGGCATCCTTAAAGTATATTTATCAAAATTTAGTCAAGCATATCAATCTTACCTAAATATTTAGTTTTCAACTCATCATTCTATACAGTGGACTCGTTATAGGAACTTTTGGAGCAATTTCCTTTTAAAACTTCAGCTTCAAGAGAGTGAATGGTGGTAAATCTCTTAGTTGTTAAAAAATCAGGCTGTTTGAGTTCTTCAAGATTTACTGTAATTTGAAGACAGATTTTTACTAAACTAAAGTATGTTCAGTCCTTTATTTCTAGTGGTTGGCATGTTGTATCCCTCATTTAGTCTATTTTAAGATAACCGTGGTAGAGATAACTGAAATGTATAATTTATACATTTTTCTTCTAGCTTTATTAATGAATACTCAATAATTAAGTTCTATAAACTCACTATAAAATTTTAATTATAAATTTCTGCTTAGTTCAGTATTTTAGCTTGTATTGAGAGGAAGTTTATTCTTTATCCGTAGTAATTAGCACATGGTGAATGGTACATGGCAGAACTATGTAGCCAAATAACAACTGCCATTTTGAGTTTTGTATGATTTCAGTATAATTGTTTCTAATATAAAATTTTAAAAATCTTGTTATTGCCTTTTTTTCCTTACAGTGAAAATTCTCGACTGGCTGCTGAGGTTTACAAAGACATGCCTGAAACTAGCTTTACCCGAACAATTTCTAATCCCGAGGTGGTTATGAAACGACGGAGACAACAAAAACTGGAAAAGAGAATGCAGGAATTTCGGAGCTCAGATGGGCGACCTGATTCAGGTGCAGACTTTGAATTGTTTTTCTGTTATACTTGTTGTAAAGTCTATTAATTTAATAATCCTTTTTATGTATGCATGAGGCCTTGAATAAGTAAAGTTAATGGATGATGTAGCCTGTTCATAGCAAGTGTGTGCCATGTGTGTCTGGCACAAAGTCACTTTTGCCTTCAATATGTTTAGTTACGTATTTATCCCCAGTATGGCTTTTTTTTTTTTTTTTTTTTAATTCTGGAAAATGTCAAGTATATACAAGAAAATAGAGATATAATGAACTTCCCATGTGTTTATTACTAAGCAAGCTTCCATAATTAACACATGTTTCACCTCTGCTTCTACATATATTGCTTTCATTCCCAGACTGTGTTATTTTTGAATCAAATCCCAACTTTCTTATTATTTCATCCATAAATATTTTGATATATTTTCCTGAAAGGTAACCATTCTAAAAAAGCAAAAACAAAAATAAAGCAAACCATAGTACCATTATCACATAGAAAAGAATTGACAGTAATTCCTTAAAAATCATCAGATACCTGGTCATTGTTCAGATTTTCCTGATTGCCTTAGATAATTCCTTTAGTTGAGTCAGGATACAAATAAAACCTAAATATTGCATTTGCAATTGGTTAATTTGTCTTTTATGTCTTTCATTCTAAAATCCCCTCTCCTCTCTTGTATTTTACCTCTCAGTTTGCTTATTTGGTTTGTTTTAAAACCCTAGGTTGAATGTCTTGTAGGTTTTGCTGACGGCATCCTGTTGTGCGGTTTACCGCTTTTTTCCTCTTGTTTTCCTTGATTAGATACAGATACAGGGTTAGGGTTTTTGGTGGGAGGCGGTGGGACAGAAATACTCACCTTAGTGTCATCCGCAGGTGAGCAGTGGTTTGTAAAATTTTAATAAGCTCATGGATGTAAAGCTTCTCAATGTTTGTCCATCTATTGCGGTTATTGACCTTACTGATTCTTGAATGGTCGCTTCGAGCCAGCGGGGCTGTCTTCCAGCTGGCACCCAAGTCTGTGACATGGCCCAGTGATCTTGAGAGCTTCCCTGTAGGATAGGATGTCTGCTCACCTCGTGCTTTCCTGCCCCAGCCTAGGAGTCAGCTCTTCCTCGGAGGAATCCTGTTCCTTTTGCTGGGATAAGTATCTGGTTGCTAGGAGTGCTCCCTGTTACTGGTTAGTCTTTGCTTCTAAGCCTGTTTAGTGGACAGAGCTTAGGAAATACTTGGTTTTTTACTACTTTGATTTTAGAAAATCTGGGTGTCTTTTCTCAAGGTAAAATTCTTCCTCCTAAGAACAACAGAATAATTATTTACAACATAATTATATTAATCAGTTATAATACCAAAATCAAAATAGGGCTATTATTAATAACAATATGATACTGAAAACATTTTAAGCCTTTTGTGAAATCTGTGCTGTGTTTGAAATCGCATATTTGATTCCTGTGTATGTGATTATATACCCACATTGATTTACACATAGGTTTATTTGTTTTATTTTCCTTTTGACTTTGAAGGTTTGCTTCTTTAAAATTTAGTGTTGTTTAACAGTTTCTAAGTCAAATCTGCAAAACAAGGTACATTTAGAGAAGTCCAGCTTTTTTGTCCCTGTGGACCCCTTGAATCAAAGGCAACATCCTGTACACATGTCCCACTGTGATGTTTCCTGGAGATCACCCTGTATTGCTGAGGGAAATAAAGGTTAAAACGAGAAGTTAAAACACATGACTACTCTGTGAGCTATAAATTGGTTTTGTGTATTTTTAGCCATTTGATATAAAACTTTTATTTGTAATTAACCTGTAATTATACTCAGCAAGTAAAATAAAGTAGTTTTACTTGCTAAAAAATAATAGCATAATCATTTGTTTCAAAAAAAATCATTGTATTAGAAGGCTGTATCGTTGATCCAGGCTTTCCTAAAGATGTCTGACCTGGTTAAGTCATCGCCTCTGTGGCTCTTCTGGAGCGCTGCACTCAGGCGCTTAAGGGCGGAGCGTCACCCTGTTGCATGCTGCGCACCTGCTAGCTTACTCACTAATTTTAGGGTTTGAGTGTTGGGACCAGCGGCTTTTCTCTGAAGCCGGGTTTATAGCAGTTTTGGTTGGGAAGGTTGCTTAATTGTGGGCCCATTCTCTCGACTCCAAGGCTGAGTCAAAGGGTTAGTCCCTATCCAGACCCTCTTATTATCCGATATGTTTATGTGGCAGCAGGTTGGATCTGTCAGGGGAAGCTGTGCTCACACTCGCGTCGTATTCGTGGGAGCAGCGTTATTCTCTATTTTATTAGTGGTCTCTCTTACCTTATCTCCATTCACGAGGTAGTCTGTGGACCATGGTTCTGAAATGCGTGGTTGCTTGATTCTGCCCACTTGACAGAAATTGCTGGTGACCCCATGTCTTGTGAGCTCGCTCAGAGCTTTGTGTTAGGGTGGCGTGTCATACAGCACCAGCCACGGTGGGAGCCGGCCCTGAAACTTGGTTGTCTCTCCAGCATCACATGTTTGTTTTGACCCTTCGTGCCTGTGTGAACTGAGTCTTAATTATATGTTTCATGGGAATTATAGTATCGGTGATTCAAAAAAACTAGGACACTGAGAGACTTATTAGTTCTATAAATAATTTGATAGATGGCTTTTGAGACCTAAGTGATTATCTGTTTGTATATATTCTGTCTTATTCAATCAGGAATTGAAAAAGACAAGAAAAAGAAAGTAAGGAGAAAGGAGGGAGAAGCTACAAAGGTGAGGAAGGAGAAATGTAGTAAAAGTCTTAGGAAGGGCGAGAGGAATGCTCAGCGGTACCTGCCACATGCTGACCGACCGCGCTTCCGACCACGGGGAGGAGTCTGGCATCGTTACGGAAGTAACTTCCTCAGTGACCCCTTGAGGGATATTCAAGTATTGGCTCAGGGGTATGTGAGTCAGACTAAGGATAGCTGGCTTAGAGTGTCCGTTTTTATAAGTAACTTAACAAAATCTTTTTATAAAAAGTATGTCTTTAATGTGGGTCAGGATGCAACGTTACATATGTTGTTAAGATAAAGCAGGAAACTTTTTGCAGGTAACTTCAGCCTGTGTCCCCAGAGATCCATATTTGTTTTCCTGTGCCACTGGGGGTACTTTGATGGAAATATTTGATATGATCTGTTCATAAACCGCTGAAAGAGTTTTAAGCTAGGGATTGAGAACACTTTCAGTTTAGCCCAGGCCTCCAATCTGGAGCGGTTACTCTGAGAGCAGAATCGAGGGTTGATTTGAGGGAATTGTGGTCAGAAGCAGGCGTCCCCCTTCGAAGGCTTGTGTGGCCCCGGAAGGCCCGAGTCTCTGAGCTCAGTCGGGGACAGTGGCCATGAAGAGAGAAAAGCGGGAGCAATGTTAAGAGAGAGAATGATCGGGAAGCAGCGCCAGCCTGAGTTTTCTGGGGAGAGGAGGCCTTCAGGATGACGCCCTGCTTTGAGCTGGATGGATGTGGGTCTGTGGATGAAGGAGCATCCGGAGGAGAAGACAGGCTTCGTCTGTGTGTCTTGGGAGCGGCCGGCGTGGTGCAGGGGGATGCCTTTAGGCTGCCAGCTCGGTGGCTGAGCACTAGTCAGCAGTGCCAGGTGGAGAGAGAGATTCGGGAGCAAGCTGTTCTTGGGATGCAACATCATGGGCATGGAAGAGATTTGGTGGAGGTAGGAAGTATACAGGTAATACACGGCCATTGTTGGGAAGTAGGCCGAGAAAACAGGAACATAACCTCCAGAGAATTAGGAGAAGAAACAGCAAAACACCCACTAGAGTAGAGCTTGTCTGTTACAGGGATGGTTGGGTGGAAGGAACATTCTTCTGTACAGGCTCCTAGGAAACCCTAAAAAACTGGATACTGTTGGCAGAATAGCTGTTTGTGGTTAATATTAAGGCAGTCAAATATAGTAAATTCAAGTGTTCTGTTGGTTGGTTTTTAATAAACAACTTAGAAAACCCTATCCTTATAACCTGCTGAGGCTGTTAGCTTAGCTCTCAGGTTGGTGAAGAATGTTGTCACGGGTGGGTAGGGTTCCCGGAGAGTAACAGCCGAGTCTGTAATTTTCCTGTCTTGTTAGCCCGAGCATTGGTTCCCCAAGTTCTGATGACGTACTTAAAGAGATCTGTCTGACTCACTTCACGGCACATCAGAAGTCATAACTTGTAACAAGCCTTGGCCCCAGAGCTCATAAAGTATTTTTAACACTCAGATGTATTTACTTTCTTGATGTCTTCCAAGTGTAATTGACCTCAGAATGCCCTTGGGAGTCAGCCCTTCTGCCTCAGTTTTCTTGTGGACAGTCTTGAAGGTGTGGAGTGCTAGGACACGGACTCTGGAGTTGGGTTCCGGTAGGCACCCTTGTGTTCCGTGGGCCACGCTTTCTTCATCTTCTGAAGAGGGGAATAATCCTCCCTTAATTTTAGAACTGAAATGTATATTTATACAAACAGATTTTAGTCGATGGTAGAATTTTAAAATGTTAACTTTTCTTCTATCTCTCCTTCCTTAGGAAATTGGGAGGTATGTATTTCTGTTGTGATGATACTATGGTATTATGCTTTTAAACTAAAAACCTCTTAAATTAGACTGTATCCATTTATTTACTTATTAATCTGTCCATGGATGTAAGTGGGACTGAGGTCCTCTACTACTATTGTGTTATTGTCAGTTCCTCCCTTTATGTCTGCTAGTATTTGTTTATATAGTTAGGTGCTCATGTATAGGGTGCGTATGTATGAATTGAGTATTCTTCTTGTATTTATCCCTTTATCATTTTATAATGCCCGTCTTTGTTTTTTGTTATAGACTTTGCTCCAAAGTCTATTTTGTCTGATAGGAGTATTGCCACCCCCATTTTCTTGTCATTTCTACTTGCATGAAATACCTTTTTCTTTCCCCTCGCTTTCAGTCTGTATGGGTCATTAGCTCTGAAGTAAGTTTCTCATAAGCAGCACATAGGTGGTTCTGGTTTTTTATCCAATCAGCCGTCCTATGTTTTTTGATTGCAGCATTTAGTCCATTGACATTTAAAGTAATTATTGATAGGTATGTACTTACTGCCATTTTATGACTTGTTTTCTGCTAGTTTTTGTACTTCTCTGTTCATGTCTTCTTTCTGTTTCTTCCCTTGTATTTTGATGATTTTCTTTAGTGGTACTCTTGTGTCTTTTTGTTTCTAGTTCTTGTGTGTTTATTGTAGGTTTTTGATTTGTGGGTACTATGGGGTTCGTATATGTTGATCTATATCTACTTGTGGTAAACTAGTAGTCATTTAGTTCACACACATTGTAAAAGATCTGCAGTTTTTACTTCCCTCCCCTACGTTTTGTGTTTCTGATGTCATATTTTATGTCTTCATGTTGTTTCTTGTTCGTTTTCTCCCCCTGATTTCGACCCCACAGTCAGGTTGCGAGCTGTTTGGCGCCGAGGACAGTGACCAGTCTGTGCTGCGTCCTCAGCGTTGGGACGGGCGGTGGGGGGGGCCTTAACCCCTGTGAGTTTGGAGACAGCCTGACCCCTGGCCTGTGTCAGCAGGTCCGCAGTCTAATACCAGCCTGGGCTTGCTGATTCTTCTTTTTTTTTTTTTTTTTTTTTTTAAACATCTTTATTGGAGTGTAATTGCTTTACAGTGATGTGTTAGTTTCCGCTGTATAACAAAGTGAATCAGCTATATGTATACATATATCCCCATATCTCCTCCCTCTTGCGTCTCCCTCCCTCCCACCCTCCCTATCCCACCCCTCTAGGTGGTCACAAAGCACCGAGCTGATCTCCCTGTGCTATGTGGCTGCTTCCCACTAGCTATCTGTTTTACATTTGGTTGTGTATATATGTCCGTGCCACTCTCTCACTTTGTCCCAGCTTACCCTTCCCCCTCCCCGTGTCATTGCTGATTATTCTTAAAAGACCAGCATTATTTTATTGTAGTCAAGTTGTCATAATGCAGGGTGTGCCAGACTTATTGAAAAAGAGGGCGTGAGAAATATTCAGTAGCCAGAATCACTGCATTAGAATTCAGAAGAGGCAAAAAGGAGTCATAGAAATTTAGAATTTGCTTCAAGAGATCCACAGATGTTTAATCTAGCTCTTTAACTTAGAGGTGAGAAAAGGAAGTCGGGAAGCCTCCCCGAGGTCCCACGTAGCATGGGGCTGTGGCACCTTGCCTGAGTTGCCTACCTGCCCCCAGTAGTCTTTCAGCTAGACTTAAGATTTTAGGGCTTAAAAATCTTAGATCATAAGTAAAAAGCAAATTATGACACCAAAAATGTCAGTAATATAGCATATGTAGGATTGCATTAAAAAGAAATATACTAACAAAAAGAAAAGCTAAGGATATCCAAATTGCTCTGCTCTAGTTGACTTTTTTTCCTCCCAAATGAGTTCACAGCTAGAAATGACATTCTGGTTTGCAGTACCTGGAAATGTAAATAGAGCCCAGTGCTTTGGTGGCAGGTTCCTTATGAAATGTCTTTGGACTCCAGCACCTGAAATGTCCTGATTTCTGGTTCACTTTTTAAAAAACTGAGTTATTTAGTGGGATTAATATTGTTTGGGGTTTTTAAGTTTCAGATTGTTGGTCAGGAAGTAGCAGAAATGGGGAAAGTAGATGTCTAATGCTGTATAGGTAAGGAAATGAGAAAGCAATCGAAGAAAGAACAGCACTTTCAAGAAACTCCAGGGTTTCTTCCCTTTCTGTCCTTTACCCACAGTGGACATCAGTTCGTCATTATAAAAACTGCGTGGGCTTGAAGGGAGGACAGAAACAGCCTAGTCACACAGAATTACTCACCCTGTCTAGCACAGGATCACTGGGTCAGCATGTCCCTGCCAGTGTGTGTCACCTACCAGGAAGTGGGGATAGAATTAGCATTCAGATCTCTGTTATTGGAATAAAAGTTGTGATCAAAGATGTCACAATGTTTTTTTTCAGGTGGAACGTTGAGAATTTATGCCGATAGTTTAAAACCAAATATTCCCTACAAGACGATCCTGCTGTCTACCACAGATCCTGCAGACTTCGCTGTGGCTGAAGCTTTAGAGAAGTACGGTCTGGAGAAAGAAAATCCTAAGGATTATTGCATTGCCCGCGTGAGTACCTGCCACGTCGGTACTTACCCATATTACACGTGCTAGAACTTTGCATTTAAATGGAAAGATATTCTTTAAATGAAGTTAAACTTAGGCTGAATTTCTCCACACTGTATCACTTAGAATCTGGTAAACTGAAACCATGCATAAATATATATAAGAAACAACATTCTCCTTTCCATTACAAAAGTAATATGTGTTCCTGCTGTAAACTAAGAAAAGTATAAAAAGGCAAATTGAAGAAAATCCTCTATAGTTCTAATACCAAAGGATAAGTGCTATTAACATTTTGATGTATATCCTTCCAGTTTTTATTTTGCGTATATATAGGTAACAATTTTATTTTAGTAAAATCTGCTTTAATGATTTTTTTCTTAGGGTTTTTACTAAGATGTGTCATAACGACCCAACTTTAAATAAATCTTGGTTTGCTGTTCATCGTTAACCAACATTTGGCTGATAGGTTTAGTAGTCATCCATAATTTCTTGGAGATAAAGGGTGTATCTTTGACCCTGGTACTCAAGAAATACAGTGAAATTTTATGCCTCGGAGTTGAATTGGTGATAATAAGTAAAATCAAGCAGATTTTCTATTCTAAGACAAACTTTTTGGAAAATTATTAACCTTTAAGTCAGTCGCAAGTATATAATAACTTCTTTATAACCATTATTTCTCTGTCAAAATCTCATTGGAAGTAGATTTTTTTAAGAAGGTATCCTTCTTTCTCTCATCTTAGCAATTGATTATTAAATAATGAAAGTGTGGTTGTTTTAGTTCTTGACCTCACCAAGATTATTGAGAAATAATTAAAGTACAATGTATTACATGTATTTAAAGTTTATAATACCATCAGTTTGGGCATGTCAGCGCAATGAACATTTCCTTCACCTTCAGAAGTTTCCTTATGCCTCTTTGTATTTTTGTGTTTCATTGTATGGATATGTCACACTTTGTTCATCCATTTACCTGTTGATAGAATTTGCATTGTTTCCAGTTTTCAGTGTTTGGCTCTTACAGTAAAACTGCTGTGAGCATACATGTGCAGGTCTTCTCATAGAAGTACTTTTTTTCTTGAGTAAATACTCAAGTGAATGGCTCCGTAAGAGGCATATGTGTAACTTTTAAAGAAACTCTTTTCCAACCTGATTATACCATTTGCATCCCCACAGTCGTGTATGAGAGAGCCCGTTGCTCCGCCCCTCACCCATGCTTGGTTTGGTCAATCTTTTTAACTAGTAGGCATTCTGATGGGTGTAGTTGTATCTCATTGTGGAAGGAATTTGAGTTTCCCTGATTATCTATATACATGTCAAGTCCTATGTATGATACATGTACTGCGAATATTTTTTTCCCAGTCTGTGGCTTGGCTTGTCTTTTCATTTTTAAAATGGTATCTTTCAATGAGTAACAATTTATTAATTTTGTTGAAGTCCAACTTGTTAACTTTTTAGTGCTCTGTACTTTCTGGATGAGAATTCGCTTCCTCCAAGGCTGCAGACACTTTTACCTATATTTTATTTTAGAAGTTTCATAGTCTTAGGTCTTAGGTCTTACATTTGGGTCTGTGTGTTCCATTTCAAGGTAACATTTGTGTATGGTGTGAGATTAGGGTTGATGCTCAGTTTTTTCTGTACAGATACAGAAAAAAAGACTTTCTTTTCTCCCACTGAGTGCGTTGGCACCTTTGTTGAAAATCAATTGGCCATATATGTTTGGTTCTATTTCTGGAATCTATTCTGTTTCATTTATATATCTTATATCTTTTTGCCAACACCAAACTGTTTTGATTATTGTGGATTTATGGTGAGTCTTAAAATCATATGAAGTCCCAATTTTGCTTTCTCCTTTTGCTTTTAAAAATTGCTTTGGTTATTCTAGGTTATTTGCATTTACAAATAAATTTTAGAATCAACTTACCAATTTCTACATAAAAGCTGCTGGAGTTGTGACTGGGTTTGCATTGACCTTGTAGATGAATCAGAATCCTAACAACGTTCAGTCTTGCAGGCTGTGGACAGAGTGAGGGGGCTTCTGTAAGCGCTCAGCAGTGTTTTCTAGCGTTGCTACAGAGAGAATTAAATAAAAGGCCTTGCTTGAGTTTTATGGCTTTTTTCTTTTTGCTGAAAAGCTAAGACTTTATATTCAGTTGGAAACACCATTTGGTAGATCTGTAATTGTATGAATAAAGCCCAGTTTTCATCTGAAAATAGATGAGGAAACGGATGTTTTTATTCCACTGAGATGACAGTAAAGGAATAAAGCCCTGTGGACGTGCGCGAGGACAAAGAGATGAGTGAAGGGCTGGCAGAGCCGTTGTCGATGAGATTCTGAGGAAGTGGGCGGGTTCGTATCTAAGTTGCTGGACCTGCAGAGGGGGCCGGCCGAGGGGAAGCACGCAGCTACCTGTATCCCAGCCCCCAGCAGACTCAGGCATGAGGGGCTCTAGCACGTTCTGAGGCGGCATTGAAAATTGGGCTGAAAACAAATTGGGTGGAAAGTTTTTATAAGCAGTAGTAGCCTCCAGCATACTGCCTTCCCATCCAGCTACTGCGTCGTCTCTCCATCCGAAGGCCAGAGTAAAACTGATGGGGGAGGAGGCCTTGGCTTTGGGGGTCACTGGCATAGCAGGGTCTTTACCACAAGCAGGAGGATGGAGGGGAAGGCTGTACCCAGAAGATTGAAGGATTCCTCCCAGAAGGCACTTTCTGGTCAGAGAAGAAAGATCTTTATGGAAACTGACCTTCAGACGTCTGGTCCAGCAGCCGTCCTCGCCGGTACCGTCAGCTTTCCTGTGACTCGCTGTCAATGTGAGTGGACGGCCCAGACTCAATAGACATTTGCAAATGCCTTTAAAATGAAAGACAGACCAACACAGACAGATCAGAGAACCCAGAGATACAAGAGACAAAGCAGATGGAAGTGTGGGAAAGCTAAGAGACTCGGCGGCAGGAGGGATGGTGCATCCGGAGCACAGGGAGGAGAGCATGCGGGGGGCTCCTGGGGACTGAGAAGCCCAGGTAAATAGGGGGTGGGGGCAGAATGTCGACGGAGGGATGAAAGAGCAAGCGGAGGAAATCTGCCAGAGGACAAAAAGAGAGGGGGTCGGGAATTTAGATTACCGGTGCAGAATATCTTAAAATTTAGCCCAGGAAGGACCAGGTAGAAAAAGCAACAGGAAATGGAGAGAGAGAAGTTACCAAAGAAACAATGCTAGACCGTCTCCCAGGACTGAAGGATTTGAGTCTCTAGGCTGAAAATCAGGCCCACTAACTAATGGGACAGTTGCTTTGAAAAAGGCCCAAAGCAAGGTGTAGTGAAACTGCAGGAAACTAGAGAAAAAGAGAGGATAAAGATCCCAAAGAAGAAGATTCAGGGCTTGTATAAAGGGTTGGGGGACACAGTTGCACCAGTCACTTCAGCAGTAACCATGGACTCTGGAATTCAGTGAAGCAGGGCTTTCTGATGCAGAGGGAACTGAGTTCTAGCCCAGACTCTCAGTCAAGCGTTGGGTGGGTGGAATAAAGACGTTTCAAGACACACACGGCAAAAATTGACCACCCGCGCAGCCTTTCTCAGTAAGGTGCTGGAGGACATTCTCCAGCAAAATCATGGCGGAGGCCAAGAAAGAGAAAAACAGGGTATCGCAGAACAGACTCTAGTACGGCAGAAGGTAGTCCCCGGCAACGGGGAAGGAGCGTCTGGGGGATTGCTGTGTGGCCATCCTCCGCAGCACCCGGTTCAGAGTGGAGGTGATGTCTGAGATTGAAAATATTCTTTAGAAGTACGGTGGTAAATATTACTTATAACCTCAAAATAAACAAATAGCCAGTAAATTCCTGAGTGTATTTCTGTAAAGACTTTTTCCCCCCGTGTTGTGTGTTATAGCAATAAACTAAATACTCATCACTTAAGGAATATTTTGAATACCTTGTCATTATGAAACATTTTGACATATTTACATTTTATAAAATACCCTATTTTTGGAAAAAGTCACCATACAATAAAACCAAACAACAAAATTCTGTGTGTATGTATACGTGAGCACCAAGAAAGGTACATGCGTAGGAAGGATACACACCAGCTTAACTACCTACATGAGGGGAGGGAGAGGAACAGAAGACTTTAAAATGTTACATGTGATCAAGCCATGCACCTTCTTATGTAAAATAAATGCATAATTATAGAAAGCATGATCAGGAAAATACACTTATCTCACAGATTTTTTTCCCCTCCTCCTCATGCTTTTCTGTATTTGAGTTGTTTACGTTGAGCCTGTGTTATTTAGAATTCAGAAAGAAATACAGCAAAGCTCATTTCATTGTAGGGTGGAGGAAGATAGATGGATGCTCACAGGTATTTGTTTTTTGCTGCGCCTTTTCTTTGTTTTGGTCTTATTAGGAAAGAGATTGAAAACCCGCCTTACTTTGGGGAGGGGCTGGGAGGGCGAGGTTGGGAGGTTAGGTCATCGGGATAATCACGCATTCTCTCCAAAGGGAAAGAACCTGAGATTCAGGCCACACTGGGCGTTTTCCTCCTGCAGGTGAGTTTGAAACAGAGGGGGACCCTGTTGTCATGCTGGCTTCCTTGCTTTCCCGCTCAGGAGAAATAGCAATATGGAGCAAGCATTAGTGTATGTATGGAAAATACATTTACACCTAAAGAATAGTTGTGTCCATGGATAATGGTAGATTTTGATACATGTTCCTCATAGTTTTGGTTAATAACTGCTGTAAAAATTGTTCTTAGGATAAAACCAGTAAAACAGTGGTATAAATAGGGTCTGCATTGCTAAACAGAGGGCTGACCCTTTTCCAGCTGGGTCCCTGTTAGGCTGTGAGCCCAAGGGCAGGAGCTTAGTTACCACTGCCGAACACTTGGGATCGCTCAAGTGTTCGCCAGGGGAATGTTAAATTTTAAGTGTATATAAATCTATTAAATAATCCTCAGTTCCATAAAGGTGCATTTGATAGGATATGTGGTAGTGAACTTTATGACATTTTTTTTCCTTTCTTTAATTTCTGCCGTATTTTTACCGATGAAAATCAGAAAGTGAAAGAACACCTTACTCAGCTTCATGAAGTTACTGGGATTTTACTGACAGTCCCTGTTGAGATCATGTGATGATTTCTTTTGAGGGTCGCCTCGTTTTGGTGTTTGTTCTTCTCTGTTCTTGCGCATCTTCTTTCGCCAGCTTTCGGCAGGATAAATTAGGAGTTGATTATTGTTTTAGCCTTGAGATAGAAATCCTTGTTTCCTTGCCATCTCATCCATCATGTAATATGTAGCTCTGTCATATTCATTCATTCATCTATTATATCTATTCAGTGAATTATTCAGTAAATATGTAGGTTCCTCTTACTTGTTAGATACTGTGCTGGGATGCAAAAATAAGAGCTGCCTTCAAAAGAGGTTACAGTAAAGGGAGACAGAGAGTCCGAGAAAGAAATACAGTCAAGGAGCTTGAAATTAGAACGGAGGTCAGAGAAGGCTCCCTGGAGGAGTTGTACTTGGGCTGAGAGGTGAGAGGGCACGCTAGCTAGACCGGAAAGCTGGGGACGGGCCTTTCAGGCACAAGGGATCGTGGAAGCATGAGATTTCATGGCCCAGTCGAGAATTCGGAGGAGTTCTGTGTGACTGGATCTATGAGGATACGTGGTAAAGACTGCGACTAAAGAGATGAGTGAGGGTCAGATCCTGAAGCAGTGTGTGTTCCAAGCCCACTATACTACATTTAATACAAGACGCTGTGAGGAAAGGTTGGTTACTTTAGCATAAGGGTGTGTTGTAATAAACTTGTCTTTTTAGGGTAATTTGCAGTAGTGCAGAGAGAAGTTTTACAGTTCTACGGAAGTCTAACCCATTTGGTATATGCGCATGATGATCTAATTGGGAGTAAGGTCTATTAGGATAACATTATTACATTAACTCCAGGTTGAAAATAATTTTCAGGTGCCAGTGACTGGCGTCTCCTATTTTCTGTAACCGTGGTTTGGTTGGTGTGAGCGGTGGGGCAGAAGTCGGCAGGGCGTCGGAGACTGAGCCCTGGTCACTGGCTCTTTTCTCTGTGTTACAGAGGGTTTTCTCGAACGATTGAGAAAAATCGTTTGCTGTAAAAACATAGAATAAAGAGTAATACAGTGTTACAGATTTTTGAGTGTGGTGAATGCAGTATCTTAAAGCATTTGTTGAATGAATGGCCCAGTAATACATCTAAATGATCTGATTAAAATTTAATCATAAAAACGAATTTTCTACAAGAAAAAGAAAGCTAATCTCTTGTGTTGTTATGTGATGGTTATCCTAAAAGGTTACATGTTAGCTGAAACTACCGTATTAAAAAGTTTGGTTATGAAAGGTGGGTTCTGCAGTCACCTTTCCTGAAGGAATTACGCGCAGGTTGACTGTTGCGTGCAGTCTTTCCAAAAGAGAGTTTGTCAAAAAGCAGACTCAGACTAGTATGGGCCGGGGAGCAGGGCGGAGAGCAGAGAAGCAGGTGAATGAAGACGGCCCAGTCGGCTGGCTAAGCTTTTAATTGGAAACGATTTTCCTTCACTTCTGTCCGTGTTTTTGAGAATTGTTTATTGTGTTTGACCAATTCAGTTCTATCTACAGTGACTTTTTTATTTCCTCAAAAACAATAAATTCTTTCTTTTAAATACCTGCTAATTCACCTTTTGGGTGTGGTCACAGTTCATTGTTATTCCCTCCTAGGTGACGCTTCCTCCAGGGGCCCAGCATTCTGATGAGAAAGCTGCTGAAGAAATTATCCTTGATGATGATGAGTGTCCTTTACAGATCTTCAGGGAGTGGCCGAATGACAGAGGTAAAGAGTAACCTTATTTGTCAAAGAATTACCTCTGTGATGCGTTACACTCCGACTTGGAATATTAGTCGTTTAACTTACTGGAAGGTGTAGGAGGGTGCGCTTGGCAGAGTCTTTTGAGGGCTGTTTGCTGTGCAGGTTTCTGCCCCCTTCTTGGACTTGCTGGGTGGTTCCTAGGGGGTCCCCGCATCCTGAGGGCCGCTCTCTGCTGGTGAGTCTAGTGGGAGACCCGGCACAGACCGTTTTGTGGCAGCAGGAGTGCCGTGTCCTGAAGGAGCTGGACTTGCGCCCCGTGTCAGGACGTGGGAGATGGTTATCTGTCAGCAGCGGGATCCTTTCCCTGCTGACCGCCTGCACTGGTGATGTTTGGACGGATTGGTCGTGATAGGGAAAATAGCCTTCAGCCCTAAATGCCATCTAGCGATTTAGTCATTTCATATAATGCATCCAGACTCTTCACCATCCAAACGATTTCTCCTAATCATGTCAAAGCAGTGAGGGTTTAAAGGTATGTTTTTTATGAAACAGAGTTTTCTTGCTTTCAGATACACATCTTAAGCTACCTGTTGCTCAGTGGAGGGCCTTTGCATTAATAAAGACATAAAAACTGACTGCCAGTTAATCCTGTCATATTTGAATGTAGATTGCGAGTTTTAAACATACACTTGCTTAGTACCTTTTCTCGACAGTATAAAGTTAAACTTTATTAAAGTCAGATTGCTTTGAATTCTGAGTTAATTCAATTGAATTAAATAAAATCAGGTTAACTAAGAATGTACGTGTATGTGTATTTGTGTGTGCATGTGTTATTACATGTGTGTATGAATGTATTTATTGATCATAGGGTTCTTTACCAATAGAAACATTCATTTATTCTGAAACTGGAGTGTTGTCTTTCATGCATGTAATATGCTTGGGTAGGTGTTAATTTAAAATAATCGTTGGAAATTGCTTGCTAGAGTTTTCAAGAACACGTCAAGAGAGTAGTATTTCCTCTGTTGAGGGAAAGTGTAAATTGGGTAAGCTTTTGCTTAATTATTCCCTGGGAGATGTTATTAAATTACATTTTCGTGATAAATCTTTGAACAGTTGATTGCCAGTCAGCTGGCCGTCTACACTCGAGTCTGGTTGATAATTTATAGTGTTACTGTTCTAGGGATTTTAGTCTTTCAGCTGAAGAGGAGGCCACCAGACTACATCCCCAAGAAAAGCCAGAAGCACGTGGATGGGAAGCCCCTGCACGGAAAGGAGCGAGTTGATGGGTCTGGCTACGGCTCTGCACTCCCGCCGGAGAAGCTGCCCTACCTCGTAGAGCTGAGCCCAGGTGAGAGGCGTTACAAATGTGCATTCTCAGCTTTGCATTTTATTCTTTTTAATGAATGTTATTTAACTGGTCTTTCTTTTGACTGACAACCTTATTTTAAGATCACTTATTTTAAAAAGTAGCCGTCATAAGATGGTATTTATTAAAAAAACAAAAACCCTTAATTAAGCTTATAGGATATGTATATTCATGCATTAAAAATAAACTTCACATGCACAGAAATGAATACTGAAAAACAAAATTTTAAATAGTGAATATAGAGAGTTTAAGAAGTTTAAATGATACACTCCCTTTAAAATTTTTTTTCCAAAATAACCCTGTAAAATACTTAAACTACTAAAAATGACAAACTGAAATGTACTCCTTTTAGGACAGACTTCATAGAGGCAGGTGTGTGTGTATTTATCACACTGTTGCTTAATGTATGAACAATGTCAAAAGAATATCTATAAATTTAAGTACATCTAAGAAGTCCAGCTGTAAGAGGAGCGATATTTGCTTAGTTTTAAAATTATAATAGACTAAGTTTATGTTCATGTGAGCCTTCTAAATATTTCGTTTGTTGAGCTCTCTTAAGCTAAAGCTGTTGTTATAACTTAGCCATCAGGTAGAGAAATACATTGACATTCTTAAGGAAATATTTTATACACATACATCGTATGTAGTGTACGTATTTGTACACATATTTAGTATATGTGTGACACGTTTGTTTACCATTCAGCTGAACTGCATCATTTCTTATTTATTTGGTTAAAATGATGGTATGTGACCTTTATTGTAAAATGCTGTGAAGAACAGAGTGTTGTCCCTCCCACCCAGAACTGCTTTTTAAATAAAGCTCAGTAAGTAATTATAGAAAAAGTTAGCTAGAAACAAACTGGTTATGTAGATAATCTGTGGTTCCTTGGGCGGGAATTATGTTTTTCTCTTTGATTCTTGAGTATTTATTTTTGTTTACAAGATTATAACTAACTAATGATTAGATGTGGTACTTGTGGTCCAGTGGTCTCCATGGCACAACTGGGTTGTGTTATACTGATACAGGGGAAATGCTGTTGTTTTGACTGATACGCCATGACTAGTAGTCCGTGGCCGTGTGCTGCAAGTAGTAGTTTTTACGCTTAATTATGTTGGAAGGTTTTTTAAATTGATTAGCTGTTTGTGAGGGAGATGTGAATGTTGCCTGGTCTCTCAGTTCTCCGGCTGAAAGTTCATGAGACTTTGGTTTCTCACAGTGGTTTGCAGACGTGATAGTGGTGAGGGTTTGGTGCTCAGTGGTCCGAGGCAGTGAACGGCAGCTGGAGGACAGCCATTTGTTTTTGAACTTAGAAGTTTTTAGGATCTTTGGGCATTGGGTCTGCCCTTCAAGATTTTGCATTACGTGCTAGAAACTAATGATTGTTTTCTCCCAAACGGAAATTTTTGAAAATAGGAGTATTAACCCAGAGAGAGTTGATAAATAGCAACTGACATAGGATAATTTTCAAATGAATAGTGGAAAGTTGACGTGGGTGGGTAGCAGAGACAGGATGAGAATTCATCCATTTATTTATTTGACAAGTACTTATTGAATGCTTACTATGTGTCAGACACTGTTCTGGACCTTGGAGATAGAAGAACACCAGCAAAGCAGATTAAACCCTCTGACCTTGGGAACTTACATTCTAGTGAGAATTGCTGTTTTGACTGCTTATTTCATCCTTACGGTCTCCCGGGTAATAAAACATATAGAAATTTTTTGTCGGTGTAAGAAACTGATGGATCCGAGATAAATGCTAGTTGTGTCCTACTTGTCACCAAGTACTGGCAACAGCATCTATCAGACGCTTGTTAAAACAGGGCTTCCTTCACAGCCCTCTGCTACTTTAGTCAGCGTTTACCGAGCTGCTGCTTTAGGCTGTGCAGTAGGTACGCAGGTGACTCAGGTTGCTTCCAGAGAGCCTTGTAGTCCGAATAGCTGGGCAGCCGGGACCCCCGTCAGCCTGGCGCGCCCGCGCGCGGGGGCTGTGCCCGCTGGAGAGCCCCAGCTGCTCCGCAGGTGCCGGAAGTTCAGCTCCGCGCCGCACTCGCAGGTGAGCAGGTGAGGTGGAGGAGGCCTGGATGCCGGCCGGGGGCTGTCTCACTCCAGAGCTGTTCTCTTCACCAGGTCACGCTGTCTTTTTAAGGTGTCGTTGCTGACCGAGCCCAGTCAGCACGCGGAGTGAAATGGACTTATTTTCCCTGTGTTCGTGGATGCTGACTTGTTACTACGAACGACTATTTCCCTGGGCACGTTGTCAGCCAAGCACGTGTCCTCGGGCTTGGGCCGAGGTCCTGTAGGTGTCGTTGGAGGCTTTTGAGATGTGGGTGGGCGCTTCCACTGTCTTTTGGAGGGACGGGGGTAAAAGTCGCTTTGTCCCTTGTTCTGGGTTGGGCTGTGCTCCTCAGCGGAAGGAGCGGGCTGGGTCTCCCTGTGAGGGACTGACGGCCGCTCCCCTGCTGCTCGGGGACTCCCTGTCGTCTCGGTGTCCCCTCAGCAGTCTGCCCACGCCGCGTGGAGCACGGCTGCCGTGTCCCCCAGCCCAGGGCTGGGGCGGGACGTGCCTTTCCCCCTGCACAGCCGCCTCCCTGCAGCTCACCCTCTCCTTCTCTCCCCTGCACGCGTCTGCATGGCCTCTGTCCGCCGCTGCCGCCTTCACCTGGGCCCTGCGCATGTGTGCTAACCCCAGGGAGAAGGGGTCACTTTGCCTGCTACGACTGGCACGCTTCCAAAGGTAATGCTGTGCTTCCTGCTACTGTCTCATCTCAAGCACTGTCAACCTCACGGGCAGAACAGCGTTAACTGACCAGATGCTGGACGTGTTGACTTTTCAATTAACATAAATAACTTTTCTTAAGAGTTTAATGTACTTTCATTTTATCCCTATCTAGTTAATTCTTCCGTATCCAGAATTCATTTCATTTAATAGAAGCTTATTTTGCAGAAATGTCCAGTGTCTTTGTTCAGGCTAAGTTTTAAGTGAGAATTTGGACTAAAGGAGGGAGAGAGCTGTTTTCCTGTCCTTCGACCCCGCGTGCCCCCAGGAGGAAGAGGGGGAGACGCAGGGGGAGGAGGAGGTGCGGACGGGGGCGGGGGGGGGGAAGACAGAAGGAGAGCGGGGGTGGTGGGTGGGGGAGGGAGCGCCGATCGGGGCCACGTGTCCGGTGACCCCAGGAGGCTGAGGAGGAGGAGGCCGCCACCCACTGAGTGCCGCTCGTGTCTGTATCTTTCTCGTGAGGCGCTCGCTGCCATCATGAGCAGGTTTAGGGTGTCCTTGGCCTCTGCTTGCTCTCCTGCTTGAGGTTCATTTCTGGTTGGCAGAGCTGTACCTTCTTACTTGGAATTTGTTTCTCAGATTTTGTGCATTAGAGTCTATCATCTTAAATAGTACATGGAAATACTTCCTTTGTCTGTTTTTATATTTTAAGTGTCATTTTTACATGTCAAATGTAACAATCAAAACTTTCTCATATATAAAGTTTACTCAACCTTTCAGCATCTTATATCGGTTTGTTGAATTTTCTCCAAACTGATCATACAGGTTTTCATTGGATATTAACCAAACTTGGAGTTTTGGTTTTTTGTTCTTTTAAAGAAAAATGGAAACAAGGGATATTTAGTACCTATTTTGATATAATACATAAAGTAGAGTCTAAGACAAGTTTCTGTTGTTATTTTATTCCTGAAAAGGATTCCTTAATGTTTTCACATGTTGGTTACTTTCATACTGTAAAAGAATGGAGCAAATAGACAAATACGTTTCCTTTTTCGCCTGGTTTGTACCGAAAACAGTTTCTTCCCTGTTGTACTGGTTCGCTAAAACGTAAGCTCTCTGGGGGCCAGGACGTGAGCTCACTTTCTCACTGCAAACCTCCGGCGTCAGCGCAGCGCCTGGGACATGGAAGCGCTGGTCAGCACTCCTTAAACGCGTGAGTCCCCCGCCCTCCATTCGCAAGCGGGAGGCAAAGAGCCGCCCCAGGCCATCGTCCACCCAGCTGCCCAGAGGTTTGCCCTGGGGGCAGCCAGAGGCAGAAGCAGGCCTGGATGTGTAGACATGCTGTGCAGTGAAACCAAAAGTGCCCTGAAAAACATTCTTAGGCTTTGCTCAGAGTGGTCTATTTTAAGTGCGTCCCAAATGTTGGACATTTGACTGGATGTTGCGTATTCCGTTTGGTAACCCGAAATAGTATTCTAACGCCTGTGCAAGCCAGGAGAAAGAAGAACATGAATATCGGGTTGTTTAATTATATACGCATAAAATAGATTCTGAAGATTTGCTTCTGGCTGGGGGGAGGACTACGCAGGGGGCAAGGTGGGGAAGGGTACGTTTCACCGTGTCCTTTTTGTGCCTTTTGAATTTTGCACCATATGAATGTGTTACGTATTTTTAAGGCAAAAGTATAGAATGTTTCTAAATAGCATTTAAAGCCTCTGGAAGAAGCACTCGTCTGTGTGGTAGGGTTACTTCGGAAGACTTATCTCCGCCTTCCGAGGCACTCTGGATCTGTCGTAGCTCTCAAGTGAGGAGAAATGTGCTCCGGCACTTGAGCCAGAAATAGAGCATTTGTAGAATCCCTGTTGCGGAAGGGGATAAAATTTTAAGATTTTTGTTTTAAGCCACAGTTTTACATGTTTGTTACTGCCTGTGAGATGACTGTGCTTTTACTAAGGAGGGGCCTTGGATCTACAAGAAGCTGTCAGTTCCATTGTGAACATGACCCGCCTCCGTTTCTGTTTTCTGCCCGAGGTCCCAGAACTCCGTTTTATCTATGACATCAGTGGCCATCGTTTAGGTTTTTCAGGGTATACCTGTAAAGGTGTCTTTGTTTTCTGTTATTACTGTGAAGCAGAAAGAAAGAAGGGATTGGGAAGGTTTACTTCTGATCCGTCTATCGATAGATTTCTGTTACAGTGAAAGGTGAGAAAGGAGAGACTGAGAAAGTTTGTATCTCTCCCTTTTTATATTTCTAAATTTGTGGATGTAAATGTTGATGCAGAAAAGTATATAATACCCATTTATTAGCTCACAAGATACCCTTCAGAAGCATTCAAAATTCAGAAGAAAGCGAATGTGGATTTTTCTTTCACCCCTAAACAGACATATTTTTCATGTTCTTCTGTTTTTTTAAACATTGTAATTGAAACAGTTGTTCTTGATCACTTATTTGCTTCTCTTGCTTCCTTTATAATTCACTTGTATAATTCTGTGTGACCGTATTGCATTATTCTGTTCTCCGCATTTTTAGTTAATAATTCTTCACTGTTCACACATTAACGCTTTATTGAGCGCACGCTGTGGACCGCACGCTGTACTGGGCACCGGGTGTAGAGAGGTTGTTGTAAAGATCTAGCCACCTGGGCGCTCAGGGCTGGGAGAGGTGAGGAAGCAGAAACCCTCATCAGACATGGGCAGTGGGGTTGAGACGAAGTGGTTCACGGTGCTGTGGGTGCCGGAGAGAATGCTTCTTGACGAGGACTGTCCTTAGGGCTGCCTGTGGTGTTTAAAGCCAGCAGAATGATAAGTACCCCTCAGGGATTTGGGCTCAGCGGGTCTAGAAGGGAACTGGTCCTGCCCAGGGAAAGCCCCACGGGACTCTGAGGCCCCGTTTTGGATCAGCACTTGGAGTTGAAATAAAGTTGTTTAAATGAGGCTTCAGCTGCCGCCAAATCTGATGAGGATGTGCTGTGAAGCAGCACAGACACGGAGCCCGGTTTTTAGTGCCTGTGAGGCGTGGTGTCTCTCGAATGCTGCTTCAGTCTCGTCTTACCTTCACCCAGATCTCAGAGATTGCTGAAAATTTGTCGTTAGCGTGTTATCTTGTGCACTCTCAAATTGGCAACCGTTCTAACAGCCTGCACACCCGTGTTCCTGGTGTCTTTGGTCTGTGAGAGCGGAGACCACACTACACTACGATTTTAGCGGTCTGCACTCTGTGTGCACTGCGGTGTTTACACTCCTGATCCTGGGGACTAGAGATTTTACCTGCAGCTCAGTGAGCGATTCTGAAGTCGCTGAGGCTCTGGGGCAGCGGGGGCCTGCACAGCATGGGCACAGCAAGGCTGCTGCTGTCACGGCCCTGAGACGGCGTCCTGGTGCGTGGATGCCGAGGCCCGTTTCCTCCTGTGCGATAGCGCTGAGGTCAGAATGACCCTCTGTGTTAGGTGGGGTGGGTCAGCAGGCGAGGAGAGAAGGAGCACATCCGGGTGTCAGTGGGCAGGGATCGCGGCTCTTGTGGTTCCACTTTGTCCCCCCAAAGCCAGCCCATCAGAGAAAGTCATACACAGGTGAGGGAAAAATCTCAGCAGTTCCCGGAAGTATAAAATGACACAGAAATAAAAAACCCAGTCTCTCCTTTTGTCCTTCACCCCAGTTCCACTCCGTGGAGGTGAGCACTTTTCACGGCAGTTCTTACTGGAACTTCATGCCAGTGGTGGCCGTCAGAATCATGTGGGGACACGAGCTGGGGCCTCATCCCCGGGGTCGGTCTGGTCCAGGAGGTCCGGGGTGAGCTGGGAGGTCACACTCCCTCCATCGGTGGTTCCGCTGTGAGGAGGTCTGGTCTGGAAGGAGGGTCTCCCTGTCTTCTTTAGAATCAGACACGAGTCCAGGACTGTGTGGTGGGGAAACATTTTTTTATGTGATAAGAAAACGTGGTCGGTATGAATGACGGTGTTAGTACCTTGAATTATATTTTAAACAGAAGCTGATGTGCTTATGTCTTACTTTGAATTTTGTGTATTCAGTTACTTAAGTTGCAGGATATAAATTTGGGGAGTTCTTTGAATAGAAATCCTGAGAATTGAGAACAGTAGTGTTGCTTCAAAGGTAACCTGTTGTTTGCTTGTCTGTTTCAAATAACATGATGAGCACATTCGACTTGGCTAGTGAAGCCCTGTCCTTCTCTCGTCGCAGATGGTTCCGACTCCAGAGACAAGCCGAAGCTCTACCGCCTTCAGCTGAGTGTCACTGAGGTCGGGACAGAGAAGTTCGACGACGGCTCCATCCAGGTGCGTGTCCTGCTGCCGCTGTGCCGCTTCGGTGGGTCATAGGGCGGCGTGCGGGCCTGCCGCGCTGTGGGTGAGCGGAAGGGAGTGAAAGCCTTTGTACTTGAACGTGAGCAGCTTGCTTGCTCTGGGTCACTTCTCTCTGCTTCATTGTGAACAGAGCGGAGTGTGAGTTTCTGTCCCACCCCACCCCCAGACCTCCAGGGCTGTTTGCTTTCCTCCAAAAGATGGTGATGGTTTTATAGGTTGTTTCAAGATTACAAGATTAAGGGGGATAACGTACATGGAAGTGCCTGTCACTGGGTCGCACACATGCAGTAGGAGGCGTTCAGTGAAGTGTAGTGAAAATGTTAGCTGAGCCGCAGTGCTCGGGCTGGATTAGAACAGAGCTTAGAGTGTCTGTGCGTTAGGAAGGTCAGGGCTGCTCGCTTCCTGGGGCTTGAGCTTGGGCAGATGTCCCTTTCTCTGTATTCTCACTTCTCAGTTGTGGAATGAGGGGCCCGATTACTAATGCCATTTTCAGTTCTAACCCCTTCCTCAGCACAGCAGTAAAACAGGTGAACAGGGATTTGTAGCCCTGATGATCTGTGTAGATTTACCCATTAATTGTCTAATATTCAAGATGACCACATGCTTTTTTTTTTAAATAAATTTATTTATTTTATTTATTTATTTTTGGCTGCGTTGGGTCTTCTTTGCTGCGCGCGGGCTTTTCTCTAGTTGCGGTGAGCGGGGGCTACCCTTTGTTGCGGTGCGCGGGCTTCTCATTGCAGTAGCTTCTCTTGTTGCGGAGCACGGGCTCTAGGCGCATGGGCTTCAGTAGTTGTGGCATGCGGGCTCAGTAGTTGTGGCACATGGGCTCAGTAGTTGTGACTCGCAGGCTCTAGAGCGCAGGCTCAGTAGTTGTGGCTGTTGGGCTTAGTTGCTCCGCGGCATGTGGGATCTTCCCGGACCAGGGCTCGAACCCGTGACCCCTGCACTGGCAGGCGGATTCTTAACCACTGAGCCACCAGGGAAGCCCCCATATGCTTTTTAATGCAGAGTTATAGTACCCCTTAAATCAAGCTGCTGGATGGTGAAAATACTCAGTTATTTTGACAGTGTTTAATTAATAGATTAAGGGAAAATTCCCTGAAGGCACCAAAAATCCAGAGTTTATTATATTTATCATAAAAGGGGGACTCACAGTCTTAAAATTCAGTTTTTAAATCCTCTGTACTTGATGATGGAAGTTCCTTTGATTTTCCTTTCTTTTTAGTTGTTTGGTTCAGGAATCGAACCCCATCACTGCGACCTCACAAACATGGATGGAGTGGTCACAGTCACGCCGAGAAGCATGGATGCTGAGACCTACGTGGACGGGCAGCGCATCTCGGAGACGACGATGCTGCACAGCGGGATGAAGGTGCAGTTTGGGGCGTCCCATGTGTTTAAGTTCGTGGACCCCAGCCAGGACCACGCTCTGCCCAAGAGATCCGTGGATGGAGGCCTGATGGCGAAGGGTCCCAGACAGAGGCCTGGGTAAGGAGCATCCATCACCTTTAAGAATTCCAGAGTGTTGTGATCATACTGAAAATGATATGAATTAGCCATAGATGATGTGTTTTATTGTCTTTTAATTTTTAAAAATTCGAAGTTTGTGGTTTGTGGTTCAGGTTCTTGTTGATTTGGGTTGGTTTCAGAGAAGAAGAAAGGTCTTGACTTCATCTTGAAATTGGAAGTTGTGGCTGGTTTTTAAATTATTTTTAAATTTTGTTTTTTAGCTGATACTTTTTTAAAAATAAATTTATTTATTTATTTTTGGCTGCGTTGGGTCTTCGTTGCTGCACACGGGCTTTCTCTAGTTGCCACGAGCGGGGGCTACTCTTCGTTGCGGTGCGTGGGCTTCTCACTGCGGTAGCTTCTCTTGTTGCGGAGCATGGGCTCCAGGTGTGCGGGCTTCAGTAGTTATGGCGCGCGGGCTCAGTAGTTGTGGCTCGTGGGCTCTAGAGTGCAGGCTCAGTAGTTGTGGCTCACAGGCTCTAGAGCGCAGGCTCAGTAGTTGTGGCGCACGGGCTTAGTTGCTCCGCGGCATGTGGGATCTTCCCGGACCAGGGATCGAACCCGTGTGCCCTGCATTGGCAGGTGGATGCTTAACCACTGCGCCACCAGGGAAGCCCTAGCTGATACTTTAAAACAACACTTTATTTGAATTATGGTGTTCTGTGTAATGAGCCTTACGTCACCGAGGTGTTTTTGTTGAGGTGTACCTTCTCTATTACTGGTAATGAAACACATTGTTCTTTGTTAAGGAATTCAAGGTGTTTGGCTCCACCTAGTGCCTGTCTGAGGACTTGCAACGTGGGCCGGGTGCTGGAAAAGGAAACTCCTTACCGCCTGGGAAAACTTCTCTGAGGGGGAGGGAATAAGACTTCCTTTTTGATAATAACATTGTTTTCATGAATATACTGCCCAGTGACTTTATTACCCATTTTACAGGTTGATAGGGTGTGGATCTTGGGAAAACAGGGGCAGTAGCTTCTCCCCCGCCCTGTTGAGAGCGCAGACGTAGCATCCCGGTGGTGGTCCTCCTTGTTCCTGTGCCCTGGATTCCTGCGTGACCGGCCTCTGGTTGACCGCTCAGAGCTTCCACCTGGGGCCACGTGGGGATCGTTACCGTCGTTCCCTCGTGCTGGCCCTTCGCCAGCTCACTGCCGGCACTAGGAGTTCTACCCTGATGGTTGCTGCCAGGCTGTTGAGGACGTCTTGGCCTCTCTTCTCACTCTGTCCGCATTGAATCCTGGCGGTGGAGAAGGGTGAAGGGCAGTCGCGGTTGGTGCAGATAAGACGTAACACCTCTCCCAGGTGGACGCTCCGTGGTTCGCCCACGTTCGCGTCAGCAGGATGGATGTAGGGACTGCCGTGCGGGTGTGGGGATCTGGCGTCCCAGCCTCTCGCCTTCAGTGCCAGGGTTCAGCAGATGGCCGTGCTCCTGGTCCCCGAGAAAACCGGCGTGGGTCTGCACTTCACAGGAAGACCCCTGTCTTCCAGCTTTAAACTGGACGCGCGATAAGCCCATCCTTCCCTTCTGTGTCTGGCAGGACCAGTTTTTTAAAATTCCTTTCTTCAAGTTGTGTTTGTTTATCAGCCGTCTCCCCATTTCCTGTCTCTCGTCACGACCTTCCCACTGGCTGTTCTCTTCAGCAGATCGTCTTGCTCAAATGGTTTCCATGTTAATTAGCAGCTTTCCTTCGCCCCGTTTCTTCCTTTCAGCACCAGACACCTGGACAGGGTAAAGCCCGCCTGCTTGATAGCCTCACACTTACTCCTCGGAAGTTTCTCCAGAGAACTTACCGTGTGAGCAGTTCTTCTGGTGTGTTGTGTATCATCTCTCAGCAGTGCCTACGATTACTGCCTCTTATTTGCAGCTGGGCTTTACTCTAGGTTTTATATCATATTTATTTTGATGGTGTTAGTTGGTGGTGTTACCGTCATAAACACAGCTCTACAAACTGTCTCTGTCCCACTGTTGCAGTCGGCCCTTCAGTCTTGCAGGCGATGTTTTTCTGTGTGAGAACATCCGTGTCCTACTGCTTTTTGCCTTAATGGTTCCTGCTCTGTAGGCCTGCGGGTTGTCGATTCTCGTCTTGTCTCTGGCTGAAAGCGGAGATTGTGTAAGGACGTGGCGAACATCTCATTGAGGGGTAGTGCTGCTGTGATATTTTATTTTTATTGCATCTTTTTCCTGCAAAACTAGTCAAAACTGCTTAGTGGTTGAGTATACCAGTACTTACACGTACATCCATAAATTAGAACGGACTTTCCTTTTTTATAAAAATTACTACTGTTCTCATGTTAAACTATTACGCAGATTTCTAGGTAGATAACTCATGTATTCCTTTTTTTCACACATGTAGGTATATTTCTTAAATGAGCTATAATTGGCATATTAGTTCAGGTGTGTGACATAGTGATTCAGTATTTGTATGCATTGTGAAATGATCACAGTAAGTCTAGTTACGTCCATCGCCACACATAGTTATGCAGAGTTTTTTCCTGTGATGAGAACTTTTGGATCTACTCTCTTAGCAGCTTTCAGTTACGCAGCGCAGTCTTATGAAGTGTAGTCACTGTGCTGTGCGTTACATCCCCAGGACTTAATTATTTTAAAACTGGAAGCCTCTACCTTTTGACCCATTTTGGCATTCCCCCCACCACCCGGACGCCCCTGCCTCTGGTATCCACCAATATGTTTGTATCTGTGAGCTTGGCTTTTTTGTTGTTACTGTTTTTTTATATACAGTTTTCAAAGGTCACTTCCCATTTACAGTTATGACAGAATATTGGCTCTGCTCCCCACGTTGTACAACACATTCTTGAGCCCGTGGTACACCCGGTAGTTTACGCCTCCCATCCCACAGCCCCTGTACTGCCCTTCTCCCCACCCCCGTCGTAACCACTAGTTTGTTCTCTGTGTCTGTGAGTCTGCTTCTTTTTTCTTATATTCACTAGTTTGTTGTATTTTTCAGGTGGTATCTATAGTATTTGTCTTTCTCTGTCTGACTTGACTTAGCATAATGTCCTCCAAGTCCATCCATGTTGCTGCAAATGGCAAAATTTCATTCCTTTTATGGCTGACTTGTTTTAAGTTCCACATATAAGTGAGATCATATGGTAATTGTCTTTCTCTGTCTGACTTATTTCAGTGAGCACAGTTTCTTCAAGGTCCATCCATGTTGTCACAAATGGCAAGATTTCCTTCATTTTTACGGTTGAATAATATTCCTGTGAGTGTGTATACACAGATACAGGCGTGCGTGCGCACGCACACACACACACACACTCACTACATCTTCTTTATCCATTCTTCCATCAGTGGACACTTGGGCTGCTTCCATATCTTGGCTATTGTGAGTAAGGCTGCAGTGAACATGAGGTGAGGATATCATATCAAGTCAGTGTTCTCATTGTCTTCGGATATACACCCAGCAGTGGGATTGCTGGGTCATACTGTAGCTCTAGTGTTAATCGTTGAGGAACCTCCATTACTGGTCTCCATAGTGGCTGCACCGATTTCCATTCCCACCAACAGTGCACGAGTGTTCCCTTTTCTCCACACCCTCACCAATACATACCTCTTGTCCTTTTGATGATGGCCATTCTGATAGGTTTCAGGTGATGCCTCCTTGCAGTTTTGATTTGCGTTTCCCTGGTGATTAATGATGTCGAGCATTTTGTCATGTACTTGTTGGTGATCTGTATGTCTTTAGAAAATGTTTATTCAGATCCTCTGCCCATTTGTTAATTGTTTTTTGTTTTGGGAGGAGATGTTGTTACTGAGTTGTATGAAGTCTTTATATATTTTGGATATTAACCCCTTATCAGATACATGGTTTGCAAATATTTTCTCCCCTTGCACACATTGCTTCTTCATTTTGTCGGTGGTTTCCTTTGCTGTGCAGAAGCTTTTAGTTTGCTGCAGTCCCACTTGTTTATTTTGCTTTTGTTGCCTTTACTTTTTTGTCAGATCCAAAAACTCATCACCAAGACTAGTGTCAAGGAGCTTAGTGCCTATATTTTCTTCTGGGAGTTTATGGTTTCAGATCTTACTCAAGCCTTTGATCCATTTTGAGTTAATTTTTGTGTTTGGTGTAAGATAGTGATCCATTCTCATTCTTTTGCATGTGGCTGTCCAGTGTTCCCAACACTTTATTGAAGAGACTGTCCTATATATTCTCTGTCATTGTATATTCTTGGCTCCTTTGTCATAGAATAATTGACCATATATGTGCGGGTTTATTTCTGGGCTCTCTATCCTGTTCCATTGATCTGTGTGTCTGTTTTTATGCTGATATCATTCTGTTCTGATTACTATAGCTTTGTACAATAATATAGTTTGAAATCAGGGAGTGATTTGTTCTTTGTTCTTTTTCTTTGTTCTTTCTCAAGGTTGCTTTCACTACTTGGGATCTTTTGTGGTTCCATACAAATTTTAGAATTGTTCTATTTTTGTGGAAAATGCCGTTGGAATTTTGATAGGGATTCCACTGAATGTAGATCGCCTTGGGTGGTGTGGACATTTTAACAATATTAATTCTTCCAGTCCGTGAGCACAAAATAACAAATATCTTCCATTTATTTGTGTCTTCTATTTCTTTGATCAGTGTCTTGGAGTTTCCAGTGTACTGGTCTTTCACCTCCTTGGTTAAATTTATTTTTAGGTGTTTTATTCTTTTTGATGCGGCTGTAAATGGGATTGTTTTCTTAATGTCTCTGATATTTTATTACTTGTGTATAGAAACACAACATATTTTTGTTATTGGTTTTGAACCCTGCAAGCTCACTGGATTGGCTTATTCTAACAAATTTTTTTTAGTGGAGTCTTCAGGGTTTTCTGTATGTAACATCTTGTCGTCTGCAAATAGTGACAGTTTCCCTTATTTTCTGATTTAGATGGTTCTTATTTATTTTCCTTGCCTAATTGCTCTGGCTTTGTTGAATAAAATTGGTGAGCGTGGGCATCCTTGTCTTGTTCCTGATCTTAGAGGAAATGCTTTCAGTTCTTCACTGTTGAGTATGATGTTAGCTTAGGTTTGTCATACATGGTGTTTATATTGATGATGAGGGATGTTTCTAATGTACCCACTTTGTGGAGAGTTTTTATCATAAATGGCTGTTGAATTTTGTCAAATCTTGTTCTGCATATGTTGAGATGATCATGTGATTTTTTATCCTTCCTTTTTGTTAACGTGGTGTACCACATTGATTGACTTGTGGCTGTTGAACCATCTGTGCATCCCTGGAATAAATCACACTTGATCACGGTGTATGAGCCTCTTAACAGGTGTCTTAGGGCTCTTTTTCCCCTTTGGTTGGGCCTCTCTCATGAACTGGAATAAATGGATTGCATTCACCCTTCATTTGTGCCGAAGAGCTGTAGCTTGCCTCAGATTGCTGACTCTTTAAAATGAGATTTTGTTTATATTCTGAACTAATTTTTCATAATGATACGTTTAACAGTTTTGGTATTTTTGAGATTTTCTTAAAAACTGTTTAGAATTACTCTGGATCTAATTATTGACATTATCAAACATTTCTCCATTTCTTTATTTGTAGCCTAATAGTGGTATCCGTGAGCTTTTAAAAAACCATCAGCTTGGCTTTCAGGCAGGAGTCAGCTGGGCCTGTGCCCTGTCTTCATGCCCACTCCACCCCCCTTCCCACCCCGGCCTTCCCTGAGTCCACACATGGGCTCCTGGCACCTCGGGCGTCTGCGCTGTGTTTACGTGCCATTTGCAGCCTAGAGAGACTCACTGATGGAACAGCTTTCTCTTTTTTTCTTTATGCTTCCTGTCAATTTTTTGTTATTAGTTTTCAAAAATCTGATCTTGAGAGTATTCAATATACATTGGTAGGAAAAGTTCATAAAGTTACAGTAGTTTTTTAATTCGTTAAGTTCATATTCTGACAGTAAAGTGATTTCTTGAAGATCTTTGAACATTGGGATATTTAGCTAACTATTCCTTTTGTATTCTAGAGAAGAGACTACCTCTTATCATTGGAGAGTTACTAATTCTATGTATTTCTTTTTTTACCTCGACAGGACTGTTCAGGAGACAACTTTTGATGTAGGAGGAGACGTTCACAGTGGAGCAGCGTTACCAGCCAGCAAGGTGGGTGCTTGTCTCTTGCCTGCAGGACTGTGTGTGTTTGACACAACAGGACGTCCTTGGTGAATTGTTGCTAACATACTCGTAGAAGTATTGTACAAACAGACTTTAATAGTGGCCCACGTGTGGGTGTCCTAACCGCTTGTGTTTCCCGCGGTGATACGTGAACAGCAGACTGTCTTTTCCCCTGAGGCCGGGAGGTTGTGCTTTCTCTCCCAAGCAGTGTGTCCCAGGCTTGTCCTCTGTGTGACCAGCCTTTCTCGGTCAGGTCACCCCAAGGGTAACGGGCTCGGGCTCTTCCTACCTCAGCTTGGGTCCCAGCTGCCACCTGTCACTGCGCGTCCGTGGGCGCTGCGCGCTCTCTCTTGCACGGTTGGTTTACTTCTGTCCTCTTTCTGGTTAGCGACTGCTGGGTAACACCCCACGCCCAAAATTGGTGGACTGAATCAGCAGTCGTTTTGTTTCTTTGTAGCTGTGCAGAGTGGTTTGGACTCAGTCTGCTTGCCGGTCTTGCTGGTGGCTCCTTGTGTGCGATGGTTGGTGGCCGGGACCCCTCGCCCATCTCTCTCCACGGGGGCGGCGGCCGTCTTAGTGCCTCACGAGAAGCCCAGAGCTTCCAGGCCTTGCTGGGGCGGGGTTCTGGAGCGGGCACGGCCTTGCTCCTTCCAACGCGCCGTTCACGGGGGGCCCAGGCTCGGGGGCAGGAGCTGCTCACGTGTGGGTCATCTCCCGGCACCGGGACAGGTTTTTAAAACCCTTCCTGTCCTCTCCAGCCACTGCCCGTTTCCTACTGTGCTCTCAGCATGGTTTCTGGCAGGGATCATCGGCGGTGGCCGTGTCCACGGCCTGCGCTCCCTCTCCTTTCCCGCTCCTGTTTGACCCCTGCCCGTTCGTAGGGACGCGCCTGTCTCGGGCACCGACGCCCCCTGTTCCGGGTCCCGCGTGGTCCGTCTCGGCGCTGCCAGCACCACGCAGCGGGCGCACGCCCTCCGCCCCAGCGCCTCTCTCGCCCCGGTCTCAGGGCACCTTCCTCCTCAGTCTTGATTGGTGGGTCCCCCCCCCACTGCCTGATTCTGAAATTGGGGGCCAAGGCTTCAGACCTTGGGCCCCCCTCTTCTGTTGGTACCTGTTCCCCAGCTGACCTTAGACAGTTGGATGCCCTCTGTGTGCGTGCCACTCCCGTCTTGGGCGCCAACCCCCCCAGACTCTGCAGCGCCCGTCACATTCAACGCAGCTGAGACAAACGGAGACTTTCTTTCTCACGCACCTTCTCTCCCTCACCCTTCCCCACCTCGGGGCCCGACGTCCCGTCCTCCAGCGTCCTCATCATCGCTCGACAGAAACCCGTCGCAGGCCGCCCTGGTCCCCCTCCTCGCCTCACCTGGTCACCCCCTCCCCTGGTCATCGGCAGGTCCCGCCGGCTGGGGCCCTGCCCTCTGACCCTCCTTTGTCTGTCGTCCCTGGGAGAGTCTGGCTCAGGCTGCAGCCGTCCTGTGGCGGAGGGACCGCAGAGCTTCCTAGACGGCAGCCCCTCCTCTGCTCTTCCCCGGCCCGTCATTCTCCTCCCGGCAGCTGGGCCGAGGGATGAGAGACGTGAAGTAGACATTGCTACTGCCCTGCTTCCGAAGCCTCCGGGAGGTTTCTTGTCCCGCTGGCACACGGTCGCCGCTTCGTGTCACACAGCTCCGGGGGCCTGGCCCCCTTCCCTCTCAGCTCAGCACGTGCCGCCGCTGCTTCGGTTCCCGGGACGCCCGCCCCCGTCCCACCCGAAGGCCGGGTGGGCCCGCTGCTCGTGGGACGCTCTCTCCGCTGCTTGTCCCCCGGCGAGCCCCTTCGTACCTCGGACTTCATCGGAAGTCTCCTCCATGCAGGAGCCTTCCTTGAGTGCCCTGGCGCTAGTACACACCGTCCTTGAAATTCTTTGTGCGGCCCTTGGTACCGGACGCTACTTGTTTGTTGGTTGACTGTGGAGTGTGAGCTCTGTGAGGGTAGTAGGGCCTGTGTGCTCGCCGCTGGGCCTGTGTGCTCGCCGCTGCACTTTTGCTGCTTGGAAAAGTGCCTAGTAGTACATAAAAGTCTCAGTAAAGATCTACTAAGCAATTTAATGAATAAGTACTCTCAGAACCCAACATAATAACCATCTTTATAAAAAATTTTGCTTCTTATAAAAATGCATAGTCCAATATAGAAAACTTGGTTAAATTGAGAAAACATGTAAAAAAACCGAAAACAGTTCATCCACAGTTCATGGTTGGCTTTTGCTAAAATTTTGGTAGATCCTTTTCTGAACTCTTTTATGCATGTGTGTGTTCATGTGTGTATTTTAACATGATTAAATCCTTCTCTACACACAGATACACACCTTTCTTTCCTGCTTCCTTCAGCTGTTTTGTGAGCATTTGTTCTAAAAATCATTTGAAAACAGCTAAAGTGGTTTTGTAACATGTTAGTTTATAAACATATCAATTTATTTGTTCATTGCCTTACCATTATTCATTTATAACAACTTTTTGTAGTCTAAATACTGCCATCCACTGACCAAGCAATTTTATTTCTGTAGCTGTACCTTAACGAAGTAATTAATTACTGTGTGTGAATATATATATATGTGTGTGTGTGTATATAGATGTATATATATACACACACACACACAAGCACAGCTCTCCTGACACTTTATACTGATGAACATTTTAAACAACCTAATAAAAATTGGTTTAATGAACCTTGATGAATAGACATCAAAATGTTAATACAGCCATTACAATTTTGTAACATGAAAATAATATTACAAGATGTCTACAACATAAGAAAAAGTATCTTTTACAGAGTATAGGCTGTGTAATGTCATTTATGGGAAATATGAGGAATGGAAAGGTACATCCTGCACAATGTTAATCTCTGGTTGGTAAGGCCAGGATGATTTTTATTTACTTATCTGTGCTCAGTTTCTACAGTAAGGGATGTAGCAAGAAGTCTTACATAAATTTTTTGCTGCAATGGATTTTTTACCTAAATTTATTGATTCTGTTCTGATTGTTTTCTGAATATTGGTAACTCATCTCTCTGTCAGCCACAGGCTGGCTAGGAGTGGGCACTGCTTGGAGGGACTTAAATGTACTGTGTTGGGTTGCTTTATAGGTGTCTTTTCCCTGTGTTGATGAAGGGCAAGAAGTAAGCCAGTTTCTGTACTGAATTCTTCAGTAGGTTTTGAGCTGTGATGAGTGAATTTTTACATCCTTCCTTAAAACTCACAAGTACGCAAAGACCTGCCTCTTCACATTGTGCACATACCCTGTCCACTGTGTCCTGACCCAAGAGAACTTTGTGGAGTCAGGTCGCTTCTATTACTGTGCTTTCTGCAGGGCCCTGGTGTGTGTGCCCCGTGCCTGCATGCCTGTGTTTTAGAGCCAGGCGGGGAAAGTGGCCGTGTGTGCTGTTATGCTCTCGGTGACTGTACTCTTGGGCACACTGCTGTGGACGTGGCGTCCTCGGCACTGCCGGGCCCCTCCTGGCCTCTGCTGTCCCTCTGCGGCCCCCGCGTGCTGTGTTTAACGCCCTGTGTTTCCCCTGGACTTAGAGCTCCTCCCGGCTGGACAGCGACAGGGGGCTGTCTGCCGCCAGCACTGCCGAGCGAGGGATGGTGAAGCCCATGGTCAGAATGGAGCAGCAACCGGACGACCGCAGGCAAGAAAGCAGGTGGGAAGTGGGTGCCTTTTTCATTATGAAGGGAGTGAAAGTATACCTGGAGAGGGTTTGGGTTAAAGGTTACTCACCCTAGAGGTTTAGCTGACATTCTTAGAATGTTAGCAGTACTTTAAGGTTATTTCCTTTTCATGTTACTGAATTGAAGAAAAAATGCTTCATCGACAGTTATATCCCTCACTTACGTGCCATGGCCTCATCCAGTTGAAACGGGAGGCAGTTTGAATTAAGATGTTTCAACGTTAAATGTGCTACTTGGTAAAAACAGGGAGAAAGGGAATATTTGTAGGATTTTAATATTTGATCGTTTTGATGTTTAGATAAGACTAATCATTTTACCCATTTCTAGAGGAAATCCTCACGTGTTTAAAAATACACAGAGCCAAAAATGACGTTGAAGTTGAGTGTTTCAGAGTTACGGAGTGCCATCCTACTCTGTCTCACGCTCTGATGGCTCCCTGTTGATAGCCGGAGATGAATCTTTTTCTCTGCTGGCGTTGGTCTTGCCTAGTTTTTTTGAACAGAGAACTTAGACCTTTTGTTATTTCCTTTTCTTAAGATTTTTAAATATATGTCACCTTAAGTCAGAGTTCTATTTCCTTGTGGCTTCTAAAATTGTTTCAGTGTTGGAAAGCGTGGTGGTTCATTGTAGGTGCTGAGCCATTCTGCTCGGACGGAAACAGGGGAGCTTGGTGTGAATACTCTCATTATCAGCAGTGGAACCAGGAATGCTCGTCTTTTGGTGCTATTCAGATTTTTGATGAGGCCATTCTGACTGTTCCCTTTCAGAGATCCAGTAACCAAGGCATTAGCTGAGGCAGGTCACTTACCAGTTTGGTGACAAGCGACTGATACAGTTCTTAAGTTTTCCATCTTGCAGCAGAGGGCACTGTACATTATAAGATTTTAATATCATTCATCATAGTAATTAAATCTGTAGACTCATCTGGGAATCTCAAGTTTTTACCTCATTTTTATTATGGGCTTTTGGTTATCATTCAGTATTTTTTTGTGAATTTTTTTACAATTACAATATGAATCATTATACATGGCGAATTTTTTGTAGATATAATACTAAATAGCCTAGTTTCTGTGTCCGTACTTGTTTTTGGTGGTGTGTTCTAGAATTAGATGCTCAGGACGGTGAGTTAGTATCATAAGGGGTTATCCTCCATTTACTTGTAAGGTGATCGAGAGGCGTGCATCATAGTTCTTAGCCCGTAAATACTTGAATAAGCAAATAATCGATAGGGGAGGGGAAGATTGATTAGGATATGCAAAATTAATAAGTATATACTTATTAACTTATTAATATAGTTAATAAGTAAATATATGATAATGTAGTGTCAGAATAGCCATATGATGATTATTTGTATGTCAGAAATTATTTTTTCCTGTGAGCATATATTTTAATTAAGTTTTTTGCAAGGTCATATTCTTTTGTTTTGCCAAGACTTGTTTAAGTTTTATTGGAACTATAAATATGTGTTGCTTTGTTGATATGAAGACAGTGATGGAAACAGATGGTTCTTCCCATTTTCAGTCTCTGTATTTTTCGTGTATATAATACATTGTTAGTATAAGCAGTTCTTCTTCATTGGTGTGGTCATAAAAATCTAAGTGGCTTTCATGAGTGATTAAATACTAACTTTAGTCCAGGAAAAAATTATGAATGATGGAAAAGACTTCTAAAGTATCACTGACACATTTTTAAAATTTTTTCAATGAGAATTTAAATTCCTTATTTTTAATAGATTTGTTGAAGTGATGAAGCATTAAAAAAAATTGGTAAAATTTATCCAGGTTCACATTATGGGTATTAAATTGAAAATAACTGCTTACCTACAATTTCAGATGTTTACAAATACGGCAGCATAAGAAAGACATATTAAAATAATTGAGCTTTTGAATTACTTCTGTTTCTAAGAGCATTTTTATACCTAAATTATTGAGTTAAATCCAAATTAATAAATCATAGGCTGGATAATAAACTTTGAAGCATGTAATTTGGTGAAAAGAAGGTTTTTGTTTTTACTTTTCATGTTTGTGATAGTTTGAATGAACTCACATTATGTTTCTCCTTATTCATCTTTTGGTGCGTGGAGAAGATGAGGACGGAGGAACATTTGTTGTTGGAAAGGAATTACTTTAGTTCGCCCGTCTGTACCTGCAGATCTGTAGTCAGCTGTGTTAGTCATCCTACGGTGTGGTCGCTGTGTGCGTGTACAAACGCTAACACTGAGTGGCCGAGGGGACCTGGACCGGCAGGGGTCACGTGTCTAACCTTTATTGGGAGAGAAAGGCGAAGTCTACCTCTTAGGACACTTTTCTTTTTCCTGTGTGAGAGCTCAGTTTCAAGCTCAGTGTGGTTTAGATTTTCTCTGTGTCTCCCAGCAGTGTCTCTTCATTGTCACTTGAGCCATCGCGGTAGCAGGTGCCTGGCAGCCTGGTCTCTCTGCTCCACACGACGTCTTCATCAATAATAAAGAAACAGGGTCAGATCTGTTCTCCTGACGGAAGCAGATACTTCAAGGACCTGACCTCTGTGAGGAGCTGGGACGCGGTCACTCCCAGTTCACTCATTTGAACATTTGAATAGGTTCCACATGAAAACCAGTCATCGGGTTGTGTATTATTTGAAAAAATTTTATATATAGACATTTAAAAAATAGTTGCAGAAATCTGCACTGGTTGTCAGTGATGTTATTAGCTAATGTGACTGGATTTTAAGAAATGGCCACTTTCCTCTTTCAGAACTCAGGACACTCCTGGGCCTGACCTGATACTGCCTGCAAGCATTGAATTCAGGGAAAGTTGTGAGTAATTTCAGATTCCATTGGTAGTGAATTAACTTCTTGTTCCATTTTTCTCCATCTGATTTTCATGGGGTTTTTTTTGTTCTTTTTTTTTTCTTCTTCTTTTTTGAAATCTTTTCACAGCTGAAGATTCATTTTTATCTGCCATTATAAATTACACTAATAGCTCTACAGTCCATTTTAAGTTGTCACCTACATACGTGTTATATATGGCGTGTCGGTATGTATTGTCCAGCCAGTACAGACCCGATGTCAGTCCCGCAGAACGGACGCACAAAGTGATTGCCATTGTCAACAAGATGGTGAGCATGATGGAAGGGGTCATTCAGGTAAGCGCCAGCCTGCAAAGCCGTGCCAGTTCAATGACCGCGTTTGTAATTTTTAAATCAATTAAGTTAGTTTTTTTTAACGTTTCAGATTTGTTTACGTGTTTGACTTCATCTTAAGAATTTTTTCTAAAACGAAGGTTTACATAAGTAGGATTAGAAATTGTCTAGCTTTAAAAGTTGAAAAGAAATGTAAACTTCTTGTCTGTTTCTTCCCTACAAAATTTAAAATAAGGGAAGAGAAACTGTACATGGTAACATAATGATCATGAAAAAGACCCTTGAAATTACACTCGTTGTGAGAAGGCATTGAGAATTTAAAAAATAATGATAAATTACTGAGGTGAAATTCACATAACGTAAAATGAACCATTTTAAAGTGAGTAGTTGGGCAGCATCAGTACATTCGCAGTGTGGTGCAGCCTCCTGAACTTGGCTCCGTAGCTTTTCCACCACTCCAGGCAAACCCCTCACCCACCGAGCCGTTTCTCTCCATTACCCGCCCCGTCAGTTCCTGACACCTTCTTAGAATTTTTTAATGGTTATGAAAAAGGACTTGTTCTTTTATAATGAGCCTACTAGGATGTTGGTAGTTAGCATCTGGGTTTTTTGATAGCACTTGTGTAGGTATAATGGACATCGTGACATTTCTCACTTACGATGAAAATCAGATTCAAATTCTTTCATAAACCAGTTTTTAAATTTTCAGGAAATAAGGATATTTTCTTGGCAGAATGGTTTGTTTCCTTTAGTACTGTCTTGTCTATAGTTGATAAAATTGGCATAACAGTTTTCCAAACTTTTAGATAACTTGGAGATTTAAAGTCCTTAAAAGTAAATTTACAGATTTTTTTAAAAAGTGTTCCTAAATCACTTGTCAACACTTTATTATTCAGCTGTGAAACTCTAGGTATATAATGTCATGTAACATGGCTAGATGGTTTGATTGTTCTTCTCCTGTCAGGATACTTTTCAAACTAGAAAAGACTAGTTTGAGGCAAACTAGTCTTTTAATTCCCTCAGAACTGTTTTAAAAGGCCGAACGTTTTCAAGAAAGGTTTCTTTTATGTTTGAGTGGTTAGCCTATGGATTTGAGGAGGTTATGAGTCTTTTACCCAAGTGAGGAAGTAGATAAAAAGGAAAGTCGTTTTATTTGGATACCATTTTGTTACTCTTATTATTTTATAGACAGATGTGGATTTCCTTTCCAGTTGTCATCAGAGCCATTGTCTGTCTTCCATCACGCTTGGATTTCAAATTATCAAACTCCCATCAGCAAACGACTTTTGATGGACTTTTCTTAACTAGGCAGTGAAATCACCATTATCAGGACAAGCCTTTCAGACTTCAGATTTAGGTTCAGTATGTGATTGGAGATCTAAGAATCTTCAATATTCAGATTGAAGATCCAAAAATCTTCAATTTTTAGAGAGAAATTATGGAATAATTAAAATTCTTTAATTTGTAAAAACCTACTTTCAAAAAACAAGTTACTCCTTTCTAGTATAGAAATAATATGTTTTTAATACGTTTTTAAGTTCTCAGCTCTTACTGTTTCTGCTGGTCTTTCTCGTCTCTTCATTCTTATTAACTGATCCAGGAGAATAGACTCTCAAGTTGTGTATGTTTAAGTCGTCTCAAACACGCAACGTTGTTAAGAGATGTTAAGAAGTCCTTTTCTTCGTAAATCTTTTAAAGAGATCAGTGTATTCGTTTGTTTATTGTAACATCTTCTTTATAGATAAACTCTAGGAATTCCCTTCGTTATTGTGCCAGTTTTAAGAACATGAAACTAATCGTTTATGCCCTAGACTTCCAAAGCTGCCTCAGAACTGTAAATGAGTGTGTAACATGGGAATAACGTAACTAAATGTCGTACCCTCATGTCGTACCTTCATGTTAGTGTTTTGATTTTTTTTTAACTGTCATGATTGTTTACAAGTTTCTTTCTCTCGTTCTGCTTGGTTTCCCCGCGTCTGTTTTTCTCCAGGAAGTAGACCAGGTTGATCAGGTAGGACATACTGCTGGGAGCCGATCCTGGCTGTGTTGGCTTAGCTGAGTTTCTCATGCTGCTTCCATGTCAAAGTACAACAACAACTGGACCGAGGCTCATAACACTCATTTGGCAGCTGGAACATGCAGTACTAAAATCCTTTTTTGACTGTGCAACCTTTATCAGCATTTCATAACTTTTGCTTAATGCACTTCAGTGTGGATATGAAATGACAAAAGTTCTGTTTCTTCTCTTTATTGTTTATCCTTGGTTCCTATTCTTTGGATCTCATCTGAGGTTGCCTGGCCTGCACATGTGGTCGGGAGATGACACGATAGATCAGTACTTGATACCGAGTTGCTTGGTGTCCAAGCCAGTGACTTCGAGTATCAGGGTGGCTGTTGGGTAACCATGGATACATGTGTGTATACTTCACAGATTACCAGATAATGCACAATCTCCAATTTGGTGTTGTATTATTTGATACCTCCTTCCCCCCACTGATTCCATAAATTGTAGCTCATTAGATCCGTGTGTCTATACATGAATCCTAAGAAGTTGCAGTGGGTTTTTTACCTTCCATTGCTATGTATGTACCCAAATTCCTTTGCAAGTATCTGGTATCTGTGGTAAATACCTTGGTGAAAATGGGAAGGTACTGGTCTATCTTCAGCAGCTTTTCAACAGCATTCCTTTTTATTTTTATTATTGTTGTTTGTCCTGTGGTTGCTTATGGAAACGTGTTCTGTCTACAGAAACAGAAGAATATTGCAGGGGCACTTGCTTTCTGGATGGCAAATGCATCTGAGCTTCTCAACTTCATAAAGCAGGACCGAGATCTTAGTCGAATCACGTTGGACGCCCAGGATGTTCTAGCACACTTGGTTCAAATGGCCTTTAAGTAAGAACATGTGTTTGGAGATGATACTATTCTGTAAAGATTTAAATCATGTTTTCTGGTTAAATTTTCAAAACTAATTTTAAGGGTTTTTATTTACCCTAATTGAAGATGGATATCAAGAAGCATAAATAACTATATGCAAAATGTGTTGATTTAATAAATTTAATTCAATTGCCTATGTTTCAAGAATCCTGAGAGTAGAACTATTACATATATTTTTTACATGGAAGATATTTCTAAACAGTACGAATTGTTTCACTTGTGATATTATGTCTGATAATAGCAGGGCGTCATTCTGAGATTATTAAAATTGTTTATGTATTTTCAGATACCTGGTTCACTGTCTTCAGTCAGAACTGAATAATTACATGCCAGCCTTTCTGGACGACCCCGAAGAGAACAGTCTGCAAAGACCAAAAATAGGTTAGGATTCTCTTTTTCTCCTTCGTCCCCTCCTTCCCTCCTTCTCCTACTTGTTTAGCTTCATTTTAATATTTGCTGTATGTGAGAGGGAGGTATTATGAAAGTAAATGAGACATCCTATTGGATTTCGCATTCTTTAAATAATAAATTGTAACCACCATGTGTCTTGTTTAAGAAGAGTTCTCATTTTGTCGCATCACGCTGGTGCGACCTCAGACTTTCCCAGAAGTCTGTCCAGGTGAACTGAAGTAGATACAGTTCATACCGCTACGTATTGGTAGTTCGAGACCACGTCTCTGCTTCCTGTTGGAATGAGATTGCTGTTCTGAAGAGGTTGAACAGATGTTAATGCGCGTTTACCACTAATTCCGGAGCCCTCTCGGTGACGCAGTGCCGTCTCCCTGCACAGACGACGTGCTGCACACGCTCACGGGGGCCATGTCGCTGCTGCGCCGCTGCCGGGTCAATGCTGCGCTGACCATCCAGCTCTTCTCCCAGCTCTTCCACTTCATCAACATGTGGCTGTTCAACAGGCTGGTGACCGACCCCGAGTCGGGGCTCTGCTCCCACTACTGGGGCGCCATCGTCCGCCAGCAGCTCGGGCACGTGGAGGCCTGGGCGGAGAAGCAGGGCTTGGAGCTGGCAGCCGACTGTCACCTCAGCAGGATCGTGCAGGTGGGTGGTCGCAGCCCCGCTTCCCCGCTCAGTGGGCGCTGTCGTACACGTTTCTGGTTCTGTCACGGGGGGAACGTGGACTCCGCAGAATTCCGCACCCTCCTTTTGGGGTTTTTCACATGTACAGATAATGAAACGGTGGTTTATTAGCTTGCCTGGGTTGCTTGGACAAAGTACAACAAATTTGGTGGCTTAAACAGCAGAAATTTATTGTCTCTGGAGGTCAGAAGTCTGAGAGCAAGGTCAGGGCACGCTGGTTCCCGCGAGGGAGAATCTGCTCCAGGCCTCCGTGGGCTCTGCTGGCTGTTGGCAGTCTTCGGTGTCCCCGGGCTTGTGGACACACCACCCCTCCCCATCTCTGCCTTTGTCTTCCTGGACGCACATCTGTGTCCAAACACCCGCCTTTTATAAGGACGCCAGACCTACTGACCTGATTTAACTTGATTCCTTCTGTTAGGATCGTGTCTCCAAATAAGGTCACATTCTGAGGTAAACAGGGTTAGGACTTCCCCATATGAATTTTGGAGGATGCAGTACAGCCCGTAACAGGTGGCACTCAGTAGAATAAATACCTTAAAGGGTTTTTTAAATTGAGAATAGTAAGGTATATTTCATAAAGCTCCATACTGAAAGATAAATTCCAATTTGAAAATGGATGATGATTGCCTCTTTAAGAATACAAAGCCAGGTAACCGCAGAGCAAAAACTTATAGCAGATACACAGATAAAGAGAAAAAGGAATCTAAGCACACCACTCCAGAAAATCATCAGATCACCAGGAACAGAGCAAGAGAAGAAGAAAGGAACAAAGGAGTACAGAAGAGCCATGTCCTAATGGCTTAACCAGTTCTAGGAATTTCCTAGGTATTCAAAGACTAGGAACTGGTATTTTGCAGTTAAGGAGATGAGTATCTAGAGCCTCATACCCTAGGACATTTTTTTAGTATTATTACAGTGTATAATTTTGTACTTTTTTTCTCAGTCTCTTAAAAAGATTTAGTTTCAAAAGAGGTTTCTGCCCTCTTACTTGGATTGAATCAGCTCGTTATTAAAAAGGTCATTACAGGGACGTCCCTGGGGGCCCAGTGGGAAAGAATCCACGTTACAGTGCAGGGGACGTGGGTTCGATCCCTGGTCCGGGAACTGGGATCCCACATGCTGCGGGGCAACTAAGCCTGCGCGCCACAGCTGCTGAGCTCGTGCGCCTCAGCTAGAGAGCCCACGTGCGGCAAACTACAGAGCCCATGCGCCCTGGAGCCCACGCACCACAACTAGAGAGAAGCCTGCCCACCACAACGGGAGATCCTGCGTGCCTCAACGAAGATCCCACGTGCTGCAACTAAGGCCCGACGCAGCCAAAAATAAATAAATAAAACAAACAAATAGTAAATAAATCTTTTAAAAAAGAAGTCATTACAATGGTATTTTACTCAGACCTTAGTAATTGGTGATCTTAATTGTTATATAAATGTTTAAGTTTCTAAGAAGTTTTAAATGCTCTCTGAACATAAATTATTGAGTCTCATTATAAATATATATTTTAATAAAACAAAGAGTTCATCTAAAAACCTTACGATGCTTTGAGTTCAGTTTAACACATATAGGTAACGTTAATGGAACTGTATTTTCTTAAAAACACCTTGCATTTCAAAATCAAATTAGCAAGTTATTGCAGTTTTACAAATGTTATGTAAAGGGGAATATTTATGAAATACTTTTAAATCATGATATTTCATGTTGCTTATTCTAAAATAGGCAACCACTTTGCTCACGATGGATAAGTACGCACCCGAAGACATCCCAAATATAAACAGTACCTGCTTCAAGTTAAACTCACTGCAACTTCAAGCCTTACTTCAGAATTACCACTGTGCACCCGATGAGCCTTTTGTCCCTACAGTAAGTGACAGCACTACACTGCCACTCCATGCGGGCTGTGTCTGCACAGGGAAATGTGGAGGAAAAGGAAAGTTTATGTAATCAGTTCCCTTATTTCTTTAGTAAATAAGATAATTCACTTGGTCATCTCACGAGGTCACTTTTGCTATTGATGTCTGTATGAGTTACGGGTCGGTGCAGGAAGTAGAAACTACATAAGCATGTTAAGTAGAAAGGGATTTAATTCGGGGAATGAGGTTGTTGGGAAATGGTTGGAAAGCCGGGCCGGGGAGTGAGGAAGTTGCCCTGACGTCTGAGTTCTCGGGCGCGGCGCTGTGACCTGAGACCCCGAGTGCCATCCTTGTGTTCACGCAGCAACAGCTGCAGGGCCTCCCCAACCTGTGCAGAGGTGTCTGCCTGGTAAAACCCAGGTTCTTGTCCAGAACGGAGTCTGCTGTTTTGGGATGCCTCCTGGAAGGGACAGAGGGTGAGAAACACAGAACACAGTACGTGCCGCAGCTGGCTCTTTACGGAGAGGAACGCTGCGTGCGCTCACCGCCACAGTTAGCCTCAGCTGGACGCAGGTGCCCTGAGAATTCGGTAGAGAGGTAACCTAATTGGATGGCTGGATTGATCTCCAGTGTGGGGTTTATGCCTACAGAAGACAGGTACAGAATCGCCCAAACCTGGAAGCCACTACCTGTCCCCAAATAGACCGTGTCGCAGTCTGGTAAAGGAGCCTAACGTGGCTGCACAGCAACACGGGAAGTCAGATACCGGCTCTACACCCTGGGCTTCCCTTTGCACGGGCTTGGGGACACAGGAGGAGGCGGGTTAGAAGCCTGGGTGGCCAAGACTTTGGGGACGGAGGACAGGGCAGTGAGGGCGACAGTGAGGGCAGTGGGTGTGGTTCGGTCCCCCGAGCGGGCTGGTTGGCGGGGGCGGGATGTTCACGTGCTCGGCTGTACAGTCAGGATTTGTGAACCGTCCTGTGTGTACGTTATCTCACTAACGGAAAGTTTTTAAACAAGAATCACCCATAAACCCATAATAAGGCAATAACTTCTGCGTAAGCTGGGAATAGGTATTTTTGTCCTGATTTTTTTTTACATTTAACATTGTGTGAGCTTTTTCCGATGTCATTAAGTATAAAAATAAGGTTATTAGCAATTGGATGTTAAAAAATTGTGCAAAGAAAAAATTATTTTTGAGAAGGGAGAAAGACCGTTTTCTTGTGATCGAACAATATCTTTCTATTTAAAACTACAGATCTTTTGAAATTAATAATTAATATGGTAGCTGATATATTCAGAGTATGTGCTGTGCTAGTGTTTTATTGCTTTACAAGCTGATTTGAATTGTTGATAAATTCGCCCTCGCTGCGTGTGTGTATGTAGCCACGCTACGCGTGGTTAAACGTTGTTCTACCAGCTGCTGGTCGGCTGCGCCCGTCGCCGAGCGTGTCCTTAGCTCTGTGTCTGCTTCCCAACCAGGACCTGATGGAGCACGTGGTGGCTGTGGCGGAGAACACGGCCGACGAGCTGGCACGCAGTGATGGGCGGGAGGTGCAGCTGGAGGAGGACCCCGACCTGCAGCTGCCGTTCCTTCTGCCCGAGGATGGCTACTCCTGCGACGTCGTCAGGAACATCCCAAACGGCTTACAGGAGTTTCTGGACCCTTTGTGCCAGAGAGGTGGGTAGCGGGGCCCACGCCTGGCACCCGAGCTGGCCCGCGTGCAAGTGAGCCTTGCACGCGTGTGTCGGTGTGTGTCAGCCCACCCGTGTTGTGTGCGCCCTGTGTGCTTCTGAAGAAGCTGGGGGTCCGGCGGCTTGGAAGGGAGTGTCCCGTGGGGAGGTGGGGTCAGAAGCGTGCCGACCGCGGGGTCCCGGGTGTTGCCCCGGTGCCCGGGAGCACGTCTCTGCTTGCCTGGTGTCGCTGTCACAGCAGGAGGGACCTTGGCTCTCCTCCCTTCTGGGTTCTGTGTGAGCCTGGGAGCTCCATCTGTCCTATAGACCCGGACCGTAAGTTTCGTTGGGGCCCCCAGAGCAGAGCCGTCAAGAGCAGCCCCAGCGCTAGAACCAGACGGCCTGAGCTCTGACCCTTCTGTCACCTTGGACCTTCCCCGTGCAGTGGGCGTGTCGACGGTGCCACCCCACGGGGCTGTCTTGAGGACTGAGCAGGTTGCTGAGCGTGGAGCCCCTGGCACTGTGGCACAGGGCGAGCCCGGGCACATCACGATGCCAGGCTCGCACATGCGTGTATGCCGACGCACGGGCACAGCGCAGCGTGTCTCCCGCTTTTACTCCATGCCCTCTGTCCACTCTCTTGTTGATGTGTACCGAGGAAGACGCAGGCCGACCTCGGAGGCGTTGTGGGTCTGGTTCCAGGCCACGGCGATGAAGAGGATGCCGCAGGAAATCAAGGCGCGTGAAGCTCTGGTTGCCAGTGCATGTGTGGAAGTTATGTTCACACCGTGCTGTAATCCGTCTGTTAGGCGTGCAAAAGCATTACATCTGAAAAGCAATGGACATGCCTTCAGTAAAAAAGTACTTTATCGCTGAAAAATGCTGATCACCGCCCGAGCCTTCAACAAGTCTTAGTCATCACAGATCACAGGTCACCGTAACATACATGATAATAATGGAAAAGTTTGAAAGAGTGCAAGAATTACCAGAATGTGACACACAGACATGAAGTGAGCAAATGCTGTGGGGAAAGTGGCGTCGATAGCCTTGCTTGATGCAGGGCTGCCACAGACCTTTCAATCTGTAGGGGAAACAATCTTTGCAAAGCGCGATAAAATGAGGTCTGCCTGTACCACAGTTATACCTGAACCACGAGCTTTTAAATTAGACCAGATTTCACTTCTAGTCTGCTGTTTTTTTGTAATGTGGAGCTCAGATGAGTAGCAAAAGAGATGCAAAATTTAGGAGTTAACTTATCTATTATTTTTTTTTTTATTTGCTTAAATTAAGGTCCGTAGATATATAAATATATAAACTTAGTGAGTGTGATTTTTAACTTCAGTGAATGTTTCACTCACCACAATAGGTCTTTACATCTTCAAAGGTTTTGATCGTTTTAAAAAATTCATTTTATAAAGGCTGCTGCTTGTAACGAAATGTGTTTGTACAGCAGCTGGCAGGTGTGTCTGTGACCCTCCCAGGAGCGCTGACTGAGCTCTTGGTGCTGTCCTGGGAGAAGCACAGGCAGGGTGGGATGTGGTTCTTAAAGCATCCGTGTGTGTGCAGGATGAAGGGGCGGGGGCAGGGGCGGGCCGGCAGAGCCCTCAGTTCAGCCCTGACTCTGGGACGAGCGGGGCGGAAGGAAGGGGTGCGGGCTGCGGGCTGCGGGCTGCAGGCACGTCTGAGAGAGCTTCAGTCGGGCAGCGGGAGTCCCTGAGCCGCAGTGGCCTGAGCGGGGGCGTGGTAGGGAAGTGGTGGCCGGGGCAGCCGCTTTGGGGCCGTGGGGCTGCTTTGGGGTGTCCTCCCTGCTCCCGTGGGCTCCCCGGCACTCACGCAGCAGCCCTGCGCCTTCACCGCCAGGCTCGTTCGTGCTCTCCTGCTCTGAACGTCCCCGTCACCTGCCGTTGGGCGCGGCACCATCCCCTGCCAGTCCTGGCCCCCTACCTGCAAATGCACGAGCCGTGTTCCCAGCACTGGACCGTGTGCTGTGCGTCCAGGTGGTCGCGCCCCGCGTCTGCTCCGCTTCCCGCTGTCTGACTCCTGGCAGTGGCCCTGTTTTCTGAAATTCCAGCCAGCGTCCCTTTGTCTGGGGGCTCAGCCTCTCCCTCACACGGCTGCCGCCTTCCCCGCCCGTGGGTCTTCCCTTCTGTGGTGATGCTTGGTGCCAGCGTTTGCGCCGTCTGCGTGCGGGAGTGGGAGTCCGGCCGGACAGCCTGGCGGTCGTCCCTGGTCTCCGCCTGCTCAGTGCCAGGCGGAGGGCCGTCGGGGCCACGTGCTGGCAGGGCTGCTCTTCAGGGCCTTGTGAATAAGCCTGCGGAGGCTGACTCACCAGCACCCGTCGCACGTGCTAGGCGTGCTGGGTACCCAGCTGCCGGCTCCACGGTAGGTGCTGCGGAGAAGGTCTTTGCCAGCCTGGGGGCAGTGCGATCCTGACCAGATGATGCCATTTTCTCCGTGACTTCCCCTTAGGCTTTCCTGAATGATTCGTTGTAGGACGTATGTGGTATTTCCTCACGGTCTAGGCAGCCCCACGCTGTTTCATACATCTTAGATGATAATGCAGCCAAGTACAAAGCTGCTTTTAAATAAGACTTACAGAGAACTGGGTGTTTTCTTCTATAACATCAGCGGTTTTAATGCTTCATGCTCAATTTTTTGTAAGCCAAATAAAGAACTGCTGTGTGTTCTCAATTTATGTTCCTTTGGCGTTTTCGTGTAATACGATTCTATGAGAGAAGCCATAAGGCCAGCACGGACTCATACCTGACCTGAGATGCGTTCCTGATGCTGAGAAAGTAAACCGTCTGTGTGCACATGGTCCAGACATCGTGCAAACCTGATGTTTAAAAAATTAGAAAATTACAGCTGTTGACGTTTCAAAACTGTGATAATTATGATTCTCTAAAACATGGGAAAGAGAAGTAAATTGTAGGTAATATTTCAATGAAACTGGATTGAAACAGTGATTTTTTTTTTAAAAAAAAAAAGGACTAAAACTAAGTAAAAATAATTTGTACCCATATTTTAATTGAGTATATTTGTGACGTCGTCTTTTCCCTCTACCACAAACAACCTTGTAACTGTCCAAAGATAACAGCCCAAGTGATCCTTGCCGGTGGAACACTAGTGTGGATGAGGGTGCCAGCAGGGGCCAGCCAGGACCCCCGCCACCCCGCTCCAGCACCCAGGTCATCGGGACCAGGGCGTGTCTGGCAAGCAGTGTGCTCTTCGTAATTGTTAGCTGCTGCTAATAAGACCACTTTGGAGAACAGAAGAATTGTGCAGGGCCTGTGTGATCTGACTTTGTCACGAAATCTCTGAGAAACTCTGTAAGATCTGACAAATGAGGAATGACATAGGCTTAGTTTTGTAAAGATGTCATTTGTCCCTGATGAAAATATCAGAGATATTCTTTAAAACAGTATAAAATGATTCTAAATTTCGTTTGGAAGAAATTTAAGTGAGTGTGACTTGTCAGAAAATTTGGGCAAAGAGTGATGAGAAGGAGGCCAGTCCTACCCCAGAATTGCTATACGAGTGGAATAAATCGTTTACCCCAGCGTGTGAGCCTGTGCGCAGACGTCTGTGCTGGTGCCGTTCTCTGGCCCCTCTTTCCTCTCCTGTGTTAGAGATTCTCAGTGTGACTGAGGAGCTCTTAGTTGAGCAGAGCAGACCAATCTGCAAGGAAGCAATTTCAGTGCACTTCTGTAATTTTTCATTGAGGTAAGGGAAGAAGTCTTCAGAATAAAGAAGAGGGGAGACCAATTTCACTTCTCTGCTTGGTGTTGAAATTCCACTGGACCAAAGCAAATACGCAATTTTAAATGTCTGATAATTCAGTTTTCAGAGAGAGTAAAAGTAATTAAGAAAAATAAATGTTGTCATTAGGTATCATGCAGTTGCTGCTTTCTGTTGCTTCCCTTGTTGAAGATTATGGGTCTGACGTGGTGTGCTTTTCATTCTTAACAGTTTGCCTATTTTCTCCCCAGGATTTTGCAGGTTAATTCCTCACCCACGTTCACCAGGCACTTGGACAATATATTTTGAAGGTGCAGATTATGAGAGTCACCTTATGCGGGAGAACACAGAACTGGCAAGTATTGTGAGAATGACAGACGGACAAGAAAAGGAAACGTGTTCCTTACGATTTGAAAATTTTTTTTTTTTTTCAGGCCACGTCTATATAGTTTTGTCTATAAACAAATGGTACTTTTAAAAATAAAGCATACTTATACCCACAGTTACATCAACTATAATACCTATTTAAAAAATATATTAATATGGTAGTCTTAATGGGTTTTATTAGAAAATTTTTCTTTGGTAAAAGTTTTTTCTAGTCAGTTCTACCTTGTCTTAAATGTGTGCCAAATCATTTGCTAATATTTTGTATCTTTCTGAAAGAGCGGTCATCCCAGCATTCACTAGCCTCATAGATTTTAGGGAAAATTCTGCCTTGCTTCCCACAGAGAGTTTTAAACAAGAAAGGGTGCTTTTCCGTGTCTTAGAAAGTGATGCCAGACCAGAGTTGTCATATGCTACGTACACTGGCAAGTCATTCCAGGAAAAATACAAACAAATGAAATTTTTCCTTTTAGAACTTGTTTGTTCCGTTCCATTTACCTTAAACATGTAATTGCCTCTTAAGCCACGTAAGGGTTCAGAGGAGCCAAGCAGATGTGACCACACGTTTGGCAGGTTACTGTGGATGGGGTCAGTGTGTTACGTGCGATGGACGTGGCAGTCAGTCCCCTGGCCCTGATACCGGTGTGCCCGGGCCAAGATTTGGGGATTCTCCTCTATGAAAAACAGCCACGAGTCTTCTGAAGCTTCAGAAACTTCCTTGTGGTGTCCTAACTTATTCCTTGGTCAAAACATTGTGCCTAATACTTACCTAATTTCTAAGAAAACAAGAGTATGTAAGGTGACAACACTTAATGTAAGGTGAACAGTGTGATGTGTGTTTTGTATATTAAATTCAAAGTAATTATTTTTGCTTAGTAGCAAACTTTAGATTTGAGCATCTCCAAAAATTGAATTAGTTGGTGATTGCTGTTACACCAAATAGATCACATTTAACTAGTGATACAGTCAATGTGCCGCTAGTACTCTTTATTAGCTGTTGTTTAGCCACTAGCAAGTAATAGCAGCAATTTCTAATTCCCAGATTTTATAGGAAATCAAGTACCTTAGATGGAATCACTGATTTTTTTCAACTTTCTAGTTTATTCATGGATCCCTGAGAAGATTTCAGGTCTTGATATTTTAAAAAGCTTTGTCACCTAATCTTATTTATTTCCCTTAAAATATTCTCATCTAGACTTTGGTTCTAAATTAACAAGCCATGTGTACAATTACCATTTCTTGGCCATGTGCCTGCATACTTATGTATTTAACTAAATTCTCTCAGTGTGGGCACTGGGAATTTTCTTCTTTACTTTTGTTAACTCTTTCACATGAGGCTTGACACGTACGGGACATGTAACTTCAGTGGCTAATTTCACTTTCTCGTTTGTTTGTGGATCTGTTCAAAAACTGGCCTATCTTATTGGTCAGTAACTTATTCCACAGCCACGGGCTTCACAGAATCATGCAGAACTTTGGGTCCCACTGTCTGAAGCCTGTGGCTGCTGTATTTTTGCTGTTGAACTTTCCCAAGAGACAGAGATGTGAGGTCATCTTTGTCAACACTGTTTTTGCAGTCCTCCCCATAGACAGTGTAAAGTAAGTGTAAATTTCTTTTTTAAAAAAACACCTAGTAATTGGTGCTGAAAGATAATAAAGTAAAAATTTAATTTGGTCTTTATGATCAGGTTTTTCTCATGTGATAGTAATGCAAGGTTGTATTTTATAAATTAAGTTCTTTAAATAACATTTAAATAGCATCTGTGATGATTCATCTTTAAGGCTCTGGAGTCAAGACTATTGGTATTTACTTTTCCAGATTACTCCATGAGGAGTATCTGTATTCATTGATTTTTACTGTTTCCTTTTCCACTCTCCGTTGGTTTCCTCTCCCAACTACCGGAGAGAAAACGAGTGACCGAATGGCGGTACTTGCATTTCAGGCCTGTAGTAAAGTTCCGTTTCCATCCCTTAGGCTCAGCCTCTGAGGAAAGAACCAGAAGTAATCACGGTGACCCTCAAAAAGCAGAACGGAATGGGCCTTAGCATTGTCGCAGCAAAGGTAGGACGGGACAGGTGGTGGCAGAGCTGCCAGCCTTCATCCTTTAAGTCTTGGGCCAGCAGCTGTCGGGGCCGAGCTGCGCGTCCAGTTCTGCGTCTGGGAGGGGGCGAGGGCGTGGGAATGGAGCTCCGGGCTCGCTGCGTTCCCGGGGTGACTACTCCGCGGACGGGCCAGGGTGCGAGCTCCCCGAGCTGGGCAGGTGGTGCTCCCGGGGAGCCAGGGCGGGAGGGACCCGACACCCTGCTCCCGCGTCCGTGTGCAGCGGGCCCCCGGGTTCCTGGCCCCCCGCAGGCTGCAGCTCCTGGCAGCAGGGGTCCTAGAGGCCGCGACCCGCATGCGGGCACCACGTGGGAGCCGCAGCAAGGGAGCGCCCGCACGGCCCTGTCTGGGGAGAGCGGAGGGGAAAGAGGCGCTTCGCTCATTTTAAAGACTGTGATTGACAGGTGGGGTGTTCTGTTTCTCAGAAACGAAAGGGTTTGGAAGAAAAAAGGGACATGGTGAAACCGAGATTCTAGGGCATTGGTGTGCAGGAGGAAGTACAGCCCTGGGACTAAAGCAGCCAGAGGAGCTGAGCCTTTGTATTAGCACGTGGAAGGCAGGTGTGGTCTGGGGCACAGCAGCCTGGGTCTGAAGCACCGCATCACCTGGGCTCACCCAGGGAGGCCAAGGAGCCAGGCCCGCAGGCCGGGACTCAACACTCACCCCTTCCGATGCGGTCCTGCTCGTGGGCCACGTTTCCAGCCTGTCGTGATCAGGTGGGCCCACAGCTCAGAACACTGGGGGATGTGAGCGGGAAGTTACAGGCTGCAGACTGTTTTCCTCTTTGCTCACCGAGTCAAATGCCCATTTTCAGGGAAAAAAATAAATCACTAGGATAAAAATTACCCCACCACACTCCAGTATACAGAAAAAATGTAACCCCCGTATTTTCTGAGTTTTACGTGTATATATGTATATAAAAATCGTATTTCAGATACTTGTCTTACTTGAGATTTGAAATTCTCCTTATCTCTTTCAATACAAAGCTGCCTGTTTTCTGTAGGTTTAAGTTGGATCTACTTAAGTGTCTCTGGGCCCTTCCCTCTGGCCCGAGTCCTGAGTGTAGCAGACAGTGAGGCCCCGCGTGGGCTCCCCCCAAACCCCCTCTGGCTGGCCTCTGGCCTCGCCGGGCTGCCAGGCGTCGGTGGGCAGTTAGGACAAGGAGCCAGGCTGAGGGTCACCGTCCAGCCTTGTCCCCGTGCCTGCGGTTGCCGGTGGGAGGCAGGAGCAGAGGGTGCTAGCCCCAGGGCTCCGTCGCCCCAAGCACGTGGCCGCAGTCGGGTGAAGAGCAGCCGCACGAAACCCTCTCCCTGCCAGCGTAGAGTCGGGATCAGCGAAGGCCCCCTGAGGAGATGCCTCGTGCGCTGGCCCTCGGAGGGTGAGCCGTGAAGCCTGGTGGAGGGGCGGGCACAGACTTCGCGGCCCCGGGGCCAGAGCGCGGAGGTGAGGGGAGCCCTTGGAGGTGACCCGAGAGGAGGCGAGACCAGACGCCGAGGAGCAGGGTCTGCAGGCCCCCCACGGGGCCCAGGCGGGCAGACACTGCTCGGCGGGCGTGTGGTCACAGCGGGAAAGCGGGCAGGGCAGTGGTCAGTGAGGCGTGTGGCCGGGTCCCCAGGAGACTGATTCCAAGAAGCCCGAGGGCTCGCGTAAGACGTGGTGGGATCAGAGTGCAGTCCTGAGAGTTTATTCTTCCTGCCTTGGGGAGCGTGGTCCGAGGGGCTCAGAAGTGCAGCCAGGGGCTAGTGAGGGAGCTACGCCTGGTTTTGCACGCGGCAGGAGTGTCTGCTCAGCGGGGGAAGGAGGTGGCAGCGGAGACGGAGGCCAGGCAGCCGCGGCAGCACGTTTACTCGTGGAGCAGCGTGGCGTCGCTGGGACAGACACCCCTGCAGGCAGCCGGGCCGCGGCTCGTCGGCCGCTGCAGGGCTGCCAGCTTCTGGTGCACCTTGGGCGCGGATGTGTGCGCGTTGAGTGGCAGCTTTCGCCTTGGTCGCTGAGCTGGGTGTAGTGAGTGGAAGAGAGAAGTGTCGCAGTGTACCCCGGGTCTGTCTTCAGCAGCTGGGCGTGTGGGAGTGTTGGCTGAAGGTGGGGCTCCTGAAGAGGAGCGCGCTTCGGCAGGGAGAGAATCGAGAGCTCAGTTTTGAGCGCGTTAGATTTGAGAGCTAGGAGGGTGCCTGTTGAGCTAGACAAGCGAGCGCTATCGCGTGCGTCGCTGGATACCCACGCGTGGAGCTCGGAGGGAGGGTCGGAGGCATAGGGCTGCTCTAAGGGGGTAAGAGCGTGCTCTAGTAGCCGGACGGCGTGCCGTTTTCAGGCATGAAAAAGTGTGGCAATGTCTGTTCTTAAAATGAGACACGACTCTAACAGTTCACCTGTGGACTCCATGGCTTTTTCTCCAGCTGAGCTGTAGTCTCTTCGGTGCTCGCAAAGCAGTGTTGAGCAAGAGTGAACACGTCCTGTAACGGACACACGTTGCTGAAATAGCGCTCTGCTTGATGCCCGGCTAGGTCTGTGTCAGCCCGCGTGACAGCGCAGGTGGCCTCGGGAGACTCCGAGGCCGTGCGGTGAGTGCGGGCAGCCGGGCTGCAGGGCCTCTGCTTGCAGAGCTCGGCGTCCTCCGTGGCGGGCGCCAGGGCTCAGACTCCCCCCCACTCCACGCGTGCGGCCCGGGGCAGAGCGCTTCCCCCTACACGCTCAGCGTTGGCCGCACCTCGAGTCTCGGGGAAAGGAGGCTGCAGGCCGCCGTGTTAAATTCTACCCCGGTCACCCTTACTTGCGTCTGTGTGTTTTGGTCCTTTCTGTGAGCTGCTGCGGCCTTTGTGTTCGGCTCCGTTCTTCTTTACTTCTTCCTAATTAGCGTGTGGCCTCGCGGCCATGAGCCTGGGCAGGGTTCTGATGTCAGCCCGCCGACGCCCCTTCCAGGCCGCGGCTGTTTTATGGAATCCAGATGCCTTGGAACCGTTGTGCGCCGTCCACTCTGTGAAACCCTGCCTTGGGGAAGCTTGGGGCACTACTTCTCACTCAGCTGAGGGCCGGCACGGTGCTTCCTGTTTAACTTGGATTTTTAAAATAGAAACCATTCCCTCCTTTTTATTTTTCTAGCTCTTTTTAAAGTTTAATAAAGTATAGAGTAAACGAAAATCTGAGCTTGCCCGGTTACGTAAGAGTCCGAGTTTGCATCGGTCTGGCAGGAGTTGCTCAGTGCCGTCCGGGTTGTGGCGTCCAGCTCAGCTTCGTGGTGGCGAGCCTCGAGAGGCCAGCTATGTGCCACTGTTAGCACCGGGGGAGGTAGACGGTTGTGTTTCAGCGGGAGGAGCTGGTGCGCCCGAGGGACCAAGATGTGGCTCTCTGTTGTCGGGAGAGCAGAGTCTGTGGTGAGTCTCTTCGGGGGCTGTGGTGGCCGTGGCTGGTCTCTTTAGAGGCTGCCTTCCCTCCACGGTAACGCGCTTCAGCCTGTCCGGGGCTCGCTTGCCCGTGAAGCCGCCGTGTAGAGAGCTCGTAATTACATACCCAGATGTTGACTGCTCTGCAGCTCAGCACTGTGGATTCCTGAGGTTCGTGAAACTGTAAGGCTTCTATGTACTTTTTATACAAGAAAAAACCATTAATCTCCTCCTGCTGGTTACGGTACGGTGGAAGTTGCTTGAAGTATTGGTAGCCGCTGCTGTAGAGTTTGCCAAGGACGTGCAAGAATATCCACGATGCAACTTCTTTTTGGCCGTTTTAGGTGCTTTTTACTGCAGGCTTTCTCCAAAACCTGTTTTTTCTAAAGGTGAACGTAAAAGTGACAATTTGAAAGGTACTTAGGATATTTTACTATTTTATTTAAAAATGAATGGTTAATTGAATCTTAGTTTGTGCTCTGACTGTATACGGTTTTTAAGTTTTTAAATCTTACTTAGTTACCTTAAAACACAAAATAAAATTCCTGTGCCTTAAAAAGGAGAGGATAAAAGCAGTGTTTATTGATAATACTGCCTTTTCACCACTTGAAAAGTGAGTTTGAACTACAGTTTAGTCCTTTAAGGAATTTGAGACCTTCACCCTTGTGTTCCTTAGTGACCTTATTGAGACCAGGTGGGAAAGACCTAGTCAAAGAAGTGAGTCGGGAAATTCTCAGTTCCCTTTTAAGATCAGTTCCAAAGTACCAGGTGACTGCAATTTCTCCCGTGGACATGCCAGGAATAGCTTTCCGTTAAGTTGTGCGAAACAACTGAGTGCCCTGCGTGGCTGTCGCTTATGAATTTGGAAACAATGTTTTATATTTCTGTCCTAATCGTAAATTATATAAAAGAACAACGTTTTACCTATACATTTACAGTAACAGCCTACGTGCAAACTTCTTGGGTCGACCGAAATAACTGAATTCAATTACAATATTAAAATAATGTAATCGGAAGAGTCATGTTAACCCTCTAAAGCAGAGCTATCTTTTCACGTGGTGGTTGGTACACGTAGAGAACGACGGTATTTGTAGGGTCCCCGGGTGGAGGGTTTGGCTGTGGAGCAGCCCAGTCTGGCGAGGCCCAGACAGCCCTGGGGCACCTGCCTGAGCCGTGCAGGAACCGACGGGTCACCTTCCTTGTCTCACTCTTGAGCCACAGACGCTCTGAGGCTCCCGGGGAAGCTGCCCCTTCGCCCTGGAGAACCCTCCTCGCACCCTGGGTCGTGCGCCCACCCCTCCGGGCTCCGAGGCCTCCTGCAGCCCATCTGTAGGGCCCAGTTCAGAATCGGTGTGGTTTGCTTCCTTTACTTTACGGAGAGTGAAAGGATAGATGACACAGTGTTGTTTGTTTGTGCTTTATGCAAACGGTAGACAGATGGGCAGAGCTGACCCTGGAGCCTGCCTCTCTGGCAGGAAGGGCACTTACCCCGCGAGTGCCGTCCAGGCTGCTAGGGGGAGAGTGTCTCAGGCATGAGTTTGAAAACTGATTGTTTCAGAACTAAGGTAATTCCTACCAAAAAGAGAGAGCCTGACAATGTTTTTAAAAGTCTAGTCTGAATTTTAGTAGTTCATGAATCAGAACTCTTGTCTGACTAGAACTAAAGCAGCTCCAAACACAGAAGGGGGCGGCTGGGCAGAGCATTGTGCTGAATCGGCCTGATGAGTTTTAAATACTCCTGGCTCTCAGGTCAGCCCAGCCCACTGATTGTTTGAAAGCCTTTCGCCAGAGTGCAGGCTGTTTCCACGCCGGGAACAATAGGCTGAACTCATGCTGCTGTGGCTGGCCAGTCTGTCTGCCTCCTGCTGCTGCCTTTTTTTTGGGGGGGGGGGGATTGTCTTTTAATGATGTTTTTATGCTGTAACTCATATCACACTCCCACACTCACTCAGAAATTGCAGCTGGAATGTTTGAAGCGAGGTTGCTTCTGATTGAGTCTCTCTGAGCGGGAGGTGATAGCACCTGTGCTTCAGCCTTTCCCAAGGTGCCTTAGAAGATTTAGAGCAAACAAGGTATTTGGGAGCAGCCTTTTCTAAACTGGTAGCCGGTTCTCATCGGATGCATAAGGCAGCTGACTGATAGGTGCGTGTTTCTTTTGGTTCTGGGGAAAGCGCAGTGTGGCTTCTGCTGTCTGTCCTTCTGTTTGGGCATCATTTTTGTCAGCTGACCGCCGTTCTCTCGTGTAGCTATTCTGCAGGTAAATTCCAGGTGTGGTGTTGCTTCACCCCCTTCAACCTCTGCCCTTTCCTTCTCTCCTCCTCCTCTCAGACTCCTTCTCCTCAAGCCTCCTTCTCTCCCTTTTAAGGGAAAGGAAAGCAGCTTCAAGATGCATTTTAAGGTTAAATACTGAGATCACACAGGAGTGACCTTTGTTATTTCACTTTAACTGCTTTTTTCAGGACTGAGGATCTGGCCCTCTGCCTTCTTTTGTGCCCCTGGCTAGTGTGTGTGGTCACCATTCTCTGCCCACTTGAAATTACGTTAAAGGCCACAAATGCCAGACAGCAGCTCGAGTGCTGTACTGCGTGGGACTCTCATCGGTGCCTCTGGAAGGGAAAATGTGGTTTTGATTTTTAAAAATGTACTTTTAATATTTAATTCCAAAGTTGTATCTAGTGAAATTCATAATTCCTGATGCCTTTGGAACATATAACTGCTTTCCAGAAGACAATTTTTAAAAAGGAATTTGATTTGTCAGGTGAGGAATGGATAATTCCAAATGGTTATGCTTATTCTGTTCATTTTAATTTTACAAATAACATGGACCAAAAATGCAATAATATCTTTTCAAATGCCGGTTTAGACAACTTTAGGCAAGTAATTCTTAAAATACTTTACTCTTTATATATTTACTTATTATACTGTGGTTCTCTTCTCATGGTTGGAAATCAGGGTGTATAATGTTAGCATATATATTGTGTTGCAGTTAGATCTTGTTTTTACCCAGTTATCTGCCTAGTTATAGATTATTGCTAGTATCTTTGGTTACTAATAACATAGATATACTATGAAAAGCTTATAGTTTTAGAGCAGTGCTGTCCAATAGAAATAGAATACGTGGGCCGTGTAGGTAATTCAGAATTTTCTATTAGCTACATTTACAAAAATAAAAGAAACTGAAATTAACTTTAATAGTGTGCCTTCTGTTATGCAGTTATGATTTCGTGTAGTCATATAAGTCGTTAGTGAGATAGTTTAGATTCTTCTTTTGCATACTCAGTCTTTGACGTTGGGTGCACTTTGCACTGAACTACACGTTTCGGTTTGGACGAGCCGCATCCCAGCGCTCAGCAGCCCCTGGGCCTCGTGGCTGCCGCGCCCGACACGCCTAACGTACCTTCACGAGCGAGCATCTGGAAAGCTCTCTGCGTATGTTCGTCTCGTGGGCTTTTGGTCAGTGCTTAGGCAGCTCGTCTTTACATTCTTCTAATGACAGATGTGCTGCCTTGATACGTAGCGGCAAAAAGGGATGACTTGTGGACTCCGTTTTCATTTCTTAATTAGAAAAGTAGAATTACCATAAAATGAATTTTAACTTTGTGCGTATGTAAATAAAAGAGGAACTTAATAGAATTTGTTTAGTAAGTTTTTTTAAAGTTCAGTCTTACTGGGCTAGTGTGTGCATTATTGTGTAGAAATAAGACATAAGTGGTTTAATATTTCTGGAATTAATAAATTTTGTTTTATTCATTTTTTTATCGTAGTCTATAGCGTTTTTACTTTTATTCAGATGAAATGGGGTGGGTGGCAGAGAGCTCTGCAATGTTAAGGAACGATTACGTCTTTCCCGCAAGCTGACCTGCTCCCAGTGCAGATGGTAGCGGGCAGGGACCCACACAGCTCCCCAGCTCCCCAGCTCCCCAGTCACGGGGGCCGTTCCAGCCAGGGCTGCTCTGGCCAGATTGAGGCCTTGGATCGCCTCAGCGTCGCTCAAAGATTGCGGTCTTCGGGGTGGAAAGTAACTATCCATGTCGATTTTATAGAGAGAAGGAGAGAGAGAGAGAGTGTTAGAAATTCCTTAGAGTTCTTTCATCTCCAGGTGGTATATTCATCTTTGATTTTGTTTTTCTAAAATAGTTACCAGTGGAACTGTAATTTATCTGTACAGCAGTTGCATTTACAGATTTTTATGGCCAGTTTATAGCCGTGAGCTACCCACGAAGTACAGGTAAGATTCAAATAAGGAGAGATGGGAGGGATCCAGCCTGGAAAGGGGGAAGGGCCTCCCCATACAGACAGGCAGCCTGCAGAAAGGGACACGCTGACAGACGTGCAGGCAGGGTGCTCTGTTAAGTAAGGCGTATTCACTAGGTAAATAGTGCGAGGTCGAGACCACATTTGGAAGATTCAAATGCCAACCAAAGTTGGCAGGGATTTGGGAAGCGGCCCTGGCAGGGAGCTGGGGGAGGAGCCGCCTGTAACCCTCTGAGGGCACACAGGAAAGCCCATGGGAACATGAGCGAGCAAGAGGTCACATCCTGCCTGGCCTTGGCAAGGTGAGTGGGCTGGCAGGTGGGCCTAGGGATCCAATGATAAAAGGATTTTGGCAGAGCCATTGCAGCAGAAAGTCGTTTTGTGTGGTGAGAACAGCATAAGTAAAAGCAAGGACCTGGCAACGGGGTGGGAGGGGGGATGTGCAGGGCAATCGGGTGGGCGTGGTGTGCTTGAACTTGAACTTGGGCGCCCTGTGCAGGAGGCTTCTGCTCACTGACAGATAGCTGGTGACCTCTTGGGTCAGGAGAGCTTTGTTGGAGGCATGCGCTTCCGGAAGGGGAATTTTCTAAGGCAGGTTGGATATAGGGGGCCAGCGGGTCAGTCATAAGGAGAGTTTCCTCATTTTGCCAGAATTTTTCTGAAATTTATAATGTAAACTAATGCTTGTTTAAAGATGTGACTTCAATAAAAAATTTTTTTAAATGATGCTATCAAATATCTATTACAGGATCGGTTACTTGAATACTTAAACTTAGATTTATTAAATTTCATATTGCATATAATGCGTAATAAATTATCTATTTAAAAACATTAGGATTTTGGGTTATTTCAGTGCTACTCGCAGCTCATATGGAGTCTGCTGAATTTAAGCCTGTGTATTAGTTGTCTAAAATACAGAGCGGTTGTGAAATCCTGGAGCTCGGTAGTTACCCTCAGGTGTGTGATTACTGGTCTAAATGAAGAGGTTGAAGACAGGAAGTAATAATGTAGTGAAGCTACAGTTTATCGTGGATGTGCAGCCAGGGCATCTTCCTGGAGGGAAAGCTGTGACTAACAGAGGCCCTGACGGATATGCAGCGAAAAGCGTGTTTGCGAGTTCTTGGTTTATCAGGAGGAAGCAGAACAGTATTTTCATGGTTTTCTTATACATTCTATTTTGTGACTTTAAAAAGATTAAAGTTTTCTTATCACGGTTTGTCTAAATAAATGAGATTTTTTTTCTTTATTAATAATAATCCTTCATACCAGAAATGGGGAGGAGGGCTTGATTTATTGTTTTAAAATATCCAAATATGTATTTGGTATTTTGTTTACATCAGTTACTAAAAATACTGTCTTACGGGTATTACTGCTAGAGATTTCTTTTGTCAAAGGTAGTGGTGATTGACTATCTTATTAAAAGTACAATTTTTATTATCTAAATTACAAGGACAGTATTGCATTCCCCAAAAATAATGCTTGTGAAAATGTAGTGTGTCCATTCACACTAAAAACTGGGATTCTGAAGTTTGTTTAGAAGCATTGCTTTCACATCAGTCAAATAGAGAGCAGAAGAAAAAAGTAACTATGCTTTTAGAACCTTTCCAAAAAAATCTGGCCTAGTTACAAGGAAATGATCACGCAGCGTTTGCAGAAAAAGATAAAGAGGGATTTTCAGTACCCCGGTCAGAAATATTATTTGACAACCGCAAAGAAAACTCCTCTAGAATATAAGCTCCTTTGGGGGCGGGGACGTGGGGAGGTGTCTGTCTTGTTCATTCACGTACACAGAGAGCTTAGGGCGGTACAGGCAGTCAGCGACCATTTGCGGAATGAACGCAGTGGTTATTCAAACAGCCCAACTAGGTAATTAATCACAGATTACATCAAAGTATAGAATATTATTTGAAGGAGTCATTTAATTAGGTAATATAGGAGGAGTACCCACTTTAACAAATGGGGCAGTGGGGCTGCCCTAGAAGTAGTGTCCCCCGGAGCATCTGAGTCCTCAGGTTCCAGGAAACCATACTGGCATAAGGGACGTCAGGTGAAAGCTGTATTTATTGCTTTTTTGCTAAGTGATGGGCTAAAATTCAGAAAGTTCCCGTTTATTGAGTGATTATATATACATATATGTACACACACACGTGTGTGTGTGAAATTTCAAATGTACCCAAAAAAGTACAGTATTTCCGCAGTATCCCAGTAATTTTGTACGTGAGGCAGAAGGGCCAACTGAGTCCTCGGGGCGTGTGGTTGGGTGTCTGGACCGGGCAGGAGACGTGTAATGAGGCAGGGTGGGTGGATGTCGACGTACAGATAGACAGACAGACAGAGACGGAGAGGGGTCTTGAGGGGAACAGTCGGGAAACCTCAGCCAGAGGGTCAGGAGCTGCTGAGGAGAATTCGGATTTTACTTACCTTGTGTAGAGCTTTTATAAACTCAGCTCCCAGGGAATGTTACCCCAGGAAACCTGGAGTGGAGCTGTTGCGCTGAGGCAGTGTGTATGGTCTTCAGAAGGAGGTCAGCGGTAGGTGCTTCTAGGCTCACAAAACGGCACCTCTGCCGGGTTTTCCCTGAGGCGGGAGCAGGGCGATGACTAGCAGTGCTGGTGGGTCGACTGTCCTCTTTAAACCTGTTCTGGTAACTAAAGGGAAAAATGCGTTTTCAAGTGGAAGTTTGGGAGTTCCAGAGTGTTGTAGAAAATTGGTGTCAATTAAGTCATTTGTTGAACTGTCTTTATACCTTTCTGTGATACCTTATATTTTTGCTTTTGTGATACAGTATTTCATAAGTACTGAGGTTCGAGCCGAGAAATATGTTCTCAGTTGTAGAATATTGGTAGTGACATCCAAATGACGTTTCATACGTATGAATGCTTCCTTTGGTGGCCCTCATAAATTATCTAAAATTTTGATGTTACGTTGTAGTTGTAACATCCAAATAGAACACGGGCGATTCTGTAAGGCAATTGTATCTGTTTCTTACATCCGCCTCACAGAGGTTCCTTGCCCGTCCGTGATGTAACGTGCAATGAAGCTCGCGTGCGCGCGGGTGCTGCGTGGGCCGGTGCTTGTAGCTTCAGGACTTCCTTAGGGTTACAGTGCGTGACCCTTTAATTGCGGCAGTGTAGGGTATTTTCTGCATAATTGTCTCTACCCAAGTCCCTCTTCTTGTTTGCCACAAGAAGGTTTTTCTTGTTTTAGATTTTAAACTATATGTGTGGAAAGAATAAGGGTGTAAGGGGAGGTGGGTAAGTTTTGGAATGCAGAAACCCTCTGGTGAGCTGCTTTCGTATTCAGGTGAGTCGTAGGGCTTGCTGCGAGCGTGGCCCACGCACACCTGTGTTGTCAGGACTTATCTCTGCCTTCAGGACTGCAGGTCGGTCGTGGTCGCCTCACCAGCTGACCGGTAATTGACTGATTTTTCAGGAGTAGTTTTTCTTAATTTGGAAAGACAAAGTAGGTGCATTTCCTGTTAGTTTCTTTATATTTACTGGAGTGTTAATTCTATTAATATAGTTTTTGCAATTCTAATTTTCATGTAAAAACAAGAGCTAAGACTTTTCTTACAGTCATCTATATGCATGTTTTATTTTTACGTTTCTTACTGTGTATTTTCAGTGCGGTGTTTTCCACCTTGTTTTTGTTTAGGGTGCTGGTCAAGACAAACTTGGAATCTACGTCAAGTCTGTTGTAAAAGGAGGTGCTGCTGATGTGGTGGGTATGACTCTTAGAGCGGCCAGCTCTCAGCACGCCGTGTGTTTAACAAACCACGTGTCACGTTGCGGATGCTTTAGCGTGTGGAAAACCCAAGTCTGAGCGTACTTACGTTGGCTTCCTCTCCCCTCTCCCCCTGCCGTCCCCCCCCTCCCGTCCGCATGCCGTCCGGGTGTGTTCAGGACGGGCGGCTGGCTGCAGGTGACCAGCTCCTCAGTGTGGACGGACGCAGTCTGGTAGGACTCTCGCAAGAAAGGTATCGTTTATTTATTTGTTTAAAGCTTCAGAAGTGCACTTTTTAGGGATGTTTCATATTAAATTTTGGAATTGGAAGACGAAAAACCATGCTAAAAACTATGCCCTTCCTCTCTAAGTGTAGAAGTCTTGGTGTACATGAAAATTATGTATTTTAGTCTGAATACGTTTCTTTGACTCTTAGCACTAGCTGAAATTTCTGGAAATCATCTACTGTTCTTATTGATAATCAGAGGGAGGGAGTCTGTCAGAACTTGACTCAGGCTGGCGGGTGAGGCCGGCGGGCGTGCTGGCCTCGCTCTGACCACAGGCTGCCGTGGTGACAGGACAGGTGCCTGAATCACTTCTCTTACAGCTGTGATGCTCTCTTCCCAGGGCAGCAGAACTGATGACAAGGACAAGCTCCGTGGTGACGCTGGAAGTAGCAAAGCAAGGAGCCATTTATCACGGTCTCGCTACCCTGCTCAATCAGCCGTCCCCCATGATGCAGAGAAGTAAGGACTGGGGGGCGGGGGGTGCTGCCGCCTCCATTGACTGCTGCCAGTCGTAGCTCATGCTTACCGATCAGCCGCCGTGTGCCAGGCTTTTCCCGGTCGTGGCCTCTTCTAATACTCACAGGCCCTGTGGAATAGGCCCTGTTGTCACTATTACCCCGGCTTTAAAGAAGGACGCGAGGCTGAGCGCGGTGCCCGGGATTACTAGATCATGGGCTGCTGGGGCCAGTCGCGCTACGGTGGTGGTAGTTTATTAGGGCCCCCCCCCCCGCAAGAGCCACTGACGACGTGCACACGCCTGGTGACTGCAGGGGACCCCACACGTTCCACATGCCAGCACTCAGGGCACTTGGTCGGTAGTAAGTGGAGGAATGACTTTTCATCTTTGACAGACAAACAAACACGGGATGTAAAGCCTTCAAAGAACGAGTAGAATTCTCTCCCGAAGGAATGTGTACACGCGTGTGTATGAATAGTTGTTTCAGTCTTGCATGCTCTGAGATAGGGCATGATTGTTATGTAGAGAGTTCACTTTAACTAAAAAGCTCAGTTTTTGAATAAATAATTTGTTGGTGGGAACCATGGTTTTGTAGGTACATCAAAAACCTCAGAATAAAATCAATATAAATGTGGGGCTTTGTAAAGAATTAGTTGAGAAACCAGGGGAAAACCATTATGATTCCCATTGTCTGTTAAATCACCACATACTTTGCATGTCCTTGGCTGGCTGTGTGCATCCCCAGAGCCGGTGCCTAATAGTGACTGCAGCCGAAGCACTGAGAGCCTGGACCAGACAAACACAAGGCCTTCACACGGCACTGTGTTTTTGCTTTTTTCATGACATGATACTTAACATATTGGTTGTCTAATGTCTTAGTTTATAGTCATTTGAAAGAAGCAAACTAGATGATGAGTTTAGGACCAACGAGGGAAACTGTTGGAATAAATAATAGGTCAGGGCCGTGGAGTGAGAGGACAGGAAAGCTAAAAAGTAACGAGTGAGTAATCACGGCAGTGACAGCGGTTTGCGATGAGGACAACAGCCCTGAGTGATGAAAAGAATTAATGCACATTTTAAAAAGTGAGGGAAGTGTATTTATGTTGCAGCCAAAGAAGTCACTTTAACAGTAATCCTGTTACCTAAAGCAGGTAAGCTTGTGAGAAAATGAGCTTTGAAAGAGTAGTTTTTCTCATCAGTGACCCTTAAATGTTGCTTTCTTTGAAAACTTCCTAGAGATTCTTTAGAAAGATTTTACTTTTATATAAAAGTCACCTCATTTCTTCTGGTAAAAACAGATTCTTACTTCTGGAATTTTAAATATTTGTAGATTCACCTTTCCTTTAAAACTAAACGGTGTTTAAGATAAGATCTTGAACAAAGGAACAGATCTTGAAGGTGTTTTGATTTCAGTTTCAGATCGTCGTGGATCAGGTAAACCCCGACCAAAGAGTGAAGGTTTTGAGCTCTATAATAATTCAGCTCAAAACGGGTCCCCGGAGAGCCCTCAGATGCCTTGGGCAGAATACAGTGAACCAAAGAAATTGCCCGGCGACGACAGGCTGATGAAGAACAGGGCTGACCACCGCTCCAGCCCCAACGTCGCAAGTAAGAGGAGCCTCGCGGCCCTTCTCCCGTCGAGGCACGCACCCCCCGTCCGCCTGCCCACCCCCCGGCACGTGCCTGCTCACAGCCAGAGGGAGGAGGGTGCCCCGGGTTTGCTGCGCATTAAAAGAACATTATTACCTGCGTAGATTAGCTAACTGGGATGTGTTTTTCATGAAAGATGCTACAGCTAAGGTTCTAACAGGAAATAAAAACTAGCCCGGGAACTTTGATTCCTGGATGCTCTGGGCAGGTACACTGATGAGGAAGAACGCAGGTTGGTGGATGCCCCGCGGGGCAGCAGACGGTCTTTATGGCGTTAAAGGGTTGTCAGCAGGAAGCAGCAGCGGTAGGAGACATGCCCCAGATACCAGGTTCGCACATACAGCTTCGTGGCTCCGGGCTCTTGATGATTCAAGAGGCGGGAGTGGGCGAGGTGAGCCCTCACCTCCACGCGCTTGTTTCTGTGTCTGTGCTCGACACCTCGCTGGCGGCGTGAACGTGCCTGGCGCAAGGTTACTGCCCGTAAAGAGCTCTCGCGATGTTATGTCGGGCTTGTTTGTTTAATATTAGCTTTCTTTCCTGTTTTCCACCAACAGAGGAGCCCCCTAGTCCCGGCGGGAAAGGCGCCTATGCCTCTGGGACAGCGGCCAAGATAACGTCCGTCTCCACTGGAAACCTCTGCGCTGAGGTCTGAGATATGAGCACACAGATGCTCCGACAGTAGACCCTTGGGTTCCCCCAGGGGCCCTGAGTTATCTAGGAAAATGTTCTCACTGTTTCCGGTTCCTGAGTGTTTGGGTTTTGAATTTTTAATATAATGGGTAAATGAGCTTTAAATTAGTAAGTCGGGGCAAAATAAAATGTTTTTTAATTATTCTCAGTACAGGATCGAACACTTTAAATTTTTAACACCGTTTTTAAAATACGCGGATCCTACTTTAAAAGAGGTCATTGGAAATTAGGTCAGTCTGTGGTACAGACTGCGGAAAGCTCAGCTTCCTTCCCTCTCCCCATCTGCAGGAGCTGACCCCTCCGCCCCGACCCGAGGCCTACCCCATCCCGACGCAGACCTACACCAGGGAGTACTTCACCTTCCCGGCTTCCAAGTCCCAGGACCGCACGGCTCCGCCTCAGGACCAGTGGCCCCGTTACGAGGAGAAGCCCCACGTGCACACGGACAGCAGCCACTCCAGTACTGCAGTCCAGGTGAGGGGGGGCTCCCGGCACGCCCTGGGCCCTCAAGGGGACCAGCTCGCGGGAGAACGGAGGGGTTTCCGAGGCACAGGTGACATGTTCTGTAGAGCAGCACTGCTCCTGTTCCTGTTTCTCTCATGGGTTTTGGGGTCACCTGAGGAAAAGCGGGCATAGGAGAGAATACTGAGCGTGAAAGGCCGGTTCTCTGCTCTCTTACTGAAGGCTTAACTAGGGTCTGTAGGCGAGGCTCACTGATCCTGGAGTGAGCGGGGGGGAAGCAGGAGGCGTCCCCGGCACTCGGCGCGCATCGGCGGCTGTTCCAAGCCCCGGGAAAGCTGAGACGGCCGTGGTTCCGCCCGTGAAGCTGAAGCTGGGGTGGGACGCTCACCTAGACCGTAATTACGTGAGCTGGGTTCTGAGCTGAGCCCGGAGGGTAAGAGGCCCGAGGAGGGTCGCCTCGGCAGGGGCAGCGTGAGCGAGGCAGGGAGGAGCCCCGTCTGACAGGCCCCGGGCACGAGTCACCTGGCGTGTTCTGTTCGCCCTTAGGCAGACCTCCTTCCGTGGGTGGAGGCACGTGGGTTGGACAGCGCCAGGGACCTGCGTGCCTACGGCCTGTGAGTGCTGTTTGCCTCTGCCTCACAGCGTGGGTAATAAGCACCGGAGGAGGGCCAGGGAGTTGAAGGGTCACTTGCGTGGATGTTGAAATGACCGAGAATTTGACAGGACTTATCGGGGGTGGGGGCGTGAGTGGGCACCAGCAGCGAAGTCAAGTCTTCGAGGAAAGCGAAGGATGACTCGGTTATCACTGGATTCCGAGGGTTAGCAGGCGTGTAGTCTGGATGCACGAACTCCAAAGCGTTATGCTCGCGAAGTGCCTTGCACACGCAGCAGGCAGTGTAGTCATGCTTTTACGTGGGCTGTAGATCGTGCGCCCACTCGCCAGAAGGCTGTGCTTCTGCGCACACAACAGCAAAGCTATAGAAAACGTTGGAGTAAATGTTCCATTTTTCTATCAGGCTGCTGGTTTTTCAAGTGATATATTTCATTTTTTTGTTCTTGGTGTGCCTTTTGAGAAAAGGGAAATAGTTTATTTTCCAGATTTGTGTCTTCAATTTCTACTCATTAGGGCTGGAAAAAAAACTGGCTGGGACATCGTAGCAGATCATTTTCTGTCACATCACGCTACTTTCAGACATGCCTCTTCCACGCGCAAGACTAGCCTCGGAGGCAGGCGTACTCACTCTGTCTCGTACACGTGCAGCGGGTGTGTCCCGCAGATTACCCCGCCGCCTTTCTGAGACTGGGGTACAGGCTCGTTCCTCCTCGCCGCGCCCTGCTCCATCTACGTGCTCCTGGGCCCGCGGTCAGCTGGCGGGACTCAGAAAGTCGCAGAAGGATCCCGTGGCTAGGATTTGATAATTAGTCTGAATGCTAATTAGAATTTTACTGCAGAGAAGTAGTTCTTGTCGCTCTTCACGACACCGGACTAAGCACATTCCTCTGCTCAACGTCAGCCCCGTGTCTGGCACCGCGGTGCAGACGCCCGTGAGGGCCCAGAACGAGGACGGTGCCGGACGTGAAGAGCCCGAGCCTTCGTGCATTTCGCTGTTTGGCCATGGATGCGGAGAGGACGCGCCGCTTTCCCTTTTCCCCTTTAGCTTTGTAACAGATACAGACGTCCTCTGGGAAAGCGCTGTCGCGGGAGTAGCGCTGGCTGCGGGCAGCCTCAGCCCGTCCTGTACGCTCACCGCACACTTTCCCTAACACTCCTTTCTTCCTGAGCTGAACTGTTTACTTTCAGTGACTTCTGACGGTGGCTGAAACATAACGGTTTCCCGTTTTCTTTTTCCAGCGTGTGACGCGGTCCCAGGAGGAACTCCGGGAGGATGTCGGGTGCCACCTGGAGCGGCAGAGGGCGGCGATGGAGCGCAGGTCTGACGGCGGCGACGCGTGGCTCAACCAGGGCTCCTCGCTGGGCTCCAGCACGTCCAGCCAGGAGCACCTGGGCCCCCCGTCCAAGGCGGGCACCCCCGCGTCCACGCTCACCAAGAGCGGCCCTGGGCGCTGGAAGACCCCAGCCGCCTCGACGCCGGTGCGGACCGAGCCGCCCCCCGGGCACTACGGCGCCGGCGACGGGGACGGAGTCCCCTTGGACTCGCCCCTCGCCCCCCCCCACAGCGGCGCCCAGGCGGCCGCCGAGCGGAAGAAGCGGGAGGAGCAGCAGCGCTGGTACGAGAAGGAAAAGGCGCGGCTGGAGGAAGAGCGCGAGCGCCGGCGGCGGGAGCAGGAGCGCAGGCTGGGCCAGCTGCGGGCGCAGGCGCCGCCCCCCGGGCCCCCGCCCCCCGGGCCCCCGCCCCCCGGGCCCCCGCCCCCGGGGCCGCCCTCGCCCGCCGCCCCGCCCGCGCCCGCCCGCGCCCCGGACACCGTCATCCGGGAGCTGCAGCCCCAGCAGCAGCCGCGCACCATCGAGCGCCGGGACCTACAGTACATCACGGTCAGCAGGGAGGAGCTGGCCTCGGGGGACAGCCTGTCCCCCGACCCCTGGAAGCGGGACGCGCGGGAGAAGCTGGAGAAGCAGCAGCAGCTGCACATCGTGGACCTGCTGAGCCGCGAGATCCAGGAGCTGCAGGGCAAGGCCGAGCGCTCGGCCGAGGAGAGCGACCGCCTGCGCAAGCTCATGCTGGAGTGGCAGTTCCAGAAGCGGCTGCAGGAGTCCAAGCAGAAGGACGAGGACGACGAGGAGGAGGAGGACGACGACGTGGACACCGTGCTGCTCATGCAGCGCCTGGAGGCCGAGCGCAGAGCGCGGGTAACGGGCCGGGCGGGCGGCGGGCGGGCACGCGGGCGCGGGCTCCCGGCCTCCGCGGGGCGTGGGCGTGGCCGGAGCGGCTGTCCTGCGGCGCCGGGGCCCGATGCTCTGGGCACACGCGCTGGAGAGGCGCTGGTTCTGCGCTGTGGGGCGCCCCTTGGCTGCGGCCGGCTGGCTGGCGCGTGGGTGGGGAAGACGCGTTAATAACCGGTCATCACCGTGATCAGGGGTTGGCAACGTGTCTTTCAACGGCCGCAGAGTAAACGTCTCTCAGGCTCTGGGGGCCGGACCGGCTGTTCACTGCCCCGCTCTGCCGTCGTCGACGGCACACGGAGGCAGGCGTGCTGTGCCCTGAAGCTTCATGCCGGGACGGGTGGCCCCTGGTCTCCATGGCCCGTGCTCCCCGCGGGTGGCAGAGGGGCGGTTCACAGCTGCAGGGTCAAGTCCGATGTCACGGCCCAGATAGACGGAGACTCTGAGTGTTATTAAAGTGCTAAGCAATTCTATTTCAGTGGTAGCTTAACGAGAGTAAGAACTTAGGATTTTATTCATGGTTCTCCATGTTATAAAAATAACATATTCCTTTTGTGTCAAGTCAGAGAAGAAAATTTAGATTTATATTAGTTTAACGCAGTCGCTTGTTAAAATGCTACGTCTGAGATTCTCTGTTACCCTGTGTATCAGGAGAGTTGTCGACAGAGAAGCACTTACTGGTATTAATTTGCAGCGAGTGCTAGGGACCATTTTACGTTAATGCACTTTAGTGATTTTTTTTTTTCTTCAGATATAATGCAGTATTATGAGAAAAGACAGCAAAGGGCATGTCCTTTTTGTCTTTTGGATTTTGTTTCTAACTCCACCTCTGATGCCATCTGTACTGGAGACCTCAACCAAGGGTCTCCTGTCCCATCAGACCCTTGAATCTTTACAGCTCAGGATGAAATTCAATCCTAGACCCTCGGCAGTGAGTGCTTTGAGCCGGCACTGTGATGCCTTTTCACTTTGCTCTGTGAATTATTTTCCTGGAATGTCACCACACACACTTCTTGTTAGCTACGTGTTCGCAAGCAGACGTATATGTAACTTGGTCCAAAATTCAGCTGGAATCCCTCTGAGGAAACTTAAGTTTCTTAAGTGAAGGTCTAAATGGTAAACATTACATTGTTTTATTAGTATTTTCCAAGTCATCAGTAGTAAACGTTCTCAACAACTGTGTTTACCATCAATACTGTTTTGTTTGAAAGAGCAACTGTTTGATGAAGAACTGATTACTTTCAGCATAAGGATCCTTTGAACTATTTCCACCTTCTGGTCAGCACTCTGGCCCGTCTGTAGGTGGTTAGCTGTGTGCCCGTCCCAGCCGCCACCCCTGCTCCACCCGGGTCCTAGTGGACGCGCTGCTGGTGGGCTTCCCGAGAGGCTCCTGTGGCCGTGGCCCTGGGGCTCTGTCCCCACAATGCGAGGCAAGAAGGCTTACCTCTGCCGCAGCCTTAGCTCTGAATCTAAAGCTGATGTTCGTGGTAAATAAGTGGACGTCATTAATATTTACTGTTGAGGGAAAAGTTAGAAACCACGTTGCAATATTTCTATAATTATTCTTTTCTCTGAAGGCTAAAATTTTATTGAATGTCTGTCAGTTTTTTCAAATGATTAAAACACTGAATATTTGAAAGCCTCTTAGTATGAATTACGATATTTTACGATAGCTTAAAGTATCTGTGTGTTTATCATTACTTATTTTAAGATTAATATCTTAGTCTCCAAATAAGAGAGCTAAGGGAAATTTTACTCTTTTTAGTTTCTGTGGTCTTAATAATAAAGCTCAAGGATTTAATACCATGTGGGCATTTTTCTATTTCTGAATACTGGAAATTGGTCTGTAGTTTCCTTACTTTTCTCACTGGGTTGTCCTTCAAACACAGATGAAGCATGAGAACCACAGATACGCTGGTGGCGGATACAGATCTAAACTGAACCTTTTTTTCACACTTCATCTTTCTTTTTTTTTTTTCCTTCTCTGTTACCTGCAGCAGACTGCTATGCCAGCAATCTCTGTTCTAGATTTGGTATGTTCTTGTTTCTTTCCCTTGGGTACTTTTTTCCTGTCTTGATTTCCTTTTTTTCCTTTTAGTGGTGGTGGTTTTATGTTTTCAGTAGATCTGGTTCTCAGGGGTGTCCTAGATCAGGATCTGTAGTTCCCTGACTCTAGAAGCATGCCTTTGAATGTGTTTAGATTTAGTTATTCTTTGCTTTTCTCTGTTACTTTTTAAGTGTTACTTACTGTTTGTTTATGCTTTTGACCTTTACTCAGTTTTAGTCATAGAATTCGTACTCTGTATTCTTAACGTACTCATAAATACATGGGCAAATGAGAAATTTTGCAGTGAGTAATCTATTTTTTTCTTGTTACATTAGAAATACATTTTAAGTATTCATTATTAGAAGCTTAATTCAACTGGTATTGACATTGTTTGCCAATTAAGATGTAACTGTCTAGGGTGTAACTGTCTATTGGTAGAGAAAGAGAAATTTCCAGTAAACATTTATTCTGTGTTTCTTCAGTAACACCACATGATTTTAGTTTAGTTTATCAGCCATACCAGTTCATTACCAAAAAATACTTGAGGTCGCATTCTACTGTAACTGTAATGTGTTTTATGTCCATATTGGGGAAATTGAGTTGGTCATTTAGTGCCCCTCATGCTCGAGGACGGTACCTCTGTCATCTGCCAGACACTCATGCTCTGGTGTATTGACACTGACTTTAAGTCAACATTTATTGTTAGTCAGCTTTTAAATGATATAAGGCCAGTATCTGACAATACTTTAAAAAAAATCTCTGAATCCAGGTTTGACTCTAATGGCCTTTTCACCAAATAACATCCCTCCTTTTTTTGTTTTGTTTTGTTTTGTTTTTTCAATTTAAATAGCATGTTTCCAAAGGGAAACCGCTCTTGAAAACATCTCCTCTCCTCGATGACTGAGAGGCATATTTTCTGGGCTTTGCATTTTTCTCCGCATGAGACGGAGATAAGAAGTATCTGCTTCTTTCCCCGCCTCTCTGTGTGTTAAGGTGTCCGTATGGAAGGGGGTGGGGGACACCAGTCAGTCCCACTCGTCTCCTCAGGTACCAGGTCCTTGTCACACGTGTGCAGGCCAGGCGGCCTGGGGCCTCAGCTTTGAGATGCGCCTACTGCAGCCCCAAGAGAATCCTGTGCCGCGGCAGGGCGGGGGCGGGGGGGGGGAGCGTGGTGGTGACAGGTGAGTGACAATACCCAAGGGTAAAGGGTGCACTAAGATTTTTATTTCAAAGGCGTACTTCGGGGTTTTTCTTCCTTTAAAAGATAATTATTTCGAGTGCTTATGCTGACGGGCAGCACCATGTTTGCGAGCATTTCTTAGCCTGATTCCCCAGTAGAGGTCGAGCTCTTGCCTTGTCCCGGGGGCTGTTAGGCACTGGGCCCCCCGGGGACGATGGGGACCGGGTGCAGGCGTGTGCCCACTTGTGTAGGGCCCTGCCCGTGTGGCCTGTAAGGCCTTTCCTTAGGCTTTGACGCGTGGGATAAATGGGAGCTTCAGAGAGGTGGCGAGGCTGCCCTGGCGGCTCTGGTCCCCGGCCCCTGAGTGCCCGTCGCCCCGCGTGGGCCCGGGGCCGCCCTCGCCTGCACTCACCTACCTCCTCCCCGACCCGAGCTGCCCCTGTGGCCTCCCTGCTGCGCCCGGCTCTCCCAGTCGCCCAGTCTGGGGAGCCTGCGGTTGCCATGGCGCCTCTCCCCTCCCTGCGGAGGGATTCCCAGCTTCCTTGGAACCTGACCACCTGCCAAGTGGCTCGCTCGCTCGGGCCCCGTGCTCCCTTTGCAGGCTCTCCTGCACATGGCCGCCGCCGCCCGGCAGGTCGCAGAAGCCCCGTGACCCTGCAGCGGCCCCCTGCCCCTCGAGAAGCGCCCCGGGTCTCCTGGCCCGCAGGACGCCTCCCGGGCCCACCCGGCGCTGCGGCCGCGCCTGCTGACCCTGCTGACCTCTGAGGGGCGGCCGGTCCTGCCCCCTGCAGACAGGAGGGGAGCTCAGGCTTCACTGCTCTAGGCGGCTGGGTGGCCGCTTCTGTGGCCCTCTCGTCCTTCGTGACCACCTGCGATGTGCGCAGACGAGAAGGGCAGGCCTAGTACCCGATATCGTGTAGACTGAGAGTCGAGATCCCGACCAGAATATTCTGGGTTCATATTTAGTATTCTTTGTGCTTCATGAAGATGTCTGCTGCTCATAAAACGGTTACTGTGAACCGTCTTTCAAGGAGACGCTTCCGAGACCAGCGGGCTCTCAGCTGGCCCATCGCAGCTTCGTCTGCTGCCAATTGAGTGGTTCATCTTCCGACTCAGATGACCCGACAGCTCACGGGAAGAATCCCTCCCCCTTGGGTAGAGCAGGGAGGGGGTGTTTTCAGAGACGCTGTGGGCTGCCTTCCTGTTTGGCCTTTGTGTAGAAATTGGCCATGGCCCTCCGGAGCATCCCAGTCATGGAAGCAGTTGAATTAGAGGCTTTGTAGAAACTTCAAGCAAGAATCAGTAGGAACCCTAACGGAGAGTGGTACTTGCGGAGGGGCCTGTCTCAGAAGGCAGCGGAGTGTTCTCGGCCTGTTCAGATGGGAGACCCTGCCCAGGATGTTGAGACTGGAGGGTAGACACAGCCCACCTTCGGGAAGCGTCAGTTTTATTCAAGGAGGAGAAATAAGTTCATACTCAAACCAGCATGTGTGCGTTTGGGAGTAGAATACGGAGTTCCTGTGGTTGTGTCAGGGGGAGAACAGTTGCCCTAGGCGAACTTCAGATGTCTGCTCTGGGCTGCTGTGCGCCGCACTTCTTACCTGTCTCTGCCGCTGGAGTAGGCCAGCACCTGTAGGTCTTCCCTTAGAACTCTGGACAGAATCATGTTCCTTCAGTTACAAAGAAGGGGACGCCTGCACCCGGGGAAGGGAGCCCCACTGACTGAGGGCCAAGAGCTGGTGTCGTCCAGTGGCAGCCCTTCCCCTGTTTGCTGACGGGGAGGGCCCTCCCTCCAGAGGGAAATTCCTCCCCGAGACGCGGCAGGAAGCCAGAGTCCTGTCCTAATCAGTGGCCTATCAGGGGGCCTCTTTATCTGGGGGCCTTAAAGTTTTTTTAGGGTGAGTATTTTTAACGGGTGGCAGCATAAGCAAAAAAGGCCTGCAGAGAGAAAGGGTAATGTGCTTAACAGACCTGTAGTTGCTTTTCAGAGAAAATGTCAAGAAGTAAAGGATGTTTTGGCCCCGTTTTGTATTCAGATATTTCAACATGAAATTAAAGATACAAGTTACCGTATTTTTGTGGTACAAAAGTATAAAATGTAAACACACAGATCTCAACATACTATTTTTTTAACTATTTTTTTCGGACTGCCTCAGTATCGCAAGGCCTTGGGTCAGGCTTGTGTGCTGCTTTCAGAATCCCAGCCTAGTTCTTGGCTGGAGTAGCTTCGGTCTGGGCTGTATTGACTCACTCTATAAGAATGATTACTATGTCTATTCAGGTCCAGTTTCCCCAAGTAGAACGTCCTACGAGACTGTTTTGATAGCATGGGACTTTTCATTCCTTTAATGTGAAGCAGCGAGCTTGTCTGCTTTTCATGTAACCTCACAGTGTTCGTGCCCAGTCAGTCACCGGCTCTCAGAACCATTAACTTCCCGACTTAAGTTGAAGTGCCCTTTAACTGTTGTGAGACGTAACCGTACACCTCAGTGTACCACCCGGGGGGTCTGTTATGTGGGGAAAAGTGAGAGGTTCTCTTTTCTTTTTTTTTTTTTTTTTTTGAGTAAAGCAGCATATTTTTGAAAAACAAAACAGTCTGTTTTGAAAATGAAAATACGTGAAAACAGCTTACCCAAGAGTGGAAAGAAACTGCCTTAGTTCTAACAGCACTGGTTCATTTGCTACTTTAAAATAGAAACCAGTGAAACTGAGCACAAGGGGAAGGCTCCTTGTTTACCACCGTCAGGATTTTAAGAGAAAATGCCTGTTTATAGATTTATAAGATAGAGTTCTATACCTTTAATTATGAGAATTGAAATTGTTCTGATTTCTTAAAATTATACTCCTATTTAACTTAAAAGAACTAATTCAGTGTACACTGCTTTTCTTGCTCAGAACTTGTTTTTAATTAGGTGTAGAAAGTACTGATATAACATAATGAAATTAGTTTTTGCTTTATTGGGTAACAGAAACACCTCTGTTGCATTCATGCAATTTTACATTCTTCCATAAATTACTTTTCTGTAGATGTTTAATGTGATCAATTGCTGTTTTATTTTGTTATTTTTATTTGGGTGCTGTTTCCCATAATTTGTGCTGATGACTCTAAAATTCGTGCTAAGTCCTTTCCTCTGCATTTCCATGCAGCAGGGCACTTCTGACTGCTTCCATGCTTCTTTGCTTCTTAATCATTAGCATCTACTCCTGCTACAAAACTTCCAAAACCTAATAATTATCCTAGCATCCCTCTGGGCTTATACCTAGAGTATACTAAAGAGGCAGTTAAATTAATTTGTCTCCTTGAGAAGGGAATTTTAATTTTTTTCTGAGATGTTTTATTTTTGTTCGCTGACATGAAAAAGCGTGATGACACAAGTTAGTTACTTTCCCACCAGATACAGTTGTTGTTCCACAGAAACCAAGCAAGAGTCAAGTTGTTCAGTTTTTGTTTTTGTTTAGGAAAAAAATACACTCCAACAGTTCAGATCCAGAAGTTAACATTTTCTGGTTTTGCTATGAATAATCTATAGAATAACTAGTAATTATATAGATGCTGAAGTACACCTTGAGTGATTTTATGTCAGGGATTCCTGCAGTGGTTAGAGGTTGAACTAGATGGCCTCAGTGCTATTTTAATTTAAAATTTTGAGTCACCTCTTGTGCCGCGCTCGCCCAGGCCTGGAACAGAGAAGAAGTAAATGGAGAATGCGAGCTTTTCCAAGTCACCATTACCTTAGGCTGTAACTACAAAAGTAGCTGTAGCCTACGGACATGGCAAAAAGAGAGTCTTACTCTGTTCTCTGCTAGTCAAATGCGCTTTTAATTCACGGCTCCCTAAGGCGTTTTCGACCTGTATTGTACAGAGAAATGTGACCAGGAGGGTACAGGAGCTGAAAGCTGAGTAGAATATGTCTTTAGGTGTTTGAAGGTGTCCTTAAGTATTTGAATGGTATGAAGGACAGATATTAAATTTGTTTTGTATTATTTCAGAAAGGCAGAACCTGAAGGATGAAAAATAGACAGCGATGAGGTGATGAATTTTAGAACAGCAGGAAAGCTTTTGGACTAGGAGTTACCAGAAAATGGAGTACACTGTCCTGGGAGGCAGGCTGTAGGCCCCAGACACTGAAGGTGCTCGAACAGAATGGACAGTTACTTGGCAGACATGTAGCAGGACAGAGTTCCAATCAGGTTCCTCCCAAATTGCAGCTTCACATTCTGTGAATCAGACTTTGGGGGATCCTTGAACTGGGAAGGAATTCTTGGAGTCTGGGGTGGGACCCAGAGGGAACGGATGGCAAAGGGCCAGGACGGATGGGAGGAAAGCTGGAAGCCTTGTCCCTAAGGCGAGGCAGGCCGCTTGCCCGCTGGAGCTTCTGCTGCCACGTGAGCCTCACCCCACCCCATCCAGAGGCTAGTGTTCCCCTGCCACGGGCCGCAAGAGTGGGGAGTCTTTCTTGACCTTCACAGTGGAAACTAAACTGGGGCGAAGGAAGGGGGTGGTCGAGTGTGTTTCACGGCTCCATGCGCTGGAGTCCGTCTCTGCCTCCACGTGAGCTGCCGAAGCTGAGTCTATTCTAGTGAAGGAACTGTGCTTGTTTCACGTGTGACCGTCCAGGATAAACCCCTCCCGCTTTGAGCCGCAGTTGATGGAAGCGTAGTTCTGGAGCGGTGGGGACAGAGTCGTTAGGCGGCGGGCTCTGGTGTCCGCCGTGACCTCCGCCTGGTGTCTGTCCTCAGCTGTGCGTGTGCTCGTGTCGTGTGCGCGTCCTGTGTCTGGCGCTGGGACGCTCCTGGCGCAGACTGAGGGGCCCTGTCCTTAGTTGCAGGACGAGGAGCGGCGGCGGCAGCAGCAGCTGGAGGAGATGCGGACCCGCGAGGCTGAGCAGCGGGCCCGGCAGGAGGAGCACGAGCGGGGCCGGCGCGAGGCCGAAGAAAAGGTCCTGGTGCCCTGAGGGCTGGGGCTGCGCGGCGGAGGGGCGGGGCCTGGGGCGCACGGGTGGCGGGGGTGGGGGGGGCGCTCCTGATGCTAGAGCCCCGCCGGCCAGCCCCGCCCCCTCCCTGTCCTCCCGGCTGTCCCCCCTCCCCCTTCCCCTCCGGGCTCTCCCCCCACCCCCTCTCCTCCGAGTCTTGTCGCTCAAGCTTGTGGACTGTGGGGCCTCTGTGTGCTCGGGGCTCTGGTCTTTGCTGGACGGGGTCCAGCTTGTCACTGTGAAGGTGACAAGTGTCCAGTTGTTCACAGGGAGGTCGGGCCGTGGGAAGGACAGGAAACTAGGAAGTCACTCTGTTAACCTTAAGGATTTCAAATAGGTTATTTTATGACTTAATTCTGGTCAATGGTAAAGAGAGCAAATGGCTTATAGAAAGCACGATACAAGGAAATTTAATTTAGTGTGTAATCTGGTAGATATTCTGAGTTATTGCTTTGTTTCCATATGTGGGTTTCTGAGATTCAGGTAATCCTTTTAATTGCTTTTAACATGACAGCACACTTGAGCTCCCCTGAGAAATGGGCGCTTGGTGACGCTGCCCTCCAGGCCCTGCCGTCTGTGGGCGCGTCGCCGCGGCTCTGGGCTCGCTTCCGGGTCTCTCCAGGGCCGGCCGGTCCCTGGACGAGGTGTGGGAGAAGCCGGCCTTCCGTTACGTCCCTTCCGTGAAGGCGGGAGCTCTGAGGCCACGGCTCCCAGTGGGAAAAGTCCAGCGAGCACCCTCACAGCCCAGCCTGCAGGAGGGAGCCTGGGGGCTCTGGTAGTGACGGGGTCTGTGGGGACGCGACAGGCAGAGAGTAAGACCATGGACATGACGGATGACTCGGTTAAATGCGAGCCAGGTGGATGACGTGGGCACACCTGCACTGAAACGAGCCATGTCTGCGGTCTGTTGGCCTTTACCGTTCCTGTCATCGTGCTCTCGGCTGTGCCTCGAGCTTGTGCGCTGTTCCCAGAGTCCGGGGTTTCGTGGTGAGGCTCCCCTCGAGCCTGTCAGAGTCAGTAATGCGTCTAAGGAAATGGGGTTTCCACAGTTTGAGCCGCTAGACGCGGGTTTTACAGTGTCTGTCGCGCTGCTGTCCCGGGGCTGCTCGCAGCGGGGTGCTTTCCTGGCCGGGCCCCTCGGCTGTCCCACCTCTGCCTGAGCCCTCGGCCGCCCGGGAGTAGTGCCCGCGGGGAGGCGGCCAGGCCGTGTTCTCCACGTTGGGAAACTCCTGGGTTATTTGCTTTTTTTCCGGTGTGCATTCTTACAATTCGTGATCGTGTCAGATGCACCTGTGTGTGGGTAACTGCTTCTATAATTGAGCGCTCAGTGTAAAAAGAAGCCGAATAACCTATTTTTTATATAGAATGTCCAAAATTGATGGGTTTGCTCTGTCATAGGAAAACGTGCCGTTCACTTTTTGGGTAGAATGAAGTCTTCTCGGTTCATGTGACTGTATACCTGCTCTTAGTGTAACTGAAAGAACATGTTTTGGTTTCCCTAAAATGTTACCAAGTGAGCTTTGTACACATAATACTAAGATTCCTCACAACTCCACTTAAACTCTGCAGAGGTCATTCCAGATTTAATTCCCCACTTGAAGAGAATGCTCATTTTGTGTAGAAAATAAGGTAAAAATGTTTTTCCTTCAGGGTGTCTCAACATAGTGTAAGAAGATAAAGTGAGAAATGGGGCCCAGGGCCAGGACTGAGGCTGGCATTTGTTCTTAGCATTTTCTCCCTCAGAAGGTGAAGCTTTGCCCACTGTGTACTTATGTGTGTGTGTGTGTGTGTGGAGGGAGTAGGGGGAAGACACAGTGTGCAGAGTGAAATGGGGACTAAAAACTTTAATCCTAATGCCAGCAAGGTCCCTAAAATTAGTCATCTTCCGTTGAATGAATTTAAAGTCCACTGTACTTCCATTCTGTACATTGAACATTGTACATTGAACATTCCTCAAGTTAAGGCAGATTATTCTGTTTGATCTTTCATCTCCTTTCTTCTTCACTTTTTTCTTGTGTTCTGCAACTTTTGTCAATCTTCAACAAAACTGTGCTGTTACCTTTTTTAATGTTAAATTAACACTGTCAACTGTAGTTTGTGCAGATGTATGTCAGAAAAAATGTACAGCCTGTGTCAAAATATATTTGAATATCTTGTTGCCTGGCTCTCTCAATTTTCTGTCTGGCAGGGAGTTTATTAAGATTTGAAATATCCATTAAGAACCATGGAAAGCATATTGGTTACTTGTGACCTTGGAAAGATGAGTAATGTTTTTTACAGTTCGGGGTTTCCTATTCGCTTCCCTCTGAATACCTAGAAGTCAGCCAGGTGACGTAATCACGTCCTTCTTGTCAAGGAAGGACCGCTCTTCTGAGTTTACCGGGGTTCGGTGGAAAAGCACGCAGGGCTGCACTTCTGGAAGTGCCAGCTGTAGAAAGGCAGTTGCAGCCTAGCTTTGGTGTGCCTTTGTCTTTAAACTCAGGAGTAACAGGTAAGTTACTGTCCTACCGGCGACAGAAGGAGAGAGAGAGAGAAGCGGCTGGCGAATTCCGCCGCCGAACCCTGGATGGGACAGCCATGTGGTACCTGGGGCTGGGGCCCTGACAGCTCCTTCATTCCTCCCTCCGCCGTCCCCACGCGGTCTGGCGTCGGAGACTCGAGTCCCCGGGGAAGACGGTGTCCGGGTCCATCCGCCGTGGTGCTGGGGGACCCGGGGCAGGCCCGTCCCCTCCCGCCCGCTGACCTTGCGCTTTTGTCCCCTGCCACAGAGGCGACAGGAGGAGGGGTATTACAGCCGCCTGGAGGCCGAGCGGCGCCGACAGCACGACGAGGCCGAGCGCCAGCTGCTGGAGCCCGAGGAGCTGGGCCTGGGCCGCCCTCCGCTCCCGCGGGGCTACGAGCCCCCCGCCCCCGGGCCCCCGCCGCCGCCCCAGCGCACCGCCTCCTACCTGCAGGCGCAGGTGCTCTCCCCCGACGCCCTGTACACTGCCAAGCTCGTGGCTTACACCGAGGAGGAGGAGGAGGAGGAGGACGGCGGCCCGGCAGGTCAGGACGCGCCCTCCCCCGCCGCGGCGCCCGGCCTGCGATGGCGTCTTCTCTCCAGCCCACCCCCCGGCCGCTGCCCGCAGTACTGCGGCCGCCCCCTCCCAACAAACCGAGCTGCTGCCGTCTGTCCGGCCGGCCCCTCCGCTCCGCTGGGCACGCGCCGCCCGCCGTGGAGCGGGGCTCTCTCTGGATCGCCGGGCTGGGCGTGGTGATCCGCTCTACCCGCAGCCTAAGGCCGGCGCTCCTGCTCTGGGGCAGGCCCTCTCAGGGCGCCAGCAGTAATCTCTGCACTGGAAACCGTCCCGTTTCCTCAGTCAGCCGGCGGCGGCAGCCCTCCTCCGGCTCCCTGATCGCTCGGAGTGCTGTTGGTCCCGGCCTTCGTCCCCTGCCTCAAATAAGTGGGTGCGCGATCGAGCAGCTCGGTGTCCACAGTTACATTTCTTCTTGTCGCTAGTGCCGTCGGCCCCTGAGTACTTCCAGCTGTTTAACACACGCAGAACTTGTGTTGCCGGCTAAGCTGCCCTGTCGGGGTGGGTGTGAGGCGACCCCCGCCCCAGCCGGCCCCGTCCCTCCCGCTCCCTCCCACGCTCACACGTCCCGGCCCTGCTGGCCAGGCCCCGGGGGCGTGTGGCTGCCTCTGGCCGTGACCCTCCATGGACCGCAGAGCGCACCCACGGGTGCTGCAGGCCCGTGTTCCTAATCAGCTTTGGAGACAGCGCTGAAAGTTAGATTGAAAGTATAACTGTGCGTTATCAAGATTCAAACTTCAGCCTGATCTGACCACTTTAAACAACATTGGGAGGCTGGCAGTAAATAGTCTCAAATTGAGTCTTCTCGGTTCTGCAGAGTCCGTGCATCGGGCTCCTGGCAGTTCTAAAAGAACTGAATAATCAAACTCAAGTAACTGTGACTTACGTAAACGAGTTTTACTAGGATCTTTCTTGCCACCTGAGTCAGAGCTTTGATTCACTTGGAAAGTTTAGTAGGTATCCTTAGGTCGAGTCACTTAGAAGCCAACATTAAATCTTTTTGTAAAATTTCTGTTGCAAACATCTAGAATGTGGTACCTTTAAAGACCTGTGTGATAATAGCAATTTTTGAAGCAAGATGCCATCAGTCTCCTTGCATCAGATTACAGGCTGAACCTTAGATATCTTGTGAGTGTCGTGACACAGATAAATAGGAGGTTTGGTGAGGGATACTGTAGTGAGGTGTCACTTCTAACCATCTGGGCTTTCAGTCACATCACTAACCCTTATTCTATTTCACACCACAAGTACCACATGGGAGCAGGTTACACCCTGTGTCTGGTCGCTCCTGCTTCTTGAAGATTCCTCGTAAAGTGCAGAGCTCTCTGCGTTCTGGCCTCGCACCCGCCGTCTCTCTCCCATCGTCTCGCCCTGTTGGGCTCCTCCCTCTGCCGTGAGCCTCTGTGGCCTAGGCTTGGTTCTTGCCCTGATGCTGTGAGGAGTAGGATTAGGATACAGATTGGAGTGAATGATGTCAAATTCTAGCATAGCAGCATGTTAAAAAATGTGCTTTCCTAAAGCTCTTTGAAAATGATTGGAAGAATGTGTAGTGTTACTTCATATATAGTCAGCTGAAACTATTTAATATTCTGATTAAAAATTCTGAAATTTTTCAAGAATTGATTTTTACCAGTGGGAAGAAGCAAGTATTCTTAAATCAAAGCTCAGAAGATAAAACACAACCTTTTTTAAAGCAAAATGAAGGAAAAATGTAGAATTAAAATTGAAAGCTTTCCACTCTGCAAATAATTTATCTAAAGGCCCGGAGCAGATTACTTTAAGTTAGAGATGTGTTTCTCTTTAATCTTTTGAGTCTTTGCGGAGGATGACTTCCCGGGCCACGACCCGGCGGCCTGCGCTAGCTCATGAGGGAAGATGCAGTGCGTGGAGGGACCCGTCAGAAGTGGCTGAGCTCCGTCTTGGATGCATCAGACATGGCTGCACATCAGACGCTCCTTTTATAAAGGGAGGAAAGAAACATAAACATTCATTTTTGCGCAACCTGTCTGAAAAGGATAATTTTAGTGTTGAAATATTGTGATAGTTTTGTGGCCTGTTAAATCCAGTGCACGACACTGTCAGTGTTTGCTGAGTACGTTGAGCGTTTATTCCTCCGCCCTAGGTTATAAGCAAAAGATTTTTCAAAGTGTGAAATTTTCTTGCTGATGTTAACAGTTAACAGAAATACCTTAGTACTGATTTAATCATACATCCTTAGTGGCATTATTACCTTATATTTGGATGCATCTGAAGCTTTTTACGTGCATCATCTCTTTTGATCTTCAACAGCCCTTTGCAGTAGATGAGCAGGTGGTGCGGGTACCAGGCCGGCCCATGTCACTCGCCCACAGTTACCGGCCGGGCCATAGGCCGGGTGTCGTGACAGTCACACCATGCTGCTTCAGGTCTCCTTTTTATTTTGTCAGTGATTTTGTATATGCAGCGTTAGTATCAAACGTTAGGGGGTTTTAGTACCTCACTTTTTTCAAAAGTTTTGTTTTAAGAATTATAGCCATTTATTTTGTGGAGGAACAATTCAGTAGCTGTCCTGAAAAGAGGAGCATTACTTCTTAATCTTTGGGTTACGTTTGCTCTCTGTGATTTTGTAAGAAAATTCTTAGTGTCAGGAGTGTCTGAAAAATTTTGCTATCTCCTCACTTAAGTCAGTCTTCTGTGGATTTTTATTGTGAGTTCATGATAATTACACATTTTACCTGATTTGAGCTTTTTGGCTGTTACCCCCCTAAGACTTAGGCTGGTTTCCTCTCTAATAATAAAAGGCAGCAGGCCAGGTACTTCGCACCTTGTGAGGGTCCTGATTGGGTTGCTCAGGCCACTGAGGGACGTGATGGATCCAGTCCCTCCAATTGATGGATCTTTTACTGATTTGAAGAGCCTTTGGCTGCTTCTTTATTCAGGACTTAAAGACGTCATGAGCAGTGCATCTTCATCATGAGTGAAGTTTTGGAAATAATGCAAGTACTTTAACTTTGACTTTTCCTTTTATGGAAAAGGACCAAACTCTTACGTGGGATCTGCTGGAACACTGATGGGGGCCCATGACGTTTATCGGGATCCGAGAGAGAAACTGTCTAAAAGGTATTGCTAAAGCTTGCTAAAACTGAAGTCGTGCTGGACGAGTGTCTCGTTGTCCTTAAGGACTTTTTTCTTGCACCACCGTTTGTGAGGCGGCATTGAAATTTCAGACTTCGTTGTCAGCTCAGGTGTTTCTCATTGTACAGAATTGTGTGAGCACAGAGGCTTTGTTTATCTTGTGTTGTTGCTAACATAGTTCTGCTTCAGGCGGTGCGTAGATACCAGGCTTCCTGGTCAGAACTTTAGAAGCAGCTGGACACATTGCTGTTTGCTTCCACCAGAGAAGGTCGAAAAGTCCAGGGCAAAAAGCCCAGGTGTCCTGATGGACGACGAAAGGCTGCCCCCTCCGTCTTCAGGGAACGTCCTCAACTAGGTTTTAGTCAGAACGGCTGATGCCCAAACAGTTCTTAAGTCATTGACGTTGAACTAATCCAGAAAATCTTTAGCATCTTCCTGTAACTTTTTATGAAGTTAGTATATTGATAGATGCCTCTCGGATACATGTAGGATTCATTAAAATGCTGGTTTAAAATGATACCTCTTCAGTTAAACTTAACTACTGAGCATTATCTGCTTGCTAAAACTGAAGTTACTAGCTTTTTGAGAGTTGGGTATGACTGGAGGAAGTTAACATTTTAGTAAGGAGAACATTTCGCCCTTTTTCTACATGGGTTTAAATACAGCCCACAGGCAGGAGTATGACAAAATTTAACAAAGAATGCGTCTCTCCCTTAGAAAATTTTACTTAATTGCCCATTATGTAAACTTAGCTACTCATTGACGGGTTATTCCTATTTTGAACAGTAACCCTTTGCATTTCCTTCCAATGCAGCCAAGACGCGGATGTACCTGGGGGTCCTGGAGCCCCGGAAAACCTGACGTTCAGAGAGCGCCAGCGCCTCTTCTCCCAAGGCCACGACGTCTCCAATAAAGTGAAAGCCTCTCGCAAATTAACGGAGCTGGAGAACGAGCTGAACACGAAGTGAGGAAGGCCCCTGTGTCCAGCCCAGGCCTCTCGCTGTGCTTCCGGGCTGCGCCTGCCTGAAGGATGGGGCGGGTCACCTTCCCAAGCCATTGGTGATTCCTGTTTCTAGAAGCGTTGGCACTTGGAAGCGTTCCAGCGCTAAGAAATTCCATTTTATTTTACCAAGAGAGTGTCATTTCTACAATTTAGACCCTGTCTGCTTTCTTAATTATCTGACTCCCACGAAGATAACTTTTTCTGTTAGTTTCTCTTTTAGAGTCTGGGCTTGAAAGGGGGCAGAATGAAGGGCAGTAGAGGATAATGAGATGCTTCTTCTCCCCTGTCTTCCCCCAGGGAGCACAAAGAAATCCTGTTTCTGTTCTGTCTCTGAAACCTTACGTTCGCTTGTCAGACAGAGTAGCTTGAACTCCCCAGACTGTCATTCGCACTGTGTAGCGGCACCTGCGGTCTGTGTTGCGGGAGAGGCAGGTTTCACCTTCCAGGAGAGACCACGCGGAGACGCGCTTGTGTGCTGAGGAGCCCAGAGCTGGCGTCCTGCCCCTGCAGCCAGGAAGCAGCCCAGACCCAAGCGTCCTCTAAGTAAGATGCTCCATCCGGCTCCCTACAGGGACAGCCCTCCGGATCAGCTCTAGTATTTGATTAAAACAAGTTTCTCCAAGAAGAAAATTTTGAGGATTTAAGCTTAGGAAATTTTATTTTTATAAATATCAGATTATTATTATACCAGTAAGTCATTGGTGATTTTGAAGATGGCAGTTACGTTAGAAAGTTAACTGTTTCATATATTCCAAGGGAATCTATAAAAGAGGACATCTTTACGGAACAGTGTTGACATGAATAGGAACAAAAATATCTAAGAAGAATGAGAGCTTAGTAGGTGACACTTGAGCACAACTCAGAAATTTAAAATTTGAAAAAGAACTGGATTTACATCGATCTGCTGTCAGGGAAAGGAAGGGGTTCGATTGCATATGGCATCTGTAATTTAAATACTGTAAGAAAAGTTCGTATGGCAGTTCAGGCTATTTTTTTACATTCTAATAGAGTTATTTAATTTTCATGTATTGAATTATTAGTTACCACTGTCACTTCTTCAGCTGTGAATACGTTGCTGGTGTTGGGGAAACGGACCTCACTTTGTTTTATATTATGTGATGTTCAAACAGTAAATTACTTTGTGATTAAGAGCAGATTTTCTATTTGACAAGCCCTGCTGTGGGTCTAGATGATTTTTCTGTACCATGTTGTTCTCTTACCAGTAGGTGTGTTAGGAGAATACGCACACTTTCATGAGAGCTCTATGACAAGTCATTAAAATGCGAGTTGTAAATAGTTTCTGTGTCTGTCAGGGTTCTTATTTGGAAGTGTGCTTTTACCATTTCCCTTGTTAAGTAAGAGTGAAGTGGTTCTAAGTGTTTATGAAGGATTTGCATGCTTGCTTCTCCCAGACGTCTTGAGAACACTGGCAGCCTTTTGGGGACTAAATCCACACCTTCCTTAAAGAAGAAGATGCAGGTGAACTATTATTCTGTTAATATATAGAAAAACAACAAATACACCTAAGTACATGCAAGTACATGTAAATATTTACACGCAGGGATATTGGTATGTGTGGTTGTAAACCCGTACACGTGGATTTGGCCGTCCTTGGACGATTAGGTCAAATGTGAATATGTGTAAAAGTGCTTTTCATAACTGTGCATTACTATGGAGAAGACATCAGAACTGCTGTAGTTTTCCATTTCTACTGTATTTCATTGGCAACCTATTTTTAATAAACTTTGTATGTATTTAAGTGTATTTGCTATTACTTTGACAGTGCTGGAAAGATTGCCTTTGTGTTATCAGTCCGCCTTCCCTTTCTCCCCCTCCCGTCCACTCATCCGTCCACCGGGCGTCACTCCCGAGTCGGGAGGACGCTCTCCGTCCCGCTCGCACGGCCGGACGAACGGAGGGTCCAGGTCCCCTGTTCCGCGGCTCCTGCTCAGCCTGCGGGCGTCCAGCACTCGCCTTGCGCTTCGGCCGCTCTGTCCTGCCGGGCACCGAGGCTGCTGCTCGGTCACGCCATCCCACCGTGGCCCATGTGTGTGAACAGGATGCCTGTGCCACGTGCTTGAGGGCAGGGGCCCGCCCACCGGGCGCTCGTGGGCGCCTGCGTGTCCAGTTCACCTTCACCGTGGCCTCTGAGCAGGGCTGTCGGGTTTCAGGAAAGACTTTCCCAAAGGAAGGGGCATCTCGGTGGTAGAAACTCAGGAGACCTTCTCGTAGCACCGGCTGTTAACGTGTTGGGACTGTAAGTGTTCACTTTTAGTGTATTTTAACGCCCAAAAAGGTACTTGCAGTCGGGAGGACGAAAACTTAAAAGAGACGGTGTTAATGCTGATTCCGTTTCATCCCAGGGCCACAGTTCTGTTGCTTTTAATGGCAGTAATGACTCTGCCCGCCAGGGGTCTGTCCGCTGGGTCAGGGAGCACCGGACAGCTTTCCAGTGTGGCCGTGGGACAGCGGTTTCCTCTCTGCTTTGCCTGTGGAAAGCTGATTTCAAGGATTTAGTTATACATTTAGGGTAACATTCGGCCCTGGCAAAACTGAGGTGGAATGGCTTGCAGAAGGGAAATAGGTACAAAAAGTGACCAGTTCTCATGCCTGTATTCATCCAGTTTATTCAAAGAAGTCATGTAACCCCAAAGATACATATTCCACTTGAAATTGGGATATAAAAGCCAATTTCTTGCACAATTTATTGAACAAATATGAGTGCCTACCTGTGAGTCACTGGTCACCCAGGTATCCCAAAGCAGATCTTGGGAGACAGGAATACATAGTTCGTTTACATAAACATAGTAACTATGAATTTGCATAAAGAAGATGTCCAGGGCACTTAGAAGGCTTACTAGAAGGACCCAGTTGAAATCACAGAGATGGTAGACTGAGAAAACAGCCCTCCCTTTGGGAGACAAGACTGTTACAGGCAGACCCTGAGGCAAGGCTGCTGCCCTCAGAGCAACGGGCCAGGGCGCCCGAGCCCAGGCAGAGCGGTGCAGGGGGACCAGGGGGCGCGGGGTGGGCACGCAGCTTCCTGCGGGCTCTGAGCAGGTGAGGGAGGAAGCCAGCGCCCTCCTGAGGGCGGCTCTGGCCGCCGTGGGGAGAAAGGGCAGGCGGCGTCCGTGGGGTGACGGGGACCACGCACCTCGGGGGCTTGCCCACAGCGGGTTTCCAGCTTGAATGACCAAGTGGACGATGGGCTGCTGATGGAGATGGGAAAGAGGAGGGGCGGGGGGCGGGGGCACAGCTGAGGTCCAGGGGGAAGTCGGCAGAGTTTATGGAGATGCCGCCGGGGAGCGTGGGCAGGGTGTCTGCAGGGCCACGGCAGTATCTTCACGTGTCTTCGGTGGGTTAAGCCTCATTTTTTACTGCTCTTGTAAAGCTTGTATTTTATTCTTTATGGAGAAGACAGGTGCAAATGGCCTAAATCGAAACTGGTGACAATGGTTCCAACTTCAAACTGGGATTTTTAAAACACAGTATGAAACATTAAGTGATCTAACAACAGAGAAAGGAGAGACCTGAAAAACACCAGGTTAATCGTACAGCCTGAAAAAAGCCCTGTCTCCCCCAAGTTTTTCCTCCGTGGGGATGGGCCCAAACACGAGGACAGCCTGAGTTGAGCAGGAGGTGTGATACGCGCCACGCGGCGTGTCCAGAACAGGGAGTGAGGCGTCGCCGGGGATCGGGGCCTCCTTGTTGGTTGTCCTGATTTCTGTTCTTTACCTGTCGTTACCCGAGTACTTGAAGATTACTGACGGACATGGAAACCGTCCCAAAGCCTCCCGATCTTGGGACATAGAGTTTGACGTATTTCAGTGAACCCGTCTCTCCTGGTAGTTGGTGGCGTTTCTTGCTCATTCTTCCCAGTTGTTTAATTGATCTTTAGTACAGTTAAAATGATGGCACAGAGGAAACTGGGTGCCGCTTGATTTCCCCCTGAATAGTCCATTCAGGTCTCCTCTCAGAAAGGCTCCCCATCTCCTGTGGCAACCAAAGACACGAGTGGAGTCCAGTCAACCCCAGGAACTCGGGAGGAAGAGTGGCCTGCGGATGGGGGTCCCACCCTCGGGTGACCAGGACGGAGCCTCCGTCTCGCGGGCACTTTCCCAGGTGGCACCCGGCAAGGACGGCGCCGACGGAGTCTGGCCCCCGTAGCAGAGAGACGCCCCCTCAGCGGGGCTGGCGGTGGGGAGCGGACCCTCGGGCCGGTGATGCCAAGTAGCGGCGCCTGGCAGCGGTGGAAGCATTTTGCTCCGGAGCCGCTGCAGCGCGGGGGTGACCGTGCAGCCGGGGCTCAGCTCCAGTTGCAGCGGGGACGGGGGGGGGGGGGCTCGGGCGATGGAGTGTCGCTGCACACACAGCAGGAGCTGGATCGGGCTTACCCCCCTTCCCCCACCGAGGAGCGCGTCCATCTGTCCGTGGAGCCGGGAGACACACAGAAGTCTCTCTGCTTGGTCCGCGCTGCTCACGACCCCTGCCCACCATCTGTCACGTGCCAGGCCGTCACTGCCAGGTCATCGCCTTGCCGACGCCGTGAGCTGTGCGCCCACGGGGACCGAGGCACCTCCCCCTTGGCGCCGGCTGCAGCACAAAGACGCGAGTGTGGGGCGAGGGAGGGGTGAGGACCCGGCCCCGGGGCGCTGGGCGGGAGACGGGACCTGGGTCTGCACTGAGGCCGGCACCTCAGCTCTGCGACCCTGTCCCGCGTCCTAAGATAAAGGAGGGTGCAGTAAAACACGATGCTAACCACTTAGGAAACTTTACATTTTCTAGTAGCCACTTAGAAAATGGGTGAAATAACTTATTTTGCCCAATATATCCAAGAAGTGTAAGATGGGTCCGTGAGCTATTCCACGTCCTCCTCATGCAGCCCTGGCGATCCGGAGTGTGTTTTGCACTCAGCACGTCTCCGTGTGGACCGGCCGTGCCGAGCGCCTGCGGGTCACCGGGCTCCAAGGGCCGGTGCTGACGGAAGCAGGCGGATGTGCTTCAGCAGCCTAGTGACCAGGCCACGTGCTAAAATACGGACGGGCATTCCTAAGTGTTGGCCACTGGTGTTGACTGTTTATTAATAACTTCACATCAAAGGGCTTTTTCTGTGTATCTGAATCCAACTTCTGCGTTACATGAGGCAGACCGTGTTCGTATTTGGACACACAGGGTAATCGAGGCCAGGAGTTCAGCTCACGCTGTTGGCTGGTGGTCCGGGCCAGACAGTGGGAGGCCCACAGGGCAAGTCAGCAGAAGGTGGACCCGGAGCCCTGGGCTGGTCCTGGCTGCCTGACTTCACACTGCTGGGTGCTTCATTGCACTGGCTCCTTGAGCTGCTGATGTAACTAAGAGAACATTAGCAAACGGTTCCAGCTTAATCAGTTGATGGCAACAACTGGCACAGACTTTGGAAGCTCTTAAATATGAAAAACAATGACAATTTATCTGCCAGAAATTAATATATACTCTCAAGGCTTATTACTCCTTTGAAGGTGACAATTTAAAATTTGCACAGTGACCTCCCTGGCGGTCCAGTGGTTAGGACTCCGTGCTCGCCCTGCAGGGGGCGTGGGTTTGATCCCTCGTCAGGGAACTAAGATCCTGCGTGCCTCACGGCCAAAAAATAAAATAAAATAAAATTTGTACAGAACTCGGTATTGTCTCCTCCCCGGCGGAATAAAGTTACTCCTGGCATATCACTGTACCAAAATCCCACCTACCATTTGAGACTCTGCTCAGAGACTGGAGGGATTTTCCAGAGACTTCTCCTTCCTACCTCTCACCTGAATGCTCTCTCCTGCCCCAAACTGAAGACCCAGGACAAGGGACAAACATTTTCCTGCTGGCACTGGGATTCGTCCTCAGGGAGCACAGCCTCCGGCGGCTGCGGGGAACACCGGGGCAGGCGCAGGGCCAGGGCCTGCGGTGGGGCTGAGGGCAGACGGTGCCGGGACCTCTGGCTTTCCGGGAATGCCTGCGAGTCGTTCTGTAAACTCTGCGAAGAACAAGCAGTCCAGAGGCAGAGGTGACCCGGAGCATGGAAACCCGGGTGGAGTCCGCAGACTCAGTGCGTGAAGTGGGCATTCGGGAGCCCAAGACCCCAGCTGTCATGGGCTGTCAGTCTTTGCACGGGTTGCATGCCATCTTGAAAAACCTAATTCTAGTCACTTGCAAACTTTTAGAGATATACAGATATCATCATAAGAGGTCAAATTTCGTTTCTCATCTTCCTGGGCATCAGTTTTTTTCTGTCTAGAAAAATGAGATAAGCTTGCAATTACATAACTGTTGAAAAAATGTTTACCAGGTTCTAAGTGACATGTTTCTGCTTTTTTGGTTTAATGCTGTTTAAGAAATGCATGCATGCCATTTATAAAAATCAACGTGCAGAGAGGCTTACAAAGCAAGTCACAGCTCCTCTGCAGTCTTCCCCACGCCCCCGTCCTTCTACCTAAAGGGAAAAGCAAGCATTTTTTTCCTTTTAGTTTTGGACCTAAAATGCGCAAGATACCCCTCTGTCCATGGCACGTAAGTATCTGCTCACACAGGGCTTCTCCTCGCAGCTCCCCACTCCAGACAGGGCCGCCGGGGGTGCTTACTGTGGGGGGCATCGCGTGCAGTGCTGCGGGTGTGAGTTGCAGAGATGCTGTCGGCCACCACTTCCCTCCACAATCCATGTCCTTGTGTGTGACCTTCCAGGCTGTCCTTTCTCTCTAGGCCAGAGGCCCAGGCAGTGCACGGTGGCCACATGTGGCCTCACACCCAGTGACGGGCTTCTAGGTTCCCTGCAATGCCCTGCTGCCAAAACCCGTGCAGCGTCTTCGGAGGTGTCCCCGAGGCACCCAGGGCAGGTCTCTAGGAGCACGACTACTGTCTCACACGTGCACAGCACACACACGTGGGTCATACACGTGCACATCATACCTGTGCCCACACTGCATCTCACGAGGCAGTGCCAGCAGGCGGTCCGCAGTGGCCTTGCCAGCCCCCGGAGTGCATCCCCCCAGCACATCTGCTGCAGTTACACCCAACTCTATACCGTTCTCGGGGTATTTATCTTCTCTAGGCAGCCTCTTCTGATTAACATACCGTGGCGGATGAGCACGTAGCTTGTTGGCAGGTCCTCTCCGTCCCCTGCTGCCTCTATGTTTGATTCAGTTATTCCACGGAATAACTAATTGAACCGAGCTCCTGTTACATGCCAACACTACTGTAGCTTCTGGGGAGTCATCAGCCCCCGTCCTTTGGAGCTGCAACGACCAAGTAGCTCTGCATCTCCTCTGCCAGAGGCCATCAGCCCTGAGAACAGGGCAGCAGGATAAGAGCGGCTAGGGAGTCTCAGGTGGGATGGTCCCACCAGACAGAGGGTGGGAGGGAGCCTTGGGAGTGTCTGGAGAGAACTGTGGGCGGAGAGCGCTGGGGGGGGGGGGCGTGGGCAGAGTCGGGGGTGGGCAGGGAAGAAGCAGCTGCCCAGGCCCCCCAGGCTGCTTTGGATTTTATGCCAGAAGAATGAGAGGCTGCTGGGAGGAAGTGACCTTAGACTTTTAAATGCACCCCATTGAGAATAGACCACAGACGGCTATTGTAACAATCAGGCCACGGACAAAGGTGGCTTTGCAGGGATGGGGTGGTGAAGGGGCCATCCCTGTGTGCGTCCAGTGGGGTCTGTCGACAGATGGGATGTGGCTGAGAGACCACGAGAAGACCGGGTCCGAGGCTGGGGTCTGAGTGAGCAGGGGCCTGGGGCTGCAGGGGGGCCGGGCAGGGAATCTGTGTGGACATCCCCTGGGGCGCTATGATGCAAGGGAGAGGGCAAGCTGGACACAGACGTGGACGTCCTCAGGATACAGGTGGCACTTGTAGGCTGGAGAGTGGCTGAGAAGACGGAGAAGGAGCCCCAGTGAGACAGAGGGAAACCTGGACGGCCGGCGCCCTCTAAGCGGAGACCCCTGGACTTGGCCTCGGGCCGGACCCGCCACCTCCCCTGCTGGGTGGAGGAGGGGCAGGCCAGGGAGGGTGCTGCCGCTGACCTTCACCCCCCAGAGCACCCGGGCTCCCTGCAGGGTGAGCCGTCACCCCAGCTCTTAGGGTCTGGGGTGGAGGGGGTCCTGCCCCTCGGTCCTCTGCCAGGCTCCGCAGGGGGCCGCTGGGAGGGGCCACACCCACACCGTCCCCTGTCCCCCGGCCCCCTCGCAGGTGTGCTGACAGCTGCTCTGCTGGGCCGCCCCCTCGCCCGGGGGCCTCTGCTGGGGGCCTGTCCCCCTCGCCCGGCGATCTGCTTCCTTTGTGTCTTTTCCTTCGGGTGCTTTGGCCAGCTGGTCCTCAGGTTTGCAAATTTACCTCCAATCCCTCCCCCGGGGTCCCCCTCCCCCGCCCCGCCATTGGTGCCCACGCCCCACGCCGGCCCCCACTCACCCCCCCCGCGTCGCCTTGGCAACACGCGGGGCCCTCAGGCTAGGGCGACGCGGGGGCGGGGCGGGCGGTGGGGGACCTTCTGGGAGCTGCGGGCGAGGCAGCTGCAGGTCAGCGACAGGTGAGGGGGGAGGGGGCCTCGGGCCACCTGCAGCCCAGGCCCCGCCCCGCCCACCTGAGGTCCCGCCTCGCGCTCTGTGCTGGGCGGTGGGCTGCTGGGCCGCACGCCCCACCCCTACTTCTCCCCCTCTACGCCCTCCCGGGCCTCCTCTGCCCTCCCACCAGGGACGTCCCCCCCCCCCACTTTACTGAATGTGTTCTAAATACTGTGCTAAATGTAGGCAGTCAAGCAACAACAGCTGTCACCTGTCTAACCCCCGCCCTCTTGGGGTACACGGTTGAATCAGAGAAAGATTAATACAAAATCACAAAGGAAACGTAAACTATGAGAGGAACAGATAAACGCCGCCCAGGGGAGACACTCCGTGTGGTCAGCGGTTCTGGTGCGGCCCGGGGGGGGCTCGCCTGAGCCGTCAGGGAGCGTCACCTGCAGAGCTGGTGGAGCTGAGTCCTGGGGAGGTGGGGTGAGGAAGGAACCGCGCCCCCCAACCCCGGGGGAGCGACTGAATGAGGCTGTGTGGTGAGCAGGGTGGGCTCAGGGTAGACAACAGGCGAGGCCGTAGCCGAGCCTGAAGAAATTTAAAAGGACAGAAATCGTACAAAGAATGTTCTCTTACTACAGTGGAGGGAAGTTAGGAGTTAATGACAAGGAATTGATAAATACACAAATATGTAAAAATTAAATAAGACACTTCTAAATAACCGAGAGATTAAAGAAGAAATCAAAAAAGAGGTTAGGAAATATTTTGAGATGAATGAAAATTAAGGTTCCACACACCAAAATTTATGGGATGCAGCCAAAGCAGTGCTTAAAAGGAAATTTATAGATGTAAACACCTGTATTTTAGAAAAGAAGGTAGGTCTCATGTCAACAACCTAACCTTCCACCTCAAGACACTGGATAAAGCCAAGAAAATGAAAACCAAAGCTAGCAGTAGGATGGAAATGATGATGATTAGAACAGAAATAAATGAAAGAGAGAATAGGAAAACTATAGAGAAAATCAACGAAACCAAAAGTTGGCTCTTTGAAAAGATCAACAAAATTGACAAACCTTTAGCTTGACAGACTAAAAAGAGAGAAGACTCAAATTAGTAAAATCAAGAATAAAAGAGAGGGCATGACTGCCAACCTTGCAGAGATGAAAAGGATTGTAAGAAAACACTCCGAACAACATTGCTGACTAATTACACAACCTGGATGAAATAGTCAAATGCCTTAAAGACAAAACTACCAAAGCTGATTCAGGAAGAACTAGAAAATGTGAACAGAACTGGAAGAAGTAAAGAAATTAATAATCAGGGGCTTCCCTGGTGGCGCAGTGGTTAAGAATCCGCCTGCCAATGCTGGGGACATGGGTTCAAGCCCTGGTCCGGGAAGATCCCACATGCCACGGAGCAACTAAGCCCGTGAGCCACAACTACTGAGCCCACGAGCCACAACTACTGAGCCCATGTGCCACAACTACTGAAGCCCCTGCGCCTAGAGCCTGTGCTCCACAACAAGAGAAGCCACCGCAATGAGAGACCTACACACCGCACTGAAGAGTAGCCCCTGCTCACTGCAACGAGAGAAAGCACACGAGGACCCAACGCAGCCAAAAAATAAATAAATAAAATAAATTTTTTGAAAAAGAAATTAATAATCAAAAATCTCTCACAAAGTAAAGCCCAGGCCCAGACAGCTTCACTGAGGAATTCTACCAAACATTTAAAAAGGAATTAACACCAGCCCTTCACAAACTTCCAAAAAATAGAAGAGGAAGGAACACTTCCCATTCCATGAGGCCAGAATTACCCTGATACCAAAACCACACAAAAACATTTCAAGAAATCTACAGAGCGATATCTCTTAATGAATATAGATGCAAAAAACTTCAAAGAAATATTGGCAAACTGAATCCAGCAATACATGTAAAGGATTATACATCATGACCATGAGGAATTTATCCCAGAAATGCAAAGTTGATCTAGTAACAAAAATCAGTTAATGTAATAGACCATATCAATAGAATAAAGGACAAAACCCCCATGATCATTTCAATAGACCCAGAAAAAGCATTTGACAACATTCAACTCCCCTTCATGACCAAAGTACTCAACGACTAGGAATAGAAAGGAATTCCTCAACCTGATAGAGGGCATCAAGCAAAACAAACAGTGAACATCGTCCTTAATGGAGAAAGGGGCAAGAGAAACGTGTTCATCCCCCCGCTTCTGTTTAACATCGTCCTGGCGGTGCTAATCAGGGCATTAGGCAAGATAATGGGGGGGAAAGCCATCTATACCAGAAAAGAAGAAGTAAGACTGTTTCTGCTTGTAGATGACATGATCTCACATATAGAAAATCCTAAGGAATCCATCCCCGCCCCCCAAAAAAAAACAAAAAAAAAACTATTAGCACTAATAAGTAAGGTCAGCAAGGCTGAGGGATACACAATCAATATGCAAAAATCAATTGTACTTCTATTCCATAGCAATCAGCAGTATCATCAAAGATAACCAAATACTTTGGAAGAAATGTAACCAAATACTTTGGAAGAAATGTAACCAAAGAAGGGTAAGGTTTGTACCCTGAAACGATGCTCGATATCACCAGCCACCAGGGAAATGCAGATCAAACCACCGTGAGGTACCACTTCACACTCCCTAAGAGGGCAGTTGTCACAACCACAGAGGGTGAGCTGGCAAGGGGCGGAGGAATCAGAGTTCTCACACACTGCTGGTGGGGACGTAAAATGAACACAGCCTGGCATTTCCTCCAAATGCTAAACATAGTAACTGTACGCAATTCCAATCCTAGGTGTGTACTCAAGCAAAAGGAAAATATGTCCACACAAAAGCTTGTGCGGAAATGTCAGAGCACTATTCATATTAGCCAAAGAGAGGAAGCAACCCAAATGTCCTTCAGCTGATGAGTGGATAAAGTGTGGCCTCTCCATACAATGGAATATTATCAGGCAATAAAAAGAAATGAAATACCGATGCATGCTGCAACGCGGTTATGCCTTAAAAACATGGTGCTAAGTGAAAGAAGCCAGTCACCGAGGACCACATATCGTGGGATTCCATTTATGTAAAATGTCCAGAATTAGCAGATCTGTAGGGACAGAAAGTAGACTAGTGGTTTCCCAGGGTTGGATGTTAGGGGTGATGGTGAAGGGGTGTGGGTTTCTTTTGGGGGTGATGAAGATATTCTAAAATTAGTTTTGGTGATGGCTGCACAGCTCTGAATATACCTAAAGCACCTGAATTGTCCACTCAGCGCGGTGAATGGCGTGAGGGTGGATTGTCGCTCAGTGAAGCTGTGGTCGGGGGCGGGCAATGACCACTGCGCCTGTCCAGGTAAGAGGTGGTGGGATCTTAGAATTAAGTGGACTCCCAGGGAAATATTCGAGGGATTATTTTTTAAGAGGTAAAATTGACTGAACGTGGTAACAGAAACCTAGATGGCTCCCAGGTTTCTGGTTTTCCAACCAATCACAGAGAGAGTGTCCTGAAGTGACCACAGTTCTCTGTGAGCTGCGTGTCAGCAGCCCTGGGGGAGAAGGGCTCCCTAGCAGGAGAGACCACACCTGAGCCTGCCTTCCTGGGAACTGGTGCTTTCCTCTCCACTAAGGCCTCCAGGTGCTGCCTTTCTCAGCATTACTGTACGCGGCTAATACTTCACCGCCTCTGCCTAAAACCCTGCAGTGCCTTCTTCCTTGCCCGCCCACTGGGCCTCAGGCTGGCTGATCTTCTCTGCTCCTTGGCTTGCTAAGCTCACTCCCGCTGCAGGGCCTTTGTGCAGGCTTCCCTCAGCCCCCCTCCCTCTCAGGGGGCCGCCTGTCCACGCTCACATCACCCTGTTTTCATTCTGGCGGAGCCGCCTCTGTCCCCGCTTGTCTGTTCCATCCACGTGTGCATCTGTTTCTCCACGGGGGTGTAGACTCCACAGCACCTGGACAAGCGCCTGGCACCTGATAGATTTCTAACAAGTGTATTTTGAATACGTGACTAAAAGGAAAGAAATGGTGGGTTTTGGTGAGCAGGGTCCTCGGAACGTGCCTTTCAAACTTACATGTGCACAACGGTCACCTGGAGAACTTACTGAAATGCAGACTCGGGTCCATTTGGGGTGGGAGGGTCCAGGATTCTGGGTTTCTAGCAAGTCCCAGGAGCTGCTGGTCTGGGGCCCACACCTGGGGCCAGGGGATGTGGACACAGGGCCTGGGCGCCCGTCAGGGTCCGAGGTGCCCCTCCAGCCCACCTCCTCCCTTGTTCTTTGCTGGCTGTGTGCTTGCATCCTTGGATGTAAGTCTTCCTTGTGAGGATGGAAGTGACTGCTGGTGAATTTCACTGACGTTGATCGTTTTCCTTTCTGGATCCTTGGATGTAGGCCAAAGAAGAGAGAATAGTTGAACTGGAAACCGAAAATGCCTTTCTTCATCTGAAATTGGCGGAGGTAGTATTTTTACATGTCTTGAGATTGAGCTGAACTATGTCCAGCGCCCAAGTTTGTTTTCAGTCTTTGCAGAAGGAAGCAGTTGAGGTGCTCTTGTACTTTTCCTTTCCCACCTGGTGAGGACGCTTTAGTCGAAGTTTAAAGTATCTTCTTATACTGAACCAGCTTTAGTTCTAAGTTCCTATTATCTCTGTGCTCACAAGTATTTAGTGAGTAATAAATTAATGAGGTACCTGTGCTTTTCAAAACAACTTTATTGAGGAATAACTTAGGTACCAGAAATTCACTCAGGTTAAGCGTACGGTTCGGTGTTTAGTAAGTTTGTGGTTGCATCCCCACCGCTGCAGTCAACTCTGGAACTCTCCCTTCGCCCCTAAAGATAAACCTCTGCATGATTCTGCCCACGTCATCTGGCTACCTCACCAAGAGAAGAAACAGGTGGGGGGAGGCCTCAAAGACACCTCTGCCCACCTTCCCTTGCAGGTTAGTTCTTCACTTTGAAAAACAAGGGGACACAGATGGGGAACGTTCGGTGGATATTGACTCGTTTTATTTGTACACGATTTGCTGTTGCTGCCTCTGGTCAGCTGAAAAGTGACCCCCAAAGATATCAGGTCCCAATTTTGAACGCTGTGGATGTGACCTTCTCTGGGAAAAGGGTCTCTGCAGACGTGATTGAATTTGAGGTGGGAGCCGATCCTGGGTTATCCAGGTGGGCCCTCAGTGCCTTCCCAAGTGTCCTTATAAGACAGAGGCAGCCGGCAGCGTGAAGATGAAGCCGGGAGGTGTTTGAAGACGCTGACCCAGGACGGGGGCTGACACAACACACGCAGTGGTGGTGTCGGTGACCCCAGGGGCGGCAGAGGCGGGAAGGACCCCCGAGCCTCGGAGGGGTTGCGGCTGCACCCACACCTGGATCTTGGCTGTCTGGCCCCCGGGACGGAGAGAAAACACATCTGTCTGCTGTTTCAGCCTCCCAGGTCGTGGCGCTTTATTGCAGCGGCAATAGAAGAGGAACGCGCCGCCGTTAGGTGACTCACGCCGTGGGGCTCCTCCTCTCTAAACTCGGCCCCTAAGGCATCTCCTGAGACCCTCCTGGTGGAGGCGGCTTTCAGACTCCTCGCCCCCCTCGAATCGCCCTGTCGAGTTTCCGCGACAAAAATCGGTGCACTAAATTTGCCTATTAATTTAGGGCTGTTCCTACTACCTCTTAAATTAAGTACATATTAATTTATTAGCTCATTTTTAAGCTCATGATTTTCTGGCACTTCGGGCACATTTATGACATGACCCATCTCAGCCACCAGCCGGGACCTGAGCTGCCGGGAGGTGACACCCTGAAATCACACCCCTCCGGCACTTCACAGCCAGTGAGGCCGGCGTCCCGGACCCAGGCCACCTGCCAGCGCTGGTCACTCTACCCAGAATCCCTTGTGGCTGTAGCTGCTGACCCCTCAAACTTCCAGCCCGTGTTCTGGGGTTTTCACGTCTGTCTGCAAGGTTAGCTCAGACAGAGTAGATCTATTCAGACCTGTCTGTGATGTTCTACCAGTGGGGGGTAGCTGTGAAATGCCAACCATTTTTCCAAGCATCACTGAGACCAAGAAAAATGTTTTACGTTTAAGACCATTAGCTATAGAATGCCAGGTGAAGTCTGCAACATTTGGGGCATTTGTATTGTAAGCCCCTATATTCTTTTTTGATAATTAAATAACAGAATGTCTTCATGTTTGTGGCCCACACCCCCTGCACCCTCGCAACATCCAACACCGTTGCCTCAGCCCCTCCGAACCGCAGTGGGCACGGACGGTGTGTGTGTGGATGGCGTGTCCAGCACTAAGGACTCTGCCACGAAATGGTGTTCTCATTTTCACCCCCAACCGTGCAGCCCAGGGACAGCTGTCGTCCTGACCCTAAGCTAATGTCGCTGGTTACTGCAGCCCTTCCTGCCCACCGACCTCCCCAGGGCGGCTCTTCCTGCCCGGGACTAATACTCCTGTTTTCAGTTTCACACTTGCCTAAAGTAAGTCCAGGACCCTTCGCCCGAGTGACAGTGTTTGTATTCATCCAGCCTGATTCCTGCCTCTCCCTGGTGTGCGCCCTCCATGAGAAGCATCGGAAATCTTCTCCGCTCTTCTCCCATCTCTGCTCACCCAGCCGCTGCCGAGTATCCCCTCCTCCTGGCAGAGACGCTGACCTCCTGTTGCATAGTCGGGCTTCCTGCCTCTCCAAGGTCAGGACACCTGTGTCAGCTTGCGTCCCTGGAGCACTGGGGTGGGCATGCCCTTCTTGCTGGGACCAGCCTCCCACCCCGTAACCCCGGCTGCTCAGCCGCTGAGACCCGTCCCTTGGCAGGGGCTCCTGGCGCAGGGGTCAGCGTCTGGTCCCTGTCCTAGCTCGGTCCTGGCTCCACCTTCACGATTCCATGTCCACTGTTCCAAGCATGTGCCTTGGGCCCTCTGTCCTGGCCTCCCCCTGCAGCTGGCATTATTTTGCGTGTCCCCCGCCTGCCCCCCATGGACAGTGTCACATGGCATCCCTCCCCCGCATCACCACCCAGATGCTTCTGCCCTCTGCCCCTCCCGAAGATGAGAAGTGGGTTCCCGCTCAAGAAGTGAGCGCGTATCCCGTATTTCACATGGCTTTTGAGCTGTGCATCTCAGTGCTGGGTACACGGTAACTCTGTCTTATTATGCAGGTGATGGCATGATGGTGGGTGGTATTGGTAGTTTAACCAGGTGTTGTCACTGTACGGGAACATGTGGTTGCAGTTCTGGGGGAGAAACTGTTTGCAATGTTCACTGGCTTATAAGGATGTAGTGTGAGAGCATAAACACCTAAATAAATAGAGTGGGAACCAAACAAAATGAAGCGAAATCCCAAGCTCATGACCTTTGCCCCAGTACCTCGTGGCGTCTCCCCACCAGCGGCTCAGGCCAGAGCCTCGTTCCCGTCCCGTCCCGAGGGTTTGATCCATTGATCCGTCCCTAGTGTGACAGTCTGACGTCCAGGCCACCATGGACGGACCTCTGTCCGTAGTCTGAGCGGTCTGCCCCTCCCTCTCCACAAAACACCTGGAGTGATCTTTTTCAACATGGACCTGGGCTAGAAGTCCTCTGCTGGCTCAGCACCATCCTTAAATCCTCAGGTGTGTTGCTTCCCCCCCCTCCCCCTTCGCCAGCAAGGCTGTGGGAGCCTCTAGGCCTCTCAGGCTGTCCTTCCAGCCGCTGGCCTCTCCCCTCACCTCCGGGGCCTTTCCAAGCGCTGCTCCCTGTGCACCAGGCCCTGCCCGGGGCCTTCAGGCCCAGCCCCCGGATGCGGCTCTGACCTTGGCCCTGCGAGGCCAGCCCAGGTCACACGCAGGGTTGCTTTGGTGGCCAGTGCCCCGCGGCCGCTGAGGTTGCCCGCGGCCTGGGTGGCGGTGGCTCCTTGTGGGCAGATTGGGGCCCAGCAGGCAATCAAGAAGTGTTCTTCCCGCAGAGAAAAGGCACCTGCTTCAGTTCCAAGGCTCTAAATCATCTTTTACTTTTTTCTGGGCAACGGTGCCAAGAAATGACTGGAAAGAACAGCAGTGAGGGCGCACAGATGCGTATTCTTCACGGGCAGCAGGGGCGTCGGTGGAGACGCGCGCTCGGCCTTGACCCAGCTCTGTTGCGTTGCCCAGGTAGGAAGAATTTCCCCGGAAGTCAGTCTTCATTTACACCATGAATGTTGCTGTTCAGCAGTGAGAGTGATTATTTTCTGGTGAACTGTGTAAGTCATGCCTGTCAAAATACATCTACTCTGTATTTATTTTTATTGGAGTATAGTTGATTTACAATGTTGTATTAATTTCTGCTGTACAGCAAAGTGATTCAGTTATACATATATGTACATTCTTCTTTTAAAAATATTCTTTTCCATTATGGTTTATCACAGTAGATCTACTCTTATGGAATTAAAAGAAGCCTTAATTTTAGGAAGTAAACCGCTCCACGTATTAGATATAGATTTTCCATTCCAAGTGACTGATCTGGCCTTGTTTATTAAATTATAAAATTGTTACCACTTTTATAATCAATTGTAGAGGGAGTTCACTTTGGGAGTTCTTTCTAAAACTACATAGAAGGCTAAGCCTCAAAACATGATTGGGGTCCTGAGCAAAAATAGGAAGGAAAATGCATTTTGGCCATGAGATGAATTGCTGCATTTACCTGGTCGTTGAATTTCATACATCGCAGTTGCTCTCATTTTCATTTCGATGTCAAATGGTAGAAAGCTGGTTTGTATGTGTCTGATTAAGTGGCATTAATACAGCGGGTCATCAAAGAAAGCAACTCCTTTTAAACCACCGTGCCTTCTGGAAGAAGCTGGAAAACTATCCACACAATCCACTGGCAGATCTCCAAGGTGGATGCTTTTAAGAGCATTTTTCACCTTTTGTTACAAACAATGTGACCAGGGTAAAGATTAGAAGGGGAAAAAAATATAATTATTACAACAATAGAAACACCATCTGTAAACAGGATTAATTTGCCCTTAGGGGTGATTTGTTCTGGGTTCCCACCCCTACCCCGCATGAACTGCTTTAGTATGTTTAGAATGGGTTTATATAGAACTAATTCTTCATTCTCTTCCACCTGGCTAAAATTAATCCATCACTGAATAAAGTATATAACTTTATCTGCATTCTGTATAGTAAAAATACTTTAATTCAATTTAATTTTGATGTTTTATGAAAATGTTTCCCAAACATACTAACGTGATCTCCATTTTATAGCAAGAAAAGACTTAACAAAAGAGACAAAGAACATCTATTTAAGTTCAGTTAAGGTTTCATGAGTTGAGTGTTTGATATTAAACAGTAGTATCTCCGTTCTTTCATTCCATGGACCTGTCCTCAAGCCAAAAATCCTTCACGTAATTTCAGGAAGAAGAAAGAGTACCTTACGTGTAGTATTCTATTTTGTTGCATTGTTGCATTGTTCCCAAAGGTCTCTGGAAACTGTAGTGTTTATGTGCCTGGAATTCCATTGTGCACATTTATATCCCTGGCGTGCATTGTTCTCCCCATGGCTTGTGATCGGTTGGCTTCCAGGGGGTGGTCTGGATAGTAGATTAGAGCTTTGTTCCCAGGAGGGGAGGGCGGGCATCACAGGAAGTAAACAGCAGGCGGAAAAATGTCCTAGGAGAGCTCTTCACCATGGGATGAGCTTTGCTTCCTATGGGCACGGGTGACAGACTTGATCTTCTTAAATACTCCAACTATGTAAATATGTAAAATCACATGTGCTGCTTTGCAAAGTGCAAAGCCCGGATCTCCTGGCTCCGAACGTCTGAAGTGAGCCCAGGCATGTACGTCACTGAAACTCTCGGCCGGCAACAGTGCGTATGTCTGTGATTGAGGATGTCGGCTTTGAACAGATTTAGTTCATGATCAATTCATGTCTGATTGTGTTAAGGCTGTGTCCTTATTTTACAGAAGCTTTGTGGTTATGCTGTGATGATTAGTAATCATAGGCATTGTATTAGTCGTGCATGTTCTTGTTTTGTAGAAGCTGAAACAAGACGTACAGGAGCTTCACTCCGCTTCTCGGGGGCTTTGCAGGAGTTACCGGGGTGAGCATCGGGGCTGTCTTACTGAGACAGCGTCCAGCAGCTCGGCTCCACCTCACGGCTCTGCTACCTACGTAGGACGGGGACCCTGACCAAGGACAGTCTGCTTCACGCAGAGGCAGGGGCCCCGCAGGTCCGCCAGCCAGCCTGCCTGGGGCGTGGGCGCCCGGCTCCTTCAGCCCCGAGCGCCGGCCCAGCTCACAGGCAGGACTGAGTCCCGGCCTCCCGGCTTGGGAAGCGCCCCCCGCCCTCCTGCTCTCCCCGCGCCCCACCGAGAGCGATGCTCCTTCTCTCTGGGTGATCTCAGGGGGGCCTTCACGACCTTGCCCTGCGGCTGATCCGGGGCCTCTGTGCGAGGTCCCCCTGGGCATGTGCGAGGGCTCTGGTTCTGTGGAATCCGCTCTGCCCTCTCTCTGAGAACCCCACCCTGCTCACCCAGGATGCATCGTGACCTGAAACCCCTGGACCTCACGCCCGCAGGTGTAACCGCCCCCACCTGGCGGCGCCCCAGGAATCCTCCGCGTGCCCCCCCCCGTCCACACCGTGGGGCGGGCTGTGAAGATGGGGTCAGCATCCACGGGCCACCGTCCTGAGACGCGTGCCCTGCTACGAGGCTGACACGTTGCATTTCAAGTGGCCTGGGTGCCGAGGGTGCACTGGGTGCAGGGGGTGGTGGAAGGGGGCTGGGGACCCGTCCGGGAGCTGCTCTAACTCAGGGTTAGAGCTCCTTCCCGCAAGGAGCCCCCGTCCACCTGGCCAGCGATCCAGGCACAGGTGACAACAGGGCGAGGCTCCTAGGGACGTCCTCTGGGCTCTGCCCCTGATTCTTTGGGTCCTAATTACATGTGACTTGATGGAAATAAAAAGGCAGGTTGATTATGTTTGAAGATACAAGTTTGAAAGGAATAGATAGCAAATATGTTGAATATCAAAATAGTTCAACAGGTTAGAGCGGCAGCCTCTACTGACTTGTCCCCAAAATGCCAAGTGCACAGGTGCTGGAGAGAGAATGTGGTCCCACCAGCAATGGTGGCACTGCTTGAGCTGCAGTCAGTTTTTAAGTAGAAATGAACATGTTGGGACTGACATCGTCACCACCATCTGCGCTGTCGTCACCAGTGGACCCTCTCGCCAACTGCGGCAAAAGCCCGGATGACAAGCCCCCTCTGGGGTCGCTGTCCCTCGCCCTCCAGGCTTCTCCCACCGGCTTCTGGCTGCCCAGGCGCAGATGGCGTGAAGGCGGCCGTCCCCTCCTGGGAGGTGGCACCCGTCACTCCACAGGTGTAATAACCTCCCAGGTCACCGGACGTCACCCATCCATCCACTTTCTCCCAGTTTCCCTTGCCTTGTCCCTCCCCCTCCTTTGCCTAAGTCTCTTCTGTCCTGTGAGTCGGCGCAGGCTTCCCGCCACACACTCGGGATTCTGGCTTGGGGCAGTGCTAGGCTTCTGGCGGGTCTGCCTTCCTCCTGCTCTTTCTCCTGCTTTCCCGGGAACGTCTCCATAGCCTGAGGGACGGGGCAGGAGCTGACGGCTCCCTTGGGTGGGTCCAGAGTTCCCTGGGCACCAAGGGCGTAGGGTGTCCGTGGCGACCCTGCCGGGCACTGGTCCTTCACGGCCGTGGCTGCCGAGCGAGCTAGTGGCTTGCCCAGCTGCGTGGACAGAAGAATGTATGAGTGCCAGAGAGGGGGAAGGCTCCTGCTCCTCGCCGTTACCCGCAGCTAGAGACGTGCTTCTCATCCTGGACACGATGCTTCAGGAAGGACACAAACAGGCTGGGTTGATTTTAGCCGTTTCGGGACGATGGTGGACGCGGCCCAGAGCGCTGAGGGCCGGTGGGGGGAGCGGGGAGTGTGGTTTCTGGAGGGCGCCGAGCGGTTTCCAACAAGCTGGCCTGTGGAAGAGGAAGGGGCCCCTGCAGTATGGCCCCAGAGCTATCAGAGGGCAGCGGGTAGAAGATGCCAGCGCAGCCCCGGGAAGCGCTGTGGAGCGGTGAGCCACAGCTCGCCCGGGGACGGTGACTTGCTCGTCGTCAGAGCGGCCCAGGCCCGGCCTGGTGGAAGCAGAGCCACGTCTATGTGGCTGACTCACCACGATCTTGACATGAGTTCATCCCTAAGATGACATAAGCCGCAGCTTTCTTAGTCCCCAGAATGCAGGAAGGTGCGGCTTCATCTCTGGGCCGGGTGGAGGTTCAGCCCGGTTCTGATTCTTTGTTTCCGTCTCTGCAACGTCTCAGCGCTGAGACGAGCCCCTCAGAGGGTCCGGATAATGAGCAAAGGTACCACGTCTCAGAAACCTCCTGAAATGCCTGAGAGATTTAGCCCAGGATGCCGTTAAAAGGTATCGTCTTGATACACCTAACCGAGTGTGCCACATGAACAAATGTAAGGATGAACTTTTTTAAAGCTTAAAATAATATGGACACTCACTGCTCCACAGGGGTTTTTTCACAAGTCAAGGCTTGGTAGGAACTCCAGTGCTCACATCTTGGGGAAATGTTTTTCAGTAGATCTTCTTTGAGGAAATGGTCCATCAGTTCGGTGCGGCTCCTGTGCCCACAGGGAAGCTTCTTCTAGTTGTAGGAGCTGAAAGGCAATATCAGAGGTCACTGTCGGATCCGTCCTCCGCTGCCTTTTGATGATGAATCTCATGACCCGGTTTTACAGAACAGGTAATTTGCTTTTGCACCGTGTGTGTGTGTGTGCGTGTGTGTGTGTGTGTGTGTGTGTGTTTTAAGGGAAAAAGTATAGAAGTGGCAACAATTTCCCATGCCTCCTATATTCCGGTGCTCTGGGTGAGGTTCTCTTTTCTGGATAGAGCTGCTTTGCTAATAATGAGTAAGTAGCAGACCCTCTGGAATGTGGCTGAATGTGGCCACAATATCTGAGCAAGAAAGATAGGTGTCGCAGGGGTTCTGCTGTCCAAGGGGTCAGGGTTCTTTTAGTGATTTGCAGGGCCAGGCACTTGCTGGTCCTTCCCCTCTATGCGGCGGGGGGGCATCCCTCTGGATTCCCTCCAGAGACCCGTCAGAGGTGCAGGGAGGTCATTAGTGCTGATTTGGCTAATACTTCTGACTTAGAGAAACTTTCGATTGTATTGATGAATAACACAAAATTATCTGAAATTTGTTTACTGGAAAATCGTACTGCTGACTTTTCCTTCTTTCCCCAATGAAACAAATCTCCCGTGGACGTCTCCACTGTGTGGTCTGTCGTCGCAACTCCCAACTCCAGGCCCCCTGCCTGTTCCACATCCCGTACGTCCTGCAGGTTTCCTCTGCTTCCCTCAGCTCAGGCCCATCAGTGGGTTCGCACTGGCTGTTAAGTGCTCGTTCCTGCCTCTATGATTTTGCTCGTGTTGCTTGTGTTATCTCAGGGCCCTCCCCTCACCCTGTCCAAATTTCACTCTTCTTTATGGGCCTAGCCCCAGTCACACCTATCTTCATATAATATAATTTAACACTTGACTTTAGAAAGTCTTTAGAAAGCTTGGTCAGTCCTATAGTGTGAAACAAACAATTTGTATCTTTCGAAGGTGATGCAACATTTTTTCCTTCAAGACTTTTATTTTGCTACTTTAGTCCTTAGCATCCTTTGTTGACTGGTCCTGACAATAGGACACGTCTAGTACAGCAGTGCAATCCAGCAGTCAGTGGTCCTAACATGTGATGTCTCCGTGAACGTGCTTTTGGAGTGGTGTTTACAGAGTGCCTTGTCTCATTATTATCTACTTCTGTGCTGCCTGATAAGGTAGCTTCCGGCCACATGTAGTTTTGTGACTTTAAATGAATAAAAGTTAAATAAAATTAGATGTGTAGTTTCTCAGTTGCACTGGCCACATCTCAGGTGCGCTACTGGACAGTTCACGTGGTACGTTTCCATCATCACAAGAAAGCTCTGTTGGACGGCACTGCCCTGGGCTGATCAACTTCACAAAGGTTCGCAAGAGGCTTCGTGAACTATTTTTTATGCTCCTATATTATTTACATTCATTTAATTTTAGTTTTTAAAAATTTTTTTTGTTTTGGCCGCACTGTTGGCATGCAGGATCTTAGTTCCCTAACCAGGGATCGAACCCCTGCCCCCTGCAGTGGAAGCACAGAGTCTTCACCACTGGCCCGCCAGGGAAGTCCCTAATTTTAGTTTTGAAACATGTTGCCTCTTTCCGGATTCATGATTGCCTTCAAATACCTGAGCTCCTGAAGGCGTAGGCCTTGGTATAACTTTCCTTCTGTCTCAGTCGCCCCCAAGCTTCTAACCTCAGGCTGTACATTTGGGAGGTATTTAAATATAGACGCATGTATCACACAACACAACTAGGGAATACAAAAATACGAAACAAAGCAGAGGTGTGAGAGAAAAAATGCCAAGGGAAGGTAAAAAGGAGGGAGGAGAGATGAAGCTAGGAAAAGGATAGAAAAATCGAGACTTGGGTGCGAGAAGATGTCAGGGAACAGAAGGGAGGAAGCAGGAAATAAACCCCAATGCTGGAGAAACAGAGGGACTTCAGAAAGAGTTCCATCGTAATGTGTATTTTACGTGTTGTTTCACCCCCTCAGCTCTGTGTCTGGAGGAGTGGTCTACGCAGTGGATGATGTGAGTGAAGTTTCCTAACACGTTGTATTTGGAAGTTTTCTATTGGATGGTTCAAATATCCCCACCACTGAGAGTGATTCAGAGGTTGAATGAATGTACAAGAATTTCCTCCTTTATTCATGCTTTCTTAGTTAATGAAGATTGTTTCTGGGCTTCCCTGGTGGCGCAGTGGTTGAGAATCTGCCTGCTAATGCAGGGGACACGGGTTAGAGCCCTGGTCTGGGAAGATCCCACATGCCGTGGAGCAACTGGGCCCATGAGCCACAACTGCTGAGCCTGCGCGTCTGGAGCCTGTGCCCCGCAACGGGAGGGGCCGCGATAGTGAGAGGCCCGCGCACCGCGATGAAGAGTGGCCCCCGCTTGCCACAACTAGAGAAAGCCCTCGCACAGAAACGAAGACCCAACACAGCTAAAAATAAATAAATAAATAAATAAAAATTAAAAAAAAAAAAAGATTGTTTCTGTTTCTTGATTTCTATCAGACGGGAAATTAATGAGGCATTGGGTGCACTTTCCCACGTGAACCCATAAGGCTCCTCACTTGTAGCGCAGCGTGAGGAAAGTCACTTCGCTTTCATTAATTTTCCAGCCCCCAAATCAGTCAGTGCACGTGTGAGTCCTAAAATTTGTAGCATAAGAAAAGAAACACAAGCATAAAACTAATAAAGTTAAGTATGACCTTAGTAGTTTTAAATTTGAAACAGATATTTCTACTATGAACTCATGATTGTGTTTTCCCTTTAAAACCCACCTGTTTCTTACCTTTATCTCTAGAAAAGGCCTAGAAGTGGCAGTGGGGACCCAGACTGTGGTCTCTGGGTACAGGGCAGTGGGACTCCTTGAGTGGGCACGGGTCCTCAGGTGCCGGAAGGGCTGTGCCAGACAGGAAGTGAAGTGTCTGTCAGTACAGTGGGGTCGTGTCAGAGGACGCAGAATCCACTTAGCGGGACGCCCCCAGACGTCGGATAGAGGAATGGAGCTTAGGAAGTGCCTGAAGCAGACTGAAATACACACTCCTGTGAAAACCTTCAGTTCATAGTTATTATTATTTTAAAATCTCATGGATCACCTTGGGAGAGGGCTAGAGCATCAGTCCTTTATTCTAAAAAATGCTGAAGAATTAAACATTGTGATGCCTTTCCTGCATTGATGAGGGAAAATTCTTCTTTATTAGGAGAGTCTGGTGAGTAGACTCAGAGTAGATGATAAAATTAGAAAATCACGATCTGAAACCCCTAATGACTCTAGGTAATGGTCATCAACAGGTGTCAGACCACTAGGGCTGACGGGATCTTTACGGTGGGGGGAGCCCTCTGGACCCCCTAAGCACTCTGGTTTCACTGGAAGCAAGCCTCACGGTCATTAGGGGCTGGAGGTGGATGCAGTAGGCCACCCACAGCCTCCGTAACTGAGGCTGCTGCTTTTGGTCAATCTCAGCGTCCATCCACAATCAGCCAAATCAGAATGGGGACATTTCGCAGGACGAATGACCTGATTCCTCTAACTGATGAATAACGTCAGTAGGCGGGAGTGAGGGAGTGAGGGTGCTGCGGGACAGGGGGCTTACGAGGCCTAGGACCACCGTGGTGGGGCCTCCTTTGAACCTGACTTGAAGGAGCCACTGCCAAGACATTTTGGAGACAACCAAGGAAAAATTCACATGTATTGGGTGGTTTTAACTTTATAAGGTAAGATTAATGGCCTGGTGGTTATATTTTAAAAAAAGGTCCTATCAGTTAGATATACAGACTGAAATTAAATGATATGTTGTCTGATATTTAACTAAAGATATGCCAGACAACAGGGAGGCGGGTAGAGTAGGAATATATATAAAACAAGATTGGCCAAAAGTTAAAGATGCTGGGTGAGGGTTCATTATCCTGCTTCATCCATTTTTGTATATATTTGAAAATCTCCATAAATAAAAGTTTGAAAAGATGTTGGGCTTATACTTAATTCTAGCTTTATTATAACAGTCACAAAATGAATTTGGAAAGCATACGAAATGCTAACGTTTTAGTTACTATTGATCATTTTCATTGAACGTGAAAGTCCCAGGCCCCCTAGAAGACAATGACCATTTTGAAGGTGTTTTTGTCTTGTATTGATTACTCTAAATCCCGGCCCTTGTCCACAAGGCCTGTCGTCTGAATCAGTCTTATTATGGTGACACATCGTAAACTTCAGCAACTCTTTTTAAAGTAGTGTCAGTTAATGGATTGATGGCTTTATTTTTTACAAGGAAGCCGTGAAAATTGTTGTAGCTGATTGTAAACTTCCTTATAAAACGAACGCTTTAAAAATTCCTTGTTTTTAAGTACGTTTTCTTCTATCATTTTATGCCTGTACGTTTCCTTCAGTACCAGTATTATTGAGGTTAGCAGAAGGAGACCAATTAATCCTCATTATTAGGAGTCTGGGTTAGAGGGGGTCCTGGGGACCATCTTACTACCTCACCCGTAGGTGAAGACACTGAGTATCTGTGGTTAAGTTACTGCCTTTTCTACATTTTCCAAGCTCTGAGGGCATCCTGGTCAATGCGAGGAGCTTTCAGTGGGAGGATATCGGCCCCACCCCTCCCCCTTCCCCCACTCCCCTTCCCCATCCCCATCCCCCTCCCCCACCCCTCCCCTCCCCCTCCCCTCCCCCTTTCCCCACCCTTCCCCATCCCCTTCCCCCCACCCCCTTCCCCATCCCCCTCCCCCTTCCCTTCCCCTTTCCCCACCCTTCCCCAACCCCTCCCCCTCCCCCTTCCCCACCCCTCCCCTCCACCTTTCCCCACCCCTCCCCTCCACCTTTCCCCACCCCTCCCCCTCCCCCTCCCCCTCCCCCCCCTGCCCCCAGCACGCGGTGGAGGCTCATCCCTGTTGCTGTGCTTGGTTACATCTTCATCGTCCTGACGGGCCCTCCCGTCCCTGTCAAATTTCCACGGAATCTTCAAATTCAGAAGTTTGAGAGTTTAAAAAAATATTTTACCCATCATGATAAGAAAATTTCTTTTGATTGGGGCATTTTGGATTATGTTTTAGAAAATCAGCAGAATCCAAGTTGTTTTTTAACTTTAATTGACTTGTTTGTTAAAAGACTGCATATCATTAAATCTGCTGAGCACGCAAGTGAACTGTTTTGTGACACTGTAGCTCTTGGCTTCCACGTTGTTTTTATTTCCAAAAGTCTAAAGAGAGTTTGCGTTTGTACTGGGCGTGTAGCACAGCACTTCATCTCAACGTGCAATCGAATTCCACACTGAAGCGTTTTGGATTCAGCCTATGAATAAAATCAGTCTCAGCTGGAGAGTCCAGGTCCTGCCCTAGTTCTCAGGGGCTGCCGTCAGTGTTACCCATTTGCGTTTCTCATTTAGTTTGCACCTGCTTGTTTGATAATCAGCTGTGGAAGAACAGATTCCTGGCTTGTGTGAGAGCCTTTGGGATGGCTCATTCGGGTCTCAGACATAAACTTTCTAGAACGAATTCTCGATTGTCCCTCCAATGGCCTTGAACGCGACAAGCCCTGTGTTGCCTCAGAGCCTCGGCACACGCCCCTCCCTGGCCCGATGCTCCCCCCACCCACCTGGCTCACCTGCCCACTCTCACAGTAAGCATCACGGGCTCAGGAAGACCTCGCCTGGTGTCCAGTCTAACGAGGACACTCTCTCATGCAGTCTCACCATATCTGTATTTTTCTTCGAGGTTCTTCATAGTATTTTGTATGATTCTTTTGTTAAATTTGTCTGTGTTGCCAGACCTTGAGGCTGGTCCAGGCAGGCTGGCGTCTCTTCTGTCCACCTGGAGACTCCGCTAAGGGTGTGGCACAGACGCCTCTCCAAACATACTTGCCACATGAGTGACTAAAAAGATGAAACGCACATTTCTAGCTTGTTCTGTTTCTGGGCAGATTATCCTCAGAGACTGAGATTGTCTTTGCCAATAATTTACTTAACCCAGGTTCACTGTGGGAATGAAAATAATTTCATAAGCCCATAGCACACAGGATAATTTCTCTTAAAAAGCCAATAAGGGAGTAACACACTACAAACAAATGACAGATTGATCACACATTGTTCCAGGCAAGGGGGATGAAAGAAAGTGCAGATCGAGGTGAGCCTTTCTAGAAGCTGGCTCTTGGGAGGGGCGGTCTCACCAACCACACGCCACAAACCCAGAGTCGCTGTGGCTGGAGCACGTGGTTGGATCCAGCCTTCACCTCGGCAGGAGCTACTGCCCCGAGGTCTTCCGGGGCTGGGTCAGCGAAAGGCCGCCTGCCCAGAAGGGACACACTCGGATGGTCCCAAGTGTCCCTTCCCCAAAGATGCTGTCTCCTCTGTTCTTATGGAGAAGAATCCCCCAGCAGGGGCCCCTCGGACGCTGGATGGGTGACAAGATGATAGGACAGCATCCTGACACAGCTCACCTCATCCTTACAGCAAAACACCTCACTTCTAGAAGCAACTTCATTCTGGGATCAAAACAACTTCACTCTGGAAAACAATTTCATTTTTGCCATCAGCAAGTGGATTTGAAATCATACCAAACCAGTATACCACGTAGCTCATCCCAGGGCCCTGGCGTGTCTCATCCGCACGGTGACAGAGAGATTTCCATGGAAACAAGACCCGAGTCACGGGCCGAATGTGTGACTCTTGTCACTTTACTTCTCCAGGACGGTTGAAGCTTTGCTCTTTCCTGCTGTAAAGTTCTACGTCTAAAAGGGGCTTTGCTAGAATCAAGATTTAGTTTCTCAAATATGAACCATTTTGAGGAATTGAAAATTGTTATAATACCAAGTATGGCTTTTACAAACTGTGGGCAGAGAAAGACTTGGATTTTTTTAAGGTATTGTAAGGATTTAAGGAAGAAATTGTTTCAGTTTCCATCAGTTTACTTCAAACTGATTCTCTATATTTTACATTTTCTTCTCCTACTGATTGGTTGTTTTATATCTTTAAATCAGATTGACGGAAAGGATCTGTCCCTCATCACCTGTGTTCAGGGAAGGATGTTGCTATTCTTCCAGAAATTTCGGCCAAGTCTTCTGCACAGTGCTCTGTGTACACGTGGCGTAGGCTGTGTTTTATACCAGTTTGTTTCGGGAAATGATCTTCTCTTGCGTAATGCCTGTAGAAGTGTTTTCCTTTACTGTAGTGAAAGTTCCTAATATTTTCTTGTTTTATGAAAGAATTTAACCCAAATTTTAGATCCGCAGACTCAACGAATCATATAATTGTAAGGCCACTCTAGGACTAGCCTCCACACCAGCGCATTTGACCGACGGCAGACAACGAGACTTTAAAAAGATAAACGACTTGCTCAAGGTCACATAACTAGTTGGTAGCAGACTTGGAATTAGCAAAGAGGTTTTATACCAGTTCTGAAGAAATCTGTGACCGTTCCTTACCCGGGGATCTTGAAGAACAGGGGAGCCTGCACACAGCTGCCGTCGGGAAGCTTCTAGGAGGCCCTGCTCAGCCTTAGGGGACGGCCTGAGGCCAAGTGGACACCACGGTCCATGGGCGAGCCCGGTGTTGTCTGGTGTCTTTTCCCCTCTCAGCCACTGTGGAAATCTACCGGCATCTATTTTTGAGAATCATTTTCCCTTCTTACCTTTCTAAACATTGAAGTATAGTTGACTTACAATATTATATTAGATACCATATGATCCAGCAATTCCATTCCTGGGTATGGGGAAAACAAAAACCTAGTTTGAAAACATACCTGCACCCCAATGTTCATAGCGGCATCATTTACAATGGTCAAGGCATGGAAGCAGCCTGAGTGTGCATCAGCAGGGGAACGGATAAAGAAGGCGTGGCATCTGTCTACGTACACAGTGCAATGCTGCTCAGCCCTCCTTACCGTGATCCCCGCACACACATACGCACATGAAGCTGTGAGAGCGGCCCTTCCCCCGACCATGTTCCTGATCTCAGAGGGTGTGGCAGGACACCTGGACGTGCAGGAACCCTTGCGCAGGGTCCCCTGTCGGTCACCACCGCACTGTGAGAGCAGAAGTAACCAGGAGCTACATAATAACACGTGTTAGTAACACACAAAAGTATTAATAAACCTATTCTTCCAGCTGCTTAAAAAAAACCTCCAACAGGAAATGAACATCATCCCTTGTGTTCTCTCATTAGTTTAGCAGTAAAACAGGATTACTTACTATTGCTACATAAGATAAGTTAAAAAGAAGCTTGTTGTGTACCATACACGATATCATGAGCGATGTGCTTGGAACTAACCCTCTTGGTTGTCATCAGCGCTACACCAAGCGTCTCTATTCTGAGGTCATCACAAGAAGTGTATTAGCGTCCTTCGGCACTTGGTGTCCGGTACCGTACGTGTGGTCTTTGCCTTACAACTGAAGCCAGGTAGCTGTGAGCAGAGGTCGATTTGGGGAGGTAGGGAGTGGGTGTCACTTTCCTGGCCCTGACGAGGACAGGGGTGCAAGTGCAGGACCAGCCATGAGTGACAGGGGTGCTCCGGGCGGAGCCCCAGCCGCCCGTTCTACACGTAGCAGCTGTAAGGTGACAGACATCGTGTTCCCAAAGACGAGAACCAACTAGTGAAGCCGATTTGCCCGTTAGGCAGAAATTCAGAAACAAGAGGAAGAAAGATGTAAACAACCCCAGCGGCAGGTTGCCCGTCTTTCCGAGCTGAGGTGCACACGGCGACAGTGGACACACAGAGCAGTCGACAGATCGACAGATAGATCTCCCGCTGGAATTCAGAGCACAGACTAGGAACAGGCTTCCGGAAGGTTCCACACTCACGGGACATGTGGAAAAGTGCCTACAAACCCAGACAGACAACCCAGCTGGGCCCCCCAGCTCTGTGTCCTTCACTCCATGGTCACAGGTCCTGGTGCAAATGGCTTCGGTTTGGTGTCTGTTCTCATGGCCACCCCGGGAGGGATCCCGCTCCTGCCGCTGTCCTGCAGCATGGAAGCACCTGTCTGCTGCCTCATGCTTGTGGTGGGAAGGCCCACATGGGCATTGGACGCTGGGTGAGCCGGTTCCGGGCAGGAGGATGTGTGTGACCCGGCATGGCTGCTGGGGAACGGGGTGGCAACCGCGTGGACCTGGTCAGACGCACCCGGTTTCAGATCCTTGTGGTCTGTTGCCCGAGGGCACCTCCCCAAACACCATGGTTCAGTCTCACCCGCTTTCAGGTTGAGTCCTTAAGTCTTCTTGGCCTTTGGTTCTCCCCTCTCCTCTCTTCCCTACGGTTTGTCTGTGGAGCAGTTGGGGCCCAGGACCTGGGGGTTTCGCACCGTCCGCGTGATGCTGACGACGTGTCCTTGCTGCCGCTCAGCGTGTTCCTCTGTCCTCTGTGCATCACGGAGTGGCAGGTGGACCCCGAGGCTTGGCCAGACCGGGTTCAATCCCGAGTGGGAAGGTGGTGGCTCTGGTGGTGGCATCAACAGCGAGGATGTGAAACGTGCGGATGTGGTGCTGTCACCTCTTCCTGGAACCTCTTAAAGAGCTGCTTTCCCCACGCCCTTGTCCTCCCGCAGCACCATCACCCAGGGACAGCGGGACGACACTCCACTCTTCCCCGGTTATTGGTCAGCTTTCAAACGAGGAGGTGGTTCCTGGCTTCCTGCAGTGGCCACCAGTGAAGCTTTTTGTTGAGCATGATTATGATCTTGTGGATCGAAGCGTATGGGTGGGTTTTCATCCACAGCAGTGGTCCTGGCGCCCGAATTGTCCATCTCTGCCCAACGGGAGCTGCTCCAAGTCCCACCCCATGGGAACTGCCGTCTCAGGGTCTCAGGGCGAACCCTGTTGCTGTTGTGGGTTCACCCCGGTCTCACGTGCAGCCACCACCTCCCCACCCGCTCGGGGTCTGCAGGTCACTCACTTTTATAGTAAATATCGTGGGTCTTTGGTTTTACCATCTGGTCGCTCTGTTTTTTAATGTGGAGATTTAGGGTGATTCAAAGTCTGTGCCTGCATATTTATTTTAATAATGTCCAAACTTCTCTGAATCCATCACCCGGTATGGACCTGTCTGTATTTGCTCGCAAGAAGTCATTGGTTGGTTTTAGCTGTAATCTGGGGGGACTGAGTTTTTATGCAGGTGCAGGTGCCCGGCAAAGGCGCGGTGACACGTTGGAGGCCGTCTTCTTTGGGACCTGGTACTTGATGTCCCCTCCTAGGAGGGGGTCATCGCTCTAGGTCTGCAAACTCAGGGCCCATCACAGGAGAAGGATGTGCACCCTCAAAGGTGGTGCCGAGTGTTGACTGCAGCGAAGGGAGGACTCCGATACCTGCTGTGACGTCACACAGCGCTCCTCCCCGGCCCCCCCGCCCCGGGAAGGTGGAGACTAACTTTCCCTGCTGCACGTGGATCAGGGCATGACTGAGGCCCACTGACCTTGGCGAGGGAGGCTTCCGAGGCTCAGAAAACGCTGAGACAGCCTGAGAGAGGCAGGGGCTGGGGAGAACCTGCAGGGGAAGCAGAGGCCTGGGCTTTCCTTCTGGATGTGGTTCACTTACCTCCGCTTGGCCTCAGATTTCTTTCTGGAAAATGTGGGATTTGGATTCAAGTTTACCTTTAGCTCGAAAACTTGATGACTGAGTTGATGCCAAAGAATTTTATGCCCCAGATGCTTTGAAAGCTTCCCAGGGAATTGGATACAAATAAGAAAATAGATGATACAGCAGCTAAACGTAAGGGAAATAACCTGCATTGATTACTGGCTCTGAGCCAGGCACCCCTCTCGTGTTACTGCGTCTGAGCCATTCCGTGAGGTGGAGGCTGTAAGTGAGTTCTGGAGACCAACCCCGGTGTCCGGACCCACGGCTCTGCACAGCCCAGGTGCATCCTGAAAGGAAGGATCTCTAGCGGTCAAGAGCTTGAGGATTTTGATAAGAGGGAGTTACTCTAAAAGGCCAAGGGGAAGACTCTTGTTTGTTTGTGGGGTGTGCACAGGCAGGGAAAACATTGAAGCTGTGCTTGGAAAATTAAACTCTGCTCTTGGAATCATCTCAGACGTTGTTTAAAATCTAGTGATCACACTGTGAGATGCCATTCTAAACGGTCGTAGGGAGATTTTGGATTCAGGCTTGTTTTTATGGCTTTGAATGTTCCTCATATGGTGTCCCTTGAGCTTTTGGGTGAGACACTGTAAACCTTAGCATTTTTCGCTTGTTTTTCTTTATGGTTAAAACGTAGGCGTTTGAGGACATCTGTAAAACCCTTTGGGGGGTGTGTTCTGGGCAGTTCGTCCTTAGGGTTCCATTTTGGCCTGATGTTAAAGGAGCAGTGTCATAATCAGGCAGCAGAAGAAGGAAAGTGCGCCCCGGGGGCGGTGGGTGGAGCGGGGCGGGGCCCGGGCGGGTGGACAGAGTCCAGGTCCAAGAGCCCGCAATCGGGGGCCCGGGCCTCCCACCTGCGTCAGAGCCTTGGTCCTGGTGAGCGTCTGAGCTCTCCTCCCCGACCTTCCTCCGGAGTCTGGGAGCGGAAAGGATGTAAGAGCTCCTTCTGCCATAGGGGACATCGCTGGCGTTATATCGGGGTTACACCTCCTGAAACAGATTTCCGGTGTCCAACGAGGCCTCCATGGAGAGACAATGTCTCAGTCAGTGACTCCCCTGGTAAGCAGGTTAGAACCCAGGCACCCACGCCTCCCTGTGTCCATCAGAGGAGGCCATCTCGGCGGCTGTGCCGTGGTCGAAGGCCCCCATCACCAAGCCCACCTCTCCCTCGCTGCTGAAGCCACCGTGACTGGTGTCCACCCTCATCCGCCCTACCGAAGGGACTGAGGGTGTTCATTATGCTAGCAGAGGACCTCCCAGGACACATCCAACTGGTCACTTGCCATCAGGACCTAAGTGACCCCACGGTGACACACTCTGCGTCACTCGTTCCTCCTCAAACCTCTCTCTCCAGCCCCAGTGATTTCGTCCACTCCCTCCTTGTTTAATTTACATTTTGGAAATACCTCTAAGGGAGCAATGTCAAGAGTATGCTAGAAGGGCCGTAGGCTTGGGATGGAGTGACCAGCCGGGGGATGGTCAGGGGCCGTTGCATCAGCCTGGGTGGCGGACGAACTAGTCCCTTAGCAGGTGTGGAGAAGGGGAGAATCAAGATGCTTCAGATGAAGTCAAGGCTGAGTCAACAACCGCATGCGGCCAAGGAATGATTCCCGGGGCATCTTCCCTCTGATGCTGAGACAGCAAAGGATCACATCTCTGGGGATACCAGCATTTAGCACCAGGAGACCCTGCAGTGTCCAAATGTGGCAGCACCCACTCCCACAGCTGCCCGTGGCCGAGCTCTTAACAGAAGAGGAGACGGCGGTGGGGCCACTGCAGGCGGGGAAGTCGCCAGTGGTCACCTGCCCCGTCTGGTGGTCGGGGAGGGGGCACCAGCTCTGTCAGCTGAGATGGGAGCATCCTCCTTGGTCGGCGTCTCAGTGGCCATACACAGGGTTCAGGTTGAAGGGGAGGGTCCTCGCTGTGGCGCTTGGGCTGAGCCCAAAGAGAAAGGAAGGAATGTGTGTAACTTGCTGTACAACTAGGTGATTGGAAAAACTGAAATTTAACTCTGCACTCAGGGCTGATTCTGGAGTCTCGGCACTCAGGATCGGCTGACTTTACAGGTGGTGGACCATGTGGGTCTCAGCAAACAACAACACTGTTTATTTTCTAACAGCTTTTTATGGAACTAGTAAATGTCACAATATTTTATTTCAGTTCTGAAGGAAAATCTCAACAGTTTCAGCACTTAACTCATTTTTAAAAGTAAACGTGGGTGCAGGGGAAAGCACGGGCTTTACCACTTGGGAAATTATAAATGGCTCCATGGTCAGAAGAAAGTGGTTTAGTAAGTAGAATAAAATATTATTATTTAAAAAAAAAGCAAACTAAAAGTAACAGGAATTGACCCAAAATGCAATGGGAAGAATAAGTCACTTTTATTGTTTTGAGTATAATTTGTGTATCAGGCAGCTGGAGGCCTCTTGGCTGTGTTCTTTTACTGTGTGTGGTTATGCCGTGATGTATCTACCAACATATTTGTAGTAATTTCTATGTGTAGTCATTCAAGTTCAAGCGTAGACTGACCCCCAGTTATGGGCAAGACACCCTATTAGGTACGACGGGCACAGGTAAGGCGAAGATAGTCCCCACGGTCAGAGCTGCACGTGGGGACCATGCCGGGGAGCACAGGACTTGGGGCTGAGCACAGAGATGCAGGTGCGCTGGCCACTGGGTCTCCACAGTCAGCTGACCGAGAGCAGCCAGGGAGAGAAGCAGAGAAAGGGCCGGCCTCCCCCGGCCACCTGGGCCTGCCTTTCCTCTACCTGCTTAGCTCACCTGTCAGAACCCGCTTCCCCATCGCTTCCCCGAGGGGGCCCGTTGTCGGCCTCGGGGTGGCTGCCGGCTGCGGCGAGAAACGACATCTCTCCATGGCTTCCCTTCTGAGTCAGACCCCACGTCCTTTCATGTGGTTGAGTTGGGGGCATTTCTTTTTTTCTGTGAACTCTTCATATCTCTAGCTGTTTTCCTATAAAAATATAGAAAGGATTTCTAATAGAAGGAATATATAAGGAATTTAAGGAATATAAGGGATACTCTTTCTATTATACTCAATTTTTTCTTCTCTATTTTTAGGGGCACTTGATATATTAGGGAAATCAACCTTTTGTCAGTGATTGAAGTTGCAGCTATTTTCCCTAGTTTGTCACTTGTTTTTTTTTCTTTGCTTCTGATATCTTTCAGCCATGCAAAAGTCTTTTATTCCCCTTTAACATAATTGTCGTTACGAAGGCTGCCAGGTAATAGACAAATATACCTGTGTGCTTTAGCAGTTGCAGTGGCCCGGTTTCTTACATTAATCAAACCTCATGACCCATCTGGAATGAGACCTAGTGAACCATATGAGGAATGGTTCCAGTTTTATTTTTTCATGTGTCTATCCAGTTACCTCAGTACCACGTATTAAAACACGTCTTTCCCCCTAACCTGGGATGTCCCCTTTCTCAGAGAGTACATCGCTCTTTGCGGCTGTGTCTGTTTCTGGATTTTCTCTCCTGCCCCAGGGTCTGTCTACTCACCACGTGCCGACCGCGCTCCCCGAAGCATGGGCTTCACCACAAGCTCCACGTCCCCACTGCTCTACCCCCAGGGTTCTCCTCTCTATTCTGCTCTTTGATTTTGCTAAATAAGTTTTTTTTTTTTTTTTTTAAACATCTTTATTGAAGTATAATTGCTTTACAATGGTGTGCTAGCTTCTGCTTTACAACAAAGTGAATCAGTTACACATATACATATGTTGCCATATCTCTTCCCTCTTGCATCTCCCTCCCTCCCACCCTCCCTATCCCACCCCTCTAGGTGGTCACAAAGCACCGAGCTGATCTCCCTGTGCTATGCGGCTGCTTCCCACTAGTTATCTATTTTACATTTGGTAGTGTATATATGTCCATGACACTCTCTCACCCTGTCACATCTCACCCCTCCCCCTCCCCATATCCTCAAGTCCATTCTCTAGTAGGTCTGTGTCTTTATTCCCATCTTGCCACTAGGTTCTTCATGACCTCTTTTTTTTTTTTTTTTTTTCCCCTTAGATTCCATATATATGTGTTAGCATACTGTATTTGTTTTTCTCTTTCTGACTTACTTCACTCTGTATGACAGACTCTAACTCCATCCACCTCATTACAAACACCTCCATTTCATTTCTTTTTATGGCTGAGTAATATTCCATTGTATATATGTGCCACATCTTCTTTATCCATTCATCCGATGATGGACACCTAGGTTGCTTCCATGTCCTGGCTATTGTAAACAGAGCTGCAATGAATATTTTGGTACATGACTCTTTCTGAATTATGGTTTTCTCAGGGTATATGCCCAGTAGTGGGATTGCTGGGTCATATGGTAGTTCTATTTTTAGTTTTTTAAGGAACCGCCATACTGTTCTCCATAGTGGCTGTATCAATTTACATTCCCACCAACAGTGCAAGAGTGTTCCCTTTTCTCCACACCCTCTCCAGCATTTATTGTTTCTAGATTTTTTGATGATGGCCATTCTGACCGGTGTGAGATGATAAATAAGTTTTATAATCAAATTGTCTAGCCTCAGAAAAAAAACTGACAGTATATGTGGTATTTTGGGGGCATTCAGCTCAGTTTATAAGCTAACTTTGGAAAAACTAACATCTTCATGTTAGGACTTCATATCCAAGGACATGGTGCTGCATATCTTTTCATTCATTGAGTTGAATTATGTGTCTTTCAGGAGTGGCTTATGGTTTTCTTCATAAAGGATTTAGACATTTCTTATTAAAATCTGCACCTTGGTTTTTTTATTTTCTCGTTTCCTATCATGTATACAGTCTTTCTCCCGTTATATCAGGGAGCTCGTTTTGTTTGTATATATGAATGCCATTGGGTTTTGTACATGAATTGTACACCCTGCTACTTTACTAAATTCTGTGGTTGATTTGGTAATTTTCTTCATCATGTGACTTTGGATTGCCCAGGTGTCCGGCCGTATCACCTCTAAGCAGTTAGTACTTCCATCTGCTTTGTGATCCTCATGTCCCAAGTTAGCTAACGAGGACTTGGTACCATGTTGAGTAGTGGTGCAGTGGCAGGCCTGCCACCTTTTCCTCCTGTTGGTGAGAAAGGCTCCAGTGTCTCTTTAAGTAAGATGTTCACAAAGCCTAAAATATTTACTATTCAGAAAAAGTTTGCTACCCCTGAATATCTATGAAGACATTCAACCAGCTGCAATGATTCTTAAAAACTGACAGGAAGGGCTTCCCTGGTGGCGCAGTGGTTAAGAATCCGCCTGCCAATGCAGGGGACATGGGTTCGAGCCCTGGTTCGGGAAGATCCCACATGCCGCGGAGCAACTAAGCCCGTGCGCCACAACTACTGAGCCTGCGTGCCACAACTACTGAAGCCCACGCGCCAGAGCCCATGCTCCGCAGCAAGAGAAGCCACCACAAAAAGAAGCCCGCGCACCACAATGAAGAGTAGCCCCCGCTCACCACAACTAGAGAAAGCCCGCGCACAGCAACGAAGACCCAGCGCAGCCAAAAATAAAGTAAATAAAATAAAATAAATTAATTTTAAAAAACTGACAGGAAAAATAAACTTATTAGAGAACTGGAGAAATGTGTATGCTACCCACATCTTGGATGATATAAAGGAATTACTGTTAACTTGTAAAAGCGTGACAATGGTAACATTGTGATGATTTTTAGGAGTCATCATCCCTTAGAGATGCATACAGAACATTTACGGACGAGCTGGACCTGAGGTCAGTTTCAGAGGGCTCCGGGGTGAGGGGTGGCTGTTAGGTGAGGTTGGGGACAGTCGGTGATTGTAGGAGCTGGTGGTGCACAGATTGGACTCATTCACTGTTCTTCCTGCTTTTGTATTTTGGTGGGACTTTTTCGGTGAAAAGTTAATTTAAGAGTTCAGCCCTGTTCCTCTTGTTCTAAATGTCCTCCTCAGCGACTTCCCTGGCAGTCTGCTGGTTAGGACTCCACGCTTCCACTGCAGGGGGCGCGGGTTCGATGCCTGGTCGGGGAACTAAGATCCCGCATGCCGCGTGGCGCGGCAAAAAAAAAAAAAAAAAAGCCCTCCTCGTCGTGTATAATAAGCAGCATTTATAAGGAAGGCCCTTCAAGTTTAAAATCAGTCCTGCTTCCGGACGTGATCTGGCTCAGCTGAGCATTAGGACAGCTTGAAAATGAAAGAAAAGTTCGGTTCCAGTTAAGTAAAAACTTGTATTTCAGAAAACTAAGCTTAAAGTCTAAGCATATTCAATTCACACATGACACACTGTGGCTTTGTCAGCAGTGGGCGGCCCATCGCTGCCTCTGCCCTTGGGGCGCTGTTCGAATCTTGTTGCACACTGTGCAATGAACCATGGTTTCTGGAAGCCGCTTCCTACTTGGGTTTATTTGTACATGTTCGTGAACACACAGACTGTCCCTGTCATAGCCGGCATTCCGGTCCCATTTTGTGTATTAATGTTCGGCTGAACCAACCTGGGGCCTAGGAGAGCAATATTTTTAAGAGCTTGAACATAAAAACTCAGCATTACATATCAAATATTGCCGGAGTAGGATTTTTACATCCTTGTTGTTGGACCCACGTAAGTGGAACTAATTTAGTTATGGGATAATTATATGGTATCCTTTCTTTTTTTCTTGCTTGCTTTTTCTTTCTGCTTTGCAAGCATTTATAACTTTGCTTATGCTTATTACATTTTTATAGCAGAGGAAACAATTTTCATTCTTAACCTCTGTTAGCTTGAAAAGTAATCAAATTAATCTTTCATTGTTTAAAAATGTATGAATCTTGACTGTGTTGGGGTTCACGTGAGAAGTACATAAGGATATTTTGTTTCTTAGGTTTCTGTATTTGGATAGTAAAGTACATCTCTTTTTCTAACAAGAATGCATCATTTTCACTTTGCCTCTCAGAGTTTATGGTCCAGCAGAACCTCAGAACGCGGTGTTTGAGGATGTGTGTCCCCTTCTGACGTCCTTCTTAGGTGGCTGAGTTAAAATATTTCTGAGGTCAATTATCACAGCTACATGTAAATGTAAGTAGATTTCACTCGTGCTACACACGAGAGTTGAACATGAGCGTCTGCGCCTTTTATGTGCGTGTAGAGCAGACCCACAGCCCAGCCTCCATGGCTCTTCTCCTAGGAGGAGACGTAAAGGCGATTTGAGGAATAATTGTTAAAGGAACACATATGCCTTGGGTCCAGATGATCCTTCAGTTGCATCACGTGTGCCCTAAGACTGAGATGGCAGCAGCCTTCTTCTCTCTGGGATTCTTTGTACGTTTCAGGCTTTTCTAAAGTCTGTTAACAATGTTGACACTAGATCAAGGGGCTTGTCCCTGTGGGAAGGAGCCTTTCCCCATGGAAAGTACTACTGGTTTCCAAGGCAGTGGCCATGACCTAGGAATGAGGGTCACTTTTCAGCAGTAAAGTGCACAGCTCTGTCGACTTAACTGACACACAATAAGCCAAGACTTTCCACTTCGGGGCATTTTGAAGAATCTCGGTTTGGCGGAGAAGTTGACATCAAGCGTCCTGAAGGAGATGCATTTGTGTTTGTCCAGCACAGCCAAAGCCAACAAAACGGGAGCTGTAATCAGAGGGCTGGATCCAACCACAGCGCTGCAGCATCTGACATCACGGGGTGCAGGGAAGGCTCGCGAACCCGGAGGTCGGGTCAGCACAGAAACCGCGTGTTGCCAACTGCATACACCTACCCGGCCCCTCCTCTGGAATACTGGGGTTTTTAATGTCCGTCTGACAAAAGTTCTTCCACTGAAAACGATAGGAGTCTCTCTCTCTCTCCTTTTTTCCTAAGTAGGCATCTAATTAAGCAGATTCCAGAAATAAAAGATGGCCTCGTGGTTAAAACGGTCTTTGCCTGAGTTGCCTTTTCCATGATAAATACGAAACAGATGGCATGTTTTAAGTCCGGGGCCAGTTCATGCCTCTCTGCATTCCTCAGTGGTTTGAAAGATCCCTTGAAGAGCTCATTTACCCACTGCGGTCAAAGACATCCCCCCGCTCCCCCGCCAAATACACATGCATCTCTCAGGGAAGGTGTAAGAGATGTGGAATGCTGTGGGGTCATGTTATAAATACCTGGAGACTCTTCAGTTCTGGAAGAAAAAAACACAGGATGGTAGCAGAGAGGGCTTTGATCAGTTCTTGCCCCCACATATGGTTTCCATCATCTTTTCAGGGAACAGTCAACCTTGGAGGCGGAGGCCTCCAGGATCTCTAGGGCTTTTCGTGTCACTGTTCAAGGTCAGAACCCATCAGAACTCTTCAAAGTCATTTTATCAGAGCCACAGCCTCTGTTTGACTGGAGGAGGGGAGGGGTCTGATTAAAGGTTGATCAGTGGAATCAGAATCTCTTCGGGTGGGGCCTGTGCTTGGATGTTTAATCTCCCAGGAGACACGAAAGGGGGTCGGGGCGTAGCTTCAGCCACTTGTGGGCCAGGGTCACCTGCACCTTCACGGCCAAGCATATAAATGTGTACCGTAAACTTACTTCAGATGTTTCCCATCTTCTCATTGACGTCTTGGGCTAATAGCACAAATGGAAGAAGACTTACGGATCCTTCAATGGTTCTTGTCTTCTGTGAAGTAAGCTGCACCAGAATAACCCCAAACTGTAGGATTGTGGTGGGCAGGCCGGCCTGGCCCTGAGAGGCTGTCGGCACAGTCTGGCTGAAATGAAAACCCTAAGGCCCTTGGAGAAACAAAGTATAAGAATACTTCACAACCTTAAGTTTAACTGTAGTCAGCAATACTGGCCATCATAAATGTAATGGGGAAAAATATTTTTAGGACATCAAAAGAAAATATGCCAACTTTTATATCGTCTCATATACGCTTTAGTTAGCCTGATTTTATCAAGATGAGCTTACTTCAGGCAACTCCGCAAGTTCGAATGAGTGGAATTTAGGAGGAGGGCCTGTCTCAGGATGGCACCCTCGGGTGGGCTCTGAGGGCACGAGCACCAGCCGTGGTGTCCCACGAGGAACTGTGGAGACACCTGCGAGAAACAGGTAACGCTGAGCTGCATGTGTGGGTGTAAACGTGAATATGATTTAATCCAATGTGTAACCAAATAACCACAAGGGTGGATTATGCAAAAGACAGTTGCAGTTAAATGAAGGCCCGGATTCTCAGGAACGGAGGCACAGAGGATTCAGAGGGAAGTGGGCTCAGGAGTTTCACCCACGTGGCACTCTTCTGAGAGTCCAGGCATGGCACTAGGCCCACCGTGGGTCTTTCTGTCCTGAAGTCCGGCTTGCGTTTTAGGTACAATGTTTGCATCATGGCTTACGGACAGACAGGAAGTGGGAAGAGCTTCACCACGCTGGGCCCGCAATCCAAGGGGGAGCCGGCCCCACAGTCGGAAGCCCTCGGCGACTCGGGCGTCATCCCCAGAGCCGCTGGAGAACTCTTCAGGTACCGGCGGGCGGTGAGGACGAGCAGAGATACAATAGACGCAGGTGGTGGGAGTGACCGTGCGGGAGACCACGTCCCATCCTCCATCAGGACACGTTCAGAACTGCCGAGCGTTCACTTCTGGGCGTTATTACCACAAATGCTAGAAATGCTTATGACACATTTATGTCGAAATTCTATCAGTGAGACGACACTTCTCGAGGAGAGCTCTAGTTAGACGGCTGCCCCGGTCAAGGGAGGGTGGCGGATGCAAGACAGAGTGGGGAGGGGACAGAGTGAAAACCTGTGGGCTTGCCCTTGCTTCCTGCCTGGGAAGAGCAGACACACTTGGTCCTCTTTGTGGGGTGACAGCGAACGTGCGTTGAAGAGTCTCCTGTGCCACTAACGCGGCCCCAGGAGCCACAGAGGCACGTCCCCTGCTGTTGTCACGATTTTCCCACTACAGTCACTGCTAGAAAAAACCAGTAACAGTTGCCCCGAGTGGTCCAGGAGGCCGTGGTGCCAGTGTCTCCTCCCGTTGGTCACTGACCTCCCGCCCTTGGGGAGTCCCGGTGTGAGATACTCATCTTCACTTTTTTTAAAAAAATTAACTAATTAATTAATTAATTTATTTTTGGCTGCATTGGGTCTTCGTTGCTGTGTGCAGGCTTTCTCTAGTTGTGGCGAGCGGGGGCTACTCTTGGTTGCGGTGCGCGGGCTTCTCATTGCGGGGGCTTCTCTTGTTGTGGAGCACGGGCTCTAAGTGCGCGGGCTCAGTAGCTGTGGCATGCAGGCTCAGCAGTTGTGGCGTGTGGGCTCAGTAGTTGTGGCACACGGGCTCAGCAGTTGTGGCGCACAGGCTTAGTTGCTCTGCGGCATGTGGGATCTTCCCGGACCAAGGCTCAAACCCGTGTCCCCTGCATTGGCAGGCAGGTTCTTAACCACTGCGCCACCAGGGAAGCCCCAGCTCATCTTCACTTTTGCTCACCATTTCGTAAGAGCCGTGGCTCACCCTGCGTGCGTGCTGTATGTCCCCAGAGCCTGTCAGCCCCTGGAGGGAAGGCGTCTCCTGCAGCAGGTGTTCAGTGGAGCCAGCTGGCCCTCTGTGCTCCTATAACCCCTGGAATTCGGGTTTTGTCTCCATATCTTCTTACGTCATCCTTTTGTGTCTTAAAATCAGAGCCAAAACATAAGAAGTCCCACAAAAGCCTGATATTTTGGTTCCTCTTTCAACCAATATTCTTTCATTATTAGTGCACATGAAAGATGTATTTGTTAATTTACTTCTACTAACCCCTTCTGGAAAAAAATCTTGGTGAAATATTTCCCAATTTTTGGTAGTTCTTGTTCTCCAATTGTCTCTTGTGATTTTCAGAATCAGATCGTTTCCTAGGAGATCGAACCCGTCAGCACTGGTGAGGTGCTGCTGCGGTAGCATCCTGAAAGTCCCTGAGGCCACAAGGCCCTCGAGGGCTGTGCTCAGCCTGGCCACCAGAGCGCATGGAGAAGGCCTGGGACGAGGCCAGCCCTGGGGACCCTGCCTGTCTCGTCGGCCCGAGAAGGCACAGGGCCAGGCCTGAGTTCCACGGGCAGGACGCTTGTGGGCAACAGAGCAGCCCTCCCAGACACAGGGGTCACTCATTTAGGGATGAAGCCCTCTTCTGGGGACACGGCACCACGTGAAGCGTTTGGTTCCGTTGCAGGTTCAAGAGACAGAGGCTTCGGTGTGAGTCAGAACTTCTCTGAAGAGCCGCTGGCACTTGCCAGGGGTGTCACCTGGTCCCTCTCCAGGGACCCCTCAGCTGGCCACAGCCATGCTTGCTGGAAGTTGGGTAGCACCATGGGATAATGTGGCAGGACCGCTGCAGCAGCATGTGGCTTTCCTGGATGTCATGGAAGAGGGACACGGGAGAGATAGGTAGTGGGTGAGAGGGTGGTGTTGTGTCCGCCGCGGAGAGGGGTCCTGGGGAGAAGCGCTCCCCCCGTCTCCCCGGCCCTCATTTTCTTACCTACATTTAAAGTGCCTGCTCCGAGCAGCACCTGCGCTGGTAACGCTCACAACCGTCCAGATCAGTGGAAGCAACATGGCTGGTGCCAGGTATCAAAGCACTGACCGGTAACTTACCTCCCTGCTAAGCATACTTTCAAGGCCCAGAAACAGAGAGGTGAGGCGATAGAAAGAAGAACTCAGGTCAGAAACGGGGCCAGAATAGAGGGGAGTTAGAGAATCCTCCCCCTGAGCCTCACACGACCGCCGTCTTCTTGTCTTGTGCTGGGGACCCCAGGGGGCAGGCAAAGCAGAGTTTTGCTTCATTGAATCCGTGGTGTGAGCTGTGCACCTGCTTACAGTCTGTTCCAGACGAAGCTGGATTTGCAGACAAATAACATACAGGTCATGTGTATTTGGTTCTGGAGCTTGTCCACGAGGGCAGCAAACAGAGGCCAAGGACTCAGGGCAGGACAGAGGCTGCTGAAGGTGTCCGGAAAGAGATCCATTAGGACTACACTTGGACAGTCAGCCTCTCTAGAGATGGGACACACAGCTTCACCAAATAGGGACATCACATTGACACATTATTAAGTCACCTCGTTTCTACAGTGGGTTTATTCATGTTTTGAGTCTTGGGCATGAAATGATAACTTAAATTGCGACAGGTGCTCCCATAGAGCTTGGTGTCTTACAGCATTCAGAGCCTTCAGACGGGATTTTGACTCTGTTTTTCTGAGTGGGTGGTCACGGGCGAGGCTTACCTCCCCAGGCCTCACTGTCATCGTTTGCAAAATAAGAATGATAGTCCAAACGTGGAAAATTTTCTACCTCTTTGTTTTCTAATCACAAGTGGACAAGATCCAGAAAGGAACGCGTGCAGCCGTATTCGTCGGTGAGTTTGTGCCCAACTCAAGATGCAGCACAAAACCATAATAACCTCGGGCATCGGTATCAGAGGATGTTTATATGAACCCTTTACCCTAAAAAAGGTTACTCTTAAATTGCTAAGGGGACCAAAGGAAGGTATTCCCCTGCCATTTTCAATAAAGCAAAATTCTAGTTGGGGTTCTTTCTGCCTAACACCCTCTCCTGCGTCCTCGGGAACCCGGCTGCTGGCCTGCCTCTTCTCCAGTGACCTCGGCTGTCGTTCTTCCCCATGGCATTTACAAGGCTTTTCTACCTGCTAGACACCGCTGCAGGCACACGTGATCATATTCAGCCCTCAAGGTGTCTAGAACAGAAACAGACAAATAACCAGGACCCAGGAGGACCCGGGCAGGAATAGATGAACAGGACGAAAGTGGCCGAGGACACCTGGAGGGGGTGCTCGTTGGCGGGGGGTGTGATCGACCCGCCACCTCCCTCCACCCTGACTCTGGGCTCAGCGCCTGTCCTGCATCTCATGGGAGCCTCTGCGTATTTTATATAAAATGTATCACACTATATTGGAATCATTTGCCTACTAAACACTTTGTTTCTTCAAAGCCAAGAATGAAGACTAGTTTTAACATTGTTCCCAGAATCTAGCCAGTAACTGAGTAATACTTGTGTGAGGAATGAATCAATGCATTAAACAAATCAAGTACTTAATTTAATGGAAGAAAAATCTTTCCAATTAGCTCCCCAGTATTGTATAGATAAGAAATGTAATTCAGGTTTGGGGCCCCTCGGAGGGATGGAGCCAAGGGCTGAGAGGGGGTCTGTGTGCATTTTTCCTAACGTGTGGCGGAGGGGATGTACAATCTGTGGCTTAGCGCATCTTGGTTTTTCGCTTTTGAGACAGATATTCTTCTTACAGTGTTCTCAGCAAAGCCCAGTGCTGAGAACAACCCAAATCTGAACTCTTCGCCAGCAATTATTTTCATCAGAGAATTTAGCTTATTTTTCTTTCATTGTCGTCTTTTTGATTTTCTTTTTTTAAAATTTATTTATTTATCTTTGACTGCACTGGGTCTCCACTGCTGTGCGCAGGCTTTCTCTAGTTGTGGCGAGCAGGGGCTACTCTTCGTTGCAGTGCGCGGGCTTCTCATCGCGGTAGCTTCTCTTGTTGCGGAGCACGGGCTCTAGGTGCGCAGTCTTCAGTAGTTGTGGCGCACCGGCTCAGTAGTTGTGGCTCGCGGGCTCTAGAGCGCAGGCGCAGTAGTTGTGGCGCATGGGCTTAGTTGCTCTGCGGCATCTGGGATCTTCCCAGACCAGGGCTTGAACCCGTGTCCCCTGCATTGGCAGGCAGATTCTTAACCACTGCGGCACCAGGGAAGCCCCTAACTTTCTTAATTATCATTAGAAGACATTAATGGCTCATTTTATCCATAGCTCTCTTGTGGATGCTGATGAAAAACCCAACCCGGCAATGGTTGAGTAGGACCCGTCCAGGCCAGTGCTCAGGATGTCTTTATGGACAAGAAAAAGCACAGTAGTCAAAATCAGACTGGTTTTGCTGGGCAAGTGTCCAAGATGAAATTGTTTGTTCCTTGGTGACTGGGTTGTCTGTCAAAGGGACAAAGCAGGGACGTGGGCGTCGGGGAGGAAACCCAGGGTCAGGGTCACTTCTCCCTGGGGTAGGACTCTGGGGTTTTGCTCTAAGTGTGTAGTGTCTTTATTTTTAAACTGATCTTCAATCTGCATGTAGTACTTTAAAACCTGAAACAAAATAAGATGTGTGGTTGTTTTCTTAAGAGCCTGGGTGGGTTTTAGAGAGGTCATGGTCAGGGCTTAGTTGGAAGGCGCTATACCAGTGGAACTGACTCAGTTCCATGGACTCAATCTCCCCTGAAACAGAACAGATTTTAAAATAAACAAGCCCAGTTGCTGGACCAGTGCTCAAAGCCTTTGCAGCTTGCTTTGGGCTTCTGGGTGGGATTAAACTCGGGTGTGGTGACTTCTGAATCAAGGCTGTGGGCTCTTCAAGCATCTTTATGGAGTGTGATTAGAATCCGAATGCTGAAATCATTGATTTAGATACAACTCAGATAAAACCGTCTGTATTCCCAAGACAGTTACTTTTCTCTGCAGTTTAAGGAGGACGTTCCCGTCTTCCCGCGTGGTCTCGATTAGTGAGATGCTGCCCTGTACTCATGAATCATGAGTTTTGCTGCCCATTTTCCAGGACTGTCTCTCGTTGAAATCATTCTCTAACCACTTTGTCCACAGGATTATCTAAGTTCCTCTGACGGTTTAGTCTCTTGTGTGTCCCTCCCTGCCCCTCCTCCAGGCTGATTTCAGAAGATCCGTCAAGGAGCCCCAAGGTGGAAGTTTCCATAGTGGAAGTTTATAACAATGACATTTGTGACCTCCTGGCCAACGACAGGTGTCGAGAGGCGTCTGGAGCGGCAGGTGCCGACAGCCCGGGAGGGGAAGGAGGTCTCTGGGCTGACCTACGAGTGAGTAGTCCAGGTGCCGAGCTCTGGGAACAACTGCACCTTCAAGGGGCCCCACGTGGAACCGGCCGCGTCATCCAAATCGGTGCTCTCCCCGAGAGATGGTCCACTGTGTCTCACTGCTTAGTGTGTGGTTCACAATTTTCAATTTGCTTTAGAAGTGAGCTTTTAAAATCACAATGAAAACAAATTAATTAATCCTTTAGAATATCTCCATTAAGAGTTGATGGGACAGGTGTTATCCCCGCAGCTCAGCTGAGGGAACAGGTGTGGCGAAGTCACAGGACTTGCCCGAGGTCACTCAGTTAAGCCCAGTATCCTTGAGCCCCACTTGTCATATCAGTATTTTACCGAATGCGCTAAGGAACCCTCCTGTGAAAAAGCACAGCGCCTCGTCTTAATTAGATCTCCTCCTCAGAGCGCTCCGTTCTTAAATCCGTGTTCATGAATCAGGTTTGCTCCAAGCGGGGGGTCACCTGACTGACCACACAGGGAGGAGAAGGGATAAAGGGTCAGGGTCATGCTGCCCGTGTCTTGCGGTCTCGAAGTTATCGAGGGAAGGGTCTGCAAGCTATTTCTAACACTTGAAAAAGCCTAAAGGAAATCACGGTAAGTTTACACAAGTTATCCAAAACTGTCAGCTTTTGACTAATAGACAATAGGATCAAAATATTGTCTCCTGCAGATCAAAAGTTCTACTTAGCTGTCATATCTCATTAATTAAAATAGGAAAGTAAATTAAATTTTTATTTCATAAATTTGATTAAATTTGATTTGATAGACAAAGTATTTTAAAGTCTTGAGGTTCCTGAGGGTGCCATACCTAAAAGAACGCTTGATGTTGAAAAGACTGGGAACCTCCATCTGGTTCCAAAACAGCTGATTATTTCAGGGTGAAGCAATTAGAGATACAATAAGGCAGTTAGGCCTCATAACAGTAAAAATCTGATTTATGATGTTTAATTTTGTCTAAGATGTGCTGCTTTCTTGAGCTGGGTACGCTTAGCTTGTACGCGAGGTCTGTGCGGAGAGTTAGAGGTTGACGTGCAGGCGGGCCTCCCCGGTCACTCGGGGACGTTCGTGTGCCCTGGGCACCCTCGGGGTCTGCCCGAGTGTGGTGGGCTCGTGACGCTCGTGGCGGGGTCCGCAGCTCCGGGCAAGGCGGCCACCACAGCGCCTGCCGACTTCTCCAGATCTCACCTGCTGACCACGGTGCGTCTACCACAGCCGCTTCCCCCGCGGCACCGGCGAGCGGCCGTCTGCCCCCCGTCAGTTGCCTGTAATAGAAAGCCACGTGCGAAGGATAGAATCCGCGCACCTGTAGGCTCTGGGCATAGCACAGAACCCTGGGGAGGAACTGCAGCCACATATTCGGAGGATCTGGAACCCAAACCCAAGAGCCACAGGGACCCCAGGCTGAGAAGAAAGGGGGGATGGGGTGGGAGGGAGGAGGGCGCTTTGTTAAATAAGATGCAGCACAAGAAGGAAATGGCATATTTTTACCTTGGGATGTGACGCATTCATCATGAGTGACACTGTAATTGTGATTTGGGCTTTGAAAGTTACACACCAGTATATAAATGATTCCCGTCGTGTAAGAAAATCATGCACGTGTCGCCAGGGTCTGTAGGTCATCATTGGTCGGAACGTCTAGGGGAGCGCATGTGGGGTCACCCGCGGGGTTTGTGGAAACACAGACACCCCTCACCTCACTCCGTGATCGCAGCCCCAGGGCTGGGGCGAGTCCGAGGGATGTGCATTTCTCCACGCTCACGGACCCAGAGCCGCCGTGGAGAACCACTGGTCTAGGGCCTACACTCAGTAACAAAGATCACAAAGCAGCCCCGGGCCTGGGGGTTCACCCTAGAAAGGGCGTCCTCACTCCAGTCTCAGGGCAGTGTGGGCTACGTCCCTGACCCATCTTGTCTCGAGCTCACTTGAAACTCATGGCCCAGGCAAGGGGGCAGAGAGCGGAAGGCGATGCCCGGATTACTAACCACCCGCCAGCCGGACTCGCACTAACCAGTCCTAGGACCGGCCTCGCCCCCAAGGAGGGCCGGGCGGGCAGCGCTGCCAAGGGAGCCCTGGCTATTCGCGCCCGCAAGTCAGGTCCACAGACGAAGAGGCTGGGCACGCCCAGGCGGTGGGCCCAGAGTCGTTCTGATGTTCTTCCTAAACTTGACTGAAGTGTGTTTTCTTTGTTTTCTACATAGGGGTACACTATTCAGGGTTTTTTTAAAAAATCTTTTTAAAAAGTCTGTTTAGGAATAACACACGATGAAACTGATATGTACATCAACGTGAAGAAGACTTTCTCAGAATTTTTGTGGTGTATTATTAAACAGAAATTGTAGAATTTATTTCTATAAGGTAACAGATTTTTCGGACTGGGATCTTAATTAATGTCATTACCAAATCTTTCTAACAAACCTTAGTTCATTTTCTTGGAACTACTTAGGCATTACCTCAGCTTTCAACAGTGAAAAATGCTCTCTCCTGCCTGTTCTTTCCTATTTTACCCAGAGGATCCCCTCGGGGTCACTGGGCCCCTTTCCTGTCAGCGTTTAAGAGGAAGGGATGAAGCCAACCAGGGTCTTGCTCTATGTGAGGTGTTGGCCTTTGGGATGGAGCTGGAGGGGCCTCAGCGGGTGGGAGGCTGAGGGGAGCTTGGGGACCGTCTCCTGTCACTTGTCACTCCCCTGCAGCAGACCCGCGGTCAAGTCGGTCACTGCCACGGAGCTCCTCTGCCCTGCGCCCCAGTTGCCGGCCACCGGAAGGAGGCCGAGCACGTCCCGCAGAACCGCTTCTGTGTCGCCGAGGACCCAAGGACTCGGGCGGGGGTCCCTGAGCCCCGCCGGCCACGTGGAGCAGGTGCGCACCAAGCTGAGGCCCGTGGACCTGGTGGGCAGCAAGTGCGCAGGAGAGAGCAGGAAGCGTTCCCCTGCGTGGCCTGGGGACGAGGGGTCTTGACCGTGAGTAGACGGGGGCCCCAGGCCCGGTGTTCCCTCCCAGATGCCCTCTAAATCCCAGCCCCATCCTCCTGGTGCTGTCTCAGCACCGAGACCCTGCGTGTCAGCCCAAACACTGCTCCCCATGGGCGACCTGCGGGGAGAGGAGCCCAGTTCCCCTAAAAGCTTCCCCTGCTGGCGCCGCGTGGTTGTCAGAGGGGGACACCAAGGGGACGCAGGGTCCCCTCCACCTGCTCTTCCCGAGAAGCCTCCGTTTTGCTTTTCTGATTCATCTTGATGTCGCCCCGAATTCATGTAAATCCTGTGTGTGGCGGGGTCTCTGCACTTTCCCAGGGTGTGTGGAGCGACGGGATCGGCCCTGAGGGAGACTTCGTGCATCAACCGGAGCCTGGCGGCCCTCGCAGACGTCCTGGGGGGCTTCCCGGCCCTCGGGGTCACCGCCGGCCCCTCCTCAGGATTTGCAATGCTGTTGAGATCACTGCTGCTGTTCTCGGTGTTGTCTGGCCCTGAGTGGTTTGTGGAGCGTGGGCACCACCTGCCCCTCCGGCTGGGCTCCCAGCTCCTAGGGGTGTGGCACACACAGGGGGTCTCTGAGCTGTGGGACTGCACCGCACCTGCACGGATGCCCCTGCTCTGGGCTGTGCGCCCTGGCTGGCCACGTGGAGGCTGGACTCCTGGTTGCAGGTGCCAGAGACCCGACTGAGTTAGAAGAAGTGTGGGCGACCCTCGGGGCTGTTGAAGCATCAGGCTGTGGGTTTGGGGATCGAGGTGACCTGACGACGTTGGCCCTCACCAGCTCAAGCTCCGAGCCGATGGGGGGGAGCTCGATGGGGGCTCTGTCCCGCACCAGGCTGTCTGTCCCGGCAGGCAGGTTCCTGAGCTGAGCTTCTCTGTCAGACTTGCCTCAAGGCAGCCCCGGCCCAGCTCAGGCCGCCCACCCAGCAGGGAGCTCGGGACAGGAGGGGCAGGGTGGGCACCGCCAGCGTCTCCTACCGGATTTGACAACAGTTCAGTGGCTTGTCTTTCCTTGGGAGACGCTGGTCATGGGAGGCTAGTGGAGCGCCTGCCATGGGGGATAAACATGGGGCAGGGGGCTGGAAACACACAGGGGAGGGGTAGAAACGCAGGGCAGGGGGACAGATTGCTCTGCTTGGAGCTGCAGCCCGTCCTGGGATGACTGAGGTGACGCTCCAGGGCTCCTTCTGCCCCTCGTCTCAGGATCTCCCTCTCGCTCTGTCCACGGGATGAGAGGGGGGCTGCTCCCAGGGCCGGTGCTCAGCCCAGGACACGCATGGCTGGGGGGAGGGGATGGAGGGGCCAGGCGCCCGCATCCCACACTCTCGTCTCCACGGCCTGACTGTTGTTTTCGCCTTCTTTTCCCTCTGCTCCCACTCTTCCCCTGGCTTTGGTCTTCCTTCCAAACTGTTTACCCTACTGTTGGCCTTTGAGGAAAGCAAGAGCTGGATTCCACCGTGGGGAGAAGCCCAGGTGCTCCTTCTCAAGGGCCCGGAGGAGGCCGAGGGCACCGCGAAGCACAAAGCGGGACCCCAGCCTCGCCAGGCGCAGCCGGGGGCCTCTGGCCCCTAAGCTGCAGGGGCACTCCGCGGGGAGGCCATGGGGCGCCTGGGCTGGGGCTGCTGGGGGCCGGGCTGACCCCTCCTGAGCCGGCGCGTACGGAGACGGTGGGTACGGCCGCGACCTGGGCTTCGCAGGACTTTAGAGATGCCACTTTTTCATTAGAATCTTTCCAACTGCGTGTCATCACTTCTTTTTTCAAGGAGGTGATGCAAAGTTACGGGCGATCGTGGGCGTGGCCCAGGCCAGAGGCACGTGGCTGAGATGCTGCAGAGCCTGGGGCTTGGAGCCCGAGTGCCGCAAGCGGAGCGAGGCCGTCCAGCCCCCAGAAAACTCAGGTGAAGGAGAGGTGGACGCGGTAATGGGCTTTTCTCCCTTAAAATGTGCTTCCTGGCATTGCCTTATAATGCGTGTGCTGTGAAAATAAACACACTGAATTTGGAGCCTGTAAAGCCGGCCCACATCTGGACAGATCACTGAGGCAGCAGGAAGCTGGGGGAGGCAGGTGCATCCGAGGAGCCGCCTTTGGCGGGGGAGGACTTGGGCGAGGCCCATGGGTGGGTTCCAGGGGCTGGCTGGCTGCTGGCAGGAGGGACGGGGCAGCCCGTCCCCTCATTTGGCACAGACGGGGTGTAATGGGGTGCCACGTGCACGCACCCCGCAAAGTGCAGGTGACTGTGTCCTTATTCCGCCTCACGAGGACCTGCTCCAGCCCATGTCGGGGGGCCGAGCATGATGCAGACTCGAGGGGGGACCCCGGCCCTCAACTCTGGGGCCTGCGGACAGAACTGGGGGGCCCTGCGGACTTGGAGAGGAGAGCGGAGCAGCTTTACCCGCCCTGGAGACCGGCAGCTGCGAACGTGGGAAACACACCCCATCGTTGTTCCTGGCTGTGGTTCTGGCTGTCCCTACATCCCTCCTGGGACAGGTGCAGCCCCGTCCACGCTTCTCAGAGCGTCTGAGCATTGCTACAGGCCCGCCAGACTGCGGAGGGCTGTCCACAAGGGTGGACCATCCATGTGGCTCTCCCCACATCACCCCACTGCTCCGAGGGTTTGGCATGTGCCCAGAGAGGACGGTCCTCGGGAGGGAGCTGCCCGGGGCAGGGCCCGGCGGGCAGGTGAGCGTGGAGGCATCAGCTGCTTAGTGCGGCGTGGCCACCCGTGTCCCAGCAGGAAGAGTCTGTAGCTCCACAGCAGGGAACACGCGGGCATCCCCGAGAGAGGACCAGGGTCTGGTCACCCGTCTCACAGAGGGCGTGACCCCAGCCTCCGGGAGCCTGGTGCGTGAGGCCTGGCCCTGGACTTGCTCTGTGGGGGAGGGAGGAGGATGAGCGGGAGAGGGGGGTGCCCGGGTGGGAAGACCCCCGCAAGGGCTGCCACGCTCCGGGCAAGAGGAATCCCAGAGCCGCGCGGAAGATGCGCATTCTGATTTAGATCAGAATGGTTGAGATCTTTTCAACAGGCGGAAATGAAAGCGATGACACCCAAAGACGAAGCGAAAAGCTGAGGACCCTGGCGGAGACTTTGTGCACAGCGCAGGGAGTGGGTCGCAGTGGGTCCGGGTCAGCGCCCAGGCACAGCCAGCACCTCCAGGAAGGAGGGGACACACTGGTCCCAGCCCAAAGGAGGGGCTCCGCTCCACAGTGGCCGCCAGTGTCTCGGGCTGGGCACTCTGCACCCCTCCAGGGCACCCACCTCCCGAGCGTGCCTTCTGGGTGCCCACGACAGGAGGGGTGGCAGCCGTGCGATGCAGGAGCCGTGGGCTGCTCCCCGCGTCCCAGCCGCCGGGACACGGCTCCCCGGGGACCCGAGGGGCCAGCGCTGGGGGCGGGAGGGGTGCTGCGTGGAGGAATCACGCAACATCAACCACACAATTAGATCCACGATAGATGGGTCAGCAGAGAGATGGCAGACGATTTCAGCAGAAGGGCTAAGTGGACCTATTTGTGTGTGACACCTGCACGAATGTGGCAGCTACGGAAGCAGCAGAGCACAGAAGTGTTTCATAGTCACAGCCCAGATAGCGTGAGCAGCGTAGCCAGTGGAGATAGAATCTTCTAAAATGGTGAAAACTCCCTAACGTGACAAACAAATCAGTTTCAGCTTCCCTTGATTCACGTGACTTTCGCGTTCCTGCGAAGAGGGGCGTTAAAGCAGCAGGGGCGATCCTGTGTGACGTGGTGGGAAGCAGGGTGGGGCTCCAGGCTCAGCGCCTGCACGGTCCTCACCTGGGAGCGCGCGCTGGCGTGTCGGCGGGTCCTGCGGACGCGAGGGACGTGTTCGCGGAACAGGACCGTCTGCTCACTGCGTAATCCTAGGACGCCCAGCCCCGCCGTGGTGACAACCTGAGACTCCCACGGCGCCGAGTTGCCCCTGAGGGCTTAAAGGGTTGGCCCTAAAGCAGGTGGATGTGACTCCAGGGAGCTCCGTTCTCAAACTGTTCCTCACCTGCTTGCCAAGGTTAGGAATTCCGTTAGCGGGACGAGGCCTTTTGGGGCGGATTCAAAGCCTTAATACAGCAGGACAGCAGTAACCGAGTTTATCCACAGGACAGGCGCGGACCGCAGCAGCTGGGCAGGACCGCTGTCAGGTCCTGCGTCTATTTCAGTGTAGAAGAGGGAGCTGGGGGACACGGGTGCCCAGAGAGCCAAGGACAGGTCACAGCCCTGAGGGCTGCGAGGCCAGAGGAGCCGCCCGCCATGCTCCCAGGGCGCCCGGCTGCGTGAGATGGGCTCTGCCCTCGGGGACAGGGGCCGCTGCTCTAGGCACTGGGCCCGGGGCCAGGCTCTGCGTGGCCATCCGACCGTGTCTCTGTTCGTCCCCCGGGCCCACGTGCCCACTGCCCCCGCTTGGCCGTTCTTTGGGGAGAAGCAGGTGGCACCGGCTGTGGCGGGTACAGCGCCCCCTCCTCTTCCGTGCGTGTGAATCAGTTCTCCCTGCTCCACCTCCCCTGTCCCCCCACTGCCCCGTGTCCTCCTGCAGTGAGAACAACACCCGGGAGACGCTGGATGCCCACTGAGGACATCCCTTGAGACAGTCACTGGTCGCCCAGGCCTGGGCCACCACGAGCCTCACGGTTGGAACAGCGGGCCATACACTGACAGACGGTGACAGGGGCATGCGGAGGACGGGGGAGAGCTGCCACAGGCCAAGGGCAGGGGTCCTGGGGGCCGGCCAGGGCTGTGCCAGCACGTCGTCGTGGCCGATGGCGCCCCAGCCCTCAGAGTGGCCACGGGCCAGCCTCAGGGCAGCTGTCCTGTGCTCTCTGACTCTGCGCTGTTGGCAGAAACAGAAAACACTTCATTTGTGGAGGAAGCAGACGTGGGGTCTCAGGCTCACCGTGGTGTCCCTGTGGGGCGCCAGCACACCGTCCAGGCTCCAGGGGCTCCCGTCGTCCAGGCACGCGGGCAGCTGCCCACACCCTCCCTCCCGGGGGAGGCCCGGGCTGGGCCGGAGGCAGGGCTCGCGGGACCCGGAGGGAGCCGGCACCGCCCCCTGGGCCCCCTGGGCCCCTGCACCAGGAGTGTCGCCGTCCACTCACTCACTCAGTCACGGGGCCACCGCTGAGAAGCCCACTGCACCACGCCGCGTCCTGTGAGGGCACCGGGCTGTTCCATACATGTGGCAAAGCCCCGCCCTCGAAGACTCCAAAACCAGTCGAGGGTTAGATGTGGCCCCCATGTCTGCTCCCCCATCCACACAGTGGCAGCAGGGGCAGGTGTGCAGACCAGAACCCCTCAGGTAGACCCAGGTGCCCCCGCCCTGCTGTCCCGGGACGGGTCTCATACAAGGACAGTTGAGGGAGGGAGCTGGCCGTCCTCAAATTTTGGCAAATAACTGCTTCGGGGACCTGTTGCCACTTTGGGGAACCTGCTTCCGGACTTGCTCACCCCTTGCCAGGCCGAGCTGCCCGCCCTGGACAGCCCAAGTCCTTGTGCTACACCCACCTCGCACCTCCCTCTGCTGGCTGCCCCCTCCCCCTCAAAGCCTCCAGCCACGCCCACGAGATTCCTGGGGGGGCCCGTGGCCTTTTCAGGTGGCTGAGGTGTATTAATAATTAACGTGTTCCTACATCTGCTCTCGGAGGAAAGCTGGATTTGCGTTCACGGGAGCCCCACGCCCCCCGGGAGGAAGCAGAGAGCAGAGGGGGCGCTGGGACATGTTCCCGTCTGTGACCAGAGGTCCTCGGGCAGAGCCCCTGGTGGGCCTGGGTGGGCTGGGCCTACGGCCTGAATCTCATATAAACTGATGGTGATGGGGACCCTCCCGCAAGGGAAGAAAAGTAAGGTGATGCACTCTAAAGTAGGTAGCAGACAAATACCTAGAGAAAAACTTAAACACCATCAAATCACAACTTCAAAACTTTTCAAAAGCAGGCGAATAGCACAAATAACCACAGAATTCCGCGAGGCACTTCCACCACTTCATTCGACAGCACCCGCAGTCTTTCCTGGCTGTGTCCTCGACCACGTACTTGACTGAGGAAGTCACCCTGCTTTCTCCCGGTTTCCCCCGACACTGGTGTTTGCGGCTTGCTCCCTTCACAGCCACAGGTGGGCCTGGGAGGTCTGTGAGCCGTGGGCCTGCGGGCCTCCCTGCCGCCCCCGCCACCGCTCCCCCCTCCCGTGCCGGCTTTGCTGCCGCGTGCTTCCGGCACTGGTCGGTCCAGGTCCCCACGAGACATGACCTCTGACCGCAGGGGTCCTCCCGCAGGCCACTGCTGTCCCCGTCCGTGACTGTGAACCCCGCGGGTATCTCCCACCAAACCCCACCTCCCCCTCGGCTGGGCCCCAAGTGCCCGCCGGCTCCGCCCACGGGGAGGGTGACGGGGTGCACGGTGGGTGGAGGGACAGCCAGCTTAACCACTGACGGTTAAAAAGTCCCAGTTCTGCAAATTTTTCCAAACGGTGTCACCATATGAACATGCCGATGGGGCCCAAAGCCCAATGCTCATGGCCTGGCGGTCAGCTCGCCCTGCCTGGCGCAGTAAAGAGGCCCGTCTCCTCCGTGCCTGGGCCGCAGAGTGCCCACCGCAGGAGCCCCGGGCGGGGCCTGCCGCCAGGCTCCCCAGACACAGCTGAGGGATGCGGTCCCCCGCCCACACGCTCATCTCTTCTGAGTCTCAAACCCCACGCAGCCCTTCTTGGGGCACCAGGCTTTTCCGGAGAAAGGACACCCTGAACCCAAATTCTGTCTCCCAGGAGGGAGCCAGGGCCAGAGGGCAGAGCAGGCTGCACAGAGCGGAGGTGGCCGGCTGGACACGTGCCCCGGACTCCTGGCCCATGACCGAGAGGGTGAGGCCCCCAAACGAACTGCCGCCAGGTTGGGCTGCGGTGCTTCCCTGGCCCCAGAGTCCCCGGGGCAGATGGGCCACGCTGGTCGACATGCAGGTTCCCAGGGCCCCGCAGCGGGCGGCTGGCCCAGGAGTGGGCCCTGAACAAGCCCTCGGGGTTGTCGGGACCTGGACCTGCTAGCGTGACCTCTGGCCTCACGGGGGAGCCGGTGGTCATGTCCGGCCTACGCGTTCCTGAGCCGTCTGCCCGCCCGCCCTCCAGCGCCCAGAGGGAACCCGGGGGGCGTGCCTCTCAGCCCTGACGAGTGTGGAGGGAGACGTGTCGGGGCGCCCCGCCCAGCCCTGGGGGCCACACGACCCCGGGGCGAAGGTGGGTGCGTCCTGAGTGACCCCTCACAAGCTGCCGGTCCCCTGCTGGCTAACACCCGTTTTCCGGGGCGTCTGCAGCATCTGCCTTGCCCGAAAGGCCTTGGGTCCCAACCCACGCAAGACGAAGAGACGGCTTTCCCGATGCTGCAGAGAAGCCTCCTTCCTCTCCCGGGGAGGGGCCCCCTCTGCCGGCCTTCGCGGCCTCCGGGCGGGCGGGCGGGACGGGGAGGGAGGCCGCTGGGGGCGGGGCTGGAGACCAGGGCGCGGTGCCGCCTGGCCTCTGACCGTCCTGCGCTTGCCCAGCCACCGCGGACCACCCGGTGCTGAGCGGACACGCGGCCGTTTGCCGTGTCTCCGCAAGGCCCAGAGGGAGCGCAGAAATAGGAACAGGGCTCTGGTGGTTTCCGGGGTCAGCCAGCGGTCCCTGCCGCCTCTTCCGCCAGGGACACAGGGGCTGCGCCCAGCCTCCCTCGGCCCGTGGCGCCCTCAAGTCGGGGTGGGTTGGATCAGGGGTGACAGACGCAAGCGCAGCCCGCGTTCGAGGTCGGAAGCCACGCAGCCTGAGCGGCTCGGCTCGGCCCGGCCCGGCCCCGCCCCCAACAGGCCCAACCCCGAGGCCACGCCCCCGCCTTCCAGAGCCGCCCCTGAGCCGCGCGCGGGCGGGACGCGCCCAGGTCCCTGCCGCCCCGGAGCCACAGCGCGCCGCCAGCGCCCTCTCGTGGCAGCCGCGGGACGCGCGGGGGCGGGGGCGGGAGCGGGCGCTCAGACGCCGGCGCTCCGAGTCCCAGCGAGGGGCTCCGAGTGGGCACCCGGTGAAAGCTTCCCTCCACCGCTCCGCGCCCACTCACCACTTCTGCCCACGTTCGTGTGCACGCGTGTGCTTGCGTGTGCACACGTATGGGTGTGTGTGGGACAGCAAAGCAGTCCGTTAGGCTGGGCTTCTGCTCCCAAAAGTTCCTTTAAAGGACCCTAGACGAGGGCAGATGCAGCCTCAGTTCTCAGTTCTTACCATGGGGACCCGACTCAGTGTGACCTCGGAAACTCACGGAAAAGCAGGGGCTCAGGCCCGCAACAACTCTGGATGCCCATCCCCGCCCTCCAGGGCCCCGGTCACACCTCCCTCGCCGCCTGCTCTTGTGGCCACAGGCTGGGTGTCCTCGGGAGCCCTGTTTCGGGGCGGCCCAGGGGGGCGTGTGGGCACCTCCCGCACAGGGGACTCTGAAGGGCAGCCCGGGAGGTCCAGCAGTACCACGGCCGACCCCGGCCCTCACCGCGCGCCGGGCTGGGGGGCGCTGCCCCCGTTTGGCGTCCACCCAGTGCTGGCACGTGACCTGCCTCGGTGACGTCTGCTTAATGAGGGAAAGACTGAGCAGATGAGGCCACCTCGACCGACCCCTGGCCCCCCTGCCGGCCCGTGCCCCACGGCAGCACCGCCCTTCAGCCACCCCCACCAGGCTTCTTTAAAAAACGAGTTAGACAGATATGAACTCCAAGGGCGGGGGCTGGTCTCCCCTCCAAGCTCCTCCGTCCATGCAGCGCTAGAACACCGTGGTTCTTCACGAGGTGAAGCTCTCGGTGTCCAGGATCCTTCACCGCGAGAATCTAGTACCCGTGTGGCCGCCCCGCCCAGCCTCCCGGCGCCCCGCCCCCGGCGCAGGCTGCCCAGGTGCAGACACACGGACGTGTGTGCAGCCCTTCATTACACATGCGCGGTGTGTGCACGAGCAAGATTTCCTTTCACAGGAAGGACCAAGAAGCCCGGTTAGGACCAGGCTGCACACCCCGCCCCCTGGGCTCAGGCTCCACCCCGTCCCCAAAACACGGCCCTTGTGGGGTCCTCAAGGCATGAGCAGAACAGGGAGGGGACGATGGTGTCTCGGGCACAGTGCCTGGGACTCTCCAACAGTGACACACAGGTCAGTGCATCCAGACAAAGGGGCAGCAGATGTGCAAGGGGGGAGGGCCACAGGGACGCACAGGTGAATTAAGCCACACTACGCCACGTGCCTGTCACCAGCCTCAGGCTGGGAGGGTGTTGTTACCCGTGGAGTCCCACCTGTTCCAGAGCAAGGAATGCAGGGCCCAGCTGGGGTCAGGAGATAGGTGAGACACGGCACCAGCCCTGCCTTTCCCTCTGGGGACACAGAGCGCCAGCCTGAGGCCAGCTCCCTCCACCATCTGGGCTCAGCGCAGCCACTCTGCACTGTCCATGACGTGGATGGTTCGAGGAGGCCCCCTGCACGCAGGGCCCTGGAGGCGCGGTGGGGGCCATGTCTCAGCCCTGGGGCAGCTGCCCTGACTTGGATGGGAAAGCACAGCGTTAACTACAGCCCACCCCCCTGGCGCCCCGACCCCGGCGGGTCCAGCCCCAAGTGGGACACTCGGCCTGCTCACCGGCCTCTTAATCACCAGCCAGTACGGCCCCCAGCGAAGGTCAAAGTCCCTCAATATGCCTTTCCAGAAATCGCTGTGAAACTCCACTCAGCCGTTCAGCCACTTGTGGAGCCGCCAACTGGAGAGGTGGCGAAGCTCGGAAGGGGTCTCCTGCCCCAGATGCGGGGGGTTGGCAGTCCGGCCCCATCCCTGTCCCCACCTCCCATCCAGTCTTCTGACTCGGGGAGGGGGCAGTGGCAATGAATGGCCGGTGGGGAGGGGTGACCAGTGCTGACTAGATGCCACGGCTCCCTGGTGCCCAGACGCCCTCCGGGATGGGTGGATACTGGGGCAGGAGGTGGGGAAAGACCACCTTCAGAGCCTGACTTATGATGGGAAAGGAGAAAACTCAGGCTCTGCGCTGGCGGGCTTTCTTCTGGAGCCTTCCTTCTATGAGTCAGAGTAGATCACGGCTTCCTCCTTAGCCTGCGCCTCCCACTTCCTGCCACCAGCTCCACGGGACCAGTGTCCATGTGGCTGTGAGGTTCCAGGCCCGGTGCCTCTGTGTACACACGGCGGACGAGGTGGGCTCTGCTGAGGGTCTGGGGTGACGCAGCTGGGCCCACGGCTCACAGAGGCGCCCCTGTCCAGTGGGCCCAGGGCTGTGAGCAGCAGGGGCTGCAGGGAGGGTGGTCTGGGGACCCTGTGGCCAGTGCAGTGACAGCGATGGTGACCGTGCGCTCAAGGACTCCCGGGAAGCTTGCTGTTCCTGGTCTCACCGTCCATCGAGGAGTTGGTGGCAGGGGAACCCCAGAGGTCTCTCCAATGTCCGCGAGCAGCTAGGACATTGGTCCACAAACTTTTTGGCATGAGGGACCGGTTTGGTGGAAGACAATCTTTCCACAGGCGGGGTGGCGGGGGTGGGGGGAGAAATGATGGTCCAGGTGGTAATGCGAGCTCTGGAGGGCATGCTGTGCGGCCCGGCTCCTAACAGGCCGCGGCCGGGCGGTTGGGGACCCCTGAGCTGAGACACCTTCCCTCAAGCGTTAGAGGCAGCACGGCCCACGCGCCACCGCGCAGAGACTGGAGCCCCGGACCTCGGCTTCTGCCTCCTGGAGACGCGGACGGAAGATGCTCGGACCGGCCATAGTCCGAGCAGCAGGGAAAGTGAGACCTAGTCGGCACCGCCAGGCCTGACAGAGCTGGCTCCACCCCTCAGACAGGTGAAGGTGCAAAGCCGCCAGGTAAAAGGGGCGGTGCCAGAGGCCCCGTTCAGCCTGGCGGTGGGAGGCGGGAGCCTCCAGGGCAGAGAGGGCCGGCGAGACGCGGATGGACAGATGGACAGAGCCAGGCGGCGTGGACGGAGCCCCGCGTGGATGGAGCGGCGCTGCAGGGACAGAGTGCCAAGTGGGCGGAGGCGTGCGGCGTGGACGGGGCCCTGCGGGGGTGAAGCGGCGCCCCGAGGCGTCTACACCACAAACTCCTCAGGGAGCTGGTCTTCTCCGAGGACGTCCAGGGAGCGGGAGTTCACGGACCTCCTCGGCCCGGGGTCCAGCGCGCGGCGGAGGGGGCAACTGCGCGGGGCGGGGCGCGGGGCCGAGCGCAGGGCGGAGCGCGGGGCGGGCGCGGGGCGCACGTCGTCCACGCTGCGGCTGTGCGGGTCCGCGGGGTCGGCTGCCGCCCGGGCCTCCGGCACCTGCAGGGAGAGACCACGAGGCCGTCCTGCAGCCGCCTCCCCCTCCCCTCCATTCTCTCCCCCTCCCGCCCCCGCCCCCGCTGAATTCCAACCCCCTGCCGGCCCCCCGCGCCCGCCCGCCTCCCTCTGAGTCAAATCGCACCCTAACATTCACTCTTTCCAGGGTCACCACCCGCCCACTGGGGCTCCCCCAGGTCCACCCTAAGCAAGGCCCGGCACCTCCAGCCCCCCTTCCTCTGCCCCACCTCCCAGGGCCGCTGGCTTTGGCCCCCCTCCTGCTCCTGGGGGCCGGGGCGCAGCCCCCCAGAGCCCCGCACTCCTGGGGCCCGAGCTGTGCCGGCCTTGTTCACACCGCACACCGCCTGGGAAGGGGGCGGGGCCGGTGGACGCCCCACTCGGCAGGCCGAACTCTCAGCCACGGAGGCCGAGGAGACCCAGCTCCTGACCTGCCTCGCTCCCTAAAGCCTCACCGGTCCCCCACTGCCCGACCAGTCTCCCGGGGACCCTCGGGCGGGCCTAGGGCCCCTGACCTGAGGGGGCGTGATGCAGAACAGGGAGAGGCCGCCTGGCCCACGTGGGGACCTACCTGGTGCAGGGCCTCAGCGCTCGGGGCCCTCGTGCTCACCAGCGTGACCCGCACCACGGCCAAGGGCTGCTGGGGAGAGGCTGCGAGGAGGGCGAGGGCACGTGAGCAGGGCCTGGGGACACCCACCTGCTCCCTGCAGAGGGCAGCCCACCCCAGGGCCCCAAACTCTGAGATGAGACTGGGTGCCTCTGTGGTTCCCGCACCCCTCCTCTCAGGCCTCGGGGTCACAGAGGGGTGGGCTGTGACCTTGGCCTCCTGCCTGCAGGTCACCTGGAACCCCAGACTATCACACGTGTTCTCCACGTGAGGTGTCGGAGCCCCTTCGAGGAGCGATGGTTTCCGTGGGCGACCCGGGGTCCTCCCCTTAGGTGGTCCCTCCCTGTCCCAGCCTTCTCCCCGCAGGGTCCCCCAGGACCCCCCCCCCCCCCCACTCACACTGCCCTGTCCTTCCGCACCGGGCTGCTTTAGTTGTCCAAGTGCTCTGATGTCCAATCAAAGCAGGCGCTTACTGGGCAAACACCGTCTTATCATTATTATTGCTCATACCAGATTGCAGACCACACACTTGGGCAAAAGCTCAGAGATGGAGACCGATCTGTCCTTTATCGCTCAGAATGTAAAGGTGGACACAGGCAGGTTGACCAAAACCACCTGACACTGTGTGATCTTGGGTGACCTTGGGTGACCCTGAATGACTCTGGTTGGCCCTAGGTGATCTTGGGTGACTCTAGGTGACCCTGGGTAGCACTGGGTGATCCTGAATGATTCTGGGTGACCTGAGGTGACCCTGAATGACTCTGGGTGGCCTTGGGTGATGCTGGGTGACCCTGCATAACCTTGGGTGACTCTAGGTGGACCTGGGTGGCCAGGCCCTGAGGCTGGTCCCACCGATTACCCATTGCATACACTCTCAAAGACGCTACAGGTGCTCAGGGAATAGCAGAGCCTGCGTAACCTTCCTGGGGTGACAAGGAGCCACTTCAGGGCCCCCGCTCCCAGACCTACTGCGGAAGCATCCCTGAGGACAAGGAGCTCATGCTAAGCCGGGTGGGTGCTTGGTCCTAGAATGGCTCATAAGTGGCCGACTGTCATGTGACTTCTACTGACCCCGCGGGTAGCAAGAGAGAAACCTGGCTGAATGCTTTCCGATGGGATCTTACATGAGGGATGCTGGCCAGGCCAGGCTCCCTAGGAGTTACCAGCTGCAGGGGGACTGAAGGACCACCACCCACCACGTCTTGCAGGGAGGGCCCTGTCCTCCCTCCTCTGCTCCCAGGCCCCGTGGTGGAGGGGCCCCTGTGTAACAAGGTCCCCAAGAATCAGGGTCACGAGCACCCCAGCCTCTCCCGGCACGCACAGCGATGACCCAGCCGGCATCTAGCCAAGCAGCACGCTCACCTTCCCCCTGGTCCCGGGTGTCGCCCTCAGGCCCACCTCTGCCACCACCAACTGTGCCACGGCTGCTCTGGCTGGTGCTGGAGCTGCAGGGTGGCTCCTCCCCGTGGAGCGCTGCAGCCCCGATGAAGGGCTCATCCACCGACATCTCCCCGGGCTCCGCGGGCCCCGCCAGCTGGGAGTCGGCCTCGATGCCCGACGAGTGGGAGCTGCAGTGGCTGCCAGACGAGAGGAGTGAGAGGCGGTGCGGGGGATGCCAGCCTCCGTCCCCATTGTCCCTGCTGCCAGGGGAGCGGGGGGACGCCCTGCTGGCTGGGTCCAGGTCCAGGTCCAGCTCCAGCACGTCGCTGATGCAGGACTCCCGGTAGCACTTCTTCTCTGTGTGGGGGGGAGGGGGGGGCGCCGGTGTAAGAACAGCGCTGGAGACGGAGCCGCAAGTGGCCGACAGAGGCCCAGGGGTCCAGCCCACCGCCAGGCCCAGGAAGATGCAGAGTGGGGGGAGGGAAGTGCCACCCAGAGATCAGGGCCCCAAGTGTCCGCTGTCATAGCCCAGGCCCCCCAGGTGGCATCTGTCCCCGGCAGCTGGTAAACTCCTAACACTCGCCCTTGTGCTCACTGCCCTAGGGCTCTCACGTCTCAGTGCGAGGGACCCCAAGCAGCCCCTGCAAGCAGGCGTGCACACATGTGCACACAGGCACTCCATGCTCACACACGCATGCGTGCATTGCCAGGGCCTCCAGGAACCGCCTGGGGGTTACTGCAGCCCTCGCCTCGCCTCCCCCCTGGCCCCCATCTTTAGAATCAGGCCCCAGGAGAGCTGGAGGGGTGGGGTCGCCACCACCCCCTTGCCAACCCCCCGGTTGGAAAACAGGGTGCGATGCGGGCTGCCGCGCCCAGAGCGTCCGGCCTAGACCGCAGAGGAGGGGTGGGCGCGGACGGGACGGCCCCACCTTGGGCCTCCTCCAGCTGCCGCAGCCGCTGCAGCGCGGGCTGCAGGGTCAGGCGCAGTTGGTGGCTGGTGCTGAGCAGGTGCAGCAGGTGGCGGGAGCGCCAGGGGCAGCCCGTGCGGTACACCAGCTTCCGGGCCGCGGGCAGCCCGTCCGGCCAGAGCTCGAACTTCTTGCCCTGAGCAGAGAAGAAACGCGATGTGACGTACCAAGAAAGCCAGAGCACAGCATCAGCCAGGCTCTCTGCTGGGGCTGCCCTGTTTCTGTCCTGCCACCTGATTTCTCCTGGCGGTGCGGGTGGGGGAGGGGCCTCAGGGCAGCTGTAACTCTGCACCCGCCGCGCTGGGCTGGGGGAGGCGGACCCCGTGCCCCACGGCCGTGTTGGGCCCTCGAGTGCAGCCTGCACCCAGGGCCCACCGTCCCTGCCACCCGCCCGGCGCCAGGCCCGGCCCAGGGCGTCTGGATGGAGCGTGTCTGCGGCCTCCTCCTCGCCCCCCTTTATTGTCTCCACCCAGGAGCCAGAAGTTCTCCTGGTGACGAGAACCAGGACACCCAGCCTGGCAAGAGGGCACTTCCAGGGGGCGGGGCCGTCTCCACGCAGGACACCCCCCAGGCCTCAGGCTGTGCCTGCACCTCGTGGGCCATGACATGCCTGGTCAACGTCCTGAAGGACAAGCGTCTGCCAGGCTCCCCTGGGCTCCTGGGGGCTAAGACACCCCCGCCCCCAGCCCCGACCCCATCAGACACGCACCAGAAAGACCAGCTTCCCGACGTGGTGCCAGGGGAAGTCGTAGAGCAGCTGTGGAGCGTGGTTCACCTCCTGCAAGACAGCAGGGCCGCGTGCACAGGGCCAGCCAGAGGGAAGCAGCAAGGCCAGCCCCCGTGGGGGAGGGGAGGGGGCGTTAAGGAGAAAGAGGAGGGGGGAGGGGAGGGGCAGGGGGGAGAGGAGGAGGAGGGGGAGGGGAGGGGAGGGGAGGGGAGGGGAGGGGAGGGGGAAGGGGAGGAGGAGGGGGAGGGGGATGGGGAAGAAGAGGAGGGCCCCTGCCGGTCACCTGATAGACCTGCACTCCTCTGAGGGTCAGTCCCAGGACAATGGAAGGTCGGTCCTCCTTCTTATCCTAAGAGGACACAGACGTTGGCAAGGTCTAGAGCCCCGGGCCTGGGGTTGTGGCCCTCCTCGCAGACCCTCGCTGGTGGACCAGGGGTGCCTGAGGGCTGAGGTGGGGTCCCCGGGCCTCCTCCCTTTTCCCCTCTGATGCTGGGTCGGGGTCCCGGCCCTAGGACAGTCGTGGGGACTCTGTCCCTCCTGTCCTGGGTCGGGGTCCCGGCCGCCCTGTGGACCCTTGGGGAGGTGCATCCCAGGCCTGAACCGCCCTCCCCCGCCTGGCGTCCCCGCAGCTGGACCTTGTACAGCCTGAAGAAATGCACGGGCACGTCCTGCAGCCGGCAGGCCTCCCGGATGAAGTGCAGCACGGCCTCCTTGGGGCTCAGGCCCCGCTGCTCACGGTGTAGGGCGGGCGTGTGCCGGAGGATGTAGGCGCTGCCCCTCTTGGTGATGATCTGAGGAGGGAGCCGCAGGCCATCTGTCCAGCCGGCTCCCCCTCCTCCTCTCCCCCTCTAGCCCGGGGACTCCCCCCCGCCCCCGGGGGTGGCGGCCAGGATGGAGAGAGGAACCTCACCCACTGCGGGAAGTAGGCCTGCGGCTCAAAGTAGCGCCCCGAGTGTGCCGGCTCGCGGTAATTGCCCAGGTCGGCCTGCAGCCCGTAGGCAGCCAGCAGGAAGTAGGCCTCCTCCCGGTGGGCGCACTGGGACCGCAGCACCCGCTCCTTCAGGTGGCAGTAGTACAGGTGCCTGGCCCTCCTGTCGCTGACAGGCGAGTGGGCTTGGGAGGGCTGTCCCCCTGCAGCCCGCGGCCTCCCACCCCGCCAGTCACCGCCCCCCGCCCGCCAGGCCCCGTCTCGCTGCCCCAGGGCCCCAGGACCCTCAGGACCCTGTAGCGGGGGAGGTACAGGTGGATGTGCTGCCGCCCCCCTGCTGCTGAGAAGCCAGGTGAGCCTGACTTCGAGCAGGGCTCCTGGGACCCAGGACTCGGCAGACCTGGTTTATAGCCGCTCATTCCCAAGAGATGGGCCCCTTTCTTCTGCTAATCTCCCAACACACACAGAGAGCAGGGCCCCTGGGAAGAACAAGTTCAGATCTTCTAACACTACCACCAGCGACTGGCCCCATAGCACGGGCAGCCACGCTCCCTCCCCCCAACCTGCCTGTTCTCCCCTCCGAGACTTTTCCAGAACCTTCCCCCCCCCCCCCAGCTCTCTGCCTGGAGAGGCTTGTGGGGACCCCGGCCCGCTTGCACCTGCTCAGGGGATTCCTGGGACACGGGCCCCGCTTGCCCGCCCCCGGTCTGGGCTAACTCAGTTCCTGGGGCGCCCCAGGGTGTGTATTTTCCCACATGCTCTGGTGGGGTTCTCTCGGGAAGGTAGCCCCAGGAACTCAGAAGGAGGACCTCCAGGTGTGCCAGCCTGGGGCCCTTTCCCACCTGGGCCGGGCACCAGCAGCTGGGCATGCAGCCCAGAGCAGGAGGATGGCCCCCACTTACAGAGGAATCCTCAGACCCGCCAACGCACACCTGGGAAAAACCCCACCCTAGGGCATAAAAATACCCATGTTTAAAACACTCTCTTGTTTCTGCCCTACTCTTTACATGTTGGTTAATTAAAAAGAATGGCTGCGCCTCTACCCCCCCAAGCAACAGCGATACCGCATCCTGACAGGTGGTCACCCTTCCGGGAACGTGCCAGAGAACCAGCGAGCAATTTTACCTGATAAGCCTTCCGTTTTCCACGTAGTACTGCACCCTGAGGAAGGCCACGAAGGGGGCACCGGGCCTGCCACTTCCCTGGGGGTGGAAGGGTGGAGAGAAGGCGGTACTGAGACCTGCGGGGAGGCGGCTGACCCCCGGCTGGTGCTCAGGAGGGAGCCATCACCTCCATCACTTCAGACCCCGCCCGAGGCCACAGCTCAGGTCCGTACTGCGGGGGCAGTCCATGATTTTATGTCACTTTGTTAAAAGGAAAAGCTGAGCAAATGTCCAGAACACTCAAGGGCATGCACCTGCACCCACGTGGCTGGCTTCCCTGCGCCCGGCAGACTCCACACCTGGACCTGGGGTGGGGGGGCGGACCCCCCGGGGAACAGCAGCTGGGCCTCCCGGGCCCCTCCACCCTGCCCTCCCGCCTGGCAGTTTAGCTCACTCTATGCATTTCTCTCTTCCAGTCCTTTGAGAAGTATTTGCTGAGCTTCTGCTCCAAATCCATGAAGACGTGCTCGCTGTCTACAAAGAGAAGCAGGGAGCAGAGCGTGCTGGGAGGGGCCCATGTGCGACCAGTCACACGTGGTGCCCTCCTCGGGGTGGCAGGCTGAAGGAGCGTGTCTCCTGACGTCCAGACTTTACCGGGTGGTTTTCCAAAGTGTGGAATCTTTAGATACTGAAACCTAGACACTGACATTGCGATGGCACTGGAGCTGGTACTTGCCGGGGGCGCGACTGTCGGGAAGGGTCTTCCTTCCTCCCAACAGCCCCTCTCCCAGCTGTAGACCGAGTCCTTCGAAACTGGAAAGGCCTGTAAACCTGGGACCAAGCTCCCCAACTTCAAGTCAACAACCAGGTTAACGTGGTCACGCTGGGAATGGTCACGGGGGACCCTTCTTTCCAAATTCTACGCTCTGTGTTTTCGGACTATTAAGACCACGTGTTTCCTTTGTAAGCTGGAGAAAAATGAGATTATTCTAGAGAGGAGCCTGGGTCAGGCTCAGATCCAGAACCGGTGACTCTCAGGGCCTCGACTGCGCCACCTGCACGCCCCTCTCTGACGACAGCAGGACAGCCTGACCCCTCCCAGCTCCACGAGGCAGCCTTCGAGGGTATAGACAGGGCAGTGCCAGGGGACCAGGGCGGGGCCCGCCACACCGCTCAGCAGCCCCCGCCTCAGGAGGGGTGAGCCTGCCGTGTGCAGGCTCTGGGCTTGGGACCCTGAGCCAATCCCCACATCCTCACGTCCTCAACACCTCGGCTGTATCTATGCTCACTTTGCAGAGGAGGAAACCGGGCCTTGCAGAGGCTTGGAAACACGCCAGTCACACAGCTAATAAAGCCCTGGCAGGGGTCCTAGGGTAACCCACACCCCACCCCCAGGCCAAGGACCCTCGAAGCCCGGGGTCAGCAAAGGAGGGCCCTGGGCCAAGCAGAGCCCAGCCAGGCTCCTCTGTCTACGTAACGTCTGTAGCCGCTTTCATGCTGCAAAGCCAGAGACGCTCACTATCTGGCCCTGTACAGGAAGTGTGCCCACCTCTGCTCTGAGCAAGCACTGCTTTTCATTCATCTAGACCATCCTCTGTGGCCGGGAGGCTCCCCCAGGGTGGTTGGAGCCCACAGGCTTAGCCATCGCATGCCGTCTGACCTTGGTGGTGCTGTTAAAGGCTCGAGGTTTTGTCTAAGGAGCCCGCATGTGGGAACAGGAGTGAAAAGCCAAGCCCGCCTTGCAAGGGGCTGCAAGGGCCCTTTTTCGCACATGATTATCTAAATCACCTTCCTGCTCCTTCGAACCTCCCCCCCAAATTCACAATAAAGAATAGAAAGAAACAAACCAACCACCTTCAGCTTAAGTTCAAGCTCTAGAAGAAAAGTCCTGACAGCATCACTAACCTAGACGATAAAGGCACTAGAAACGGATCGAATGTGTTGTTTCTCAAAGTCGCCCACTAGCCCCCCAGCTGCAGCCCACCCGCTGGACGTGGGCTTCCAGCACTGCCCACCTGAACCCACGGGCCAATCTCGCACCACTAGAAGTAGGGCTCAGACGTGGCGTCGGGTGAGGGACACGCCCGGGGCCAGGCCTGCGGTACGTGTGATGCTGTCCCACCCAGAAGGCTGAGCGGAGTGACCGGGCCGTCCAGCCAACCTCCGGGACAGGGAATGGGGGTGAGGGCCAATTTAGGTGATGCTGGGAGGAAACGGGACCCTAGAGTGTGGGGCTGCCAGCGGGACAGTGGACGCACTGGCCTCAGCAAGCCACTGGCACGAAAAAGGTGAGGGGTGTCAGGAGCCGCATGTGTGCCCAAATTCTTATGTTGGAGCCCAAACCCCCAGGACCTCACAGTGTGACTGTATTTGGAGCTGGGCCTTCTAAGAGGTGATTAAGTTAAAATGAGGTCACTAGGGTGGATCCTGTTCCGGTGGGACTGGTGTCCACATAAGAAGAGGGGCTCAGACACAGGTCTGCACAGAGGGACGGCCACGTGAGTTCCAGGGGAGAAGACGGCCAAGCACACGCCGAGGAGAGAGGCCTCAGGAGGCACGGCCCCACTGACCCCGGGATCTCAGACCTCTAGCCTCCAGACTGCGAGACAACAGGTTTCTGTCGTTTAAGCCGCCTGGTCTGAGGTACCTCTTACCTGAGGCCCGAGCAGGGTGCACAGAGGCTGCCCCTGACCCTAAGAGGTTTCGGGACAAGGTGACAAAAACACAACGCGGGGACGTTATTTGGGCCCTTATTCTTACAAAACAGCTATAAAAAGACATTTCTGAAACGACTGGGAAATTTAAATATCAAGCAAATATTAAATAATATCAAGAAATTGTTAATTCTTTTGGGTGTACAAATGGCATTGTGGGTATTTAAGAAAATATTCTCTTTCAGGAGACATGTAAAGAGTATTTGGGATGGAATAGCATGAAGACTGGGATTTATTTTAAATAATCAGCAAAACATTCAGGGGTCAATGGAGCAGGTATGGCAAAAGGCTGGCAATTGCTGCATGCTGTTTTCTCTACTTTCATGGATGTCTGAAAATTCTCAAAATACTTTTTCAGTAAAATGAGCATTGCATCTCTCCTCTATCCTGCAGGGCTACCAGGACGGGGGGCTGGCTGCGCGTCCCTCCGTCCTGGGCAGAGGGAGACTGGGGTGGGCTTGTGAACCCCACAGGCCCCCCTGCTTCTTCCTCTGAGACCTCCTTGCTCCGGTGGCCAGCCTGCCACCCCTCCCCTGACGTCCCTCTATTATTTTACTGCCGGTGGCCGGGCTTCAGGTCCATCCTCACTCCTGCGTCTGGAGCCCCCAACGTGCCCACCCACTGAGTCTGAGCCCGCCTGCACGTCCCACACCCAGACCCCAGCGGGGCCTCGGAGGGTCAGGTGGTGGCGGCACTGCACCTCAAGCCCTGGCGGGGGGACCCAAGGCCTGGCGGCTGTCCTGGACCAGAGAGGCCCGGAGTGGCACACGCCCTCAGCTAAGCCACCTCCAGATGCTCCAGAGGCCCAGGCTCCCGAGTGACAAAGCTCAGGAGGAAGAGGGGACCACTGAACCCAACCACCGCGTCCCAGGGGTAGGGCACCCCCCAGAGCCTGCGACCCCCCTCCCCCCAGGGCTCCGGGTCTCAACGAGTCCCCGCATGAAGTCACCATGTGTGTGCGTCCCCTCTCTCTGCTTTACCGCCCGCGTGTGCCCGGTCCTACGCCATGAGCCCTGTGCCGCGAAGTGAGCGGGTCCCGCCACCTACCCCAGCCCCCCGCTCAGCCTCCACCAGGCCCACCAGGACCCTCTCTGGAACGATGGGGACTTCATTTCCATGAGGTGGGAAACTTCTAGAACAAGACGACAGACTTGTTGAGGAATGAGCGCTGGCAACCCCCTCCTCCCCCAAACAAATCAAGCTTCTTAGAAACGCTCGCGTCCTGATTGGTCGTCTGCGAGGACCAGACACAAGGCGGCAGCGTCCCGCGGCTAAGATGGCAATTCTGGACAAAACTGTAAACTGGGGCAAAGCTACCCATTAACTGAGCTTTCCCTGCAGACCGGGAAAAGTCCACTAATATTAAAATTTAACCCAAAGCTGCTACTCTAGGACGTGAACCCCATGCTGGGCGCCGGGCCCCCTGCCTGCAGCACCGTCTTACCGAAGCGCCCGATTCCGTCCGGGGCCAGGAACTGGGGAGCTCTTTCCTGACAGACAGGAGAAAAGGCGGTTGTCTTGAGCTCTACCACCTCCCCCGGGCCAGCCTGGGGGTCCCACACGGGACACCCCAAGTCCACGCCAGGGGGCGCACGGTGGGGTCTAAGGGCAGGAATTCCCATCGGGACCTTGACCTGTGACCCCACCTCATCCTCCTTCTCTTCCCTGCTTGCTCCGTGCCTCCCCCACCGCACCCCAAGCCCCTAGGCACTCGGCCACCAGAAGTCCCAGGGCTCGGCTCTCAGCCATGCTGAGACGAAATTACAAGCTGCAAAGAGAGCCTGGCGAGGACGGGAGTCGCACCAGTGACAAGCCCGGGGCCTCCATCTCTGTGCTCGGGGCCTGGAGAGGTCAGGCGGCCCAAGCATGGAATCCTCTCTGCAGCTGGGGCCGAGGGAACCCACGTGGGACGAAGGCCTGGGTCATCACGCGGGGGCCACTGCGGGATTGTTTCCCTCGGAGAAACGCTTACAAATCTGCAGGACATGCTGCACGGACGGCCGAGGGAGAGGCCGGGTCCTCAGAGCCCATGTCCCCCTGGGGTCTCCCCATCTCACTCGGCCCCCACCTGGACGCCTGCCTGGGGTGCACGGGCTGGGGGATCCAGGCGGAGGGTCAAGCTCCCCGGCTCTGCCCTGTGCTCGTCCATTGAGCCCGGGGGCCTGGAGGGAGCCTGGGACGGGGGGACAAGGCGGCCGCCCCACCTCGTCTGCCAGCACTGCCCCTCCTCACGCCAGGGTTCCACGGAGGCTCCATCTGACCCACGGCTCTGAACTGGGCCCTGCAGACCAGCAGGGCCAGGGCTTCCAGAAAGCAAGCTTCCAGCCTGCTCACCCTCTCTCTCCAGAGGAGGGGAGTGTGCAAGTGTATATGTGTGTGTGCATGTGTGAGAGCATGTAAATACGTGTGAGTGTGTGCCTATAAGTGTGAATAAGTATGTGAGGGTATGAGTGTGCCAGCAGGTGTGTGAGTATGTAAGTGCACACGTGTGAATGTGTAAGTATGTAAATATGTGAGACAGTGTGCACGAGTGTGATTATGTGTGTTTGTGTATTTTGTGTGCACGTGAATACTTGAACATGTATGTGTGTGCCTGAGTGTGCATGTGTGTGAATGTGTAAGTATGTAAATATTTGCATGTGTGCGCATGAGTGCACGCACCTGTGCTCCGGTGCAGTGAGGGGTAGTAATCGCCCAGATAGCCTGGTGCCCCTGGAACACGTGGGCACCAGGCGGCACCAGGCAGAGGCCTGGGGTCTCCTTCAGACTCAGCCCCAAGCACCCGCCCTCCCTGCCCTGGGAGGGGCCTGGGGGCCCAGGGTCGTCAGGCGACGCTTGCTTACTTCTTATCACACTGAGGCCAAAGAAGTGGGCTTCTCTGATGCCGGCCAGGTCGCATACCTGCTGGAAGAGCTCGTGCCCGGCGGCCTGCACCTGCGATAGAGATGGGAGGTGCTCAGGGCGCCGAGCAGGGTGACCCCTGGAAGAGGAGGGAGTCCAGAGGAGGGGCCACCGAGCCGGGCTGGTGGGCAGGGGGTCTGGCTCAGCGGGCTTCCCGCTCAGCAGGCGGGCTGCCTGTGAGAGGTGGGACCCTCATGAGGGTGGGGGTGGCGTGCCCAACCCCAGGACAGGAGGCTGCTCCCTCCAAGGACGGGGTGTGGGAGGCTCCGTGCCCCCAGGAACCCCACCGGGCTCTCTCCTCACCCTAAGCCAGCATCGCTAGGTGACTCCTGAAAGCGGGGCTGGCGTCTGGGCACCCCTGAAAGGGGCGTGTGCTGCAGGGGAGGCCCATGTCTCCCCACGCCCCACTTCTGCCACAGCAGCTGTCCTGCCCCACAGGGACCTCCTGCCAGGCTTCAGGGCCCAGGCCGAGCCCCAGCGCCGTCACCTCCCCGCCCCTCCCCGCTCCCACGCGGCCCCAGTCCTGGGTGTGCGTCCATGCCTGCACGAGTGAGGTCGCTCTTCCGTCGGTGTGTGTACACGGAAGGGCGGGCTCTCTCCCTCAACACAGCTATTAGCCAGTCGGCTTTCCATCATCCACAAATGCTTCATTACGCCTAAAAAGTTAACAACATCCTTATATCAGCCATCCCACACGTTGAAATTTCCAGTTGTCTCACAAACGTCAACGTCTTCATGCTTTGTTGATCTGAATCCAGACTCAAGGAAGGCTCCACCCCAGGACCCTTCCCCGGCCGTTGATTTGTTGGGCACACAGGGTCCTTTATCCCGTAGCCGACACACCTCTCTGGTGGGTCTGGTCCTCCGTCCTCTGTGCTTCCTGGGCTGGTGGTTGGTCCCCACAGGCCTACGTTGCCGCTGGCGCCCATGTCCGTGTGTGTGAGGCCGGCTGGTGGAGGCTGGGGTTCACCGAATGGAGACCCATTTACGGGGGCAGCTGAGGGGCTGGAGTGCGACGGCCCCGCGGCCCGGCTCCGGGCAGCCTGAGGACGCTGGTCGCAGGCTTCCCGGGGACGGGCGGAGCTCCTGTGACTCTGGGAGTCCCGCTTCTTAGTGGTCAGTGCCCGGGAGACCGGCCTTGTCATCGTCCATCTGGTTTGGTGAGGGACAATCCCTCCACCCGCGATGACGGTGACGCATATTCGCAGCAAGGCTTTTCCCAGTCCATGGCTTCCTAATGCTTGGTGTGAAGACGCACGCGGTACAGTTAAGTACGGGGTCCTCCCTCGCTGCTAGCCCACTGCACACACCCCGGAAGTAACTTGGCTTCGCTGGCTCCAAGTTGCAGGGCCAGGAGGGCGAGGCCGCAGGCGCTGGAGGCTGGCTCTGTGGGCCCCGTCGCAGCCGAGATCCACGTCTCCATCTAGAGGGTTCAGCTCTGCTCTGGCTGCACAGTCCTTCAGGAAGACCTTCCCGTGAATTTCACCGAGGAACCAGGCTCACGTAGGGCAGGGCCAATGCCCCAGCACCTCCCCTCCCCACCCCCCAGCCCCAAGTCCCCTTGCTGCACCGTCCCCGTGGCATAAGGCACCTCTAAGGACACAGTGAACCCCTGGAAAACCCATCGATCAGCTCCAGCATCTCATCGCTGGATGGGGACGCCGAGGCTTGGGGGCCTTGACTCCAGTACAGAAGTGTGTCTCTGAGCAGAGGAGAAATTCCCAGGACTCAGACAAGACATTCCCCGGAGCCATGGGGCATCACAGACCCCTTCCGCCCCCTCCCAAAGGCAGCCCCAAACCAGTCCTGCAGCGACCAGAGCTCTTCACCAAACCCCTCCCACTTCAAGTGCTGCGTTTTCATAAACCACAGTTAACCTTCAATGAGGTTACCCCCCTCCCCCAGGGGCCAGCCAACTTTCTAGGCGCTTTCCGTTGCCTCTCAACTCTACTAAGACAGGCAGACAAGGTGAGAGTAGGAAGGAAAGACAGACACAGAGATTCCATCTTCCTCTGATTGGGCCCTAGACAGCCCGAGCATCCGTGATGGCTGAACACATGAGATAGACATTTCCACGTGGACGTTAGCTTCCCGAGTTCTCCGTCCCCCTCCCACCCTGCCCCCCGCGTTCCCAGAAAGGAGATGCAGAAACAGGAACTTATTTCTCACAGTCAGCAACGTCCATCAGGAACACTCCCTTCACGGGCCAAATGGGAGGGCTGACCCCTCCCCGGCACGCCACCAAGACGGGGCCTGGGGCTCCAGAGCACAGGAGCCCGTGGCCTGTCCAGCTCTGCTGCCCTGGCTCTGCTCCCCTGCGGGCAGGGGGCTACACCTGCAGCGAGAGCACAGACGGGCTCTGGAACCAGGCAGCCTGGGCTGCAGCCCCAACTTGGCACCAAGTGCTCGCCAACCCTGGGCCTCAGTGCCCCCGTCTGTGAGATCAGACCAACAGGGGGCAGGGCCCTGGCTGCGCGTGGAGAGGGCTAAGGGAGGGGGCAGAGCCGGACATGCGGGGGCACCGGTTAGCACAGGAGGGGCTGCTCTGGGCCGAGATGGGGAAGAGAGGCCTCGACCTCAGCTCAGACACGCCCGGAAGGGCCACTGCAACCGAGCTCCAGAGACCGCCTGGCACCGGAGGACTCAGGCCACTTCATTTCCTCTCGGGCAACTGGAATGAGGTGGAAAGACGTCAAAATCCCCGCTGGAAGCGACCTGGTCCTGCACTGACCCACTAGACGCCCCGTGTCCCGAGGGCCGGAGCTGGGGCGCAGGCAGCCCGCGGTGCAGGCTCTGAGTCGCCGCGGGGCACAGCGGCGGGCCCACAACACGGCCGGGTTGTCCGGTGTGTCCCCGCGGGTGCTTGTGCTCAGGCCAGGCCCCGCGCACCCCTACAGCTGCTGTAAAGAGACGGGGGCTCCCCTCCCCGGCTCACCGTACCCCTGCTCCCCGCGAAGTCCCATCGGGGAGGGTCCCTGCGGGGCCAGGAGTCCCTGTGCGGAGCCAGTGTGCAGCCCCCCCCCTCATTCCGGGCTCTCCTTCACAGGGAGGGAGGAGCAGGCGGGGCCGGGTCTGCGGGGCACCTGTGTCAGCGGTGCTGGCTGACACAGGTCACCCTGAAGACATCTGCGTGACAACCGCTGTCCCTGGGGTGGCCGGGGGCCGGGGAAAGGCGGTAAAGGCGAGCTTCGTCCCCAGGGGTGCACTGGTGCTCGCAGACAAAGTGTCATTCAGAGTCAGGCACACGCCACCTCTGTGATGAGGCTTCTTAGCTAATGGCTCTGACTTCAAACAGCTGCCTTGTCTGGTGGGAGTTTGCAGGAGTCACATGCTTCCTAAAGAGAGCCTCCATCCTGTACCTGCGCCTGGGTGTCATCCTGCGTGTGGAGTGAATCCATGGATTCCTAAGCGATAATTCACATCTCCCCTGAAAGGACAACCTGAGTCACGTGGCCACCAGGTAGAGGCCAAGCAGGGTCTCTCACGGACACTGTCGAGCGAACCCCTGCTCCGCTGTCCCCCAGCCCAGCGCTTAGGGGCTGCCCTTCCCAGGGAAGGCGGGAGCCACCTTCTTGGGAGGACAGACTCGCGGTCTCGCCCCTCCAGGCAGGACCTCACGGTCACCCGCAGACAAGGTGTGGGCGGCCTGACTCCCGTCTGCCAGGTCAGAATCTGGTTCCCTCAGCAGCTTTAGTGTTTATTCCAGGCCGAGGACGCAGCTGCCCTCAGATCCACCCCCGCCCGGGTCACGGGAAGAGGCTCCAGAAGGGATGGGCCCCTCGGAACAAAATCAGCCCACGCGGGCCCCGGACGCTGCGGACTGTGTCTGGCCTGGGCCACAGCCGGGGGCTACAGACCGAGGGACACACACTGTGTAAAGGTGGCCAGAGCCAGCGTCCGTTTCTCTAAGCTGGGGGGCAGTGGTGTGATTAGAACACAGTGTGGGCCCAGAGGGCAGGCCCGCCAGCACACTGGCCCCATGTGGTCCCCACGGCCACCCCTCACACAGGGCCTGGCTCACCCCATGGCCCCTGCTGTCCCCCTGCTGTCGCCCACCCGGCTCTCCTCCGCGCTCACCCCCACGACCAGCCGCAGCCGTTCCCGCGTGGGGAGCAGCACCAGGACGTCCCTGTGCTCCGAGGGCATCTCGCCGTCCCGGGGCCACTTCCGCCAGCCGCACATGGGGTCTCAGGACCAGGAGCCCTCCATCCCCTCCTGCGGGAGAGAACTCGTCAGGGGCGCGGCACCGGAGGGACAGGACCACGTGTCACCACGTGTCCCGTGGGCCCTCTTCCACCGGCCGGACACAGGTGCGGCCCTGCACCCCCAGACTCACCCAGCTCCGGGCTTCCTGGGACAGGCACCCTGCTGCGCTCCAGGCTGGGAAGCCGCCCGCGGTGGAGCCCGGCCAAGGTCCAGGGTCATAAATAGCCGGCTACGTGCAGGTCGATTGGAATGCAAATAAACAACGCGCCAGGCTGGCACCGCCCGGTTCCAGCTAAGCCAGCTCCCCCATGTACCACCTTCTCCTTTTCAGGGACCGAGCGTAGGGCCACCCGAGGCCAATGGCACAGACCCCGGAACGAGGGCTGCCGTGGAGGGCACTGGAGGAGCTGGAGCTCGCCCAGGTCCCCACTGCAGCCCCTCCCGCTCGCGTCTGGAAACGAATCCCGAGGTAGTAGACAAGGTAGCAGACACTGGTCCCCAAACACGGTCTCCCTGAAGGCCCGCTCTGATCCCTTCGGGCCGAGGTCACAGCCTCCTGCCAGGCCCTGAGCCGGTGAACTGCTGAGCTCATGAGCTCTGACCCGCGGGGAGGAGCAGTGCCAAAGGGCGGGGCCCCTGGAGCCCCCTGAATGCGGTTTCTGCTCCCACAGGCCGGCCGGCACCCCCATGTTTCCACTACAGGGTGAGCCTGGAAGGGTCCCGAGCTGTCCCCCTTTGAGAGGGACTCCAAGAGGCTTTTATTTGGCAAACACAGGAAGCTCCTCGAGGGGCAGCTGGGCAGGTCCTAGGGAATTCCGTTCCCGCTGTCCCTACGTCTGGCCCTATGGGGTTGGAAGGTGGGGAACACAATGGAGAGAAGGAAACCTCTTCCCGGCTCTATCTGCCTTTGATTCCCGCCCAGCTGTACGGGTCACACGTGAATCTGAAGAGGCTGCCGCCCTATCTTTTTCTCTCCAGGGTGAATGCAAAATTATTCTCTTCCGAGATGTGTGTGTCCTTTTTACTGCCAACTGAATGATTTTTAAAATGGCCAAAGAGCCTGAAAACAGATGCCATATCCCGTGATCCCCTGCACGTGCACCCTGGTTGCTCGATTCACTGGCCGAGATGTCCTGTGACCCACTGACGAGAGGTCCCTGGCGCTCCTGCTGTAAGGAGCAAACAGGGAGAACGTGAGGTGACCGGGCAGCTGCACAAAGCGTGGGCACACACACACACACACACACACACACACACACACACACACAGGAACCCCGAGGTGGTGGACGGAGGGACACGGAAGTGGGGCTTCTCCCGAGGAAGGTGCCAGGGACGGACGTCAGCCCCCGCTGGGCAGTCAATGATCCACAGCTGAGATGCTCTGCCCCAGGTTTGCTCCTCTGACCAGCACTGGGTGACGGTGCCTCACTTGTCTGTTCGGTGCTGGCCGTGTCGTAGGTGACAGTTGGCAAAGGAGCTCCAAACACCTCCAGTGACGAAAAGGAAAAGAAAGGCTGCTTCTTGTTGATAAATGCTCCACCTTGCATCACGTTTCAGGTATCAGGGCAGTGGGTGCACTTCCTGGAGAGGCTGCAGAGGGTCTGCACCAGGTGCCCCAGGGCCCCCTCCCACCAGCCAGTGACCCCTGTCCTCTGGCTTCTCAGGAAGGTGGGAGTGAAATAAACACACTTCAAACACTCGTGTCTTCAGCAAACATCATTCTCAATGGTGAAAAACCGAAAGCATTTCCTTTAAGATCAGGAGCAAGACAAGGTTGTCCACTCTCACCACCCTTATTCAACACAGTTTTGGAAGTCCCAGCCACAGCAATCAGAGAAGAAAAAGAAGTAAAAGGAATACAAATTGGAAAAGAAGAAGTAAAACTGTCACTGTTTGCAGATGACATGATACTATACATAGAGAATCCTAAAGATGCCACCAGAAAACGACTGGAGCTAATCGATGTATTTGGTAAAGTTGCAGGATACAAAATTAATGCACAGAAATCTCTTGCATTCCTATACACTAACAATGAAAGATCAGAAAGAGAAATTAAGGAAACAATCCCATTCACCATTGCAACAAAAAGAATAAAATACCTAGGAATAAACCTACCTAAGGAGGTAAAAGACCTATACTCAGAAAACTATAAGACACTGATGAAAGAAATCAAAGATGACACAAACAGATGGAGAGATATACCATGTTCTTGGATTGGAAGAATCAATATTGTGAAAATGACTATACTACCCAAAGCAATCTACAGATCCAATGCAATCCCTATCAAATTACCAATGGCATTTTTTACAGAACTAGAACAAAAAATCTTAAAATTTGTATGGAGACACAAAAGACCCCAAAGAGCCAAAGCAATCTTGAGGGAAAAAAACGGAGCTGGAGGAATCAGACTCCCTGACTTCAGACTACTACAAAGCTACAGTAATCAAGACAGTATGGTACTGGCACAGAAACAGAAATATAGATCAGTGGAACAGGATAGAAAGCCCAGAGATAAACCCACACACCTATGGTCAACTAATCTATAACAAAGGAGTCAAGGATATACAATGGAGAAAAGACAGTCTCTTCAATAAGTGGTGCTGGGAAAACTGTACAGCTACACGTAAAAGAATGACATTAGAACACTCCCTAACACCATACGTGAAAATAAACTCAAAATGGATTAAAGACCTAAATGTAAGACTGGACACTATAAAACTCTTAGAGGAAAACATAGGCAGAACTCTCTATGACATAAATCACAGCAAGATTTTTTTTGACCCACCTCCTAGAGTAATGGAAATAAAAACAAAAATAAACAAATGGGACCTAATGAAACTTAAAAGCTTTTGCACAGCAAAGGAAACTATAAACAAGACGAGAAGACAACCCTCAGAATGGGAGAAAATATTTGCTAACGAATCAACAGACAAAGGGTTAATCTCCAAAATATATAAACAGCTCATGCAGCTCAATATTAAAAAAACAAACAACCCAATCCAAAAATGGGCAGAAGACCTAAATAGACATTTCTCCAAAGAAGACGTGCAGATGGCCAAGAGGCACATGAAAAGCAGCTCAACATCACTAATTATTAGAGAAATGCAAATCAAAAACTACAATGAGGTATCACCTCACACCAGTTAGAATGGGCATCATCAGAAAATCTACAAACAACAAATGCTGGAGAGGGTGTGGAGAAAAGGGAACCCTCTTGCACTGTTGGTGGGAATGTAAATTGATACAGCCACTATGGAGAACAGTATGGAGGTTCCTTACAAAACTAAAAATAGAACTACCATATGACCCAGCAATCCCACTACTGGGCATATACCCTGAGAAAACCATACTTCAAAAAGACACATGCACCCCAATGTTCATGGCAGCTCTATTTACAATAGCCAGGTCATGGAAGCAACCTAAATGCCCATCGACAGACGAATGGATAAAGAAGATGTGGTACATATATAGAATGGAATATTACTCAGCCATAAAAAGGAACGAAATTGCGTCATTTGTAGAGACGTGGATGGAGCTAGAGGCTGTCATACAGAGTGAAGTAAGTCAGACAGAGAAAAACAAAAATTGTATATTAACGCATATATGTGGAACCTAGAAAAATGGTACAGATGATCCGGTTTGCAGGGCAGAAAGTGACAGAGATGTAGAGAACAAACGTATGGACACCAAGGGGGGAAAGCAGTGGGTTGATGGTGGTGGGATGAATTGGGAGATTGGGATTGACATGTATACACCAATAGGTATAAAATAGATAACTAATAAGAACCTGCTGTATTAAAAAAATAAAATGAAATTCAAAACAAAAAACCACTCACGTCTTCTGAGCTGGGTGGGTGCTCAGGTGGGAAGCGGCCACCTGCTGAGGGTCTGTGGTTCCGGGTCTGGGGGGAGGGCCACCCCTGCACTGGGCCCTCCTGAGGGCCGCTGCCCCGGGATCCCTTCTCTGTGCAGCCTGCCTTTCTCTGGATGATGGTCTTTGTCCTCTAGCATGAGATGGACCTGCCAAGAATGTTCTAGAAATGAAGCTTCTGAACCATAAGCCCATAAAGAACAGGTGTCACAAAACAACGCAGGAAAACCATTCAGCAATAGAAGGGAGCAGAGCACTGGTACGTGGACAAACGTCAAACAGTCACGCGACCCAAAGAGCACATCTTACATGATTCCATGGAATGTCCAGAAGGGGCAACATCCACAGAGGCAGGAAGCAGGTGCGCGACGCCTGGGGGGAGGAGCTGCACACGGCGTGGGGACGTGCCACAGCAGACGGTGGAGGCTGCACAGTCCTCAGTTTACCAAAACTCACTCAGTTGTTCACTGAAAATGAATGTATTTTACAGTATGTAAATCCTGCCTCAATAAGGCTACTAAAATACATGTTATAAAATAGCAGAAAACCACAAAAAGTCATCAATCGATGGCACGGAATGCAATGCAACCATGTGCCGGAAATGCCCCTTCCAGCAGGTGTGTGTGTGTGTGTGTGTGCACCGCGTGTGTGAGTGTGCACACGGGCGTGTGCGCGTGCGAGTGCCCTGACGACAGGCTCTCCTGCACCGTCAGTACCGCGTGTGGACCCTTCCCCGTGTGCCTCGCCTGCCCTTTACGGAGCCGGTCCTGATGGTCGCAATGGCCCATTTCAGGGACAGGGGCTCTGAGTTCAGGGGTCGGGCTGCTTAGTTAGCGGTCGGGGGAGGGGGCCCGCCTGCCTCCTGCCCCACAGCTACGCCCACGTGCGCTTTGCCCACTCCCTCTGGTGCGCCTCCGGCCTGACCCATCCCGCGTCCAGTGAAGAGCCCAGCCCAGCCCAGCCGCCCTGGGCCGTTCTCACACCGCTTCTTAAAGTGCTTCTTTTATTCTCGCCTTTCCTGAAAAGGCGGTTGGCCAGATGCAGCGTATTTTGCTCATTTTATCCGTAGGGAGCGTGAGGCACAGAGAAGCCAAGTGCTGTGCAGGGCCCCTGACTACAGCGTCTCTAAGACGCCCCCAGAGTCACGTGACAAGCGCTCATTCTCATGGACACGTCCAGGGTGACTCCCACACTCAGGAATGACAGACGTCAGCGTTTGGGGAAGCGCAGGGGTCTGACTGCCGCCGGGAGTTGCAGGTGGGTGCGGAGTGCTGGGGGGTCCCCGCTGAGGACCCCTCACAGCGCCAGCCTGGTGACGGAGACACTGGACGGGTCCCCCCGCGGGTGTCCAGGGCCCGGGTGCCTGTGGGGCTGAGAAGAGTCGGCCCAGAGGAGAGGCTAGGCGGCTGGAGCGCTGCCTGCTGCCCACGCGGGCGGGCCGTGCTGCGTCTGCCGCCCGCTCCATCTCTTGACCTCAATTAAAACCCAGGGCCCAAGAGCAGGGTGCGGGGCAGCGTGCAAGCCCATCGCCCGCCCCTTCGGTGCACCAGCTGCTTTTCCTCCAGTTGACCTCTGGCCAGAGTTCCAAAGCGACGCCCTGCAGGGAGTAGCTCCTGGCGAACTCCTCATTTCCCAACAGCAAGCGCTGGCACCCCCCCACCCTGCCACACAGTTGGAAGCAGGGCTCCTGGGCTCAGCTGCCACCCACAGGCCTCACACGGCACATCGCAGAGCGCCTCCGGGCCCTACTCTCAGGCTAAGATCCAGGGACACGATGGTGACAGACAAGGAAAGGAAAGGGGCCGAGGGACCGCGTTAGCGGACACAGTGGGACGAGGGCCGAGCCCACCACAGCTACAGGAGCACCAGGCCCCCGGCCCCTGGGGAGGGACCTCCCAGCACACACCGGAGACTGCTGCCCCCAGGCTGTGCTCCGATGTCCCTCTCACGCAACTCTCTAAAACCAAGCCACCCAGTAACTCGCCCTGGCACCGCAGCTCCTGCCCGGTTCCCCAGTCCAGCCGGGGAGCTGCTGTGAGCGAGGGGACCTGCTTCTGGGCTCACTCCCTGGGCCCTGATGCCAGTGCGACAAAGCTCCCGAGTCAACTGCCCATTTGTGGGACACTTGCGTTTCTAGTGTCCACGCAGCTCTCAGGAAGAGGGGGCACAAAAACGAGGACTTGGGGCAGAGAAGCGTATCTCAAGGATGTGTGCCTTTTGCGTGTGTTCTAACAGAACACACGCAATGGTTTCTATTTCAGAAAAATGAATCATAGCAAACAAAATTCTATGAAGTCAGAAAATTAGCCAACCTAGTTGAATAAGAAATTAAATAAATAAATTAACCCGAACAGTAAAGGCATCTGAGAAGCACGGCGGGAAGGACAGTGAAACCGTCAGATCATGGGAGGGGCTGCCCTGTCCCTGAGTCCCTGGGCACAGAGATGGATCTGGAAGAATCTGCTTAGCCATGGGAACACGTAGGGGCCGACCGTGTGGGGCGTGGACATGGCTGGGGCCCGTTTGGGTCCCGGAGTTCGGGGTCAGCAGGTCTGGACGCCCATACTAGGATGGGGGCTGGCAGCAGGAAGTCCGCCGGCGCCCGGCCCCCAGGGGGACACACTGGGGGGCAGCAGAGTGAAACACCTCTTTTCCGTGAAACCCGAGCCCTTCCCAGTCTTTAATATAAATCAACTCGTGTTACGTGTGACACTTTATTTTCAAGACTCCCCAAGCCAAGGTCTCCCACACTTGCCCTGAAGCCTTGTGGAGGGCATGAGGGCAGGGGGTGCCCGGGAACCTTCCCCCCCAAGCAGCAGGTGAGAAGGGGGCCAGCCGGCAGCCCCAGAAAGGACTATGGTGGCTGGTGAGGTCAGCTGGCTCACGTGTTCAGTTAGCCTTGGCAAGATTTGAAGGAAACTTCTATTTCAGGTCCCTGCTTCTTCCCCCGGGAAACAGCCTGTCCCAGGACCACCAGCCCCTACGGACATCAGATTAAAACAAGCCCGTCACACTGCAGCTGCCACCATCACCGGGCCCGGAATGGAGCTGAGTAGGAAATATCGGAGCGACGCGTGTAGCAAAGATTCCATAAATCTGCACCCGGGGCTGGGCCGCACGCTGCGTTTGTGCTTCACGAGTGTGAAAACCTCATAACCCCTGGATTAAGAAAGCCCAAGGGAGCAAACGCTCACAACATGCCCCTGAACGCGCTGCCCCTTCCCGTCGGTTGCAGGAGGACAAAGCCCGTAGGAAGGGGGAGCGTGGGTGGAGGTGTGGGTGGTGCCCCGCATCAGCAAGGCCCCCCCGAAACAGACTGCGCTTGTCCCAGCCCCAAGAACCCATCCACGCCCCCCGCCCCCAGGAAACGCTCCCCCCCCCACAGGAGCCACCCCCTCCCTCTGCGTCAGTCCCAGCTCGAGTCACGAGTCACTGTGCCCTTTAGATCAGGACAGCGCACAGCCCTGCAGAAACAAAGCAGCCTCCGGGGCCCCAGCTCTGCAAGGCAGAGGGACACAGGGTCTCGAAGCTGAGAGGCAGCCCCTGGGGCCAGAGCCTCGTTTCTCCCCGTCTGAGGGGGAGCAGGGCCCCTGCGACGAGGTGGTGCCCACCACAAGGTCGAGGCGAGCTCACTCCTGCCAAGGGCTTGAGTCCACGGAAAGAAGGAGGTGCGAGCAGCCCCATGAGATTACACCTCCGCGGCGCCCACCTCCGTCACAGGGCTGACTTGGGGGACGGTCACCCTCCAGCAGAGACCACGGCCACGCGCTTATCACGCGCAGGCGGGGCTGCAGAGCCGCCTCTGATCTTAGGGGGCTGGATGCTAGGGCTGGGAGTGAGGCCACAGCTAAGGTCCCACTGGGCAGGGGGCTGGGGACGGGGCCCTGTCCTCCCAGGACCGACGCACACACGGCTGTGGTCAGCGGGTGCCTGTGAATGAACGCAGGAAAACCCGCGTGTCGGGGAAAGCCTGTGGGGTCCAGGGGGCCGGCAGGTGTGGGCTCCGAGGCTGGGCGGGGTGCTGAGGAAGCTGATGTGAGGCGGAGGCAGGAAGCCTGTCCTGGAGGACGCTTGTCATTTGCAGTGACTCCAGCGAAGGTTTCGAGTCTTCTGTAGAGAACAAGGGACGGGTGGCCTGGCCCTAAAGACCATGACAACGGGGTGTGGGAAATGCAGGGGGGCTGCAGCTGCTCCAGCAAACCTGCTCCGTGACCTTCCATGGCTCCCAGCCGCCCAGCGCCCCTCCACCTCCAGACACCACCTCCCCAGAACAGCGTATCACTCGAAGTCTCCACCTGGCGGGGTGGATGGGGGTAACTTTGAACATCAGGTAGAATGTAAAGGTCACATCAGTCAAGAAAGGAGGGCTCCCTGCCGTTCGGGGTGAACCTCGCCCCCAGCCGGGGCCGCAGTCCTGGATGCAGCCCGTCCCGGCGTGCTCACTGTGCCCTCCTGCCATCCTCCCCAAACCCCCACCTCCTGCTCAGGCCCCGGCCGCAGCCCCACCCCCAGTCTTCCTGCAGCTGCCTCGTACCTCCCCTCCCCCCCCCAAGCTGGGACTGTGTTATTTCAGGGGAGCGGGTGCTGGGGGGACTGCCCGTGCCAGCATCCCTGGTCACGGTCCCCTGAGCCGCCCTGGAGCACATCCCCAGCCCCATTTTCCATCCCACCCCTGCATTCCCACCACTGATTTGGGTCTCAGCTCACCTCTCACTGTGAGAGCTGCTTCCCAGAGCGCTGGATACGCACACCAGCGGGGCTCCTGCCAGGAAACAAGGCGGGGAACCCTAAGCTCAACCCCTCTGAGGCACAGAACGGGAGAGCTGGGGGCCGGCGCGGGGGGAGAGGTCCTGAGGCCCTCAGTTACTTTCCCTCTAATGTCAGCTCTCCTCAGGTCACGTCACTTAAAGGGGTGAAGCAAGACACTGTCCTCGTACCCCCTCCATTTTGGTAGGGTCTCCCCTGTGGATGGTGGCCCCGTCACCCTCTGGGGCCCTCCACCCCTCCTGCACAGGGCTTTAAATTGTGCACCCAGAGCACAGACTTGGAAATTCGGAACGGGGCAGGGAGCGTGGGTCACAAACAGACAGAGGGTGTTGGCGGTGGACAGAATTTGGTGTTTGCAGAAACCGCCCCCGCCGCCGCAGGACGGCAGGGCTGGGGTGTCCCTGGGGAGAGCTGGCTCTGAGTCACGCTGATGGGCCCCCTCATCCTATGACAAGCTGGGGGCAAGGACATCCTTGTTCCCATTGCAGGGGTGAGAGCACTGAGGCTGGAGGAGCCGGGTGCTTGTCCAAAGGCTGCAGCTGTTACTTGGTGGGGCAAACGGGGGCTGTTCCAGCTGCCACCCTCCTGTCGCTGTCACCAGCTCCGTGAGGACGGCAGAGGACCCCTGGGGTCGCCCTGCATCCACCCTCAGTCTTGCTCTGGGGCGGCCCAGGATGGGAGGAGGGAGTGCAGGAAAGGACAGGACTCAGCCAGTTACTGCAGCTGGGCAGAGGCCCGGGCCCCACCCCCAGCTCCCATTTCCCCCTTCTGCCCAGAGAGCAGCTTCTTAGATCTCCCTCCCTGCCAGCCTCCTCTCTGTGCTGAACTTGCCATGACTGTGAACTTAGGAATTAGAGCCCCCCTGCCCCCGGCAGGCCCAGAAGAACGAAGTTAGCTGTGCACAGGCGGCAGTTGGCCCGACCGTGTGGCGCAGAGGACAGGGCTTTGGGGAGCAGCTTAGCAGCCACGCTCGCAGCCCCGGCCAGCGGACGGCCGTGCACACGGCTCAGCTGCAGGAGCTCCTGCCGGCGACCCCGTCTAGCAAAGCTTACCACTTCCAAACTGTGAGTGATCCAAACCACGGTGCCTGTGATGTATTTGTCTGCTGCTGGGTGACTCGTTTCCGCCCCTCGAGGCCTGCCTGCCAGCTCTGCTGGGTAAGCGCCTGCCCTCGCTGGGAGCCCACGCTGCCCCACTGCTCTGACGCACAGGGACACTGGAGCTGCAGCTCAGCAGAAAATACGCTTTGGAAAGTACAGTGGATTTTGGCAAAAGGCTGTCCAGGTGCCAGGGCCACACGCTGGGGCTGTCTCCCCTGGGAGGCCGCGCGGGGCAGGGAAGGTGCTGACACCGGCGCCAGGCTGCGGGTTCCACCCTGGACTGGCCACCGGCAGCGGGGTGACGTGGGGAGGGGTCCCCAAGTCCCCGCGCCTCCGCAGATCCTGTGCTAAGCGACCTGGTGGGCGCGGGGCAGCAGAGCGAGGTGGGGACGGCCCATCCCACGCGGAAGGGGTGTGCAGCTGACACTCGCCGTGGACGGCGAAAGGAAAGCAGACCTGTTCAGTGTGTTTTATTGCTGCTTTTGAATCCTCTACACACGGGGCAGCGCGTCTCACCTGCGCTGGCGAGACCCGCCCAAGGCCTCTGAGGGTCCCGTGCGGGCTGCGGAGACCCAAACGCAGACCCGGCCACAGCGGCCCTGATCATCTGAAAGCAGGACTCTGCCCTGAAACAAGCGTGAGGACCTCGGCAAAGACGGAAGGTTGCAGGACACACAGTGCCGGCCGGGTGGAGCGGGGCAAGTCACCCCCATGCTTGGCGGGATCCATCCCTTCCTTTATCTGGGAGGCGTCTGCTGAGCCCACAGACGAGCTGCCAGGTGCCGCCCGAGTCCCTGGGAAACAAAACAGCCTCTCAGCCACGGCGCTCCGGCCCTGCTGCCCTCTGCTCTGGACAGCAGGCTTGGGAGCGGCCTGGTTTCTTGCTTCTCCCACCCCAAGTCCAGAGCGTAGCAAATCCTCACGGTTTTATCATCAAACCACCCCAGCACCTTCCGGCCACGCCCCCCCCCCTCCACTGCCTGGTCCACACCCCTCTCATCTTTAGCCTGGACTACCGCAGGGGCTCCCAAAGTCTCCTCTCTCAGCCCCCAGCCCTGCGCTCTTAACATCTCGGCCCCAAATTCTTGCTAAAACACTGGGCAGATCACGCACTCCAGCTCAAAGCCCGAGAACGGCGCATACCTCCCACCAAGGAGAGACCGGAGTCCTGAAAGTTACCTCGGCCTTCAAGCCCCTGGATCTTTGCGTGTGTCCCCTTCAGAATTCAAGGCCGTGGCCATCACACGCCCCCCTCCTTGAGAACTCAAGGTCATGGCCATCCGGTCATCCCACATACCCCCCTTTCTCCTGGCCTGAAGAGAAGCCCTGTCAATGGCGGTGGACCAGTGCACTTGGTATTACACTTGGCCATGACCAACCCTAAGCAGAAATGTCACTGTAGACTTTGACAAGGATCCTTCCAAGTTTATAGGTCTGTTTGACTTTTACAGGGTGGCTCAGATTTCCTGGACCAACCCCAAGGGTTCCACCTGCTCGAGGTCACAGCAGTGCCCAAGAAATGTAAACCAAGATGGACTCAGAGTCTTTTCTCAGAACCTCCAATGGGTTCTCAGGTCTGGAGAAGCACACCGGGGCATTCAGAGGCCAAAAGGTCTTTGGAAGTCTTTGGAGATGCTGTTAATGGCACGTGTTGGGAGTGGAATTCACGTAATCTGGACCCTCCCTCATGATGAGACTCTCGGAACAGCCACCTAAAGTGTGGCTCTTCCAGCACTTTCTGCTTCTTCACTTAGGAAGCTGAGTTCTGGGGCTGGGGGATCCAACAGATGAGCTCCTTTTGTTGGCGGCTGGAGTGAAACGAGGGTGTTGTCTCAAGTGTCATGTGCCATGACCCCAGTGCCCCTCGTTCAGTGTAAGAGGCGTGTGTGCTCTACAGACGCGTGTCCTCACCAGCCACTTGCCGGCAGGGGACCTTGGCGAGCTAGCTAACTCCTCCCAGTCAGGAGCCCTTGAATCCCCTCCCTGCTCAGCAAAGCCTGACCTTCGCCTGTCACCTCCTCCTGCCCCTTCTCAGCAAGGTTCCACCTCCGGGGAGCCTGGCTGAGACCTTACATGTGCACTTTCATATTTTCTTTAAATATAATGCATTTTACATTTCACTTCTGTATCTTATATTTACACTTTAAACTTTTCCAAATGCTTTTATATACACCATCCCATAAGACAAAAAGGCTCACCTTACTTCCATTTTACAGTTGGAGGAAACTGAGGTCCAAAAGGGACAAGAGAAGCGCCCAGGAACAGAACCAATCACTGAGACCAGAACCGAGATACCCGGCCAGTGCTGCGTTCACCCTGCCTCCACAGGGATAGCAAGGCCAGGGGCCTCCCCGCCCGGATGCCCGGGCAGGTCCTCCGTGTGTTCTGAGGGGCCTTGGCTCGTTCTGGACCAGAGAAGTCCTGGGTGCAGACCTCCCCGAGGTGCACAAAGGGGCAGAGCCTCCCCAGCCCCTGCAGCAGGAAGTGAGGCGTCCTGCAATTCCAGAGAGAATTAACACGACTACTCTAGTGAAAGGGGAGGGTGGCTGCTTTTTCTCGACTTAACGTTATGAATTTACAAACCAGGGGTGGAAACTGATAGACGGGGTACTGAGTAGCAAGAAAACCGCAGACCGAGCTCCCGCACGCCTGCAGCACGCCAGGCACACGGCACAGCGACGCCCGCGTCAGCCCCTCCCTGCCGGATGATGCCCGGAGGGACCCTTCCGCGAGGCAGCGGCGCCCCCTGCTGAGAGCTGAGGGCCAGCTCTGAGGGGCGCTGGGACTGCAGCGCCGATCTGTCGACGGCTGAGAAATGGAACGAAAGCCTGAGCTGGGCTTTCTAGCTGCTGGGAGCCCACAGCTAGGAAAGCACGGTACTGAGGAAAGGCTGAGCCTCAGGCCAGACCGGCCCAAGCTCCCACCGACTTCGGGCCCCTTCCCCTGGCCGCCAGGACACTGGGCCCGTGCAGGCAGGCTGGCCACAGACGGGGCGCCCAGCCCGCCGGGCTCGCGGCTCCGACGCCCGGCTCTTCTGTTCGTCCTCCCTCTGCTGAGGGTGTGCGGGTCCTGACACGTGTCATCTGGAGCCTCAGAGCACCCAGCACCCGGCCCCTGCAGCAGCCCCGGCCCAGCGGAGAAGCCGCGCCTGGTGCCTGCTTTCGGGAGACCAGGGAAGAGCCACGGCGGGAGCCTCTGCATAGCGAGCGTCTTCAAAGACGTTATTGATCCAAGTTGCTGTTAATGGCAAAGAATCAAGAACGATTTCAAATACACACCAACTTCAAACCAACAGCATCAAACCAACAGTTACAGTTTGAAACACACACCATTATTCATGAAACGGCGCTGGTTTAAGGGCAAAGCCGTGGTGGGCGGGAAATGGCCGGTGTGGTGACCAGATATCCGAAGCCAACAGCCCGATCCTATTTCCCAGGGCGCAGGAATGGTTTTTCCAAACCCTGGGTATTTTCCGAGGGCGCTCCATGTCCGGGCGGGACACAGACACCCACCCCAGAGCCCGGTCTCAGGGTCCAGCACCAATAAGCGTCCTCTCTTTCCAGAACCCGAAGGAAGAATCCCGATGGCAAACCCCCTCGAAGCTGAGAGAGAGCCACTCAGACCTAAGGTGCATCTGGGTGAGGGACGCTTGCTCTGGGGGAAGAGGCGCCCTGAGAGGAGGAAAGGGAGGCCTCAGGGTGGCAGAGCGTCCGGGGGGCCGGGGGAGCACCCCTATCAGGGACCAGTTTATCTGGTTCACTAATCACCTGGCAAGACTCTGGGAGAGGCGCAGATGCTGGGAAGATGGACAGATGCCCGAGTGGGGGGCTCCAGCACCGAGATGAGTGGGCGTCCACTCCGCCGGTGGGGCCTCATGTGCCCCGAGGACGTGCCCAGGCCGCACGGGGCAGGCCTGATGCTGTGCGGACCCCGGGCGGCGGGGGGCGTGCCCTGGTGGGTGCGGGGAGTGGTTGCCGCCTGCGAGCTTCCCAGACCTTACCGAGCAACACCTGGCAGACCTTCCTCAGGTGACGGGAGCAGGGAGGGGGAGGGGCTGCTCTCGCCTGCGGCCCTGATCCTGCTGCGGGCGAGCGCTGCCCAATGCTCCCTCTGCCTGGCGGGTGAGTACTGGGCTCCCGCGCCCAGGACACAGAGGTCCCCAGACGGGGGAGGGTCCAGGGCCCAACCCCACGGAGCAGTGACCTGAGGCCCGCCGCGGGGGACACCTCCTGGGGAAGCAGAGCCTTCCTACACGGGGGGCCCGAAGGGTCTCCACCACCTTTCATCTTGCACCCAGCACGTGGCCTGCGAGGTCGCTGGGAGGGGTTCGGCAAGCGGCCTGGTGCCCCCGCCCCGAGTCCCAGCCCCTGCCTGCCGGCCCCCAGGGCTGTGCCGGCTCGTGGACCACGGCCTCGGAGGAACACGTTTCACCTGTGATCGGGGTCACACACGCGTGTCGGCCCGGAGGAAGCGCGAGGCCTCCAGCGGACGCCCCACGGTGGAGGCGGCCATCGAGAGAACGTGACCACCGGCTGACCACCAGCCGGACCCGGACTATCCATACCCCTGTCCTCGGACGCAGGCTCTGCCGCCGGTTCCCGCAGGAGCGGCAGTGTCAGAGATGCGGCTGAGGCCCTCTGGAGGTGAACTCAGCCGGACCATCAGGGCCTCTGTGTGAACTTGAGACTCTGGTGGGCGGGGTGCCCGAGACGGGCGTCGCACCCAAGTCCCTGCTTAGTAAACTTGCACCTGCCGCCCGGGTGTCTGCCTCTTTCCTGGTCTCTCCTGCCCTCCACGTACAGAGCCAGCTTCAAATGCCACCCGGGAAACTCCCGAGGCTGCGACCCAACCAAGGGCAAAGCGGGGTCGGTGGGTGAGCGCTGCTCCCTGAAATCGCTGTTCCCGCGTTGGGAGCGTGCGCTGGGGCTCGGGGGAAGCCTTTACTTATCGGGGTCCCAGTCACGAATGTTCGCTGGCCGCTCCTGAGACCCCAGGGCCCCAGCACCCAAAAGGGGCCCACCGACCCGGGCCCAGCCTAGAGGACCATGCGTGGCCTTGTGGCTGCCCGGCCCTCGTGTGTCCACCTGGCTGGGCCACGTGCCCGGTGTCCACTGCTGCTCGCAGGGAGTCTTTGGGTGAAGTCATGGTTTAAACAGCTGACCTTAAGTAAAGCAGATGAGCTCCGCAGTGTGGGAGGGCCGCATGCAAGCCATCCAAGGCCTTGAGGAAAGACTGAGGTCCCTGGAGGAGGAGGCCCTTCTCCTCCAGACGGCCTTCGACCCGAGTTGCAGCGTCCGCTCTTCCTGGGCCTTCAGCCCTGCTGCCCGCCCCGCCCTGTGGATTTCAGACCTGGCAGCCACGCAGTCACGATCCAGCTCCTCAAAATACAGCTCTCTCCCTGTCTCCCCCATTGGTTCTACAAAATACAGCTCTCTCCCTGTCCCCCCCATTGGTTCTACAAAATACAGCTCTCTGCCTGTCTCCCCCATTGGTTCTACAAAATACAGCTCTCTCCCTGTCCCCCCCATTGGTCCTACAAAATACAGCTCTCTCCCTGTCTCCCCCATTGGTTCTGCTTCCCCGGAGAGCCCCGACTAAACCCCCCATATTCGACACCCACTCTATTTATCTAAACCCACATTCCTGCATCCTGGTGATGCCCAGTGGAACACACGCAGGCAGGTGGAGGGCTCCTGCACAGCCCTCTGCCCTCCTCCCTTCCAGAGCACCCCGCCTGCCGGGTCCACGGGAGCAGACCCGTCCCACCTCCCGTCGGCTCTGTGCCACGCGCTGGCGTTCCCCTCCTTTCTCCTCCCACCAGCCCTGCCACCGGCCAGGGGCCTCCTGCTGAACTCCCACCAGCCTGGTCTGTGCCGCCCACGTGTCCCACTTGGGCCTACAAAGTGGCCTGCTCCCCCTGCCACCCCGCCCTCCTTCCCTCTCCTCACAGCTGCCCAGACATCTGAAAGCGGGGCGGGGGGGGGGGATGCGCCCGCTGCCCGCCCAGGGCAAGTCCTCCAAAGGCCCCCACTGCCCCTCAGGGCCTCTCCCCCTGACTTGGCGCAGCCGGCCTCCGTCGTCCTCCCCTTCCCCCTCTCCTGCCCAGCCCCTCGCCGTCTCCGCGTCCAGAATTCTATGGGGACTTCCCACCACGGCCCGCACGGGCTCCCCACCTCAGGGTCCCGCCCACCTTGGGGCCCTCACCTCTGCGCTGTCCCGAGTACCGTTCCCTCCGCCTGGGATGCGCTACCTCAGGCCAAGGCCCCTTCCCACCATCCACTGGCCTCTGGCCGCCAGCCACCCTGGCACCGACCCTGTATCTCCCCGGGCACGTGGACTCCTGTGTGCCAGACCTCTGTGCCGCCCGTGTCCTCGGGCTGGTCTCTCGGTGCTGCGCCCTACACTTCCGAGGGCAGGTCTGCGCCCGGCTGCTTCGCTGCCCCTGGGCCCAGCTGCCCGGTGCGCACGCACGAGAACCCCAGGGCCACGTCCCTCTCTTGGGAGCAGAGAACAAGCTGCAGTGTCACCCGTGGCTTCCTCTACAAGAGCAGAGGCAGGTCCGCTCAGCCCTGCGTCCTGGCAGGGGCTCGACTCGTGGCACAGGGCATGCACCTGTGAAGATCCCCTCCAAGAAAGGACTGACTTTCACCCGCCCCCCCAGACTTTTCTCCCTGTCGGGTGGGGCTGGGAGGGAGGCGCCGACAGGGGGTCTTGGCCGTGGCCTCAGGGGATGAGGAGGAAACGGCCAAGGGCAGGGTCCGCTGGGCAGCCAGGTGCACACGCAGGCACCGCGGCCTCAGGGCTCATCCTGCAGGCGCTCGGCCTCCCTCCTGTGTTTGCCCTGCTGTCAGGATCACGCTCTCGGTGTCCTTACGGTGGGATTTGGGGCCCTGGGGCCCACGGGCACCCTGTAAACCTCTCTGCTTCCTGCTCCATTATGTTATCGAGTGAAGTAACTGGAATAACGACCCCCTTGGTGATGACAGCTTAAGGTCAGCATCACAGTCAGGCCCGTGTGTGCAGGTGGTGCCCCGGGAACCAGCGGCCGCCCAGACCCGTCCAGAGGGGCCGCTGGCCATTGCCACCAGGGGTCCCTCCACGGGTGCCTAGAGAAGGGAGCCTCAGGTGCTGGGCCCTGTCGTGCTCTGTAGACAGGACAGGGAGCATGGTCACGCAGGCCGCGTCTGGGCTTGTGTGGGGAGCAGATGGCGGGGTCCCTGGAGCGATGACACTGGTGTCCGGCGTGCAGCCCCCTTTCCTCACCCCCGTCCACACGTCTGTGTCATGACGGCCACAGTCGCTCTCGCACTTGCTCACTGAGCCGCCTCCCTGACTGATCCACGTCTCAGCCTGGCAGCTCCACCAGCCTCCCGCTGGGCTTCCCAGCAGGGGCGCGGGGGGGTGTGGACTGCAGGGTGAGAGGTGCCCAGCCCAGGGGTGCAGGGACTGGGGAAGGGGCCCAGCCCAGGGGTGCAGGGCCTGGGGAAGGGGGACCCAGCCCAGGGGTGCCGGACTGGGAGGGGGGTTGAGTCCAGGGGTGCAGGGACTGGGGGAGGGGGCCGAGCCCAGTGGTGCAGGGACTGGGAGGGGGGCCGAGCCCAGGGGTGCAGGGACTGGGGGAGGGGGCCGAGCCCAGGAGTGCAGGGACTGGGGGAGGGGGCCGAGCCCAGGGGTGCGGGACTGGGGAGGGGACTGAGCCCAGGGGTGTGGGACTGGGGAGGGGGCCGAGCCCAGGGGTGCAGGGAGATGCAAGGTTCCCGTAGTCAGAGACGTTCCCACCCTGCTGGCACCCACCCTCAGCCGCGCCCAGGTGCCTGGGTCACACTGTGTGTCCTAAGGATGGGGGAGAACGAGGATCAGGTGACCCCGACGCTCTCCTGAGTGACAGCCACCCTGAGACAACAGGTGTCATCTGAGAACATCCCAGGCCCGCAGTCCTGCCACGGCAGAGACCTGGCCGGCTCCTCAAAATCCAGTCATTTCGAAGACAAGGCACAGTTCTTGTCAAGTACAAAGTACCCGGTCTTTGCGTCACGGACACTTCAAACTTTAAGGAAGCCAGCGATTCTGTGTAGGCAAGTCTTGTACTTTTCCAAACCAACCACCTTCCTAAAAAGGCTGAGGCCTCGAAACAAACGGGCCAGGAGTCAAGAAGCAGCTCTGCTTGCCCTGAGCACAGGGCGCATCTGTGCAGTGTCAGCCACCTCTGCCAGGGGGGCCTAAGAAGATGCACAAACAGCCCGCCTGGCGGGATCAGGTGGGCGAGACGGGAAACCCGCAGGCCTGCACCTCGTCAACACGGCTGGCTGGCGTGCAGCCCACCCTTCTCGAGAGTAAAATGGCGCAGCGACGGCTGGCTGATTAAAGCTCCTGGGAAGTTATTGCTTCTAGAAGAGAGGAAATGGAGGCCCTCTGCAGGCCCCTGTTAGGAGGAGGGCAGGGTGCCCCAAACAGTCCCCGTGGGGCAGACCAGTCCTGGCTAAACTGAGGCTGGGGTGAGGTGACAGGTGACCAGGCCCTGCCCTCTGAGTAGCCGGCAGGCCACCCACCCCTGCCATGTCCTGCTGAAAAGCATGTTGAGGTTCTAGTGGGCCTGTCTTCCTGGTCTTGGGAGGCCTAGGATTTCCTGAGGTTCAAGTTCACATCTCTCGTTCACTGCAGGGACTGGTCCGTGCCAGACCAGAGTCCGGGAGAATCAGCACCTGATGACAGCTGCTCCTGGAAAAGCCACTCTTCACTTGGGGGCCACAGGGCCCTGCCACGCACACAGCCCCGCACGTCCCACCTACAGCCCCACCATCGGGGCGTGGACCTCAACATACCCACCAGCCATCCAGCTCGTGCCCAGAGGCCAGGAAGGGGCTGCCACAAAATGCCCACCTGGGCCCACAAGGCCACCACTTTAATAACCTAACCCAGGTCAGCAGGTGGCTGGGGCCTCTGTGCCCTCGTGTCACCACATCCTGGTCACCAGAAGATCCTTTAAAGTCCAAGGGGAATGAACTGGACACAACTATGTTACATGGGGGGTGACTTATAGAGCCTCCTCGCGTCTACCAAGCAGCTGGCCCTGCACACCCCGGCCCCCCAGGTAAGAACAGCCACGGGGTCTGGGCTGGGCCTTCCTCCCCACTTCCTTGTGTCTGCCTACCTCTGCTGGGATGACAGGCTGCACCCGCCCCTGCCCCGCTGTAATTGGGTGGGTGGGCGCGGGACGCAAGTCCCTTTTTGTCTTCAGTCACGTTCATCCATACTTGATGGAGGCAGGGGGCCGAGGTTCCACAGAAAAGTGGGGACAGGAGTGTTTCAGGGCCAAGTGGCCAGCAGCCCCCTTCCCGATGGAAAGGCCCAGCTCCCCGCCAGCAGCATCCTAGAAAAGTCCACTCACCTTCCAAGGAAACTCGAAAGGTGGAAGAAGACACGCTCACCCACTGACCCCAAGCCGCCCCCTGCGCCCCAGCGCTCGCCGCAGCCCCTCCCCCGCAGCCCCTCCCCACTCCGCAACCACTTTCTGCTCCAGCCTTCCTTTCTGGGGAGGAAGAAGAGAGGGGCTGTGGCCACGCTGCTGAACCAGGGAACGCCCTCAACTCGGCGATTCACAGCTAATGTCATTTTGTTGCCTTGCGTCAGTGCCACCGACACCCCACACACAAATCACCCAGAACAGCCCGACCTGTAACCTGGGAAGTTCCAGTCCCCCTGGGAACCCATACCCTGCAGGCAGGCAGGTACCCCTCACCTGGGTGTCTCCCTCTCGGTGCTTTTGCCGGCGGTGCCGAACCGGGAAGCTCTTCCCCGAACCTCAGACGCCCCTCCTCCAGGTCAGCCTCAGTCAACGTTCAGAGTCGAGCCCTCTCCAGAGGAGCTCAGAAAGCCCACGTTTCAGGCCGCACCTGGATGGAGAGTGGCGGGGGCGGGATAAAGGAGGCCGCGCCGCCAACGCGGACCAGCGCCGCCGCCCCGGACTGAGTCGGGAGCACCGGGCCACCGCGGGGTGTGGGTGTGGCGGTGATGGGGCTGCGGGGGAGGGGCTGGAGAAGCCGCGGAAGGAGTGGAGGGCGGGGGGGCCGGAGGGGACCGGGGAGGCCGGGGGGGTCGGGGGAGCCGGGGGCTCCCTCTAGAAGGGCTGCGCGCCGGACCGCTCCGCGCAGAGCCTGGGCCCGGACCAGGTCTCTAAGTAAGAAGCCGCCCAGGGGCGATAGCAGGCCCGGGGGAGGGTCCTGACCTTCGCCTCTGGGTGGGACCTAGAGGCGTAAACCAGGAAAGGCGACGGCGGTGAGGTGACAGCCGTCGGGTCCGGTGCCCGCGACCCCCGGGACCCCCGGCCGGGGCCGGGGTCGCAGGAAGGGGGTGCCCCCCGCCGCGGAGACTGACACGCTCACCTGCGGGGATCAAAGTCGGGGTCCAGACAGGGCTCACGGTTCCGGGTCCGGGTTGGGGTCTGGGTGGGCGGCGGGGTCCGTATCGGGGTCAGGGTTTGGGTTCGGGTTCGGGTCCGGGTCGGGGTGAGGGTCCGGGTCTGGGTCAGGGTCCGGGTCTGGCCCCGGGTCCGGCTCCGGGTCGGGGTCGGGGTCCGGATCCGGGTCGGGCTGAGGGTCTGGGCGAGGGTCCAGGTCGGGGTCCCGGGGCGGCGGAGTGAACGTGGCCGTAGCTCGGTTGCGGTCAGGCTGGAACCCGCGGGGGCGGCGGTTGGGGGCGATCCCCAGGGGGAGGTGCCCGGGCTCGGGATTGGCCGGCGCCCCAGCCACTGCCCGCTTCCTCCCGCCCCCGCCCCGCCTTCTCCCCCTTTCTCCCAGCCCCTCCCTTCCCCACCCCCCCTACCACCGCGGCCCTCCCTCCCCGCCGGACCAGCTGGACGGCCCGGCTGCGGGGCTTGAGCATCCCGGGTCGCACCTTCCTGAGGGTGCAGCCTCACGGGGTCGCAAGGTCCTTGGGTCCCATTCTCCGGCGTTCGCACGGGCCCGGGCGCTCCGGTGGTGTCTGGTGGAAACGTCCCGCCGGACCTCCACCAGCCAGCGCGCACCCGCTCGCACTGGAGGCGCAGCGCAGAGCGCGGTGCCTGGCGAGCGGAGGTGCGCCCAGGGAACTGGTGACCTGCGGGAGGACCCAGAACCCGCCAGTGGGACGCGCGCGAGGCGGTAGTGGGCGAGCCCGGCGTGCGCGTGGAGGGATGCGCGCCGTTTCCAGTGCCGCGGGGCCCGAAGCTGAAGCAGCCGCGGGGCCCCGAGGAAGGGCTGCGGTGTGATTTCGAGAGAAAAGTAGGCCCAGGGCCCTGGGAGGGGCTGCGAGGGAGCAGTCCTGAACCCTAAACCTCACCAATTCCCAGCTTTGTTTTTCTTCATAGCTCTTGTCAGCTTCTAGTATATTACCTTATTTACTCTTTCATTTTGATCAAGTCCTCTCCACCAGGGCAGGTATTTCTGTTTGCTGCTGAGACCCAAACACCTAGAAGAGTGGCTGGCAGCTCACGGTTATTTGTTCAGTGAGTAAGTTCGTACCTCAGGGTCACACTCAACCGACAACTGGGGTAAAGCTGTTCCCAACTCCATTTACTCACGGCTTCCTTGGGATGCTCTCAGTACTGCAAACCTCCATTATTTCACAGCCTCATTTGCAGTGTGATTTTTCAGGTGTCTCCTCCCCACTCAACCGTGAGAGCCTCGTATTTGGGTACAAGCTATTTTTCATAATGCCAACCATCTACTGGGTACTCAATAATATGATGAATTCTGCAAGACAGGGACCAATCTTCCTATTTTATAGAGGACAGTGAGGGTTGGAACAGATCAAAACTCGGGTAAGGGCGCACAAGGCTTTCTCCTGCTGCACAGCCTAGAGAATATCCACCGTGTCCTGCTGTCTGCATTTGCTCTTTTTTTTTTTTTAAAGATAACTGCAATTTTTTTTTTTTAAAAATTTATTTATTTATTTATTTATGGCTGTGTTGGGTCTTCGTTTCCGTGCGAGGGCTTTCTCTAGTTGCGGCAAGTGGGAGCCACTCTTCATTGCGGTGCGCGGGCCTCTCACTATCGCGGCCTCTCTTGTTGCGGAGCACAGGCTCCAGACGCGCAGGCTCAGTAGTTGCGGCTCACGGGCCCAGCTGCTCCGCGGCATGTGGGATCTTCCCAGACCAGGGCTCGAACCCGTGTCCCCTGCATTGGCAGGCAGACTCTCAACCGCTGCACCACCGGGGAGGCCCTGCATTTGCTCTTCACTATGTTGTCAGCACTCAGTGGGTGAGTCTTATTCGTCGGCAGGCAGAAACGTGTTGAATAAATGAATTTATTAGCAAACCATTATAAATTATTCCCTGACATTTATTTAACTTTTACACCTTTCAAAACAGCTTTATCTATTATCTCATGTGATCAGCCCAAAGTGAAAACTGGCAGAGGAAGTATTATGCAGTGGCTAAGCACGTAGATTCTGCAGCCTGACTTTGGGGGTCCAAAACCTGGCTTTGTCACTTACTTGCGATGTGATCTTAGGCTACCTAACCTCTCTTTGCCTAAAAAGGGGATGATAATAGTACTTACTCATAGAGGGGTCTGAGGATTAATTGAGTTAATATTTGTAAAACATTCAGAAAGTGCCTGGCACGTAAGGGTTAAGTAAGAGTTAGCCTCTCTCCTTTTTTCCACCCAAGAAGACAATATACAGATAGAACAGATCAACAATGTAAAACGTGTGCAAAGCACCGGGCCCTTTGTCTCACAGAGGGGAGCTCTGGTGGTCTTAACTTATTCCTCCAGCCCTTCCACTTCCTTTTTAGCTGCAGCGGTGACAGAGCAAAGACCCACGTCAATGAGGATGGCCCCTGCCATTGTGCCAAGAAGGACAACATGAACGGTGAAGACCTTGGTGCTGGGGACAGGGTAGCACAGACCAGCATGTTCCAGAAACCTCAAGAAGGCTTGGAGTTCAGGTGTCGTGATGCCTGGATATGGGCGTTGTCTTGTCTGGGTGCTTTCTGGTTTTGTCTGCATTGGTTTATAAGCTTGTAGGGGAGCCGTGACAACTCCCGTATTTGCCCAGGCTCACTGTCTGGAATCCCTAGCTGGCCACCCAAATCTGCACTGGTACAGTCCGCACCCACCGCCAGGAGGCCTTGATCTGCTTATTTCCTTTGTCCTGCCCCCAGGAGAGATGGGGCTGAAGGGCATCAATCCTCCTAATGCTCCACTGGGAAGCGGGGGTTGGCTGGGATCCCCTCTCTGAGTGAATTAGCTCAATGTTTCCCTTCCTTTTACATCTTCATATGCTCCAGATTGTCACAAGACGCCCTGCACGCAATTCTATGCCTGAGGTTGTTTTGTGAAAGTTGTCATATAATTCCAAGTATCAGTGTTAATATACATGAGCAGTTATTACACACGGTGACAATTATCTTACATAATTAAAGAAGGAAATTAAAATTTACTTTGTGACCTTCTTAGTGTCACAATAACTGGGCAACAGTGAACTGACTTAGTCCAAGTTCAGTCTAAGATGCACAGTTTCATTTTCCTAGACGGTGCTACAATAAGAAGTTGGTGCTGCCCTGGTGCACCTGCTGGAACGTGCCACCAACCTGGAGATGCAGCTCCTTGGCCCCAGGCAATTTCCTATGTGATAAACATGATATGCTAAACAGCAATGGCTGTTAACCTTTCTAGCTGAGAGTTTAATGATTCTCTCTCCCTAGAAAAAAATATAAAATGTCCAGCCTGGAGAGGAGGAGGACAGGAAAATAATTTTTTTTTTTTTTTAAGCGAGAGTAGGAACTCTCTTTTTTTTTTTTTAATTTTATTTATTAATTTTATTTATTTATGGCTGTGTTGGGTCTTCATTTCTGTGCGAGGGCTTTCTCTAGTTGCGGCAAGTGGGGGCCACTCTTCATCGCGGTGCGCGGGCCTCTCACCATCGCGGCCTCTCTTTTTGCGGAGCACAGGCTCCAGACGCGCAGGCTCAGTAATTGTGGCTCACGGGCCCAGTGGCTCCGCGGCATGTGGGATCTTCCCAGACCAGGGCTCGAACCCGTGTCCCCTGCATTGGCAGGCAGATTCTCAACCACTGCGCCACCAGGGAGGCCCCGAAAATAATTTTTTAAAATTATATATTTACAGAGAAAAATGTCTGGATGAAAACACATCAAAAGTAGTAAGATTTTAGGTTTTTTTTGGCTTGTCTTTTTTGTTAATGAATAATTCTTAATAGTAATAGGAATTATTTGTAAATAGTAAGTATCAAATAAATAATAAGTATCAAATTATTTCTTATTTGATAAGAATTAACAAAGAAAAGCACCCAACAACCTGTTGGAAGAGGGCATGCTTTAGTTCCAGGAAACAAGATAAATTGCTGGTTGATTTCTCCATCCTCAGTTTTTTAGCTGCAAAAATAGAACAGAATTTAAGCTCTCTCTCTGCAGCCTCGCCTAAGGATGGAGGTGAGGAGTAGAATTGTCCTCGCCTCAAGGCACAGAGCTCCAGCTCCGCCCTGGGCCCATCTCACTGCTGATCAGCTGGTTTCTACAGATTCCCTGAATAACTGGCCCACAAACTGCTGGTTCCGCTTCAGGGTAGGCTTCTTCCAGAAGGTTGGTACCAGGCTTGTTTTGTTGTTTCAAAAAGCTTCTCTGGATGTAGACTTTTCTCTTTGGACCCTGGTGGCTCCACTGCTTTGCCAAGTGATGTTTCCCTCTTAAAGAGAACAGTTGTCAAGAGAATGTTTTTTGTTTATTTGTTTTTGTTTTTAAAGGGGGAGCAACAAGAACTCTCCCACGTTGCTGGTGGGAATGCAAAATGGTACAGCCAGTTTGGAAGACAGTCTGGGGGCTTCTTACAAAACTGAACATATTCTCACTATACGATCCAGCGATCACATCCCTTGGTATTTACTCAAATGAACTGAAAACTTATGTCTGCACAGGAAACCGGCACATGGATGTTTATAAGAGCTTTACTCATAATTGCCCGAACTTGGAAGCAACCAAGATGTCCTTCAGTAGGTGAATAGAATAAACCTTGGTTTTATTTATGTTCATCCGGACAATGGAATATTATTCAGCAGTTGAAAGAAATGAGCCGCCAAACCATGAAAAGACACGAAGGAACCTTAAATGCATACGACGAAGTGAAAGAAGCCAACCTGAAAAGCTGCGTACTCTGTGATTCCAACTATATGACATTCTGGAAAAGGCAAAACTATGCAGGCAGTGAAAAGATCAGGGGTTGCCAGGGGTTGAGGTGGGGGGAGGGATGAATAAGCAGAGCACAGGGGATTTTTAGGGCAGTGAAACTACTCTGTATGATACCGTAATGGTGTCATTATACGTTTGTCCAAACCCATGGAAAGTACACCACCAAGAGTGACCTGAAGCAAACTATGCATGGACTTCAGTTAATAACAATGTATCGATAATGGCTCCTCAGTTGTAACAAATGTGCTGAATCAGTAGAAGTCGGTATAGGGGAAGTTGGAGGCAGGATGAGGCGGGTATATGGAAATTTTCTGTACTTTCTGCTCAATTTTTTCTGAAAACCTAAAATTGCTCAAAACAAATTTTCAAAAGGGGGCTGTGCTTTGGGTTGATGAGGATATGTGTCCATGTAAATAAGTATTAAAAGAGGGGGCAGGCATAGAAGAGAATTTTTGAAGACTTAAGAGTTACAAAAATGTCAAAATCATGATCTCTTCACCATCCCTTTGACAAAATGCTTTTCCTTCTCTCTCATTTGTAGGATATTTTTCCAGGTGGTAGAGAGGCAAGCGGCCCTGTGCACCATTTAAAGAACAAAGCGGTTGGGAGGCAGTGGTGCCGGGGGAAGGGTCACCCGAAGGCCTGCTTGGGCAGGAGATGCACCTCCAGGATGGCCCACGTACCTGGCGCATAGCCAAGGTCACCGCGCCCCGCGTGGGCCTCTGCATGGGGGCTTGTGTCCTCCCAACAGGACAGCCAGGGCAATGAAGACCATGCCCCAGTCCCCTTTATGACCAAGCCTCCGAAGGCATGCCCTGTCATGTCCCCCTTTATTCTAGTGGCCAGAAGCAGGTCAGGAAGTCTAGCCCACCCTCAAGTGGAAGGCAGGAGTAGCAGAGCTTTTGTGGACATATTTTAAGATCCTCACCCCACTCAGCGGGCTGCGCTGGAGCATCTTTTAGAGCTCTGGACAACGTGACAGCCACCAGCCAGGAGTGGCTGTTGACCACCTGAAATGGAACTGGTCCAAAGTGAAATGTACATTAAGTATAAAACACACATCAGGTTTTGAAGACTTAGCACGAAAAAAATGCAAAATATCTTATTAGTTTTTTAAATCCCAGTTACATGTTGAAATGACAGCGTGTGTGTTTCTGTTGGAAAGGCCCTCTGGGCCGAACACTTAGGTCCCCAGGCCCCCAGTGTCCCTTTTGCTCAAGGATTCAGCCCCGCCACGTCCTCTCCAGCTCGTTCCCCACAGAGTCTGGGCCTTTCTCTGTCACCGTGAAGGACCTCGACATGTACTGGAAGGTGGTGACCTTTCGGAAGGCTGTGCGTGTGTGTGAGGTTTGGAGGAACGACAGGGCAGGGGCCGGAGAATTTCTTGGGGTGCAGACACTCCAGCAAGACTTCTGGGTGGTCTGGAAACCACAGGGGGCAGCAGCCAGGACAGGATTCCTGCCAGTGGGAGGGGGGAGGATGGGGCTGCATTTACCCGCCCCCCGGGGGGGCACCTGGAGCCCTGGATGGGGTCACAAAGGATACTGGTGGGCTGAATTGTGTCCCAAAAGACGTGTTGATGTCCTAAGCCTCGGTGCCAATGAAGGTGGCCTTATATGCAAGTAGAGTCTTTGCAGGTGTATTCGGTGAGGATGAGGTCATGCTGGGTGGGGGGGGGGGTACGGGGCGGGGCATGATCCCACATGACTGGTGTCCTTGTAAGAAGAGGAAAGACGCAAAGACAGACACACAGACAGGGAGGAGAAGGCCGTGTGACAATGGAGAAAGAGACTGGGCTGCGTGTCCTTCCCCATGTCTCTCTCCGTTTCTTATAGGGACGCCAGCCCGGTTGGGTTAGGGCCCTCCCTCCTCCAGTGTGACCTCCTCTTAACTAATTAAGCCTGCAACCACCGTGTTTCCAAATAGGGCACATTTCGAGGTCTCAGGGGTTAGGATGTCAACATATCTTTTTTTGGGGGGACACAATTCAATCCATAACATACACCTAAAGCAACCCCCCATCTCTCCTTCTTTAATTCTGTGTTTCGCTTGACCCACGGGTGTTCTCACCAGGACAAGGGTCAAAGGTGAGGCAGGGCAGGGTAGAGGCGAGCAAAATAAAAGCTGCTTCCCAGGTGATTTGATTTAATCCCCGTTTTTAGGCTTAAACTAGGAGGTGGCAACACTAATACCAGGAACTGGGTGCCCTGGTTTCTCCTAGACCAAATTGGCAATATTTTCAGGAACAGATCTGGCTTCCAACCCACCTGAGCCGGGAGATGAGCCTTGAGGTTTCCCACATCCGATGCCCTCGAGCCCAGCAGCCGTGCTGGCTGCTCTGTGCTCCAGTGGTCTGCGGTGTGGCTACCTTGTCACTTGGTGCCACCAGGAGCCTGGGTGAGCGTCCAGCTTAGAAACAGCAACTTTATCAGCACCATCAGATACCAGTGGGTGCCGGCGTTCAAGGGGAAAGACTTCAAAGTGAAATTTAAGCACGGCATGCGAGAGATGAGCCCAAGCTTTCCACGTCTCCAGTGTGGGGCTGACAAAGGATGGAGAGACCGTCTCCTCATTGAACAAAGACTAACATCACATTGGGGCCAGTGTCTGGGGTTTCACTGACCTTAGACAACAAACCAGATGGAATCCAGCTCGAACCTCCCACCCAGCACTTAGAAGATTACAGAAATGCATCCCTGGGAAATTGGTATTGCAAGGGAGCAAATGCCTAGATATAGATACTTAGTCTCTGCAATTCAAAACTTCAGGAATGTTATCCATTTAGGAGTGGCATCCAGATGGACGTCCTTGTAAACTACCTGGCATGTCTCTCTACCTGCTGGAGCTCGTCGTGCCCTCCAGTGGGTACATGGGCAGGAAACACGCTGCTGAGTGTGTTACAGATCCTTGCAGAGAGAGGAGGAAAATGGCAGAGTCCATGATGGAAAGTCACTGGGGAACCTGCTTGGATTTGTTGTAGAAAATGGAATTCCCCCCTGGTCTGTAAGTGAATTTACTGCCTTAGTTAATCAATGCATAAATCCGGTAGACTCTAGGGTTAGAGAACCCAGAGCCTCCAGTCAAAGGAAGCCAACCTAGGAAAGGCCAGAGTCAGCAGACCTGCTAAGGAAAAGTGAAAACGGGAGGAATCAAGGATGCTGTTTCGCAGCTTCAGGGATGCGTGAACACGGGCTGCCATGCCCTGCAGGGAAGCAGGCGGGTGACGGTATTGAGACTGGACTTAACTTCAGGATGTTTTGTTTCTGAGATACTTGTGAGATATCCAAGAAATCAATGAGAGGCAGTGTCCAACATTCCTTTGGAAATTATTGATATTACTGAAAATATACATTCCACAACACACATCAAAGTTATACCTTTTTACTCACTTTTAATTGTATTTGCTCTGTACTGATCTGACAAAATATTTTAAGTAAAAGTAATGTTGTAGCAAAATTATGCAGGAACCAAACTTCAATGCACACAGTGCCCTGAAAGTTATTGAAAGATTAAGAAATTATTTCAATAAAAAGAAAGCAATCATGTTTACAAAATGACATATTATTAATGTTAAAATAAAGATGACAAAGTCTCTTGACTGTTGATGCCAAGTTTGCCAACAAAGAAAATAATAGGAAAAGAAAAAAGAAGGCTCATTCTACCTGTGCAACTTATATTCAGCCCATCTTTGAAACATAAGACAATTTAAGAATAATTTTTTTTCTGTGTTAGAGACAATAATAATTTTGAAATAAAGTTTTGAGATCCTGAGAAAGTTTTATGGCCTTTACAGTTTTCCAGATGCCTTATGAAATCTGAAAATGAGATGAATTGAATTCTGCCAGCACATAAAATGTGTCTACAGTGAATCTACTGCTGAACATGGTAAGAAGGTGATATTGGCTGGGGGTGGGTGGGTGGAGCGGGGGTACCAGGGTATGAGAATCTAGAAATTTCAGGTTGTTTTCTAAAACTGGATGACTCCCATTAAAGTCCTAAGATATATTTGCAGCAGTAATTTATTGGATACATTTCTAAATCATTTCGAATCTCTGAGGACATATACAACTATGCCAGTGTCATGTGCTAGTGGAAAGTGTAGCTCCTCAAAATTTACCCAAAACTGCTTGTGATCCGCAGTGTCACAAAAAACTGTCAAATCAAGGGACCTGTTATAAAATGCAATATGGAAGCCAGTAAGTAATGAAATGCATTTTGAAAATTTTCTCAGCCAAAAGCAAGGCATGTTTGTATAAATATTATACCCTAGTGACATAGAGTTTCTAATTATTGTGATTAAAACTTAAATTTTTATTATTTCATGTTTAATAATTGTACAAGTTAGACAGACTGACTTTATGTGTTGTAGTAGTTGTTGAGAAATAAATAGTATACTAATCTGACAAAGTTTACTAAAAAACGGTTTTGCCTTTTAAAATTCACACGGAAGGATGGGCTGGTCATTACCCTGAAATAGACAAGATTATAATGTGAATCAGGGTTATTAAAGTGGATTGGCCAAGGATTTCAAATAACTATGTTAAATATATCTAAACAGATAAAGAAGATTTATCAGTACAAAATAAAACCAAGAAACCATAAAAAGGCTCGAGTGGAAACACTCAGCATGAAAAATGCAGTCGCTATAATGAGAACACGTAGATAGCATCGCTGTACAGCGGCAAGAGCTGCACCCAGTCCCTGGGTGGGGGGAGTTCCCCCACCAGGCGATGCCCCAGCTGGGGCATCCTGCAATTCAACTCAGATCTGGCACCATCTACCTGGAGCTGGTGTCAGACCCCACCAGGTAAGGGCTCAGTCCCACGAGACCCCCCTCCCCCCCCGCCACTTTAGACACCAATTCCAAGCCCAGGTCATCACCTGTGCTTCCGACCCACGGGATATACATCTGAGGTTCCAAGGACCCCTTTCTTGGTTTCTATTAATTTGCTTGAGCAGCGCACAGGTCTGAGGAAACCAGCTAAACTGGTTTGACCAGTTAACTCAGGAAACTCACTAGATTATGGGTTTATTAAAAAAGGGCATAACTCAGGAACAGCCAGAGAAGAGATGCAAGGGCAAGGCTCTGGGGAAGGGCTTCCATGCTGCCCAGGTGCACCAGGCTCCCAGCACCTCCAGGTGTCCACCGACCCGGACGCTCTCCAAACCCCATCCTTTTGGGTTTACGGGGACTTCATTGCACAGACAGGATTGATTAAATCATTGGTGGTTGGCGATTGAACTCCGTCTCCAGCCCCTCTTCCCTCCCTGGGGGTCGGGGATGGGACTGAAATTTCCAACCCTGTAACCACGTGGTTGGTCTCCTGGCAACCAGCCTGCAACCTTAGAAGCTTTCCTAAAGTCACCTCATTAACACAACAAAAGACAGCTTTATAGTTTATCAGATAGGAAACTCCAAGAGTTTTAGGAGCCCTGTGCCAGGAACAGAGGAAGGCCAAATATATATATATATATATATATATATATATATATATATATATATATATATATATATATATATATATATATATATATATATATATTTATCATAAATCACAATATCACAGGTGGATACATACAGGATGGATGAACAAAATAGGAAGCAAATGGGAACAGCCCTCAGGAGTCTGCAGGAAAGAATAAAGAAATAAAAGCTGCATGAGAAAAATAAAGAGATACCAAGGGTAGAATTAGAAGTGCCAATTATAGCAATCTATCCATGCCAGGTTAGAGGAATTGCAAAAAAAGAGCTTTAAAAAATATAGGTGAACTATTTGGAGGGAAAAAATGCTGAGGGCCTCTGGTTTGAAGCCAGAGGGTGAAGCCGGAGCAGAGCCAGGGCCAGAGATGCTCCCTGCTCCAGGGAGACAGGGGAGCCTCTCCCATGTGGCTCAGACAGACTGGGTCTTGGGGGTGTTTCCAAAGGGGCTGGCAGAGCAAGAGGATGTTCCAGGAGCATGCTGAAAGGAAAGAGGAAGGGGGTGAGGACCCAGGACGTGCAAGGTCCCTGGGGGTCATCTCAGCACATGGCCGCCCCTGTCCCCGTTCAGAGGTGCCAGGGCCTTGAACAGATGTTACCACCGTGGGCCAAGGGTGCTGCCTGGAACCTGCGGCCAGCACAGGGGAGCAGGGGACAGGGTGGGGACGGCAGGCCACCTCCTGCAGCTCCCGGTGTCCCGGGGTCTCTGAGTGCCCCCCGGGGCCTCAGCCAGGGCTTGAGCCTGTGGGCACATCAGGCCTCCTCCAGCCCCGAAGGCACGGGCTTGAGCCCCACACACGTCTGGGCTTGTGTCTTCCTTGGACCTGAGTGCCACCCGGTGACCCCCAGAGACCAGCTGCAGTTGGGCCGAGTTGGGCTGGAGCAGGTGGCGGGCGATGGGGACGATGGGCCCTCGGGTGCGCCTGGGCCCCCGCTGCCCCGCACCCCATCCTCTGCTCCCCTATTGCAGAAGCGAGCATCTCAGGCCCTGCAGCTGGGTTGGAGTGACACCGAGTTTGGAGCCCTCTTTTCAGTGAAGGTGGTTGTTTGCCGGGAGATGCGGGGCCGGCTAGTGGCCAAGCGTGTGTAACTGGGACAAAGCGTTCGCTGCTGGCAGGGCCTCCTGGCTGGGCAGCCTGCTGCTGTCGTGCCACATATAAGTTCATTTCCAAGCCCTTAACCGCACTTCCGGTGGGCGGCCAGTGCCTGGACACCGAAGCCCTGGTCACTCCCCATCAGCGGTCTTTCCAGATGATTCCTCAGGTCTGCAGAGCGCTGAGAAAGGACAGGGCTCTTCAAATTCTTAGCAGGAATCGAGGCTCTGGAACCTGTCTTTTCCTGAGGCCCCCGCCTCGGATGCCATCCCTGTTGGGGGCTGGTGGTGGACGCGCTGAAACGGGGGGTCAGGCTGTCATCCCCGGAAGAGACTGGCGGGTACCTGTGAGAAGACAGGCGCGCTGGCTGGACGGATGGACGGATGGCCCCCGTCTCCCCGAGGCTCACGTGGACTCAGGCCATGTGGGAGCCCCTGGGACCTGCCGAGAAGGTTGTCTGATGCTCTAAACTCCAGTCACCGGTCCAGGGAAAGCTCACAGACGTGGGCCACGTGTGAGGGAGAAAACAGAGCTGGACGGTGGTCTGGGACTCAGAGACTGGCAGATAATCAGAGATTAGAAATTTGTCTTTCATGAAAGTTCAACTCTTGCCATCCAGTGTTTGAACATGGATTTTCACAAAAGTGTCTTTCTTTTCAAATTCTTAGATTCATACCAATGTGCTCAAAACAGGCATAGAACTCTAAAATCAAGAGAGCTTAGTAGCACTTCCCTTCAAACCTTTGAAAATCACTATTAGTTTTTACTTCCTAGGAATTTATGCATTTACTTTTCAGCTTTATCGAGGTATTATTGACAGAATTGTAAGATATTAGAGTGTACAACATGATTTGATAAACGTAAACACTGTGAAAAGATTCCCTCCATCTAGTTAATGAACACATTTATCACCTCACGTATTTATTTCTTTTTTTTTTTTGGCCGTGCCATGCTGCTTGCAGGATTTTAGTTCCCTGACCAGGGATCAAACCTGGGCCCCCTGGAGTGGAAGTGTGGAGTCCTAACCACTGGACCACCAGGGAAGTCCCATATTTTTCCTTTTTTTGGTGAAAACAATGAAGTTCTGCTCTCTTACCAAATTTCAATTATACATAGGGCGGTTTCAACTATACTCACCATGTTTTAAATAGATCCTCAGACCTTGAAAATTATTTTTTAACACAATTATCCACAGACAGTGCAAAAAAAGAACATCTTAATAACGACCCCCAATACCTACCCCTAACATCACGCAGACCCTGCCAGCTCCTTCCTGCTCATGTGTGCACATACATATGTGACTTTGTTTCAAAAATGGGATCACACTGTCATACAATTTATTTTCCTACTTAGCAATAAATCGCAAACCTCTTTTATTAACATATAGAGTGATAACGTCGTTATAATAGCTACAAAGTATCCTATTTTTGGCACATCCTACAATTTCATAACTGACCCTCCTAGTTGTCGTTTAGGTAACAGCCGATGTCTTTGTCTCCTAAACACCTGTTCTGAGCATCCCCGCACTTCAGTCTGAGGCCACTTGACCAACAGGCGGTGGAGACAGCAACTCTGTCACCCCAGGTGTGTCCCTCTGCTGGCGTGGCATCTCCTGACGTCCGCCTCCTGGGGCCAGACCTGTCTGCTGGAGAAGGAGGCCATGGAGGGGGTGGGCCCGGCAACAGAGGACGTAGCTCTCTTGGGCATCGGCCTGACGAGCCTGGCGTGACTGCCACTGAGGTGGCGGCCCGGGGAGGGACTTCTGGCCGAGCCCAGGCTGTCCAGAGAACCCAAAAGGAAGCGAGGCATTGTGGTCCTGCCCTTAGTTTGGGTGCTTTGTCTTGTAGCAAATGGTCCCGAGCAGGGGCCAAGACAAGGCGTTTGTTGACCTCTGAGAGGCTCTCACAACAGACACTCGTCCGAATCAGATCCTTACACTAGCCCTGAGGGTTAGTTCTCCTGCTTTCATTGTATAGACCATGAAGCCAAGGTTTAGGACAGAAGCCACCTGCCTGACCACACAGCACAGGGAAATGCAGGGGTGAGGGCTCTGCCGCTCCCTCCAGGCTGAGGCTGAAGTCACCCCGCTCTGCCAAGAGCCCGATCGGCCCCCGGAGCAGGTGTCCGGGGTCAGCTCTGAGCAGCTCGTGTACGCGCGGTGGTGGCTTGTGGGCGTCCGTAAGTCAGAGCTAGGTCGTCTGCCTCGCCACGTGAAAGCGCTCTGACTTTGCGAGTGTCATGCGTTAAATTAACCAGGACGGCTTATCCCACAGCCGTCGTGGGATCACACCTGGCGTCTGTCCTGCTGATCTCAGGTGGCCTCGGCCTGCAGTGGCTTGAAGCAGGGTTTCGGTTCCTGGCCAGTGACTGAGGTCGGGTCGAGGCGGTGAGAGCACCGAATCCTAGCCACTAGACCAGACGGAAAGTAGTGAAACAAGTAAAGTATTTATTAAGAGGAAAAAAAGAGTTATGTGTGGATAGACACACGGGCAGACTCAGAGATAGTCGTGCCCTCGTGGCAGTTTGAATCACTTTTATGGGGCATTTCTTCTGGGTTTCTTTTGACCAATCATTTTGATTTGCCTGGTTCAAAGTCCATATTTGGTGTATCTCAGGATTTTCCCATGTGTGTGGGCGCATCTCTTAGCCAAGATGGATTCTACTGAAGAGGCCTATGGGTAGTGAGCATTAGTTGCCATCCCTTAGCACCACTCCTCTTTTGACCTCCAAGGAGGCTTTCTGCGCATGTGTAGTTGGGGAGGTCTCCTGACTTCGAGAATGAGGAATATGTGGTCTCTTCTGTCTGGGCAGGGCCAGCCTCCTCTCTCAATTGTCCTGTTATTCCTGTATTGGAGTATTGGTCCTCAGGGAAGGAACTCAGACCATTTGCCCGGAGGGCCCATCTGTCTCTTGCCCCGCTGCACTTCCAGGTGGGGATGGGCTCTCCATGCTTCTCTTCCCCCGTCTCTCAGCACCACACCTGGTGGTAGGGTGGGCTTTAGCTGGACACCTGTTACTACTGCGTTTCCACCCCCACCCGGGCTGAGATGACAGACCTTAATGAACTGTTGGCCTCGGGGCACTGCCGTGTGCTCAGCCAGCCTGTCTGGTGATGGCTGATGCGCTCAGAGCCCGTTTCCAATGGGATTGCTGACGGCGGTACAAGTGGAAGTTGGTTCTGAACCGTGAGTGGAACCAGGATTTCCTCCAAAAGGGCACTTTCACCAAGGGCAGAGGTCACTCGCCTCCGTGAGTAGGGACTGGGGCAACACCGTTACCAGCATCCCCGACTCAACCAAGCTTATCCGATTCTTACAACCGCAGACTATCATGAATAAGACATAAGAGGCCCAACACATACGAATGCTTCCAGTGACAGAAACTGGAGCTAAAACGTATTTTCCTGTCGATGTTGAATGGGGTCAACTATAAATTGAGGTGAAGACAGATTAAGAGTCTGAGAAAGAGTGACTGAAAATAAAATACTGATCACAATGGACTAAACAAGGTACGGTCTCATCTGGGGTGACAAATGTATGTTTTTTATAAAATCTGCACTACCTTATGGAATCATGAGATCTTAATACAAGTTGTATTATACTGAGCTGAGAACTACTGTACTGTAAATACCTGGCTACACAGCAGAATTGTATTTTAACTTTGCAAGTTACTTAGAGCAACCAGGCAAGGTGGGTTCGGGCGCCCTCTGGTGGCAGCGTACAAGCTGCGGGGCGTTTTTCATCTTTCTTCTCTCTTGAGTTGACGTCCACGTGCGAAGTGCCCTCCTCCTTCGGTCCACAATTCGTACTTGAGTCCCTTTCTGCTGGGCTGTAGCATCCTCCCGTTTGTCCTCACCCCGCATCCTCTCGTGCAGAATACCTGAACCAAGAGAAAGGAAAACAGCTTTGAAAAGAAAGAGCTACCCCAAGAACCAGTGTGATGAGCCTCCAAGGCCTTGAAAAGCCATGTGCCTCTGAGACGTCTGGTCTCTTAGACCCGGTCTCAGCACGCCTGTTTCCTTTCCTACCCTGAAAAATAAACAACCATTTGGCTATTTATACTTCTTCTCCTTTCAATACTAGCATTGCTGTAACATCATTTTCGACTTTTAATTGCATTGTGTATGAAACATGTATCTGTAAATTAGCTTAAAACTAAAATCATCTCCACAGCGATTTCATGGGAACGTGTTTGAAACGTTGCCTCTACTTTCTCGGGCCTGATGATTTGTGTGCCGTTCCAAAGACTCTATAGGCAGTTTTCAACAGAATGGAATAAGTAGATGTGATACATATATGATGGAATACTACTTAGCCATAAGAAAGAATGAAATCATGCCATTTGCAGCAACATGGGTGGACCTAGAGATTATCATACTAAGTGAAGTAAGTCAGAGAAAGACAAATATCATACGATATCACTTATATGTGGAATCTAAAATATGACACAAATGAACTTATTTACAAAACAGGAATAGACCCACAGACATAGAAAACAAACTTATGGTTACCAAAAGGGAAAGGGGGTGAGGGAGGGATAAATTAGGAGTTTGGGATTAACATATGCACACTATTATGTATAAAATAGATAAACAACAAGGACCTACTGTATAGCACAAGGAACTATATTCAATATCTTGTAATAACCTATCATGGAAAAGAATCTAAAAAAGAGCACATATATATAACTGAATCACTGTGCTGTACACTTGAAACTAACACATTGTAACTAAATTATACTCCAAAAAAACAAAAGAAACTTAAAAAATAGAAGAAATACCAAAAAAAAAAATTAAAGGCAGTTTTCCAGGCCAGGCTTTGTTTTACTTCACCCTCTGTCCTCCCAGGAGTGTTTCCTCCACCACCAGAGGCCCAGCTGAGAAGATCCAGGTGTGTGCTGTCTTGATCTACATCATTCAGAGTCAAAGAAATTACCCACGCCAATCAGAGCGGTGCCTTAGATGCACTCAGCCCACCGGCTCTGACTTGTGAGGGCAGGATAAACACTCGCTGCCATGGGAACCGTCTGTCTGTCTGGGCTGTTTCTTGCCGGCAAAACCAAGTGCTCAGAAATGCCACAGGTGCCTTCTGACGGAGTTCTTTGTTTACCATGCTTACCACTGAGTCGATAACTTTACATTCCAGCTGCTAGAGAGAGCTCTGCTTCGTGCTCCAGACATTTTTCTCTCCTAATATGTCATTCTTTTGGAAAGGCCCAGTAATGTTCCTGGTAATGTGGGCGGTCAGATTACCCAGCAGCACAGAGTGTCTCACTGCAGCCACCAGCTTCCACTTCAAAAATGTGTCATCACCGTTGTCACCTTCACCATCACCATCACCATTGTCATCACCATCACCACCATCACCATCATCACCATCACCACCATTATCACCATCATCACCATCACATTGTCATCACCATCACCACCATCACCATCCCCCACCATCCATCACCACCACCATCACCATCATCATCACCATCACCATCATCATCACCATCACCATTGTCATCACCATCACCACCATCACCATCCCCCACCATCCATCACCACCACCATCACCATCATCATCACCATCACCATCATCATCACCATCACCATTGTCATCACCATCACCACCATCACCATCATCACCATCACCATCGTCATCACCACCATCATCACCATCACCATCATCATCATCACCACCATCAACACCATGATCATGACCATCACCATCATCATCACTGTCACATCAACTACTTGGCCAAAGGCCAAAAAGCTACTGAGTGGTTGAGTTTGCATGAAACTCTAATGATGACTTCAGAATATACACCCTCTTCCCCACTGGACTCTATTGTACTAACTTTACTGGCCTCAGTTTCTTCATCTGTAAAACGGAGACAGTAACGGCACCTCTCCAATGAGGGTTTGTGCAGGTGAAACGAGCGTGTGTATAGTTCTCAGCATGAAGCCTCATGTGCACTCAATAAATGCTAGTTTGTGGGTCACAAAGGTGTGTTTGCCAGACCCTCTAGGAAATAGTGGGATGTTGGCAAGGCCAAGTGTCTCTTTATTCAAATTTCAACCTTCTGTTTGATATATTAGTTCTTTCACTGATAGAGTTTTTGCTAATCGGAGTCAAAGAAGATGTGTACTGTGAACGGAAAGAGCCCTGGCCCAGGAGGCAGGAGGCCTGGGCGCTGAGCCTGCCATGCCTCTAGCTCTGCGATTTCCAGGCGTGGTCCCAGACCAGCAGCAGCAGCATCGCCTGGGAGCTTGTTAGAGATGCTGCTTCCTGGGCCTCAGCCCAGACCCACGGGGTCAGACACGCTGGGGCTGAGCCCGGCAACCTGGGGGATCCTGGCTCATTCTGTGCTGTTGGTCACATTATTCAGTTTGTTCACCTGTGAGATGAGAGGTCCGGAGAGGGTCAGCCAGCATCCCGACCCTCCTGCACGCGTGTGCTGCCGGGGAGGCCCTCGCTGGGGGCGGCTCACACCCTGGATTTTGACTTCATGTTTAAGTTGAAAGGAGGGGCCTTCCTCGACCTCAGGGTGTAGACCCCGGGCTAGCTGAGCCCCGGGGCACCGTCAAGGCCTCTGCCCCAGGACGGGCACCACGACAGTTGGTGGGGCAGCAGGGCGTAGGGACAGAGCTGCCTTTTCGGGCACGGGTGTGATGTGTCTTGAAGGTGCTGAGATGGTTTGGTTGCGCTGTGGGAAATGAGAGGGGAGAGCTCTAAGTACGGAGGTGAAGGGCGCGGGAGGGAGGGACGCCGGGGGATGCTGGCTGAGCACGAGCCCTTCATCCGGCCCCGCTGCTGCTCCCACGGAATGAAGTCTGAAAAATACAGTGAGGCCCTGCGGAGCCCGCCTCCCCCGGGCCTCGAAAGGGTGAGGGAGGGGAGCCCGCCTTCCTCATTTTCCCTTGTCTCCTGCTGTGCATTGCTGAGCTGATAGAGGCTGACATTAAGTGCACTTGACAGTTGCAAGGCTTCAGTGAGGGGAGGACTAGAGTCAGGGGTAAGAAACTTGCTTCCCCTCCCCACCCACGAGAGGTCCACAAGCTCAACATAAAAAGGTGGGAAAGTATCCCTGAGAGATGCTGGTCGTCCTCAACTTCCCTCCGCCACAGACCTCCGGTTTCTGGGGTCTGAGGAACGTGGGCGATCTCTCCGCATTTCAGTCCTGACTGCGATGAAACAGCCGATGAGAAGGGCGGATCCTCTCCTCCTTTTCCAGGGCAGGCGCCGTGGGCTCGAGGTGAGGTCCACCCACTGCCTCTGTGTTCACCGTTCTCAGGCCTGGCTTCCCCACCTGTCAGACGAGAGTGTCCCGTGAGCAGACAGCCGTCCACAGGGCTTCAGGCAGGGACCTCGCAGACGTGCTGCCTCGTCTCAGGCAGGTGTGCAAATGCCCCCCATTCCACCGAAAGCAGCCTCGGCATCACCGTGGAGATACGTGCCGACCAGGGCCCTCACTGTTGGGAGAAGCGTCACGATCTTCAGAGCCACACGTCCAGGGCTCCATCTGGGGATCTCCTTACGTTTCCCTGCAGCACCTTCCTTGGGACTTTTCTTACATACACGTATATTTGACATGATTAAGATTGGACGGACCGTACCACTATGTCTCATGCTTTTATTACACAAAGTTATTTCTTAAGCATGTTTCCCGGTCCCTAACACTTCTTATAAAGGTGTTTTTTCCAGACTGCGTGATGATCCATCATAAGATGGTTATAATACAGGAAACTATGCTTCGGGCGTCTGGGAGCAGTCGAGGCGCTCAGCGGGGTACACTCGGCTTGTTGGGAGAGGGCGGGGGAAGCAGGCCCAGCAAGGGGCAGAGGAGACAGGGGCCCGGGGCCGTCGGAGGTCATGAAGAAGACACGGGCTTTTTCTCAGAGCAAGGCAAGAAGCCGTTGGATTTCTCAACACTTTTGCTATTATTATTATGATTGAGATATAGTTCATATGTCATAAACATCGTCATCTTCAGTGTGCAGCTTAGGGACTTCCAGCGCATCCACTAATTCCAGAACACTCCCCCCATCTCAACAAGAGACCCCGTACCCCGCGGAGTGACTCACCGTGGACTCTGATGGCCAAGGGGGTCCAGGAACCAGGCCGGGCACCTGCCTCTTTGCTGGCCTTTCTGAGGCCACCCCTCACGCTTCTCCACACACCTTTCACCCCAGCTGCTGCAGTCTGAATGTCTGTATCCCGCCAAAGTTCACGTGTGAAATCCTAACCCCCCAACAGGATGGTGTGAGGAGGTGGGGCCTTTGGAGGTGATGAGGTCATGAGGGTGGAGCCCCATGAATGGGGTCAGTGCCTTATAAATGGGACCCCAGAGAGGCCCCTCGCCCTTCCCCCACAAGAAGACGGCCGTCCATAACCGGCTCCTGGGGGAGCAGTGCCCGTGCCTCCCCCGTCCTGGTCCTCCTTCCCCCGTGGCTCCGCCACACCCCTGTGCTGTGTCTGGTCGTGGCCGCCTCTCCCGCTGAGAACACGCCCGGCCCCCAACTTGCTCCTGGACAGACCCCCTGGGCTGGGGCCGGCCCTGGCATACAAAGTATGCTGGATAAGTGGTTACTGAGTGAATAAATCTTAAAATTTAATTTATCAGGCATGGGAAGAAAAATGCATCGATACTTAGCAGCCCCTCAGCAGGCCTCCAGAACAACGTGGGTGCACCTTTGCTGGTGCTGGCTTTTGCCTCAGCAGCTAGAGAGTCCTGGCCTCCGAGACGAGACGCCTGAGGAGGGGGAGGGGTGAAGGGCAGCACAGGGGGCTCCGGGGTGGAGCCGGGGTTCATTTTTGATTGTGCCAACCTGACGGAGGGGGATTCCGGGGATGCTGCTAAAGCCCCCCAGTGTACAGGCGGGCCCACAGCAAGGATGACGGCCCCGATATCAACCGGGCCGAGGCTGGAAGAGCCGGTTCTGCAGCCGCGTCCGCCTTCTGGGCAGGGACATCCCCGGGGAAGCCTGTGGCCATGGACAGGACGTGCGGCCCGGGAGGGGAGGGCCAGGCCGGGCTCAGAGAGCGCAGCAGGCTGGCCCAGCTTTGGAACCTGGGCATCCGTCAGGGGGGGACCCGGCACGTCCAGGCGCGGGGGTGTTTGGACGTGAAGCATTTGGGGATTCTGTTGGGGGTGGAGGGGCAGGCAGTTCAGGGAGCTGGTCTCCAGGTCTGCGAGGTAGACAGCCGAGGTCGGAGCTGGGTGAGGCCGGGTGCTGGCAGGGGTGGGGACTGGCGTGGGAGGGGGTCAACACCCACTTCTGCTCTTCATTTGGTGCAGGGGCCTGGGGATGCCTCATCTCGCGATGGAGAAGATGCAGGGGAGGGAGGGGCGGCAGGGGACGGAGGCAGGGATGCGGGACTGCCTGGGATGGCTTGGGAGCGAGGCCCGGGACACAACTGCCCGGGTGCGTCTGGGCCTTCCAAGGGTCTTCTGCTTCCTGACCTGTGCGGTGCAGATGGGCATCAACCGTCCAGAGTCAGCGTGAGGGCTCCGTAAGAACACAGGCTCCGAAGGGTCCCGAGTTCGCCTCGCAGGGGAGGTGCTTGGGCACTGCTGGTGAGGTCACGACTGCGGGAAGGGAGGGAGGAACTGGTGACGGGGGGGACAATCTCCTGGGGACAGGTCGGGCCCCCTGAGAGACTTTTGGATGCCCCCAGGTTGAGGAGTTTGCCAGACACCTAGCTGGAAATGTAAAGGTGCTGTTGGGTCCACTGTACATCTGGAATTGAGAGGAGACGTTTAAGGTGGAGGTAAAGGGCAGGGGGCTGGAGCCGTGGACGGGGGAGACCAAGGACAGACCGTAGACACAGAAAACCGGGGACTGAGCCTGCGGAAGTTCCATTTGTTGGCAGGAAGCGTGGGAGGGGTGGAAGGGGGAGGGGAGGGGAGGAGGTGTCGAAGGCGGGTCCACTCCATATCCTGGACCATTGCATCCTGTCTCCTTCCAGAACTTTCCATGCTCTGAGTCCCATGTTTGGTAACTGTCAGTCTCCCCCTCAGCCAGGAACCAGGGCATTTTGTTCACCCTTGTAACTCCATCACCGATGATACTGTCTAGCATACAGTAGGTGCTCAGTAAAGATACGTAGAATAAGTCGAACGGACAGGGTTCCGTAACTAGAACCGGCATCGATGATCTGCCCTTGTCCTGCACGAGTGCAAACTTGTTCCCGTGTCTCTCAGAATTTCTCCTTCAAACGCTGGAAAGGGCCAGGAATTGACCCCGTTCCGCCCTGGATTTCTGAGACCCCACCCGTCCTCCAGTCCTCCCAGAATCAGGTGTGCAGCGTGCTGCCCGTGAGCATCCCTTTTAGGGTCGGATGGCCCTGCATCACCCAGAGCACCCAGGCCGGGACCTGCCCAGTTTCCAGACTTCACAGGAACTCGGGGCTCGGGCCTGGGAACAGTTGGGGGGTTTGCTCAGACCTGCAGGTCTGAGTGGCCCCAGCGCCAGGGCCCTCTGCGGCCACCTGGGAATAGAGTGGCTGGAGGGCTAGAAGCCCCATGGGTGGGGCCGAGGCTACCACGCGGGGACCTCAGGGGCTGGGCACCCGAGCTCACCCGTCTCGGTGTTGCCGCCTCGTGGCTCCTTGAGGCCCCGGCTTCCTGGGCTTCCAGAGATGTCCCTGGCCCACTGTCCGGCGTCCAGGAGGCCCCAGGACGGCTCGGAGATGATCAAGGGCCCGATTTCCAAATTGATGCTAGGAGTAGCTAAGGAGAAGGGACTTTAGGGAAATTAATGTAAACGTTTACGTGAAATCACCCTGCAGGCGACCCTTACAAACTGTGCAGCTGTGGAAAAGGCAGGGACTAGTACAGACAAGAGGGCGGGAGCCGTTCAGACAGAATTAGCAGCAGAATCAGTCACGTCCCGCACCCCTGCCCTGTGCTCACAGCTGTGGTCGGCGGCTGACCTCACCCCGGGAGCTGCGGAGGCAGGCAGGGTCCCCGCACTCGCAGACCCCGGCTCAGAGCCCGCCGGTGACCAGGTGCCTGAACGCCAGGTGAGGGAGGGAGGGCAGGCAAAGCGCTGCCGTGACTTAGATACCAGGACACGGAGACTGGGGGCGAGGGGCACTCTGCAGAATCGAGCTGCAGACATTTCATTTCTCACAGAAGAGCAATTATCCAATAATAACTTTAAAACACCAAAACTGCGTGAAATAGCTTCCGTTTCAAACTCAAATACGTGCTCTCGTAGGATAGCCAGTAATGGAGAAAAAAACCTTTCGAATTTCAGCGAACAGGTGCTGGGATGCTTGCGCACACTGTCAGGCCGAGAAGACCCCCTGGCAGGGCCGTCCTCCCGCGGACATGGGCCGCAGAGCGGCGGCCTGTCGGCTGCAGGGCCCAGGCTCTGGCCCCCCCAGCGGCCCTGAGGCGGCAGCTCAGCATCCACTGTGGTTTCTTCCCGGCCACCGGGGCGGGTGGCCCTTGCGTGGCCGCTTCCCAGGGCCTCATCCCACAGTCCGGCCTCGGGAACTTTCTCCTCGGCCTCCGGGCCCCAGCTCGGTCTGTCCTGTGAGCACTGCCTCTCTGCCAGCTGCCGTCCGGTTCTGGTCTCAGGGCTGGCTGTCTGATCCCAGAACGTTCACTGCCTCTGGCCCTTACAGGCCGGGCAACGGAGACGTGGGCGTCGGAACCACGGGCTGCCTTGGTCCTCGGTGAGCCCGCGTCCTAGAGCCCGCGGCTCGCCAGAGCCCTTCTTCTCCTGGGACAGCCGGGCGTACGGGAGCCAGAAGCTCGGGTCAGCTTTCGGGTCTCATCCCCCCCACACCCCCCGTTATTTTCTTCGAGCCCTCTCCTGTAAATGGGATATTGTGACAGTAACTTTGTGGTGAGGCAGCTGCAAGAAGAGGGCGGGGTCCAGTCTGGGGCTGGGAATTTTGCATCACATGAGCTGACTGAGCCCGAGCTGGGCCTGGTCTCAGACGTGGGTCTGCCCCTGGGTGATGTCGCCGTGTTGCCCAGGAGGGACGGTGGAGAACACGGAGCTGGCCTTAAATGGCTTTATTCTGTACGTTCTTAATCTAATATGGCCACCAAGTGGTGATCAAATATTTTTTTAAGAAACGCAAAAACTGCCAAGTCAGTGGTAGACTCCTGTCTGATTTCTAGTCCGAACAGGATTTGAAGTTCGTGCTTTGGAAACGAGCAGTGAGAAAATGTTCCCACGGCGTGGCCTCCACCGGGTACGCCCATCATTTCCTATCTGCTGATCGAATAGCTCAGCTCACGCAGCCCCCGCAAACCATCCTAAACCCCTCAATTAATTAGATGGCTTGGATTAAATAGAACCGCCAAGCTGTGGTCTTGGGAGTTATCTAATAATATTGTGACTGCTTTGAAGATTAGGTGAAGACATCAAAGGAAGTTAACCTAATCCTTCCCACCCGAAACGTAAACATACAGAATTTGACACCCACTGAGAACTGCTGGGTAGCCTTTCAGTTATCTGCTGGGAGGTGACCTCACTGACCACTTCCCGGGCGTGAGGTCTAGAGAGCCTTGGGCTCTGGGCACTCAAGGACACTGGCCCTCAGGAATCTGGGGGACAGCGGGACACCCCATGCTCCCTGGATGCTTTCTCGTAGGTGGGGTGGAGCTTTGCTCATCACACGCAGGAAAGCACTGCATCTGCTTTTTCCTCTACATTTCTTCCCATTGGTTCACACAGACCGAGGAGGTCAGACTTCCCAGACATCACGTATACTATCTGGAGCCCACCCCTCCAATCCCAATGAACAGTCAATACTCAACTAGTGTTTGTTGCATTAGTGAACAAATGTTTATGAAGGGCCTACTATGCGCCGGGCGATGCGTTGGGCCTAAAAGGACACCACAGCACAGCCATGACCCTCAGGATTAAAGTCTAGTAAAAGGTGAGAGAAATGTCACAAAGTATGTTACAAGGACATGAAAGAAACAGAGCAGCCAAAAATCGATGCATATGATGGGTACTTTTTCACCCCCAAGTCAAGAGGATCATGTTTCTTTACAAATCTCAAGGATCACTGGATGTGAAAACTGAACACCCCTCTAGTTTCCTGTTGAACCTCAGGGCCACGGGGGGAGCTCAGACCACACAGACCCAGCCCCAGTCTGAGCTGGTGTGTGTTTCTCTGGCTGCAGTAACAAAGTACCACAGACCAAAACAGAGCAGACATAGTGGGTCGTTTAGATTGGATATAATCCAACAAGCCTCATACATTGAAAGGGATGGAGGAGCCTCAGAGATGCAGGGGTGGGCTGTGCTTTGAAGCGGGGGAGAGGTCTGCAGTGGACTTCAAACGTCTGCCCGATGGAGAGCAATGCGTGCCTCAACAAAACAACACGCGTGTAAGTATCTTCTATATTTGGTTTCGGGAGGCATTCTGCAGTTTTCTCCCTTTGGAAAAGTATCTTCCAAAGAGTACCACTTGGGTCAAGTTTGAAACATCCGTGATTCCCCAATTCACACATCTGTGGGAAGTATGAATTGTTCCAGGATTAAATTTTGCAAAAGCGGAGAGTCCGTTTCAGCCACTTCCAGGCGTGTGGGACCCTAGGAAAGCTTCTTAATTCCTTTATACCTGTTTCCTTACCTGTCGAATGAAGATGACCCCAGGACCACCCCCTTCATCGCGTTAGAGGTTCCGAGGAGGCGAGGCACGGAAGCTGGTTGCTGAGAGCTCAACCAACAGCAGCCGCCATCGCCACCACCGCCACTATCCCCACCCGCAGGGACTCAGTCTCAGGGTCAAGGGGGAGGCTTGCTGGGAATTTTGTAAATTATGGGATTTGGATCCTATTTCTAAGGATATTTAAAATACCTCAGTCTTATCAGGAGATTATAACAGGCCTCCATTTAATGAGAAATTACTGAGGCTAAAAATATGTACTTAGATTTCACGTAGGACACGTGCTTATGTGACTTATGATATTTCCCCGTGTGACAGGTTATTCAAGCATCAATTTCCTCACGGATAGCTTCATGTTCGGTTGGGATCCCTGAGTCCTTTGACATGGTGTGTGGGTTAAGCTAGAGCGTCGTGCAGAAAGCTCTGTGAGCTCTGAGCCGGGCCCCCGCTCCCATCCCACGGCCACTGAGACGTGTGGGCTCCTCTCTCTGGCACTAGGTTTCCAAGGACAAAAGTCGTGATGCGTCCTGCCTAGAGTGAAAGGTTCTCTGGGCAAAGCCTGCTTTCCTTTTTGCTTTTTGTCTTGTGTTTGCCTGTTTCCAGTAGGCGGCAGTCCGAGCCTGCAAATAACACCGCGATGTGGGCCCCTGGGGGCACGGGGGGTCGTCTGTGTCGGGTGACACCGCGATGTGGGCCCCTGGGGGCACGGGGGGTCGTCTGTGTCGGGTGAGGGCCCAGCCGAGTCCTGTAACTGCTGTGCTCACGCCCAGGACTGTTCCCAGGGGACTTGCCTTCAGCAGAAGGATAGCATCGTTCATTGGGTTTTCTGAGTTTGTTACAAAGGAAAAATCCATAATGTTAGAAAATCTGTAGCCTCTCTGGTTTTTCAAAAATCTGCATCTCTCTTGACAAGCTTAAAGCTGCAGAGAGAGAAAGTTACAGGTTCTAAAAATCTCCGCACACTTCACTCCTTCACCGAAGCTAAGTGCCGCTGGCTCACAGGTGAACTTTTAACAATGAAACCACAAAATACTAGAAGAAGAAGGGAAAAGGTGTTAACGATGTTGGGGGCAGGTGGGGGGGGGGGGAAGAGGTGTCCACCTATTTGGATGGACGGCGTGGACGGCAGAGGAGAAACAAAGTCCCGCTGGAGTGAGGCCCCTGCAGTGGGAGAGAGCTGCGTTTGTCTCTCAGGTTTGTCATTTTCAAGTACAGTTGGGTAGCTGAGACTGAGGAAGGACCGCCCCTTGCCCCGCAGACCTGCACAAAGGCTGGGAAGACTCCGAAGGGGTGGGGAGGCTTGGGGGTGTGGGTGAAGGCGGGAGGGGATTAGGGGAGACCTGTGAAGACGTGGTCTGGAAATACCTGGAAGTTTCTCAGGGCATGAGGAGGAAGAAGAACATTCCAGGGGCAGGAAACCATGGCTATCCGCACAGCCTCCTGGGGCCCCAGCGGGGAGACACGGGGAAGGGCGGTGTGGACGAAGTGGCAGGCAGGCTGCAGCCACGTGGTGACCGCAGGTGTTGCTGCATTTTGTGTCCGGATGTCCTAGCCAGGTGCAGGGTGAGTCCTTAGGCTGATGACTTGTTCACCACGGTCGACCCTCAACATTGTCCTGGAGACTTTGTCACCTTGGCCACTGTCCATGTCCTGGGTCTGTCTGGATTGGATGAGTTCAAGGAAAACGTTGTCCCCCAAGAGTCCTGAATTTTACCTTCAAATGTTTCGGCGTAAACTTTATGAAGTCACTTCTGTGTGGAGCCCCAGTTTCTCAGCTGTCACAGGGCGGTCCTTGGGGAAAAATATTGTCCTGTCAGATGAGCCTGACTTGAGTTACTGAAAACATCTTGAATTAGTAGCAAATATTCCACGTTTCAGTGTGGCCCTTGGTAAGTGAGTGTCTGCAGGCGCTTGCTTTCCACATCTCCTTCCTGGACCCGTGGCCCCCGCAAATCTGGAGTCGGCCGCATGAGGACGGGTCATAGCGCACGGGTTTTGTTCCAGGGCTAACATTACAGAGGAAAAGCGTTCCTTACTGAAACACGGCCTGGGCGTTATTTAAGCGTTACCCACTCCATGGGCTTCTCCTCACACTTGGGAGAACAGGGTCACCTCCCCCGTTGTGACTGCTTTGCACTCCCGCAGGCATCTCTGAAAATCCCAACCCAGGTGCCCTTTCAGGGCTGGGCCCGCTCGGGAGAAAGCGCTGAGACTTGCTCGCTAATCCCTTTGCTTCAGCGTGTAAACCTAAACCGTGGCTCCTGCGGGTCAGTCCTCCTGACTCAGATGAGCAGACACCCCCGCATCCCTCCCTGTTCTCTCACGTCCGCCCAAACCCCAAACCCCGGAGATTGATGTTTGCAGCTTTCCCCTGTCAGACAGCTAATCTCGCCTTTATGCGTTTCTGCTGATAAGCCTTCAGCAAGTCACAGCGTGGGTGCGGCTCCCAGCTTTCCCCGGAGGAGTGTCGGGTCCCCTCCTGCCCTCTGGTCCCAGGGGAGCCTGCCCCTCGGGGACGCGGGTCCCTGCACACCCCGGCTCCTGGTGCGCCTTCGGCTCCGTGGATCACCCCCATCCCAGGCAAGGAGCTGCGCTTCCCTCTCAGCCTTTGACAGATAAGGCAGGAAAGCTTGGAGGTAGCCGAAGGCATCACACGCTCTCATTATCAGAATAAAAGCTGGCAGGAAAACTGCAGAAAAGAGGTCTCTTTTAGAGGCAGGTGACGGGAGATTTAGGAAAATGCATGTCTGTGGCTGCAGGAGCCTGGGTGAACTGAGATAAGGTTGGATTTTTAAATCAGGAGGGGTCCCCCAGGCATTCTTCAATTTAGTTAACATTTTATAAAGCTCATCGCTGTGTCATCAGTTCTGCAGTTGGGCTAACTCCCCTCCCCCCATCTCCCGTAAGAAGTAAATCTGCAGACTCGTGAAACACCACTGGCTGAAAGTGTTCCTGTGTTATCTTACAAGTGGAAGCAATTGCACCCCTTCAGCCGTCCGACCTAAGGAGCAGCCCTGCGGCCTCTGAGGGAGGAACGGGTTGCCCAGCAGAGACCCCCATCCCAGGACCCTTTCCCCACAGGAGACCCGCTGGTGGGTCAGAGCATCTACCTTCCGTGGCCAAAACCAACACTCCTCGCGGAGAGATTAGGACTGGTTCCCAGTGCTGGATGGCAGAGCAGCAACTGCAGACCCAGATCCCACACCTTCTGGAAAGCACGTTTTTGCCCTAAGGCGCAAATACACTGGCATCGCCTTCGTGACAGATTCAGCTGCCCAGCAGATGTGAAGCCATTTAGTCACGGAGTTGTCTTTTGCGTCTGGTTAACCAAATGGTTTTCTCCAAAGGCGACTCATCCAGCGCAGCTGTCACATCTGCGCAGTAAAGCACGCCCGTGTGAACTGCCCGGGCTTCCTTTATCCCACAGACGACGCCTGGCCGACAGGAGAGGCGTTCTGTGACCCGCACCCGACGTCAGCCTTCTCCCCCGACAGGTCCGTGATCGCACCTCGGCTCACCTGGGACGGAGCCGGGCAGGGCTGGTTCTCAAAACTGAGCCGTGGGAGAACCCCCTGTAAACGGGCCCCCTTTGGGGCAATGCTGGCTGAAAAGCCACCGCCTTCTGCTATGAAAACCTCTTTCAACGGGAACCATTCTCATCAAAAAAGGAGTTTCAGCTCAACAACCAGTAATTAAAAAAATTACCAGTGAGGGAATTCCCTGGCGGTCCCGTGGTTGGGACTCGGCGCTGTCACTGCCGAGGGCCCGGGTTCAATCTCTGGTTGAGGAACTAAGAGCCCGCATGCTGTGCGGCCACAAAATAAGAATAAAAACTACCAGAGAGAGGAAAACACACACTTACACTCACACACACTCACCCCCGCCGCCGTTACCTTTCCCCTCTCAGCCCTGAGCTTTCGGCTTGCGACACTGACCGAGGACCCTGACGTGATGGAAAGATCCTGAGCTCTGCAGAGACAGACAGAGGGACGGAGTTTAATTCCAGCTGCAGCGCTTAGCACATCCGTGAAGTCAGGCGTCTCAGCTCTGAGTCTCAGCCTGTTTATGCACAAAGAGGGAACGATGTCTCTGCTTTCCTGGGGGTTGAGGGAGCTCAATGGGAAGTCGGTAAAAGCGTCTGGCCCCAGCGGGTGGACAGTCCTGTCCCCATGCAGCGAGGACGGAGGATCCACCGAGCACTGGATCTGGACTGACTGGAGACTCTGGCGATGGGAAGGGGCCCCTGGGGAGCAGCTCTGGGCCCCGGGAAGCCCGTCTGCTCCTGGGCTGGGGGGCGGGTGCCACGGCCCCCGGGAAGCACAGCCTGCACGGGAGGCCGGTCTCACCCACACTGTAAATGTGACCGTGAGAACTGCGTACTGCCTGGGCCTCGGCCTCCTCATCTGAGGGGCTTTGCCAAGGCCCCCCTCGGACCCAGCACCCCTCACCGGGAGTGAGGCTCGTCACCAGGTTCACTCCTGAGGAGGCCAAGGGTCCAGGGCGTGAGCACCGCCCTGAGAATAAGAAGCAGCCCAGCTTCAGACAGGATGCCACGTAGAAAAGACAGGGTGTTCAGTAAGCCATGGGCGATGTGATGGGACCTCCTCCTTGAGGAGGGTCCCTGTGCTGCTGGCAAGGGTGAGGGCCCGGCCAGTCTCCTACACAGTCCTGGTCTTCCCTCCGTGTCACCCTTCTCCTGTCCCCGTCCTGTCCCCTCACGCCCTGCCTCAGATCTTGTTCTGTCACCGAGTCCAGCCTCATCCAGCTCGCCGCACGACAGGCCAATCAATCCAGACACAAGGTGTCAGGGCAGAAATAGCGACTTTATTTGGAAAGCCAGCGGACGGAGAAGAGGGTGGACGCGTGTCCCGAAGACCCATCTTGCCTGGGTTTGAATGCTCATTTGTTTTATAGAATAGAGAGGGGTAGGTGAGGAGGTGAAGTGAAAGTGGCCGTAAGTTGTTGCATCTGTTTCCTGGCTCCGGCTGGACTCTGAGGGGATGTGCCAAGCTCCTCCTTCCTGCAGCCATTCACAGCGCAGGATGTTTCCTGTGAGGGACACAAAGTAGTTTAGCTTAACACTCAGGCCTGGGGGCAGGGTTCCCAGAGACAGGCCATTAGGCACACTTTAAGCTACAAGCAACATCCCTTTAGTGATTAACTTGTAGCAAAAGCAACAGAAAACAAAGGTAAAAGAAACAGATCCAGTATGGAGTCGGAGTTGTTCTCCCCTGTTAGGGTTCCTCGTGGCAATCCCTTCAGGCTCTCCGCATATTGTTCCGCCTCCCTTCCTGCCTTGGACACTCCCGTGGCCCCCCTCCCTGGGCTGTGGTGACAGCTTCAGTGGCCCTGTGCCTGGTGTCAGCTCTGCTTCTCCCTTTGGGCTGAGAAACTGTGCTCACAGCTTAATCTTCTGAAAAGTGGCTTCAGTGTGTTTCCTTCCAGATTGCCTTCTGCATTTGTTACTTTCCCATTTTGACGACTGAAGCGAAGGGCATATCAATGAACTGAATAATTGTGATGAATCATTTTAATTTTCAAGATATTTGAATGCTGTTCCCTCAACTCTCCCACAACCTGATGACTTCAGGTTTTCCCTCAATGTGACCAAAATATGAATGACAAGGCGCTGGTTTTTCAGGCAATGCTGAGCCCAAGACCATGGTATCCCACGGACACACACACACACACACACACACACAGACACACATACACACACATACACATACACACACACACACACACACACACACACGCTGCTCTTAATCACGGCTTCTGCTCTCCTTCTTCTGAGAGTACACCCCCCCCCCTTACCTTGGGGTGAGGACTGCTGGTTTACAAATTAAAAGCAGTAGACCTTTCCAGGTGGAAGTGGGAATTTGTGCTGTGATCTCTATGGCATTTCCACCTGTTAGAGATTTTATTTTTTAACACCTAAGTCCATCAATCAAGACTTAAACTTTGAACGCCTATGGGAAATATGTTAATTGCTCTACCTAAAAATGAGAATAAAAGAAAGTGACTAAGTAACTGAACACACCAGGTTCTGAAGTACCCTTGGAGCATCTCCTGTGCTCAGATCCAGGCAAGGACAGTGCGGGAGCCCAGGGCTCTGCCTCAAGGAGCGGGTCCTCCATCACCACGATTGGCAAGTGGAGGTTCTGGGTCCATCTGATTAGAAGTCACCTCAGCAGCAGTCACCGATGTGTGTGGCAGGAACGTTTGCACAGCCTAAGATGCTGTGCCTGGCCACGGGCCACCAGCTCACCTGACCATTCCTGTTATCAGTCCTGCTCGGTCAGGGGGACTGCCCCCTGTTTCAGAGGCTGCTTGGGGGGTAGGGTCATTTCTGGTTGTCGCGCTGTTTGCAGGTCACTGTAGTCCTGTAATGGGTATAGATGATGGATGCTGAATGCTATGCACTGAATGTTTGTGTCCCCCCAGAATTCATATGTTAAAACCCTAACCCCCAATCTGATGGTGCAGGAGGTGGGGCCTTTGGAAGGTGATGAAGTCAGGAGGGTGGAGCCCCCATGAAGGGGATCAGTGCCTTATAAACGGGACCTCAGAGAGCTCCCCCTTCCTCCACGTGAGGACACAGGGAGAAGACGGCAGTCCGTGAACCAGGAAGTGGGTCCTCACCAGACATGGAATCTGCGGGGGCCTTGATCTTGGACGTCCAGCCTCCAGAACTGGGAGAAATCAATGTCTGTTGTTTATAAGCCGCCCAGCGTGGGGTGTTCTGTTACAGCAGCCCAAATGGACTCAGACAGCAAGCATTCTACAGTGGGGGGGACCCCAAATGTTCACAGGTCCCTGCCCCCCGGAAGCTCAGTAGAATACATGTTAGGATGCAGGATGCTCTTTGAAGGTATCTCGCTGTCACACATGGAAATGGTGGACCCTTCACCTTGTCAGAGTGAGAGTGAGGGGCAGTGGTTGGAAAAGAGGGAAACTGCTTCCCCCAGTTCTGCTGACACAGGGCTCTCAAGAGGATGACAGGGTTCTGTCCATCCATCGACGGTGTAGAGAAGCCGCCTCTGTCTTCTCTGGAACGTGAGCTGTGGCTGGAGCTCCTCCGTGGACAGAGGGACCCTACCTTCATTCTCACAATTCTACCAACTCATTTAAAAATTTGGATGTGATGATGGCGTCTTACAACATTCATTTTTTTCTAAAACAACATCCTTTGTGTTATGACAGAAGATATTTGCCTACTGTAATTCACATTTGTTTAAAAAGTAAAGCAAGAGGGACTTCTCCGGTGGTGCAGTGGTTAGGAATCCGCCTGCCAATGCAGGGGACACGGGTTCAATCCTGGTCTGTGAAGATCCCACATGCCGCGGAGCAGCTAAGCCCATGTGCCACAACTACTGAGCCCGCGAGCCACAACTACTGAAGCCCGCGCGCCTAGAGCCTGTGCTTCGCAACAAGAGAAGCCACTGCAGTGAGAAGCCCGTGCACCACAACGAAGACCAGCCCCTGCTCGCCGCAACTAGAGAAAGCCTGCGTGCAGCAACGAAAGCCCAACACAGCCAAAAAAAGTAAAACAAGAAAAAAAAAACCCTCCCAGAATATTGCTCAAGGTTTCCAATCCCATTTCCAGACTCAAATAGGTGCCACAAGTTTGTATCGTCCAACAGAAAGCAGAATTAACTCCAGCCTATATCCCGGTGTTTGTTTTTCCAACACACAGAAAGAAGAAGAGTGATTCTTTTTTCAATTCGGATATAGTGCATGTTTTTGTGACTTCTTTTTGTCAGAACTCCCAGCTCAGATGCACATCTGTTTACCCTTGTGGTTGGTTTCTTTTGCGTCTCTGTTTTCCGGAAGAGTCGAGAGTGAGATGTTGGGGGTCAGAGTGACGTGGGTTGACCTTGGCTCAGCCAAGCATTGGCCTGATGGGCTCCTCTTTTTCTTGTTGGTACAATTTAAGTGAACCAGCATTTATTGACCCGAGGTCTGGTACTGGACCCAGAAAAGGGCAGAAGCACGAGTAAAGCACGGCTTCTGTGCTCTGGGACCCACTGAGGTGGGCGGAAGTTCTGCATGAAAACCAGGCTCACGGGCAGAACCTCCGAGTGTCGGGGGCAAGAGGAGGCGGGGGGGCCGTGGTGGGACAGGGGAGGCTTTTCCTTTGCTTAGAACACAGAGCTCTGATGCTGCTCCTGAACTGTCTGGCCTGTGGATCCGCACGTGTGCGTTCCCGGTGTCCGGGCCCGGCCGCCCCCAGACAGAGGGTGGTGTCTTGGCTGCACATACATGTTTTGGGGGAAACAGCGGCAACAGAGCCACTGAGCAGCTCGGGGATTGGCGAGTGGGGAGAGGTGGCTTTGGGCAGCAGGAGCTTTGGGGAAGCAGGAACTTCTTCCAACGCTGAGAGACTTGTTCATGGAAATGCAGTGACAGTGTCTTGGAAACCCAAGCTGTGTGGATTATTTTCCAGTCACTTTTCTGCTAATCCCACGTAAACATTAGAAAAGTGATGCAAACAGCGGATCTTGGAGAATGTGGCCGGGCTCCGTCCTCTGCCTACTAAGGAATGTGGGATAATTTGAGGCTTTCGAGAGGCCCACAGGACCACCTAGCATGACTGTGTTGGCTGCCAACAATGACCTTGGGCAGGTGGCCCGGTGGCTGTGAGCCTGAAATCCTAGATGCCAGCTTTGGGCTCGGGGAGCCCCTCGCTCTAGGATCCGTGATTCCAAGTGTCCTGATTCTAGGTTTCTTCAGAGAGCACCTTCACCAGCTTTTATACAGAAGCAAGACAAGCATCACTCCTCCTTTGTTATTAGCCAGTTACTTATCACTTACACGTAAATGCGGGATTGAGACGGTCCTTTCTTTAGACCTTGGAGGATGATGAAAAATGGCAAATTCATTTCTTCCTATTTTGAGGGTTATTTCCTGGATGATTGGTAACATTTAGATTTTTAAAAATTAGTTAATTTATTTTTGGCTGCATTGGGTCTTTGTTGCTGCGCACGGGCTTTCTCTAGTTGCGATGAGCAGGGGCTACTCCTTGTTGCGGTGCCCGGGTTTCTCATTGCGGTGGCTTCTCTTGTTGGAGCGTGGGCTCTAGGCACGCGGGCTTCAGTAGTTGTGGCACGTGGGCTCAGTAGTTGTGGCACACGGGCCTAGTTGCTCTGCGGCATGTGGGATCTTCCCGGACCAGGGATCGAACCCGTGTCCCCTGCATTGGCAGGCGGATTCTTAACCACTGCGCCACCAGGGAAGTCCCAACATTTAGATTTTTAACTAAACTTTTCTAGGGTAAGTATTGTTAATCTTATTCATAGGAAAAAAGAGCAATTAAAATTAAATTACGGATTATTTGATAAATAAAAATGGACGAATTTTAATGAAAGCATTTAGCTTTTTAAAATAAGGTATTTGAATTATGTCTGTTCAGCCATATTTGTACAACTTTTCTTTCTATATCTCCTTTGCTGATTATCATAACTTGATCGGACATTATGACCTGGATCACAGTACTAGGAAACAAGCAACCACGGTGTTGATAAATAACAGTAATACTTGTTGAGTAGTGACCAAGTATCAAGCATCATTCTAAGTATCAGCTCACACATTTCCACAATAACTCTGTGACGGGGGGGGGGGGGGGGTACTGTTCTTAGGCCCACTTTACAGATGTGGAGACTGAGGCACAGAGGATGAATCCAGCGCTGGGGTGGAAGTGAGCAGTGAGCCATCCGTGTCCACTCCCGTCCACTACCTTTAAGACGAGGAATCCGCAATCCAACACCCCCTGTACCTGGGACCGTGTCCATCTTCTCAGGGTTGGGCTTCTGGAGTGTGGCAAGTGCCTGGCACATAAATCGCACCCAGAATATCAGCTGAAGGAGCAGCGACTTAGCTGGAGGAGGGACGGGTCACCCGGCACGAACCGTCCAGGTTCTGCAGAGTCTAGAATGATGTGTGTAACAATATGACTTGGAAACTGGATAGAAGAGTGCATTCTGATAGCTGAGGCAGCAGTTATGGACCTTCATTCTCTGGATGATAAATAGGGTTTGGCATTTGGAGGATTTGGCCTTATTTTCTCGGACCTAAGGGATGGTAACTCTGTTCTTGTCTTTCTCTCCCCGTGGTCAGTGGCTCCATCTCCTTGTCTCTTGACGGTATGGAAGGTTCTGGGTGGATAGAAGCTCTTCTTTGGGTTAATGTGAAAGTTTTGACTTCTGGGGTTTTGTGTCTCCAGATAAACTTTCAAGCCAGTTTGTCAATTTCTGCAAAATCACCTGCCGGGATGTTGGTGGGGATTGCAGTGAATCTATCGGTGAAGTTGGGAAGAAAGGACATCTGGACAATCCGGAGCCTCGCCATCCATGGACATTTACTTAGATATTATTTGATCTGTCTCATTGGAGTTTTGTTTTCCTCACATAGATCTTGTACCTATTTTGTTAACATTGTACCTACGTATTCTCTTTTTTTGAATGCTAATATGAGTGGCATTGTGCTTTTATTTTCAAAGTCCACTTGCTCATTGCTGAAAGCATTGACTTTCTACTAATTATTTTTCCACTTTTAACCTACTGTCATATTTGCTAACAAGGCCGTCAGCACAGAGATGCTTAATTAAAAGGTGGATTGCGAAAGATCCGAGGGTTTGGCTAATGATTCCCCGTGAGTATTGAAGAGCGTTTGGAAAGAGTTTAATTCCCTGAAGCCGCCAGGACCACATCATTGCATGACTTCACTTTTCCTTCACAGAGGATGTTTTGTCTCTGTCGTCATGTGACTCAGCGCCTCTTGCTACCCTGTCCAGGACGGCCTGGCCTGGACCTCATCTTGGCTCTGGAATGACCTCGCTTCGACACTGTCTCCTCCGGCCTGGGTGGAGGCACATGCCTCCCTGACACGTCATTTTCGGAAGGAAAATCTTGAAGAATGATTCTTAGCGCTGGGAGGACCCACAACATATCATGTGATGCATACAAGACTCATGCTCTCAGGGGTTTTGCTTGGTTAGAGAACTGTAGTATTTTACATCCCCAGGACGTTGGAATGTTCTGAACATGCTGTGCTGGTTTCCAGAAAGAGAAAACTTAGGCATTAAGAAATATTTTAGGTACCTGAATAAAAGTGACTCGAGCTTAGCTAGCGTTATTTAACTATGTGATGCTGTGATTATGTGGCCCAAGTATGTTCTTTCTGTCCTCAAAACTCAGCCAATGGCAATCCACATCTTCCCTGCTGGTGTGCGGAAAGAAGAGTCGGGGCATTTGTTTTTCCCCTCACTTTCCCGTTAGTAGCTCTGCCATCTGGTCTTTCTGGTCTTTATCTTCTCCCGGTACTGTGAGTGGAGAGGGGGAGGGAGCTGAGGGGAGGCCGACAAGGTGGAGGGTCCCCGTCAGATGAACATTTGCTACTCCCGTCAGACCGCAGGACGCCTTTGTAAGAATTGGATAAAGTGATGCTTCCTCTAGGTGGTACTCACCTGTCAAAGGACTAGTGACGGGAAGGTGAGGGCGGTGGGAGTTTAGATACACTGAGGACGTGACCTCAGGACAGCCCTGCTTCCTCTCAACCATGAAGCTGACTCAGTAGGTCAGGGAGGTTCTGTCTCCTCACTGATCCCTTCGTCGCTTCTTCCAGATTGACCAGAATTGTGTTCAGAAGATACACGACTCACCAAGGAAAGGTTTTCCTGGCGTAATTCCCTACAAAGTCCCTTTCTCCAGGTCCCTGCATCTTTAGGGATGTGTGAGATGCACTGAGACATTTAAGTTGTGGAATGGAAGGAACTGGCTATTTTTCTACGACCTTCCTGAAAGGTCTAGGACATGATTCTAAAATCAATGGAAACTACTCAAGTAAAAACTGGTCTTTTTGGTTTAATTCTCTCTGTGAAGAGACAGGGCAGTGGAGAGAGCAAGCCACAGGCTGGTGACCCCTTGACTGTTGTGTAAGACACGGTGAGAGCTTTCCAGCATCGCATTTAAATTACCCTCACTGGCTCAAGATGTGTTTGTTTTTCAACAAAATGGATGAGGGATTAGTGCTGTGCTGTGGGGTAGCATTCTAGGGCGTAGCTCTGGAAGATTAGCCAAGTGACTGGCGTGGCTGCCCGGTGGGATTTGCCTGACTTTTCAGGCTACCCAGCTCCTCCTTGCATCTTTCAGAACTTCTTAAAATGTTAAATTATTATGAACAGTTTTCTTCTGCATCAACAGAGTCAGGGTCTAGGATATCATTTATAAACAAAAGACTTCTGTTTGTCTCTGTCAGAAAATGCAAGGACAAAATATCTATTTCTGGGCACCTAAAGTGTGAATATTGATTGGGTATCACGGAGCATGTTTGGGGCCAAGGGAATGATTCTTTTGGGGCGGCTGTGAGGCTAACAGCGCTGGTGTTTCCTCCTGGGGGTGGGTGGTGGGTGGGAGAGGCACATCTGAGTAAGGCTTCCCTCGTGTCCCCCAGGACCCCTGAGAGCAGCTGGCCTGTGTCTAGGGACCATGTGACAGCGTTCACAGACACACGTATCACTTCAGCTTGATGTTGGTTGAAATTTGACTCAATTCTTGATCAGCACCGGTTTGTTGACGTCGGTTGAAATTAATTTGATTTATGTATTTATTTCACTGGTCTCTCCGTCTCCCCAGCGCGGCTGTATTTATATTATAGAATAAATATGTATTGAATAAATATAGTGATACGTATTTGCACACAGCAAGGGTGAGATGTCAAAGGGAGACAACCTTGGAACAGATAAGGTCACTCAAAAACACTTACATCCAGAGCTCTAGGCCAGGAGTGAGACGGATGCTTTCTCCACGTCCATGTAATCAGGCTGGGCAGCGACCCCCGAGGTGGCCATGGTGGGGAGGTGGTCTCACCTGGAGGCTTAATACCTGTGGCAGGAAGTGGCTCCCTGGGAATGGGGGTGGGTGGCCATCAGCCATGTTGTTGAGGAGGGTCTCTAGTCCAAGTGCCCCTGTTTTATCCTTGTTTATAATCGACATAGGGAGGGGTTGAGTGTGCCCTCGGGGCGGAATCAGGATGACCCCCCGAGAAAAGCCGGGCCTCTCAGTGACCGTGGCTTTGAGGCCTCGGAGGAGAGGGTTTGTAAGCAGAGGGCAAGGAGGATGTTTTCCTGCCGGCCCCAAGGCTCGGCAGCAGTGACAGCTGACAAGGGCCCTACATCGTGAGGGACATGTGACCGTCTGAGCGAGACCTCCTGAGGGTCGTCGGAGTCGGCCCTGGACCCTTTAACTGGACACTCACCTCCCTCCTGCGGCCGAACCAGTGGGTTCCCTGGAGCCAGCGAGGGCTTCTTTGAAGAGCGTAGTCCTTCTCGTAAAAGGAGCTGGAATGTTCCCCGTGTGTCCTTGTGTGGGGAGAGGGAGGGGGAGTGGGGCGTCCGCCAAGGGGGGGAGGTTGCCATCCTCTCCGCCCGTCCCTCCTGGATGCCTTCGGGCTGCCCCCCAGGGGAGCACAGACGCTGTGGGGAGACCCCAGGCTCCACTCTGTGGGCACCACGCCCAAGTCGGCCCCAGGCAGGGTGGGGCGGTGGGAGCGGGGGCTGGAGGGTGGGCCTTAGGTCGGACGCCTGCGGAGAGTTCTACGCAGACTGAACTAGACCATTAGCGCCTGAGGTGGCTGCATCCAGTACCTGCAAGTGGCAGGAGGAGCAGAGGACCTGCCGAGATGTGGTCCAGAGGCAGGAAGGAGCGTGCGAGGGGCCAGAGGGGAAACTGAGGCCGACTCGGGACCGCATCCCCGAGTCCAGCTGCACAGCTGTGCCTTCAGTCTGCGAAGACACAGTGAAGAAGTACTTATCGCCGCCTACGCTCTGCCAGGAACTGCTCATGGGGCTGGAGACGCGGGAGAGAAGAGAATAAGCCAAGGCATTGCCCTCATGGGATTGCTATGCTCATGGAGGAAGACAAGTAGTTACATAATACGACCGGTGCTAAGTGATGGAGAAAAGTAAAACGGGTGAGGGCGAGAGAGACGCAGAAAGGAAGGGCCTTTGGATGAGGGACCTGTGAGCAGAGGCTGGAGGTGGGATGGGGTGAGCCGTGCAGGACGGGGGCGCAGGGCGCCCCAGGCGAGGGACCGGCCACGGTCCCGAGGCAGGGACGAGCTTGGAGCATCAGGTCAGGACGACTGGAGTGGAGTCGGCAGGGGGGAGAGGCAGTCACAGGAACCCCTGGTTCTTTCTCAGAAGGAACCAGGGGCCACGGCAGAGCGAGGAGGGGGGCCGTGACGTGGGCCTAAGGGTCCGCGTGGGCTGCTGTGCTGGACTTGACGGTCACGTGAGGAGAAAGCAGGAAGGCCAGGTGTGATGCCGAAGGCGTCCAGGGGCGAGGAAGAGGCTCGGACCAGGGTGCCGCGCAGGCAGAGTTCAAGCTCAGAGCCAGAGAGAGGGGCTGAGGGGCCGGATGGGGCGGCCAGAGCAGCAGGGAGGGAGCCCGGGGAGGGGAGGGAGGTGGGGGTTCTTGGGGCACCAACGTGCTGAGACCCAGGTGCCCATCACACCCCTGAGCGCACGTGGGAGGGGCCGGAGCCGGGGCTCCAGGAGAGTCGCCGCTGGAGCTGTGCAGTCTCCGCACAGAGACAGGAGGCGAGCCCTGGCGCTGGAGGCGGTGGCCTGGGCGTGAGTGTGGAGAGAGGACGCCAGACCGAGCCGGCCAGCACCACGGCTGCCCGAGGCCACGGGCAGTCACTCGGCTCTGCTCCCGGGTCCCCAGGGGGAGGACGTGGCCTAGGAGAGTCCGGGGCAGTGCCACGACCCCCAGGCACAGACACGCTGCGGACGCTCCTCCACGGGGCTGGTGTGGATCGTGGGGAAGGGCACGGTGCCCCTCTTCCCCAGATCCAACAGGTTGTATCATCAAATACGTACAGATTTTTATATGTCAATCGTACCCCAATATAGGGCTGTAAAAAATAAAATGAAGTGAAAAAATTTCATGGTTACCTGGCAGGGCATATTCCATTCTCTATTTTCACCAAAAAGAGAACATTTTCCCAAATTGCATTTTATTTTGAAAACTAGGCTGCCGTGTTTGAAAGATAAGTCCCTCATACTAAAACAAGCCAAATATGGAAAATCTCCTGGAAAGGAATCCAGAAAGCTCTCCTATTGCTGCTTACATGGCCGACTCCTACGAGAAAGCGTCAAACGAAGAGGTTTCCGAAACCCCACCAAGTTTTCTCTCACTGGCGAGAGGAAGGGGCAGTGGCAGGGGAGGCCAGGCAGGCGGGGTGCGGCCGGACAAGCGATGGCCCCAGGAGGACAGGGCACTCCTTGGTTCTGTGACTCAGGGCAAATTCCCAAACTCTTCTGTCTCCCGGGGCTCCTCTTCTGAAAGTTTGGGTTAATACCTGCGGGCAGGATGCTGTGAGTCGATCAGGTAACATGCTGTGGCTGAGGCCCTGGCACCCAGAACATTCTCAGTCAATGTTGAGTGTGGGCTAGGGTGGCTGCTACGGGTTCAATACGCTTTCCTTAAGAAACGGTTCCATTGAGGTATGACTCCCACAACACACAACCCATCCATATACCTCGTATCATACAGTGGTTTTTAGTATATTCACAGCATTGTGCTACCATCCCCACAATCAATTTTAGGACATTTTCATCACCCAAAAGAAACCCTGCCCCATTGGCTGTCAGCCTCCTCTCCCTCGCCCGGTCTTGGGCAACCACACATCTACTTTGTGTCTCTGTGGATTTGCCCATCTGGAGATTTCGTATAAACGGAATCCTGCACTCTGTGCTCCTCTGTGACTAATAATATGTTTTTGAGCTCATCTGGTGCCAGTAAAGATCAAATGAGATAAAATCTGTGTACGAAAAGTCATGCTCTATTATTTAATTTTAATCATTTTGCCTGGATTTTGTCTTGTCCCTAATGTTGGCTGTTTCTGATAAATATGTCCTTTGATCTGTCCCCATAACCATAATTAGTTAAAAATAAATCAGCAACTAAAAGTCCACTGAAAATTGTCTGATGGTCCCTCAAACATGCAATCAATTTCCTTTCATTTTGATGCAATTCCAGTTGAAGCATCGGGGGTAGCGGCTCACGGCAGAACACGGTCCCAGAGCCAGTTTGGACGTGGGCGCTGACTCTGGTGGGTGACCGTGGGCACCAGGGGTGGCCTCTGAGTGCAGACCGAGGGCATCTTAGAAGCTGGTGTCACTCCCGAGGACCTTTGTCGGCACTTGCAGGGACCAGAAGGCAGCTCAGGAAGCCCACCAGCGCGGGGCCGAGGCGGGGCGGCGAGGCGGGGCGGGGGGGGGGTGAGGCGGGGCGGCGAGGCGAGGCGTCGTGAGACACTTTGTGTCTAATCTTTTATGATTTCTGCTGGGCTGTCTTTTGGAGGAAAGAGGAAATGGGGCAGGAAAACATCTCAGGCAGAACCCAAATCGCCTGGAAACTAATTGGACATGAAGTGAAGGAGGGGAGGGTCCGGGCTAATTTTCAACTTTGGGCAGGTGGGGGAGGGACTTGTGTCTGTTCCCAAAGTGTAAACTATCGAAGAGAAACGGGGAGGCCAAGAGACGTTAGCATCCAGCATAGGCGCTGTGGTTGGACCGGCTCACGGAACACCCAGGTGAAGATGCCCAGGAAGCAGTGGGCTATATGCGCCTGGGGCTCAGGAATAGGCTGTAAGTCTGTGAACAAATATTTCCTGTGCACCCCGCGCTGCGCTGGACATGCAACAGTAGACCAGCAGGCACTGCTCCGTGGGTCACAAGGGTGGCGATGCTGACGAGGACACTTCGTTCGTGGGACACCGTGCCGAGTGCTGTACAGGCATCACCTCGTGTGACCCTCACCGGGGCTGCCCGCCGTCGGGCCCCTTCTGCGGATGAGGAAACAGACCAGTGCCCAGACCACACAGCTCGTAAGGCGTGGAAAAGGGAGGGGACCGTGGACGTCTGACCCCCCAGAATGGCCAGGAGCATGTGGTCGGCACCGCCAGATGCTATGGAGAAGTGGAGGGCACAGACTGACCCTCGTGAGCTGGCACAGAGGGGCTGCGGCCGCGGGACCCTGGGCGGAGCAGGGCAGGAGACCCCGGTTGGGGCGGGGGGGAGACCCCGGGCGGGGCAGGGCTGGAGACTGCGAGCTCAGGGCCACGTTACCCCCCGTCGGGACACAAGTCCCCTAGAGCTTCTCTTCCCTCGGCAGCCAGCCGGGAATTTGCCCTGCATCCTTGGTGCGTGGCTTGCGGCCAGCAGCAGGGCTTAATCAGCACGTGGGTTATTGTTTTTGTTCCCATCCTGGGTGTGGCCGTGCCCTGTGAGGCCCGGCACTCGCCAGCAAACAAGGGAAGGAACAGCGGCAGAGCCCCCAGGCCGGCCAGGGTGAGCCTGCGGTCAGGACGGAATGCGGCAGAACGCTCACAAAACACACGCAACACCTGCCTCCGGTCCCTGCTGCCCGAGTTGGACACTGCCTTTCACGCGTCGGGTAGACCTCAGGGCAGCCACAGGTGTGCTCAGGTCACCACCATCGGACTCACCGTCAGGCGGTCGCGGATGGAATCGGAGGGGGGAAGACAGCCCTGGTCAGTCAGATGCCCCTAAAACACGGAGGGATCGCCTTCCTGTCTCCCGAGAGCAGAGGTGGCAGGCCTTCTCCCGCGGGGCCCCCTTCCCACTTGCCAGCTCCCGTGCACCTGCCCCAGGGGCCCGTCTTGCTCGGTGCCAGCTTCTGAGACAGAGCTCAGAGCTTCCGGCCTCCTGGCCTCCTCCGGGCTGTTGGTCAGATGTGACGGAACACACCTTGCTGAGCGTTTTGTCTTAGTGTTTCCTGCTGAATCATTCCACGCGCCCCAGGTTTCCCCTCTTAACCCAGTCAGCACCTCTTGGCGGTCGGGTAACTTCTCTGAGGACAGAACAGGGTCTGTGACAAGATGTGCAAAGTCAGAGACACGGGAGTGAGTTTGGAAACGGCCCTGGACGTGGGGCCTGGCGGCTTGACACCAGGGTCGGACGGTGACAGGTGACATCCACGCACAGAGGAGTTCTTTCCATCAGAGGACCCTCAAGAGGCCTTCAGAGGTGTCTCAGCCACGGCCTGCTCCAAGTCAGGGAGCTGGCCCCTACAGAAGACAGAGAGCTGGCCCCCTACAGAAGACAGGGAGCTGACCTCTACAGAAGACAGGAAACTGACCCCTACAGAAGACAGGGAGCTGACCCCCTACAGAAGACAGGGAGCTGACCCCTACAGAAGACAGGGAGCTGACCTCTACAGAAGACAGGGAGCTGACGCCTACAGAAGACAGGGAGCTGGCCCCCTACAGAAGACAGGGAGCTGGCCCCTACAGAAGACAGGGAGCTGACGCCTACAGAAGACAGGGAGCTGACCCCCTACAGAAGACAGAGAGTTGGCCCCTACAGAAGACAGGGAGCTGACCCCCTACAGAAGACAGGGAGCTGACCCCCTACAGAAGACAGGGAGCTGACCCCCTACAGAAGACAGGGAGCTGACGCCCTACAGAAGACAGGGAGCTGACCCCCTACAGAAGACAGGGAGCTGGCCTCTACAGAAGACAGGGAGCTGACCCCCTACAGAAGACAGGGAGCTGGCCCCCTACAGAAGACAGGGAGCTGGCCCCTACAGAAGACAGGGAGCTGACGCCTACAGAAGACAGGGAGCTGACCCCCTACAGAAGACAGGGAGCTGACCCCCTACAGAAGACAGGGAGCTGACCCCCTACAGAAGACAGGGAGCTGACCCCCTACAGAAGACAGGGAGCTGACCCCTACAGAAGACAGGGAGCTGACCTCTACAGAAGACAGGGAGCTGACGCCTACAGAAGACAGGGAGCTGACGCCTACAGAAGACAGGGAGCTGACCCCCTACAGAAGACAGGGAGCTGACGCCTACAGAAGACAGGGAGCTGACCCCTACAGAAGACAGGGAGCTGACCTCTACAGAAGACAGGGAGCTGACGCCTACAGAAGACAGGGAGCTGACGCCTACAGAAGACAGGGAGCTGACCCCCTACAGAAGACAGGGAGCTGACGCCTACAGAAGACAGGGAGCTGACGCCTACAGAAGACAGGGAGCTGACCCCCTACAGAAGACAGGGAGCTGACGCCTACAGAAGACAGGGAGCTGACCCCTACAGAAGACAGGGAGCTGACCCCTACAGAAGACAGGGAGCTCTCTGAACACAGATTTCACCTTTTCATTAGTAATAAAGTATCAGTTTAAAGATCTTTCCTAGCAGAGTTTTTTTCTTTAAAAGATTTTGTTATTGGCCCCAATGTCCCAAAAACATTTATTTTAAATGGAAAACCTACACTATTGGGCTGACATTCTCTGGGCATTTGGACTCCATCTGTGCCAGGGCTGTGGGGAGGGGACTCTGGCAGAGGGCGGATCTGAGCTGGCAGGTCTGTCCTTGTTGATGCAGCCTGGCTGCCACCGGGGAAAGGGCAGCAAACAGCTCACGTCCTTTAGGTGGTCCCACCTGTCACTTTCTCATTCTGAGAATGTTCGCCACCATCAACAGTGCCCAGTGGGCGCATCGTCACACCCTTTCGGATAACATCCTGGAGTATCTCGCCTGTTGGAAAGGTGGATCCATGTTGGGTCACATCTGGTTCTGTTCCAAACACTGTTCTGATCACTCTTTTTGCTCCAAGATACTGGTTGCTTTTAGTATCTGTGATCCAGGGGTATAGTCCTTAGAGTCACAGAGACGGCCATCTGGCTGGATCTGTTTCTTTTGGAGAATATACCTTCCAGAAGGCCCATCACCTGTTTCTCCACCACAGACGTGTTCCTGTGAAGCCACATCCACGGCCTCTGCATTGGACTAGGCTGGCCGGGGCTACCCCGAGGCCAGGCCACCACCCAGAGGAGCTCTTGCCTGAACGAGGCAGGGGTCCAGTGGATTCGCTCTCAAAGGCCACCCACCCCTTGGGCATCTGCGGGGAAATGTGCCCCCATGATTAGCATGAGGGGCATCTCACACTCACCCCAACAGGGACCCCCTACTAAGATGTAACTCCAGCCCTGCTTCCTACGCCCCTCAGAGACGTGTAACTGAAGCCCTGCTTCCTTGGGTGGTACAGACCCCACAGGGTCCTGCACTGGGTCCACCTTCTCACGCCTTCAGTCACCCTCACGCCACACCGGGTCCCGTGAAGGAGGGGGTCTGGTGAGGGTCTGTGAGCGGAAGTGTGCCTGTTTGTGCAGGGAGAGGCTGGGAGGGGCTGTGCTCTTTGGGGAATTCTGCTCAGGATGAGCACAGGTTCCTCTTCCCACGAGCTTCTCTGTGCTCCGTCACCCTCAGGATCGCTGAGGCCGGCCGGGGTCAGAGATTTCTGCCGCAGGCGGCTGTCCACACGGCATTCCAGGTGAATGGAGACGTTCAACGAGGTGTCTCCTCTGTGTGGCGCCGCGTCCAGGCATCAAGGCGCACGTGCTCCACACGAGTGCTTAGCTCAGCCTTCAAGAAGAGGAAGTTAGGGTGAGCAGTGTGGGTCAAGATGCTCTGAGAGGTCCAAGGAGAGGACCTCGGGCAGATGGGGAAATAAAGACCAGAGCTCAGAACTGTCTTGACACGCGAACAAGGAGCCTGGGCAGCCCAGCAGTGCGCATGCAGGGGCTCCATGTGCAGCGGCTGGACGCTGACTGTGGGTCTCCCTGCCCCCCAAGCCCTGAGCGCCCTGCCTGAACTTCCTGGGCCAGGCAGCCACGGATCCTGCACCCAGATGCCTGATCCAGGCACAAGAATCTCTCTGACCACATCTCCACCCTGTCAACGAGGAACAATACAGTGCACAAGAGTGGGGCAGGGCCAGGTGGAACTGATGCCCTTGGAGAGTCACACCCCTGGTCGGAGTCACACCCCTCAGCCTCAGGAAGCAGGTGTGCGGGTCACGTAGTCATCTGACCGAGCAAATTAGGGAATCCAGAGAAAGCGTGTGACCTGGAAGGCAAGGTCCTCCTGGATAATGAGAAATAACCATAAGAAAAGAATTTCTGCGCCACGGTCACTAGGGTTGCTGGGGGTGACAGCTGGGGCATCCCCTTGGGCCATCAGGAGTTGCTGGGACTTTCTTGTAGAAACCTGTCTACTTCCCAGTTCTCTCCTCACCCTGTGTGCTCGGGACTGGAGACTTTTCTTCTTATTCCTAAATATTTAAATCACGTAACCTTTCACCCAGCTCTGAGCAGTGTCCTGGTCTCAGTGTGGTGCCCACAGCCCAGTGTCAAGGTAACAGCTGTTCCATTTCTCACCGAGTGAGGGGGTCGTTTGGGGCTGGGTTTTCCCTCCAGCCTCGAGCCCTAGGCTAACATGCATTGGCCTTTGGAGGGAACCCGCCCAAACTTATTCCCCAAAGGAGGGAGTTGGCCCCTGGGCAGGGGCTTCACCAGGGCAGGAAACATCACACTGGGAGTTTCCTTCAACATCCCTTAAAAGTGTGATGGAATTTTCTGGTTTCATCTCTCTTGACTGAAGCGATCGATGGTCACTGTGCACGGACTCATGGATAAAGAAGTGACTCTTTAAAGGATGCTGTTGGGGAGGTGTTTCCAACCTCGCCTCAGGGCTGCTTCCATGCCCCGCCCTCCCAGCCTGCAAGTGAGGACTCAGCTCCCTGGGCATGTGGGTCTGCTTTTAATATTAATGCTCAATTAAACGGAGCGGCTCCCCAGTTAGCCGCACCACAGGCCTCTGGGTCAAGGTGGTGGGCTCATGCAGAGCCAGTTAGTGGGCAATCCTGCCCTGGGTCTCCCTGTGGAGCTACAGAGCCGCTACCTGTGTGGCCGCCCTCCTCGCTCCTGGTGGGGATGTGTGACTTCACCACGGGATGAATTTTCTAGAAGTCAGTCATGCATTTTCTATTTAGGACCAGATAGGATTTCCAAGTGAGACTGAAGAAGGGCTATTTATATGTTGTCCACAAAACAAGCAATGAAATAGGTGATAGATTATTTCATGGAACAGTACTTGCGTGTTTTTTTTTTCTTTTTGGCAAGGATATTGGCTGTTCCACTTTCTGTGAGTTCCTTACTATTTCATGCCTTATTCTTCGACGGAAAATCTTTGGAAGAAATCTCTTTTTTGTCCAACTTCCTGTAAAGATCTATGTATCACTACCTTTTCTGTAGGAAAAGACAAGAACTATGTAAAAATATATTTATATATTATATATTTTTTTTAAGAATTAAGTTTCTAAAGTAACCTGCAAAAATAATAGCTATTGCTGTTGACGACATTATTGGTTGTTTTGAAGTATCTGTTTTCAAGGTTTATGGAGTCTCCTATTAGACTTACAAATTTTGAAATTAATTTTCTCAACAACTCTCGTTTCTTGCCGGCTGTGAGCCAGGTGTGCTGCCTGGACACTGGGTAGCAGAAGGGGCTCTGAGCAGCGTCTTCCCTCCATTCGTGACTGGAAAGCAGCCAGGTGAGCACAGGTAGTTTTGGGAGCTCCGAGGAGCCCAGCCGGGCCAGGTGCCGGGCCAGGAATGGCATCTGACTGGTCTGAAGAATGTGTGGAGTTTGGTGGGTTAGGTTAGGGTTAGGGTCAGGTTAGGGTTAGGGTTAGGTTTAGGTAAGTGTTACTTTAGGATTAGGGTTAGTGTTAAGGTTAGGTTAGGGTTAAGGTTAAGGTCAGGTTAGGGTTAGGATTAGGTTAGCATTCCGGTGGGTTAGGGTCACATTAATGTTAGGGTTAGGGTTAGGATTCGGAGCAGGTGGGCTTTGTGTTGTGAGAAAGTTCTGGGAAAGGGGGAGGCCATTGTGGGTGCAGGGGAGACCTACAAAGGGCTAAACATGGGAGCATCCTAAAGAGCTGTGTGTAGCTCCAATTTTTCAGGACACAACCTCTGGGAGTTCAGGGCCCTTTCCTCTATCTGCTTCCAGCCCCATCGTGACTTTGTTGGCAGAAAGAAACGTGCAGGGGGAACGAGGTTTTAAGGCTCTGTAGAAAGTGACAGTGACAGGCTCAGAGTGAACCGGAAAGAAGCACAAAATAATCTCCCGAGGCTGCCTTATTTTAGTCAAGGTGGTGATAAATCAGAAGACCGAGTTCTAACAAATAACATTTTTTCAACAGGAAAAGTGTTGGGAATTTTCCTGAGTGTGAGGATGGCCCAAAGCTTGAAGGAGTAAATGATTTAGTAAGTCCAGGAATGTTAAAAAGTTCCAACTATTTATACCACTGGGCTGGTAAAATTCTCTCAATTCAGGAGATTTCTTTGGTTTCAACCTGGCAGCGTTGCCATGGTGAGGGTATGATGCTGCAGCTGGGAGTTTGTTGGTGGGGGGAGGACTCCGTGTCAGGAGGTGGGCGCTTTGCTGTTTGTCTCGATTGGAGGGGGTCCGGCCAGCTGTCGGGTACATGGGGGCCGGGACCAGACCCTGGGCGGGAAAAGTTCTCTGGGTTAGAGGCCTAGGATGGCGTTGGAACACTGGCCATGGACCCAGGCGGCCCCTATGGACCTGTGGACAAGTGTAGGAGCTTTGGGTGGGATTGTGGCTTGGGGGGCTGGAATCTCCAAGGTTTAGGAAAAGAAGACTCTCTCCAGACTTTTCACACTGGTACCAAGTCCCTGGTGGCACTGCCACCTGCCCACTCTGGGTGGCCTTGCTCAGCCTGCCTCGCCTCTGTCCCACCTCTGGTGTTTGCCGTTGGCCTGCAAACTCTGAAGCGTCTGCTGTTGTGCTTTTCCTGACACTGAGATCGGTTTGCTTGATGCCCGTTCACCTCACTTCCTACCTGAGGGCTGGGACTGGGCTTCATCCGTTCTGGACATTCAGCACCCAGGGCAGTGTGAGCACGGGGTGTGTGCTCAGTAAACGCGAGTTCAGGGACACAGGAGGCGGGTGGGTGCAGACACGGAGGTTCAAAGTTGAAGGCATCACGGAGGTTGGTGATGACACTGGCCGTGAAGAAGAGGGCTTGTGGAGGTGGGCTTGGGGAGATAGAGCCAGGCTCCTGGCAGTCTGGGAGGTCACGTCATAAAAGGCTTCACTGAGGAGGTGGTATCTGAGCCGGGCCTGGAGGCATTTGGTATTTTCTCAGCAGTCGGTGCTCGATAAACGCCAGGAATAAACCTACTACCCTGTGCTGAGTGCTTGGTATTTTTCCTGCACAGTCTTAAATGCTTTCTCTTGCTGGCTCCGTGAGATAGTGTTATTATTATAATACTCTTGCTGGAGGAGGGGACGGAGTGTAGAAGGGTGAGTGAGGGCTCCTAGCCCCCAGCTTGCAGGTGGTGGGGTCAGACCTGAGCCACACCTGCCTGAGTCCAGACTCCCCGAGGTTAAACCTTGCCTTCAGGATGAGGGCAAATGCGGGATGTGTTATAGATGGTTTGTTTAAAGCTCCGGTTTAAACCCCGTGAAGTCGTGCAAACATTGCCCCGTGTAGATTTCATGCCCGCACCTGCCCCGTGGCCTGGAGGTGGACCCTACAGCTCAAGAAACAGGCATTGGCTCTATAGCCAGGGTTCGGAGACAAAGCAGGACCAGGAGCCCTGGAAACGCTTTGTGGCTTAAACCACGGGCCTGTGGACAGAAAGTGAGCAGTGTGGCCTCCTCTCCCTGTTTGGAGAGTCCCGAGAGGTCCTGTCTGCCCTTCTCTTCCCTGCAGAAGCCAAAGCTGGGGAAGGGGGGCTTCAAGGGATGTGAGGGTAAATGGAATTAGGCATCTGTCTAATGAATGTGATCAGTTCTCGGAGATGCCCCAGGAGAGCCTGTGGAATTCCAACCCCCGATGGTCTTGGAGAGAAGGCTGGATGGGCAGGTGCATCCCTGAGCTTCGGGGTCCCTGGGGGGTGTGCATTCTGGGCAGCCAGCATAGCCACAGCCCCAAAGCCACTGTTCACGTGGGGGGATTCTGCCCTTTGACGTCTCACAGGCGTGGCATCTCATTCACTGTAGAGAAAGCTGCCTCCCTGCTGCTTGTTTTTTGAAGATAATACACACGAGCTTTTCCTTTCCCACTTGCAGCACCCCCGGCTCCCTCAGTCTAGATGTACATATGGAGCAGGCCAGGTCTCCAGGGTGGGCATGTAAGCACCGATGCTGGGTGAAGCTTCAGCCCTCAGTCCCCCAGCATCCCCGGGGGTCAGTGCCACAGAACCACGTCTGCCCCAAAGAGAGCTGTGTCATCCTGGGACGGCTTCTGGGAGCGGCAACAACAACTTTTTCCCCCAATTCTCTCTCTTTAAAACATGGAAGCATGTATTTAATTTTCTGGAGTTTCTCCATCGTGCTCTGCACTGCTTCAGAGAACCCTCTAACAGCAGGGAGACGCCCTCACTGGATTCAGTCCTCACCAGGGTGCAGCATAATTACAGTTTTCTCATCCCCACTGGATCCCACCAAGAGCCAGATGCGCTCAGATGATTGTCCCACCGGAAATTTGTTTTTAAGCACTTAAGCCTGTAAACATCACTTTCCCTCTAACTGCTGCGTGATCCAAGGACGTCTTTAATTATAGACGCGTGAAGAAACGCCAACACCCTTACAGCATTCTTTTCTCTTAACAAGATCACACTTAATTTTTTCAGGCTAAGCCAAAAAAGCAGATTAGTATTTGAGATGTGGGCATGGAAAAGAGTTGGGCATTTTGTCACAGCGCCGCAGCGGCTGGGTGTACCGTCTGCCCTGTCCTAGGGGCCCTGCAGCTGATGTCATCATCTTCTCACCTTACTTGTCCCCGGAAGAGAAGGGAGCCTGGACAACAAGCTAGCACCTCTCTCAGTTCATTTCGGACTTGGCGTTAATTTAAAAAGTCAGACGTCCTACACATTTACCTACTTAAAGCTCAAGTTAATGTCATGGGAAAATAAAAAATCATAGACGGTGTAAATAAACAGACATTAGTGAGACTCTGGCACATGGCACCTTGATGCCAGGTGTGTGAGTTGCTGGGAAACAGACCGTGGGACGAACACTCCAGGGTCGTGAGAGTTACAGAGAGAACGCAAAGCTTCTGGGGGGCCCTGGAGTGGGTGGCGGGCACTTCCCGGCGGGGGGGTGTCTGTGCTGGGGATGAACCCGGGGCCGAGAAAGCAGGCCAGTGGGGAGGGGGAGAGGGCTGCCTGGGGGCGGGGCCTGCAGGGCATCACGGGCCTGGGGAGCAGGAAGTGGTTTGTAAGGGACCCGTCAGCGGGATTGGAGGGCAGGGGGTGAAGACGATCCCAGATTACAGAATCCTTGAGAGCCCCGTCTGGCGACGCAGGTTTCATTCAGTAGGAAAACGGGAACCTCTGAAGGTCTACAAGTAAGGAAGTCACACCAGCAGCGCTGGACTTGGGGAAAGCAGTGCGGCAGGAGGAGGCCAGGAGGAGTCTGGGTGGGAGACGGCGAGGACAGGACCGAGGCATCCCTGGGGAAGGTGGGGGGCCATTGACCTCACGGGGATTCAGCAATAAAATAGCGCCTGGAGCTCCTTATGTGAGGGAGAACGGAGGGCGACCCCACCCCAGCAGAGCTGATTCGGAAGCATGGGTCAAGACCGCCCCTGGGAAGGGCAGGCACTGGGACGGAGGTGCCCCTTGGGTACAAGACCAGCGCCCAGACAGAAGGCCTGGCTGGGACAGGCTGGGGACTCGGTGGCAGAGACAGTGCAGGGCATTTCCCAGGGGGTTTGGGGGGAGAAGAGCAGGGGGGGACGAGAGAGGCTGCTGGAGAAATCGAGGCAGAGCTGGGGTGGGGAGGGCACACGGAGGGTGCCAGCTCGGGCGCAGCGCTGGAGGAGGGCCCAGACCTCACAGGCTGGAGCCGGGGGCCCGGAGGGAGGGAGGGGCGGCTGACGGCGTCTCTGTGCGTCCGCTGTGGCCGTGGCCTTGGGGCTTCCCTTCGTCTCGTCTTTCAGCCCCGCGTGAGGATGATGTGACCTGATGGTGTGGAGCTGAGGCCTTGAGGGACAGGTGAGCTGCCCCCGGTGTGTGCGGTCGTGGTGCCTCCTGAGGTGACCGTCTCGGACCTCGGGGTCTGTCCTGCTTGGAGGGCAGTGCCGGCTCGAGGGCAGGGTCCCCACCGTGGCCTCCGTTTTCTCCGTGTAGAATTTGAGGCAAATCCCCCGAGAGCGGAGAAGGCCCGGAAGGCTGGGGACCGGCTAGCGGGGGGAAAGTGTCCGTTTTTAGCAATCTCGTCCGGGGCCACGTGACTTTCTCCAGCAGCTGGGCCCCGAGCAGACAGGGCGGGCGGGGGGCTGAGTGAGGAGGGTCCCTGCCTTCCCTCCTGGGGGTCATCTCACCAGGACCCCGGGCCACGCGTCCTGAAGGCCCTTTGTCCCGTTGGTGCCCGAATCCCCGCTGGGTTCTGCGCACCCCTGGTGCCCTCCCTGCCACCATCGCGCTTGCCTGAGCCCTTTGCTAATTGTCCGTGTGACTGTCTGTGGCATCCGACGGACTGTGGCCCCTTCATAGGTTCACGTGGCCTCTCCCTGCGCCCTGCCCCTGGGCATCTCCGCCCCCTCCTGAGGAGCGGCCCCCTGGCCCCAGGGGCCCCAAGGACCTGGTAAACGCAGGGCACGCGGTTCAGTCTCAGACCCCCTCCCCTGACTCAGCTCTCCCGTTAGACGCTCACAGTTCCCTGTACTTCCCTTTGCTGTCACTCGTCACTAAGACGAACCGTCTGTTTAAAAATTACTTAATAAACAGCTACGTGTTGTGGGTTTCACATCCGTCTCCATTGCAGAACTCGAGCCTGCAGGACAGAATCATGTCCGGTGGCCTTACTGCATCCCCGGCCAGGACAGCACTGCTGAGACCTCAGATACGAGACACATGCCGAGAACCTTCTAGATTCTGAGCCGCCTATGTCCGGGCACCAAGTCCCCACTGCCACCGGGGGCGGGCACTCTTACCGCCTTGCAGAGGTGGGGAGTCCAGGCCAGATGCCCAGCAAGCGGTAGAGCCGAGACCTGAATCCATGTCTTCTACTATGTTCATTGCTTTCCTCGTTCTGTCACAAACACTAAATCACTGCCGGGTATAAAAGCACAGAGATGTGATAGAAACATTCTCATAAAGGCTTTATTCCTAATTCTTTCGTTCAAAAAATGTGATTTATTTTCTTAAACTCTTCAACCTGAGTCTGACACGGGTGGTGCTCTTGACGTCACTGCGTGGCACCTGCCTTCCGGCAACTCACAACGGATGACCACCTCCAAGTTTACTTAACGTGTGCCTGTGGATTCAGCTTTTCAAAGGTTTTCTTTCCGCTGAGACAGGACACATTACATGTAGAATTTCAGCTCAAAGGCCCCTTCTGCTCAGAAAACCCAGAGGGCTTTTGCTTTCTGGGGAGTTGGGACTGGTGAGGTCGCCGGGTGCCAACGAAAACAACCCTGGGTTTACCCAGCACGAAGAATCAAAGCCTGGCTATTACTCCCTCAGAAGTCACCCCAAATCAAAGCCACACCGGAGCCAAGGGATCGACTTACAATTTTACAACGTTCGTTTTTAGGTTGTTTAGAAAACCTATTGTATCATAACACAAAGAACAATACGACACACGCCTTTTCCCCAGAAAACTCCCCGGGCGGAGTAGAGGGCTGTCTGCTTCCCCAGATCAGCTACGGTCTGTGGCTGAGTCGGTATAACGAGCCCCCCTCTCCGGGGCCATCATTGACCATGTGCCCTGGGTCCTCATTTTCACTTCGGGTGGCAAATGCACATTTGGGGAGGGGGTGTCCTTGTAACCCAGACATAAATGCAGTCACAACGATCCCTATGAATTTCCTCGTGGTTCAATACCTGGGATAAAAGTAATTTTACTAGCACATCCTTGTGGAAACCCACATTTTCAAAGCCCCTCTATAAGGCAGATTGTCATAAGCTGATGAGCAGCTGCCTTTCAAGACGGTGAATTCAAGCAGAAAGCTTTGTTTCCACGAACGCACGCCCACTCCCCAGCGCTGTTTCTCCCCACGGAGCTTCTGGGCCAACAAAACAGCACTTGTTAAGACGTGAGGAAACATCCACACAAGCTCAGCAGGAGAAATCTGTTCGGTCCTCAGTGCCAATTAAAAGCTTCTTCCCAGGCCGCTGGCATCTTCCGAGTCGCCCCCGCCCCCCGCCCAGGACTGCTTTCTCGTAGGGCAGGACGTGGGCTCAGGTGGGCCCCCCTGGTGAGACCCGGCATGGCCGATGGATGCCCACATGGTTAGTGGCTGGAACCACACGAGGAAAAATAATTAGTTCCTCTCCTTTCCCCATGAGAGCAACTCACACATATGCCCGAGGCCAGGGCTCAGATTTCTAACATCTTTCAATATGGTAGCCAAGGAAGGCGCAAATGAGTCCAGAAATTGCAGATTTTACAAATAGCGTCTGGGGGGAAAATTTATTTTTCCAAATGCCTTTTCCCCCAAACTTATATTGGTTTCAAGTGTCAGGATTGTTGAGAAAACAAGTGAGTTTATGTAACTGAATATTCTAGAAACTGGCTTCTGTAGAGAGAGGTTAAGTCTCATTTTCTCCCTTGACCTGAAGGTCAGGCGTACTTAGTCATCCTTGGAAAAATAATCAATTTCACAGGCATGTTAACTTGACTAAAATCCAGAAAAGCAGAACTTTTGAAATGCTGAGTGTCTTTACTAGAACAAATCAGAACTTTACATCCTGTGGTTAATAATATTCTGTCTTAGAACTTACCATCAATTTCCAATAACTTGGCATACCAATGATTGTAATTTTTGTATGGGAATTGTGGTGTACTCTCACCAGCGAAGAATCATTTAATGTTTGAGGGCCTGAGTCATAGGAACAATACCACTTTTATAAAGGCTTCGGGCTGAATTAGACTTTAAACCCTTAACCACAAAGATGAACTTATATTAGGAACACTGGCAGTATTTGAGTGATATTTAAAGGAAATTGGAAACATTTTTCTTCCGAAGATAATAATGGATTCCAATCCCATAAGCTTGTCTTCTTATCTAGAATACTATTTTTTTCTTTCACAAGTGACAGCAGTCTATACACAACCGCCTACTTCATTGGTTTTATGAGCCACTAAACTTGTAGCCAGAGTTTTTAATCTTAGCTACTAGTGTTTAAAATTCAGCATGGACCTCGCGTGTATATAATATTGCTTGGATCAATCATTTATTACGCACTGGAAACCCAAAAGAATAAAGAAAAGTAAGCCAGAAAATGCTCTTGAAATTTTGACACAGATCCCTTGGTTTTCAAGTTAAATTAGATGATCGGCTGTAACGGGTGACATTTTACCCGTTGGCCGTCTCGGCTGTCTCTCGACGCCCAGTCCTGCCGCACCACCCTCAAGGGGAAGCTGCCAGCGCACCCTCTTCAGGCCGCTCCATGTCCCCCTGGAAGCTGCGTCTCAGGGACAGCAGGGGCTGTAAACCAGGCGCCGGCACATGTGGTCCGGGGACGGGGATGGTGGATGGTTCCTTCAGTCAAGCAGAGGGCACCTGTCAGGGGACATGGGGACCCAGGTCAGACCTGTAAGGGGAGATCCTCCCATTAGGCTTGCGCTGAAGACGTGTCCACCTACAGGTGACCCACCTGGAAGAGACGCCGGGGAGGTCATCCACTATCTCACACCTGCTTGGTGTGGGGAGGGGGTGTGTGAGGGTGGGACAGGGAGGGTGAGGGAGGTGGCAGCGGAGATGTCCACGTCACCATGGGCTCTGGGCTCACCCCTGTGCCACCGAGTCAACCCCCCAACACAGGCTAGGACGTGCGGGGACTGGGCCCGGGAGTCCTCCTGCCCCTTCCCTCCTTTTCCTCGTCCCATCAGCCCTGCTCACCCCCACCTGCCAGTGGCACAGACCCACGTGAGGGGTGCCAGCCGGAAAGGCGTGTGCAAACACACACACTCACACATACAGACACACACTCACACAGACACATATGGATAGATACACACACTCACACACACAGACACACACGTACACACACTCACACATACACACACATATACACATACATACACACATTCACGCATATACACACACTCACACACACACACTCACACAGACACACACGCACACATACATATACATACACACACGCACACACATACAGATATTTACACACATTCACACGCCCAGACGCACACGTATACACACTCACACATACACACACATATATACACATACACACATTCACACAGACACATATACATTGAAACACATACACACACATACAGACACACACTCACATATACACATACATACACACACTCAGACACATACAGATATTTACATACACTCACACACATACACACATGTATGCATACATACACATACTCACACAGACACATACAGATAGATACCTACACTCACACACACAGACATATACAGACACATACACAGTCACATATACACACCCATGCTCACATATACACACCCATGCACACACATGCACACACTCACACACACAGACATATACAGACACACATACACACTCACATATACACACACATGCTCACGTACACACCCATGCACACGCATGCACACGCACGCACACGCACGCACACGCTCGCACGGGCACCTTTCCTGCTCAGCTCCTGCGACTCCTCACAGCCCACACTTCCCAGGCCTTCCATAGAGATTTGGGGACGATTAAGTCCAGGAGTGCGTCGCCCAGTTTGTTTGCGTTTTCTTCCTGAGCCACAGTGAGGTGGAATTTCTAAGCCCTGAACTTCGCGCTGAGGAGAGAGCCAGGGTCTCCCAGGCCTTTTCTGTGCATGTCCTCTCCGGGCACCGAATCCCCAGCGCACACATGCTTTTCAGTGCCCTGGTGTCCCAAAGAAACTCTCCGCCAACTTCCTCCTTGGCCTTGGATGGTCTGTGGTGCGTCTCGACCACAGTCTTTGCCCTCTGGGGGGCTGCGGTGCTCAGGGTTGGCGTCAGACCTCGGCTTTAGCTCCGGGACCCTCTCGGGATGCCCCCCAACGTTTGTGGGCCAGGTTAGAAGTAGAAGCCCCTCCGTTTGGGGCCTGACCCTTCCTTCCTGGGGCAATGAATGAAGACCACCCACCCAGGAAATGGACATTTCAGAGCTGCTGGAGGAGGTTTGGCTACCGTTGCTCAGTGCCGCTCAGCTGGGCGGAGCCGGGCAGGCAGGGGACGGAGCGGGTCCGGGGGCAGATGCAGCCTCGGCTTGTCCCAGGGGCAGGGTTACTAGAAGCCGGCGCCCCACGTGGCGGGTGAGGCTGCATGTCTGGGTTTCTCTGCTTGGTTCTGAGCTGGAAACGGCGTCAGCAGTTAGGAAGTGATCGCTTGTCCTGGCCAGTGGGAGCCGGTGCCTACAGGGATGCTGTCTGGCATCCCGGCGCGGCTTCTGCGGGTCATGGTTCTGGTTTTATAGATGGTCTGGCCATTCGTTACGTGTGTTTGGTCTCCTGTGGCCGCTGACCTTCATCGCTGGAATCCTGAATGTGCGTGTGTTGAAACCAGAGCCTTCACTTTCCAGCACCCAAACCTCCCCACTTTGGCCCCCTTGAACTGGGGGTGTGTGCGCCAGCAGCGGGGTGGGCCTGGGCAGGCTGACAGGGAGGCTGGTCCGAGCCCCGGCATCCCTGGGCCACGTGAGCAGGAACTCCCAGTTCCTGGGAGACGGAGTGCGGCCTAGAGGGTGGGCAGGGGCCCGGGGGTCCGTCCCTGGCTGCCGAGGGAAGGGGCGGTTGGAGGAGGCCTGGGGCAGGGGCCTCAGCCGGGGCTGGTACTGTGATGTCCCCAAAGCCCTCCTGCCACGAGGCGTTGGCTTTCCAGCCTTTGGTGAGACAGGGCTGCTGCGGGTGGGGGGCGGCTTCTGCCTAGGGAACCATCTGCGGCACCTCAGTGCATGAAATGCTCCAAAACTGGGGGAGTTTGGTTGAAGCCCGATTAGCCTCCAAGCTGCGCTGTTGATTCCTGAGGCGACTCCTGGGGGGACCGCCGAGGCTGTGCGGGGACATGACCAGCCCCTCGAGGTGGCTCTTCCCTGCTCTCTGTGCGTCCCGTCTCAGCAGCCTTGCCTCACCCGCACCCTCCTCACCTGACCACCTCCGTCTGAAGCATCACTGCCCGCACCCTTGCCCCGGGTCCCACCTAGCCACTGTTCTTTCTTCAGGGGAGAGCCGTCTCCACCCGTTAGCTTATGAAGGGGCCAGGAGGGGCTGCCTCCTGCTGGCTTCCCTGGTGACCGACGAGCCGGCCTGTGGTCAAAGCCCCCGTCGCTGGGAACGTCCCCCTCCGTGTCCTGCCTGCTGTCTGAAGCACAGGGGGGGCTGTCGCTCCAGGACCTCGCTTCAGACGTGGGAGCTCCCCCATCCATCAGCCACCATGTCTCCGCGGCTGACTCCGGCCCCATCCATCAGCCGCCATGTCTCCGCGACTGACTCCGGCCTATTGAAGCTGGGCCAGCCCAGGGCCTGCGGGCCTGCGGGCAGCCTGACAGAGGCAAAGGCCAACCAGCCCACAGAAACCCATATGCTAGGTGACCCTAAGGCCAGCTTTAAGTTTCTCTGGTTGCACGTTTATTCAACAAGGATGTCCAAAATATTTTCCCTTGAGAATCACAGCCTGATGGTAAAATTTCACGGACGCGCTTTAAAAACCTCTCAGGCCGAGATCCCTTGTCCGTCCATGGAGAAGTCACCCTGAAAGTGCTGGGTGGATGTCCCTCCCCGCGGCCCCCATTCCTGGTGGGCCAGCCTCCCTCGGGGCCTTGTTCTCCCGCCCTGTCCCGGCCTCCCCGCCGCAGACCCGCCCGCGCATCCAGAGCAGGGGGCGTCCGAGGAGCGCTGCCACAGTGTCCTTGGCTCGGGACCACTAGGGACGAGGCCAGTACGGAGGGCGCGGGGTCCTCAGCTCCTGCAAGGAGAGCCCGGAGGGAGCGCTGAGCAGGGAGCCGCGCCCGGCTGGGTAACCGCCTTCCCCGGTCACAGCTGACCGGCAGCTGGAGCCACTGCTCCCGCCGAGGGCAAGTCGCCGGACATCCCGGGGGGACCTCGGAGGAGGTGGCATCCTGTCCTGGGGCCACAGAGGGCCCAGCACCCCCAAAGACACCCCAGGAGACAAAGAATCGCTGAGAAAACAGAACTCACCAGAAACAGACACATAAAGTAAAAACAGAAAGGAAAGAGCAAGTTTGGATGAAAGAGGCGCGGAGAAGGGGAAGAAGTCCTTTGCTGTCCATCCGCACTCCTGCCCTGCCATGAGCCTGCCCAGCATCCCCGGGGGGGCGGTTTTCTCCTGCCCCGCTTCGCCCACCTCACTCTCCATCCAAACTGAAAACTAAAAGCCAAACAACAAAAAACAGCGACACTAATAAAAAGGATAAAAACTATAGAACACCACGCTCCCTTGCCCTCCCCCCAGGTTTGGCGGTAAAGAGGGTGTTTGGGTAGATATTTAACCTGAACTGGAGGTCTTGGCTGAGCCCCTGGGAGCTGAAGCTGGAAGTTTAACCGCTTCGTCTCCGAGAGACGGTCCTCTTTCCTGTCGCCGAAAGCAGGGCGCCTGGGTTGACTCCGGCTGGAAGCGGGACACCTGCCCCTCCCTCTGGCACGCTTCCTCCCTCCTCCTCTCTTACGGGGCTGCATCACTACTTCGCCCGTGTTTACACACGACCGGTTCCATTCCCACCACAAATGCCCGCAGGCTCTTTATTGGGATTGTGTGTCTGTCTCGCAAAGGCTGCTTTTGGGAGAAAGCCCACGACGTCCCTTGCTGCCATATTTCTGATTTGGGAGGAAACACTTGCTCTTAAAGGAATAGCTTGTATTTTTGACGTTGGAGAGGTTGCAATGCTATAACTTTATACACACGCCCCTCCAGCCACTCCAAACGTAAATCCACTTGTCCCTTTATAACCTGGCGAAGATCCTCGAGAAGACAACTTCCAGCTCAGAGGCCCAAAGCGCCTGGTCTCCAGGGATCCGGAGGGGCTCACGGTGCCAGGCCTCTTGCTTCACCAGAACAATTGCTGAGCCATGAAGACTCAGTGCCGGCCTACTGACGCGTCTGGGTGGCTTCTCAGTGAATAAGTCCCCATCCCCGTTCATTCCCTCCCTGCACGCCGCACCCAGGACACGGTGGGTCACTCGGTGGGACACAGGCCTGTTCTGTAGGCTGTCAGCCTACATGGCTTCAGAACCCTCTTGACAGAGCAGCTTTCTCTGGGACGTGAGGACCACGCTCAGGGGTTTGCGGTCATCAAAAATTAACCCCCAGCTGGCAGGGTTCTAGCACCAACAGGGGTTCTAACATGCAGTTGGGAGTGAGCTGCATTTTTATCAGCCTTCCATGGATCGAGTCTGATCTGCTACACACGATCCTTCTATTTAAAGCACACTGTGGATTCAAGAGGTAGGGAAAACAATTTATCGACGGTGCAATCCAATACGTTCTGAGCAGCTGAACGCAGCCTTGAATGACCAGTGAGTGGTTTTCCTACAATCAGGGCAGAGTCAGGCCGAGAAGGCCAAGGGCCGGAGAAGCTGTGAGCGCCGAGGACCCTGGACGTCAGCGCCCCACACGGGATCCCGGGGACATTTCACCTGGCATCCGTTAGTGTGGCCAGTGTGATGCGAAAAGCAAACCAGCCCCAGTAACACAGTCGCTGTTCTGTCGTCACATGTGGGCCACAGAAGCAAAGGTGCAGCCACATGAGGGTTGAGGACGAGCCCTGCTTCACAGAGGAGAAAACGGAGATTCAGAGAGTCCCCCTGACAGAGGCCTGAGTCCACAGCTGGACCTCTGCAAAGCCGGTGCTGTTTCACACAGACACACACACACACACACACACACACACAATTACTTCCAGGAGTCGCTCATTCTCCTGAAAACAGCACAGTCTCCTGACCCCATCCCTGGTGTCTGCAGGGTGGCTGCTCCTGGGTAGGACTTGATGCTTCTTGGCGTGTGTAGAAGGTACACGTGGGAATTTGCCTGCAGTGGTGTTAGGAGCCCTGAGCAGGGTGTACGGGGTGTAATGGGTCCTGTAAAGTGTTTTGATGAGTGTCAGGCATTCCATGTAAATAGGTCTGTTAATAGATATTAAGATTTTAAAATTCATTTGTGGGAAAGAAATGTCACTTAAGGGTCCAAATAGTCTATTTTGGAAGACTTCCTGGGGAAGTTATTCCTCTGTGGGACACTGGTGCTGGTCTGAAAAGCCAAGTTCCAGTTACATATACCAAACAGTGTCAGTTTTCTTTTTTTCTAAATTTTTAATTTTTAATTTTTTAAGTGTCAGTTTTCTACTCCTTCATTTATTAAGGCGGCAGAAATGAGTGAAACAGTAACTTTTACTAGCGTGGGCAGAGCTGTAACTTTGCCCGAGGGGAGGCCACAGGCCAGAAAACCTGGTCTCTGCGTCCTACCATTACTGGCTCCTGGAAACTCTCAGGGTCTCATTTGCTGAATGGGGGGTTTGCTGCACCGTTTCCATCACATGCTGGATTCAAGATGAGCTCTGCAAAGATTTTCATCCACCTTAACAGTTTCTGGAAGAAGGCAGAGACCCTGGCCCCCCAGGAAAGGAGGTTAAGCGGCTCCCTGGTGGCACCTTCCTTGTCAAGGTCGGGAGATTAAGTCTGGGGCCGGGCTCTGTCCGTGACCCACATCAGCGCCGGGGTGGCTGCCCGCCCGCTGGACTTACATTTCAAAGAGAAGTCACGGTGCATTTGATAAAACCGAGGATGAGCTGGGACGGTTGTGATTATAACTGCTAGTAATGAGTGAACAGCTGGCACTGCAGGGCCCTTCTGACATCTGAAAATGCACGTCGGGCTTACCCTGTGCACATGCTCCGGAGCTCTGGGCCGCTCTAGTTTGGTGCAGAGCTGCAGCTCCAGGAACCTGTGGTCCCGTGAGGACCCAGGGGAGACACACCGACCACGTGCCCTCAGAGGTCGACATGCACCTAGTATTTCCACTGTCACGTAAACAAACATCACAAATAAATTTCCTTGGGTATCTTTTGTTAAAAAGGTAAAGTTTGAAAAATGTTACGCTATTTGGAAAATAAATTGACAAAGCAAATAGAAACAGAAATTTATGTGCAGGGCATGGGTCATAAATCTCTAAATCACAATTTACAGGCCGGGAACTTCAAACGGTTATTTGTTATAAGCAAAGCTCACATGGTCCAGCGTTTGGGGGTAGGGATAATCGTTACCTTTTTTAGTTAAAAGAACAAACAAAGCTACTTAGAAGTCGGCCAGTCGGCCAGCCCGGAGCTAAGTTGGCTCCTGAGACGCGCTGTGGCCTCCTGGCCCAGAGGCTGTCTCTTGGCCTGGGGTCTTTCTGCAGCCGACTCCAGACTTGTTGACTTTGTCTCCTCGTCAGGGGCTGAGGAACGCTGTGCCTCCCTCTTCCCTTCAAAGCGTATTGATTTCGAAACAGTTTCTTTGATAAGAGGCAGCTTTTGGAGGGATGGTTATTGCCTCCTTGGAGAAGGATTTTAAAATTATTGCTCTCCTGAGGCTAAACCTGTGTCAAGAAAAGAAGGCACAGACATGGCTTTGTAGACCGAAGCTGCCTCATTACGCCTCAGGGCCTAAACCTATCAGTCTGATTCTTTATTGGACGACTGCAAATGTCTGGACATAATTCACTCTTTTATTAACGCATCTGCTCCATAAACATCACCTGAGCTTCTGCACAGGCCAGGTGTGTGCAGCGCAGGGCAGGTTTTCTGCTGAGGAGGTGGGTCTACCCCAAAGCAGTTTGCATTCCCGGGAAACTGATGCGGTTGATGGCGACAAGGACCACCTTCGGGGTCCCCTGGCAGGGGTCTCCCTTCACGGTGGGGGGGGTGCCCATCCTTTCACACCCTCCCTTTTCCTCCCTGTAGGTGCAGGTGTCCTGTTCCCCACTGACCCGGCGGGACTGTGTATTAGGCCAGCGCAGCACGAGCTGCTTGGCACCTGGTAAATGACTTAACGAATCAATGCATGAGTTAAATGACATATGGGTGCAAAGATGTATCTGCGTATAAGGTATATTTATTGGGAGCAAAAGACGAATCCAAAAAGAACAAGCAAGCAGAGGGGTTAGGAAGTTGCTTCCCTTAATAATCATGGGGCGTCGGTATGGAAACGGTGATCGTGATGCCAGCATTCCTCAAGTGAGTTCCTCTGTGAAGCTCACCCACGAGGGGAGAAGCCACGGCTCCAGGCAGAGAAAGCCAACGCCTCCGCCCATCTCGCAAAGACACGTGCCCAGAGGGTCTCCGGCCCAGGAGCAGCGGGGCTGGGGGCGCCTGCGGGGTGAGGCCTGGACCCTATGCCACCCCCAGCAGAGCCTGCCCTCCCCCCTGAAGTTCTGTGATGCCCTCTGTTCAGCTCAGGACCGTCCTTGGGATGAGAAGCGTGCGGGGACAGAGATTAGGAAGGACTCCTGGGCTCACAGCCCCGGAGGTTGAGGCACAGATGGGGTGGGCTGCTTTTGAAACCTCATTTCATGGAGTTGAGCTTCATTCTACAAACACTTCTGAGCACCTTCTGGCCCCCCCCCCACCCCCAGCCTGGGGAGGTAGAGAGCAAACAGCCTACCGGCAGGGTGATAAGACCTCAGCACAGAGGAGAGCATAAGAATTCCCTTGGGCCCTTTGACTCCATTTTAGAGGCAAAGGACAAGTCTAGAAACAAATACCTTTAGGTTTTATGGGCAGAACGTGATGACACAGAGGTCCTTGGGGATTTTCAAATTTAGAAAGGAAGGGGCAATAAAACAGTCCACCCGCCTGCCCGATGCAGTGAAATGACAAAGATCAAAGGAAAGGTTCGTCTCTGACACAGCATGGAGACCCCAGATGCATCAGAAAGGGCGGATCTCCCCGTCCACGCCATGCGCACAGATGCAGGGTCCCCACATCAAGCACGGCAGCCTTCACCCCACCTGGATCCATCTTCACGGGGTCAGCCTCCTGCTGACCTCCGAGCTCTGACTACCAGCTCCTGCCAGGACACAGGGTTCCGTTCAGGAGTTCCTGACCTGAGCAGCTAGTAAAGTCATCCTCCAAGAGAAAGCCTACCCTTAGAAAGAGAAGTCTGTCTCTTTTAGGTTTCCAGGGTACAGGATTGTGCTAAACCATCATAAAGGACTTTAACTGCTGCCAATAAATACTTTTGAACATAGGTTCTCAGACAGGAGACGTGTCCCCTCAAAATCTTTACCTTTTCTGACGTTTATTCCTCTCCTCTTATTCTCTTAAAAATTGTTACCGATTTATTCCTAGTATACCAATAACTCTATTTTAACATTTTTAGATCAAAAGTGAAAGTTCTATGGGAAGAAGTTCTTGATATATTTATTAAGTGAAAAACTTCTTTTAAAACACTTTCATTACGCAGTGTCTCATCTGTAAATACATGCTTCATTGTTTGAGAATTAGGTGCACAAAAATGTCAGCTGTGTGTCGTCTCTGGATTGTGAGACTATAGACTCCCCCTGCTTCCCTTTCCTCTCTTCTTTGTTTACCTGTACTTTCTAAACTTTTTAGAATGGTTATGATTATTTTGTAATGATAAAATAATTAAAGCAAAAAACATTTACTCTGAATTGAAAGAAAATAAGTGAAAATCAAAATATACAACAAAGTCTGCCTTTGAATGAGAGGCACTTTTTTTAAATCATGTACCTTCTTTCATCATTTCTATTGATCATCTTAACATTTTATAGTTATAAATGTTTATAATTTTTCAATCCCAAACCAAACTTAACAAATTAGACTAAACTCCAAGTCACCTTAATCCTCTTTGGAGCAAAGCATGACTTGAGTTCCGTGACTTGTCTTTCCATTTGTGGTTGACAAAATTGAGAGAGGAAGTTAAAGTAGACAGTGGGCGTTCAGTTTCATTGCCTTTTATCAACCACCTTATCATAGATGATCCTCAGAAATGGTTGGGAATGCCGCTGAAGTTTTACCCTTTATGACCCCAGGAGGCACTTCCCAAACTTTAAGGTACGTGAGAGTCAGGCGGCTCCTGGTTAAAAGGCAGGTAGGTCTGGGGCAGCCCCCGGGGATGCTGGCTGGTGGGTCACGCTGTGCTCCAGCGAGAGCCTGAAGACTTCGAGTTGGCATCTTAACATGAGAATCGCTTCCCCAGGACCTACAACTTCCTTCTTTTAGTGAAAAGCCTGAAATTGTAAAAAGGAAGCAAATGACTTGTATACTGTCATTTCCTGACTCAGACCTTAGAGGCCTTACGAGGTAGTGATTGTTACAGTTTTGAGGTTTGATGTTTGGAGGAGCTGGGTTTGAACGGTAGCTCGACGCTCACCAGCGGGGAGACCTTGGGCAACCATCAAGCTCTCTGAGTCTGGATTTGATCAGAGTCACCCTTGTGTACACCGTGGGATGTGCCGTCCAGAGCTGGGAGCCAGGATCATCATTTCCACTTACACCGCTGCACACGTGACCTTGGATGGTGCACAGCGCTGCAGGCTGTGGGAATGTCCTCCTTGGAACAGCACTGGCTGTGACCCCTTCCGTTGTTCCACACTCACAGTCTGAGTGACACCCCGAGTCACTCTTAACAGGCCGGCTGCCGGTGCCCGGGGTGCGGCCTTTGCAGAAGGGAGTGATGTTGCAGGGGGTGAACCCTACAGCTGCTTTTCTGTCGAGAAGAATACCCGCCTTTGCTACGGACCCAGAGATTAAAGCAGCAACAAAAGCAATATGGGCTAAGTGCACTTTCTAAAGTTTTACATAGTCACTGCATTGTAATATACCTGTTGCCAGCCTGCTCTTAAAGCCCTAGCACACGGTTATGTATAGGTTTGTATTTTGTGAGTAACACGGAGCTCTTTTCATATCCCCTCACCCCCCACCCCACGAGGATGTCCACAGAGGAGCCGGGCAGGAGGAAAGATTAGCCTTTTCCCTGCTTGGAGCCAAGCATGGTCAAATGGACTGAGCTAATGCAGCTGAATCACAGAGAGCCTCTGGGAAGAATAAGTGGAACAAAATTTGAATGAATAAGCTGAGACCTTTTAAAAACTACTAGCTCTCAAGACACAAAGCATTTTCAAACATGAAGTTAATTTATTATAATATAAAAAGGTAAGGCTGAGTTTAAGTAGATTATCCTACAATTGTGAGTCTTTTCTTGAGCTCCCAAACATCTCAACTTTAAAAAAAATCTGACTTTCCTCTTTAAAATTCTCCTTTTCTATATTCTTCAAAGAAACCCACTCTGGAAAAAGCATTCCATGCGGCCACACTTGGACGGTTGCTGAGAGGAGGTGTTAAGACGGTGCTTTAGCCGCTGTCTTGGGGTCTCACAGAGTCTGGGGGACAGTGTCCCGCTGAATAAGCTGCAGATAAAAAAGACTAACTGGTCCCCAAATGGAGGCATGTGGATCTTGACTTTTAAAATATTTATTGAACACAAACATTTGCAGGCCCGTGAAAAGGCCGCTCCCTGATTCCTCTTGACCCCCAGTGACCCCCTCCCAGGGGAGGTTGCTTTCTCCCTGGGGGATGATTAAAACCGGAGAGGCTTTTATTTATTCTTCAGGAGTCTCCACGCGGTCACAGAAGTTTTAAAAATTAACCAGGACCCCGACCAGCAGCGCCCGCTCTGCAGAGCCCCCTCTGTACCTTCTGGAGCCCGGCACCATCACAGCGTCTGGAACCACTGGATTGGGGCAAATCCGCCTTCCAGGTCACCTTCTAAGACTTACTAACGTCTACAGCCCTTCATGACATTTTCCCTATATTTGCAAATACAACCTTTTTATTTTCTACCAAGAGACTTCTTATGATAAATAAATACAAAGCGTTGTCAATATTTTAAGAGGCCTGAACCTCACACATGGACGTGAATTGTATGCTTCAGTGTTTGGGGCGTATGGTACCTCTACCTACCTAAATTTCAAGTTTATCTGAGGCCTTATGCCATCCTAAGGGATTATCATAGCTGAAAACCAAAATAAGTCACTGCTGTCATTAAAAAGAAAGCCTAATATATAAACTCTCGTTTTTCTGCATGTCTCATTCCAAAACGAATGTTTGTTTTGCTTCGGGACAGTAAACGTCCTCCCTTTTCCCTCCTCCCTTGTGGGAACACTATTCTCTCCTCTGTGGACAGAATCTGCAGGATCTGAACAGTCTCACATAATCTGGGACCAGGAGGATGGATCCGCTGATTCACACTTTGAGAACAGTGGCATAATTTAAAAACATATCTTTTTTTCAAATAACGAAATGAGTCTTGAAACCCGTTTTCCCTTGTCCACAAGCTCATCGCTTTTGCAGCCATTTGCATCTCTCCCCGTTCCTGTCCAGAATTTCCCTTTAGATAAGATCACAATTGAGTGTAAATTTGCGGTGGGCCTCACTTTCATTGCCCAGGTGTCTGTGTGTTTCTGTAAGTTCCTTAGAGTTGCAAATATAAACTTGTGAAATATTCCATTACGTTGATGAACATGCTTCCTTGACTCTTTATCCAATATGGGATATTAAGTATTACTATAGAGAAGCCAAAATCACTTTGACAGAAAAGATGTAGGGCTCTCTAAAACTGCCAAAGTGAGAAAACCAGAATTTTAAATAAAAACATACCCTCCAACATTCTTTTTACTCGAATTCAATCACCCAGCCTCTCTGGGTCAGTGCGGTGACAGTTCTCCTAAAACTCCTGCAGGGATGGGGACCTCTGGCATCTGACGAACCCCACCCTTGGCTCTTTCTCTCTCCCACTCCCCAGTGTTTTAAATAAAGATTTCCTGTTGGGAATTCCTTGAGGCCCACACATTCACAGCCCAGAAGGCACACCAACCTAAAGAGTCTGGATGGTTAAATTCAAGTAAAAAGTACCCTGATGCAGACGTGGCCTGATGTTGACATCCTCCACGTGGGGACCAGCGCTGGGTCCAGAAGGCACAGCAGATGCTCCCACTTCACTGTGTGCAGAACATAATAAAATGCTGGACCCCCCAAGCATGAAATAGCTTGGTTTTCAACCTACACCGTAATTGTCTTGATTTCTGTTGCATAGAGAAAACACTCTGACAGCCCAGAACGGTGCTGGAGTTAGTGCATGCTTTCCTATCAATCAGGGCATGCTGACTCTGTTCTGTGCACTCCGCTCCCCAAGCATCCTCAAGAAATGTCAATGCCTCTTTACTAAAACAAAACAAGCCACAGTAAAACCCCAGAGAAGCTGTGGAGGGGTTTCCTGTGGGCAAGGCGCCTGGCCCCTGCTGGAGGGGGTCCCCGATGCAGGGACGGCGGCAGGAACACACGATTCCAATCTGGACGTGTGAGTCACCTGACAAAGGCACTGTTCTAAATGCCGAAACTGTCCTCTGCTCCCTTTTAGGAGCTGGAAAACCTCTTTCCCTGGAAGTTCAGCCAATTACCTGCTACATCTCTACTTTGCCGTTCTGGAGAATTGTCGTGGTCGTCTCAGCTTAAAAGCACAGAAACCAGCTAGTTCAATCTCTATTCCACCTGCTGGCGGCTGATAAGAGATCAGACTACAAAGAACTGCACTTAGGCTGAAAGACAGTCTCTTTCTCACAGGACGAGTTAACTGCTTAGCTGCTGGGGCAGAGCCAGATCCCAGCTTGGGAACGCTTGACGTGCGGTGTGTTCTGATTTCTTTTTCGTACCAAAATTTCATATTTTATCATACATATTTTTTAAAAAGAAAGGAGGTGTGTGAAGCCCTCCTTATGCACAAAGCGTAACTTATCTCAAAGCATGACATGAGATTTAAGTGGCATTACACGCCAAATGGAACACAGTAAGGAGAAATTTTGTGTTGAATTTCCATAAAACCTGTGTGACCTATTAAACAGCCTCCAATAAGTCTCCATAGTAGGCTTTTCTGTCAAATTAGCAAGTCTGAGCAGTGGCTGAAGAGGAGGAAGATATTTCTGCTAAATCCCTTATTTATATGACAACAATTTAAGACATCGCTGCAATCTTGTCTTTTTTCTTCGGGGACTTGCCTGTAACTAATGAACTGGCCCCGCGTGATTTGCACGACACTTTCTCCGTTTGTTCCCATTTTCCACCCAAACTCTTCAGCCTGCTCCCCCGCTGCATTGTGTGAACCGATGTTAGCTGGGACGCATCTGTGGGGCCGCGCGGGGCGGAGCCTGGAGACTGTGCACCTGGGGGGCCTTTGGGGTCCCCTCCCTCCCTCGGTTCCTGGAATAAGGAAGTCTCACTGCTGCTTCTCCCAGTGTTTCAGTCCACGTGCATTTTTATAGTTTAGGTTGCTTTTCTTCTCACGTGCAGAAAAATACAAGTGTTTTCTTTTTGATGCACCGAGAGAGGGGCAGGGGGGCCGCGGCAGGGGTCCCGACTCGGGCTGCCCCATTGCGCTGTCCGTGTCCCCAGGCCTCGGCCCTGGCTGGGTGGGGGGACAGGGCGCAGTGGAGGTCACGACCCTGTGAAGATCCTGGCCCTGGCCTCCGCTGCTGCGTCCCGCCTTTCCTGGGTGCCCTTCTGCACGGAACCCACGCTCTGGCACTTTGTTTTTAATCCAGCTGCCTCTGTGAGTCCAAAGGGAGAAGAAACTGTTCTCGGGAGCCTGGGACGTGCCCACTCCATGCCGTTGGCTGTGTTGGCTGAGCCCCCTGACCCCGGGCACCGGGAGAGGGCCCCGCGGACACAGCCAGCACTTGTGGGGATGGGTTCCCTTCCAACACAAGGCTCCCGGGAGCCTTCTTATCTCCTGCTGGTTCCAGAGCCTGCGATGCCCCCAAGAACCCCCCGTCCTGGAGCAGGGGGCCCCGCCTGCCTCGTGCCCTCCCAGCTCTGGTCGCTGATGCCACGCGGGCGGGAACAATTCTCACACCAACAATGGGTCTCCTGAGGGGGCACCGCTGCCCTCCCCAATGTCCTCAGGGGGCACAGGATGGCCACCCCCGCCCGGGCATCATTGTGGATTGTTTTTCCTCCTTGGAACGGTTTAATCTTTAACGTGTATGATGGCCCAAACCAAATCCTGTTTAATCGACTGTTTAACTTAGAAGTCAATCTCCTCCGGGAGTCTCCGCAGGGCAGGGTCTGCGCGCAGGTGGCTGAACGCCGAGTCCCGGGGTCCTGAGCCAAAGCCGCCCTGCATGTGTCGCTTCGCGCCAGCGGACTCTCCGTCACATTGCCCTGCTCATGGGGCTTCCCTGCCATCGGGACCCAGACCCGCTGGACAGTGTTTACACCACGGGCGCCAGGAATTGCTGAAATACAGGAGGGCCCGTCTCGGTGACCCCGATGGCACCACGGCCGGCGACAGGGGAGCAGTGGGGCTGGATGGACAGACGGACTTTGAAGGACAGGCTGATGGTCTGCGGAGGGGCAGCGGCTGTGTCATTAACAAGCCTTCCTTTCTGTACAGTGTGGTCGGGCTACCTGGTGAGAAAGCCCCAAACCAAACAGCTTGCCTTCTTCTGTGCACAGATGCGCCCTGAGCCCGAGCTGCGTGGCGGGGTGCTCCTGGGAGGGCCAGCTGAGCAGAGCCTCGCCTGTTTGTGCAGAGACCAAACCCAGAAGAAGGTGGATGCTTCCTGCAGGACACAGAGCCCGGTGTGTGGGATCCGAACCAGGAGCCGGTCTCCTGGCTCAGAATCACAGCGCTGACTACTGAGGATGGTCCCTGGGCAGGACTGTGCCCAGGGCCCCAGGTCTCCCGTCCGCCAAGCCTCCCCGGCCCCGAGCAGGAGGAGAGAAGCAGGCCCAGCACCCCACCTCCCCTCAGACTCACCCCAGTAGGGCATCGCGATCTCCATCGCACAGCAGTGGAAACTGAGGCTGAGAGACAGAATCTTCTCCGGGTGACACTGCAGGAAGCGCAGGGTGCTGGGCTGGGGAGGGAGGCTCCCTTTGTGATTGGCAGCTCTTCCTGACAGCTCTGGAAGCGTCTGGGTCCCTTCCAGGGAGGAGGGAGTGTCTTTCCTTTAGTCCACTTCCTACTGTGTCCTCTCTCACCTTCTGCTGGAACGGGCCCCCGTGGTTTCAGAGCAGCCTTGCCTTCCTGGCTGCAGGGTGACAACTCTGGTGGCCCGTAGGCCTGGGGACCGGCCCGGGCCTGGCCCAGACGCCTGGGCAGGAGGGCTCTGTGTGGGGCTGTGGAGACTCCAAGGACAAGGGCTTTCACGGCTCACCCTGTCCTGGGGCCTCTACAGCCATGGGGTCCCCTATAGTCCCCGTGTCACCTAGAGCCCCAGGTGCCCTCTTGTTCTCTGTGATTGTGGTCAGGCCTGAGAGATGACCCCAGGGAGAGACAGCTGGACATCTTCCTTCAGCTCAAAGGGCCTCCAGGGCTGGGCGGATGGACGAGGGGATGTGAGGGGTGACGTGGTCAAGGTTGGCACTGGCCGTCCTGTGTCCACACTACAGAAATTTAGAGACATGTCAAAGCCCCCCTTCTGTCATGATATCATGAAATCCCAGTTTTGAAAGGTTATGTAGTTCGGGTTCATCTCCATCTGATGGATTACAAGAAAATAAGTCCTGAGTTTCTGAAGAAATTGAGCTATTCACTCCAATTATTCTCCACTTTTGAGTACCAGAACTATTACCAAAGATTTGTCTCTTACTATGCCCTATAAAAGCTTTAAAAATAATGATTAACTTTGCTTCTAAAATATGTGTAGGACCCATGGTGGGCATTGCCCTGAGGCAGGTAAAGAAAGAAAGTTTTTAACACATAATGCACGACATTGCGTATCTACTCACAGCTCAATATTAGAAAGCGAATCCCTGTTTTATGTATTTATTCCTTACATTTCTCTGGTCTCCTTTGCTGTCCTGATGAATTAGCTCTGTGACATCTACCCCGTCTGAGCCCCACGTCAAGCGGAGGCCACCATGTGGCACCTGCACTCGTTTCACTGGCTTCCATTTTATTGATTTACGTTCCTAATATCTCATACCTTTGGCTAAAATGTTTGCTGATTTTCATTGTGATGAGTTTCTTCCTCTTTTTCAGGCCCCACTACTCAGAGACAACCCAGCAGAAGGCCTCTGTCCTGTCGTGTCTGGCGCTGGGTCTCTTGCTCAGGGCCACAGTCTCATTAGCCAGGCCCGGGCCACGTGTCCAGTCCCTTTGTTCTCCTGGTGGCAGACAGACCGGCACCACCTGTCAAGACCACCCCCGTGGCAGGGTCCCCGGAGTGCAAAGGCGGAAGACGGTGGATGCCCAGAAAGGCGAAGGTGCCGCCAATGAGCCCGCTGCCCGTCCAGACCTGGCAAGCGGGGCTCCCCCGCAGGGAGCGGAGACCTCAGCCAACGGGTGGACGGAGAAGCTCCTACGCACGCCGGACCTCTTGGGTCTTGTGTAGAGGTGCTAAGCCTGGGACTCTGTTCCCGTGGATGGGAAAACGTCCCAAGAGGCAGACTCATAACATGTCGGACGTGCATCTGTGTGGAGGCACCTGGAGTCCAGCCCCCGGGGTGCAGAGGCTGCTGTGGAAGAGCAACGGGCTCCCCCTCCAGAAGGTTCTTCGGGTGGGAAAGAGGCTGCCTCTGGTCCTGAGAGCTTCCAATGTCCACCTGAGACCCGTCAGAGGACCAGGAGCACCCACGCCCCGCTGGAGACCGTGCCCAGTGCCCCCGGGGTGGCGGGGGGAGCCCGGGGACCGTGGTGAGGGATGCCGGTCAGCGATGGACGTCTGCTCCCTGCCCAGCCAAGGGGCTGCCGCGCTTGGACAGCGGCTGTAACGGGGGAGAGTTCAGCTCCCCTCAGGCTCAGTCTGTCCTCCATCTCCTCCCGTCAGTCCATACTTGGCGCCTTTTTCTACTCTGGGGAGAGAGAAGGCCGAGAACTAGACTACAGTCGTCCTCAAATGGAGAGAGAGCGCGAACCCACCGGGGGGTGCATCAGCTGGGTCCCCAGGGCGGCGGGTCAGGGAACCACTGAGCAGGATCCGGAGCCCCGCCCTGACCGCCCCAGGCTGCAGCCCGCCTCGGCCGGTGCTTCACTTCAGAGTCCTAGGTCCCCCAGGCAGGCGCTGTCCTGCTCACGGCCCCTCCGGTGGATCCCCCGCTCATCAGCGCCCAGCAGAGCCCGGGGCATGAGAGGCCGTGCACGTTTGCGGAAGGTTGGGGCCGGCGTGAAAAGTCTAAAGTCCTTCTCGCTCAGTGATTTACCCAGGGAGAAAACTTTGCTCGGGATCATTTGGAATCCATTAGAAAGTGGACGCCATGCGTGCACCCTGATTACTGGGCACTGAATCTGGACGGATCTCTTTTCCAGCCAGCTCTAAAAATAACCAGGTGGGATACAATTGGGCCTTACAGATAAACCCTAGAGGCATCTCTGCCGCTTCAAAAGCTGCCTGGCGCTGATTGTAAAAGCAGGACAGACACCTGCTGGGCCGCAGGCAATCAACACCCAGCCCAGTGAGAAACACACACAGAGCGGCCTTTTCACTTCAAAAGAAGCCCCTTAGGGTTATCTGATGTAGACGGCCAATGTGGATTTTCAAAACCCCATCAATATCATTGACTCAGTATGGAAACCCTATTTCTTTTGCAGGGTGAACCAACTTGCAAGTATTTCATTAGTTTGGTGTACAAATGATAAATATCAGATGAACCTATATCCAGACCCAGAAACTTACGGGGGGGTTCCAAGAAGACCAAGACTGGCGACAGCCCTCACCATTTCCTGGTGGGCAGGTACAGCACGTGATCTAAAACTACTTTTGTAATAGTTATATTAAAACTACCAGCATCCTCAATTTATGAACGAGGAAAATGAGTCTCTGAGAGGTTAAGCGACTTTCCCAAAGTCACGCAGCTCCAGGGGTAGCGTCCACCTCCGATGTCCAGCTTCTCTTTGGCCTTGTGTTGGATTGACTTCCCTCTCTTTCTGTTTCAGCTTCTAGAAAACTGCTTTCCAACCATAACAACCAGGTTGGCGATGACTCAAAAGCTCTCTCAGCAGCTAGAACCCCTGCCCCCTCTAGCGGGTGGGGCCCCGTGTGTGTCCTGAGGGACACACTGAGGCTTCTGGAATTTAGGAATCAGGTTTGCTTCTTAATAGAACCTGACTTTCAATACCAAGGTTCCACTGCAGGTTTTCAAATCCTGCTTTGGGAGTTACAAGTAGTGCCTCTGGCTGAGGGCGAAGCTGGTGCTAAAGGAAGTTTGAGAGAGAAAAACGAATTAATATATTTGCAAAAGAAAGAACCACGGAAACAAGAGCAGCACGAGTCCTCCTGCACAGATAAGCACGGCCAGCGTCCCGCATTTGGTTTAACTTACTCTTGTAGCTGCCGTGGGTCGGTCCCTGGACCAGGCTGAGGACCAGCCAGGACGTGGAGGGCAGGGAGCTCCGGGCGATCGCCGGCCAGGCCACGTGCTCAGTCACCACTGGGACCCGGGTGCCCTGTCCGTCACCTACCTCCCAGCCCGTGTTGCCCTCCCTGCCGCAGGGACTTCTATGCTTGAAGACGGAGACTTGGTGCTGCTTTACCTCCGCCCCATGTCAGCCACCGACAGAAGGACGCCCCTTTCCTGCAACCTGAGGCCCAGAGAGGCCGATCCCACCTGAGCACAGACGTGTCCAGAATGCCGGCCCCCCGACAGCACGGCCCTGAGGTTCCAGGACAAACGGCGCCAAGAGATGACCTGGTGTGGGTGGGAAGGGGCCAGGAAAGGTCACCCCGGGGAGCGACCTCACGCAATCCCTTTCGCAGCTGTGACCTCCACCCAGCAGGGGCGAGACAGAATCTGTGGGCGCGGGTACACACATTTGTCATCCCGCCCGCTGCTGGGACTCTCGTTAGTGCTCCAAACACTCTGTTCTCATCCTTCGTTGTTTGCCTTAAACACAGCCTCCCTGGAAACAGCATGGTGGTGGGGATTGGGCAGCTCCTGATGTTAACTTTTGAACCGAGGGGCTTGGGCTGCCTCACCTCAAGGAGGGTCTCAAGTGAAGTGCCACCATTCTTCCCTTTCTAATCAAAGCAAGGAGACACACAGATAGATGTATAGGTAGATACATGGGTAGATACATAGGTAGACACATAGGTAGTTACATAGGGCGATACATAGGTAGATATATAGGTAGATGCATAGATACATAGGTAGAGGTGATAATTTGCTTCAAAGTTTTTCTTTTTTTCCTTTACTCGAGTGTATTTCCTTCTTGATTTTAGTTATGTTTATTCACCTGGAGCTAATTTCTGCTTATCACATCCTTGACTTTGATGCATCTGGTACATCAGCAAATGTCATTTGCCCTGCCCTAGTCTTGTTTGCAGATTTAAAATGTCAGCCCACAGACTGGGGAAGCGAACATACGAAAAACCAACACATCCAAAACCTAGCTTGGCTTCATGCCCCGGCGTGGTGAGAGGAGAGCCCAGCCTGGGGTCGGGGAGGATGGGCCAGTGGCTCTGCTCCTCTTTGTGGCCATGGGCAAGTCCCATCACCTCTCCGGCCCTCAGATCTCTTCTGTGGAGTCAAGGGTTGGACTGATGCTCTCTGAGGCCCTGGATCCCCAGATGTGACCCCAGTCAGCACAGCAGTGGACAAAGCAGAAGGAAGTCACAGCACAGCCAAGACGGTCACTCAGGAAAGTTCTCCTTGCAAGTGGAAGAATTTGCTCCTAGGAGTTAGGTTGGAAGAAGTCATTTGAAAATGTTCTTTGCTTTTATTTCCCTATTTTCGGAAATATGAAACCTCTGGTCATAAGCAGAAGGGAGTCTGTCAAAAGCTGAAGGAAGACCTCTTTGGGGAAGCTTTCGTCCTGAGAATGGATTATCACACACAAGGGTCAACTCTCTGTGCCAGTCACTGGAAAACGTGTGCTAGATGTGTACTAAGCACCTAGGACGGGACAACATGTGTGCCCAAGAGTCACTGCACGTGAAGTGGATCCCTTGTCTGTGCAGAGGGCCGTGGCCTCTGCTGTGGTTTTAGTGCCGTGGTTCTTGCCGGGGGTGAGTATGTGTCCCTGGGAAATGTCTGGAGACATATTCAGAGTCATGACTGTTGGGCGTGGTGAGTGGCCTCTAGTAGGCAGAGGCCAGGGGTGCTGCTAAACACGCTACCGTGCGCAGGATCGTGCAGCCCCAAACTTCAGCAGTGCCAAGGTTGAAACACTGGCTAATTAAACACAGTAACGTCCTCACAAAAAGGCGGAAGGAGCTTCTGCTGCAAACACAAAGAATTTCTTGGGAGAAAGTATTTTTAAAATATAAATATATGGCAGAGATCCTAAGAAAATGTGAATGCATGGGAAAATTAAAGAAAAAAAGTGAAAGGAGAGAAGAAAGAACAAAAGAAAAGGAAAGAAATCTTTACGAAAAAGAGAAGAGGAGGGAGAGAGAGACAGAGAGAGAGAGAGAGATTCCCTACAAAGGAAAATAGAGAAGCCACAGAGTGTTCATCGGTGAAGCCGTATTTCATGAACTCTAAGGCATCCTCATTTACAAGCAGTATTATTACTTTATACAGTTATAAGATGCTTTTGATTATAAGATATAGTCACATATATCTCAAAATGAGGAAACTGTGACTGTAGAGACCAGGAGGCCGTGACGTGACGGCAAGAACTCGGTGAGGGAATATCGCTGTCCGTCTCCAGGTCAGTGATTGTTTAAGACTGAGAGTGAAATAAAGACAACTTCAGCCAAACCAAGAGTGAGATCATGAACCCTCAGTGGAAACACTTCTGAAAGATGTTCATCTGGAGGAAAAACAACAATGAAACCGAAAGGAAAGAGTGAACGCCAGAAGCAATGTTGATCAAATACATGGTAAATGCAGTGATTCCAGACAAGACTGGACCACGCAAAAGCAATTGTAACGTCTGACGGGGGAGATGTAAAAAAGATGGAGCTGAAATGCAGTGACTGCATCGAGGACTGGACAAGAAGGCAACGGGTTTAAAGCAGTCTGTGGTATTGGCATCATATGAGAGGAAAAAAGAAATCGTTGTTAAGTTTAAATTTTCTTAAGCAAGAGTGTATGTCAGAATATGAAGGGTAACCACTGAAATAAGAGAGGTTATATTTTAATATATACACCTTTTCCAACTCATAGGCAGAATGAAAAAATAAAGTATCAAACTATCATGAAGCAAAGAAAAAAGTATTGTAATTTGAAAACATAAAACATTAGAAACAGATTCAATAAACTCAGTAACTGTAAATGGACCTAATTAGCCATTAATATACGAGGGACAGAACGTGTGTAAAACATAGCATCACAGAAGGGTTGAAAGTAGACAGATGTAAATAGATCTGTCAGGAAATACAGAGCACAGAGAAACGGGGTTGTGACAATGTGACAGTATGAACAGATTTTAAAGAAAGAAGCATTATTAGGGAAGTGAGCCGTCAGCAGGTAGTGATGAAAAGAACCATTCACCAGGAAAATAAAGTGCTCCGGGGACACTTTATTGATAGCCTTCAACTGTGCACAGCAGAAGGGGAAACCAGCAAATCCACAGTCACAGGGCACATGTCACCGTACCTCCTCCAGAGACTCAGGTGATTCAAAGAACTCACTTCTTCATGGATGCAGGTGAAACCCTGCCCCAGACAGCTGCACATGGAGGGTCTCCGAAAACTGGCCCAAGGCTGCCACAGAGAGTTCTCAACAAACGGGGACCGAAAGCAACAAAAGAAAAGAATCCTCGAAGTCAAGTCTGCTTCTTGGACTTCACAGTGCCTTAGAAATGAATAACAAACAGACAACACACAAGACCCCTTCTGTCTGGAAGTTTTTAAAGGCCTCCTGAGTAACTCACAGGTCAGAGAAGAAGGAATAATGGAAACTAAAAACACTTGTCCATTGGCACCAGGAACACACTGCATCGCAAAGTGGCAGCGTTTAGCTAACGCGGTGCGAGACTGGGCCTTAGCTGAGCACAGAACACGGGGGCCACAGCACAACCCCAAGGAAAACACAAAGGAGGGAAGGAGAAAAGTGATAGCAGAGATTAACGAAATGGAACAGGAAGGGAAAGTCCAGAGCACCAGCACAAATAAATCTGGTTCTTTGGAAACCTGGGTTCTATTGATCCACGTCTGGCAACGTCCAACAGACAAAAAAATTTTAAAAGACAGAAACAATTTCTTTTTGACAAAATGAATAATATCGCTACACCTCTGGTAGGACTGAACGGGGACAGAAGCCAGGGTAAGCAGAAATAAACAATAACGCAAATAAAACCAGTGTGGCCCCGTATACAATAATTACGTTTAAAAATCTTAAGGGAAAAATCATGAACAAATCTATGCTAGTAAATCTAAACACTTAGATGAAATGGAAAATTTCCTAGTAAAGTATACATTTGCAAGCTGACTCAAAAGGCGATAGCAAACATGACAAGACTTACAAGCATAAAGACAGTGAATCAGCTGTGAAAACTCCACACCCCGTACAACACCCAGGGGATTATACAGGTCAGGTCTACCAGTCCTTCAGTGAACAAGGGATTCCTGCCTTTCATACACTGCTTCCTGACATCCAACAGGATGGAACCCTTCACAGAGCATCCCAGGGGCTGGAAGAGCATTGGTGTGACAGCCAGACAGGCAAGAAAAGGATTTTATAGGCCAATCTCATTTATGAACACAAGCTAGAACCCTGAACAGAATATCAGCAAACTGATTCCAGCAAGGCACTAAAAAAAAAACCCATGTAATAATTTCATGTCTGGACTTGGCAGAAGTCTGAGTGGTGGTGGGAATGCAGGTGGGGTACAGATGAAAAGACACGTGTTGAAACCATACGGTGGGCATTCTGGAAGTCCTATTCGCTCTCCTTTTTTATATGTTTAAAACTTTCCACAATAAAATGATTTACAAGTGTAAACAAAATCTTCACAGCCAATATTGTTAATTCCATGCGTGCACGAATGGGTTAACATTTTATTAATGCAATTCGTTTTATTAAGAGACTACAGGAGAAAAAAACATGATAATCTAAAAAATATTAAAATTTCACACCATTTTTCAATAATATTTGTGTATTCAAATCAGAAGAGAACTTTTCCTTAACCTAAAAATAACGTATTTACCAAAAATCACAAAAAATTGTGAGATATTAGAAAGACTTTCTTTAAAATGAAAAAAGAATGCTCATTAACCTTTTTTCTATTGCTTTCTGGGTGCTGTTTACATGGCCCTGGAGGTCTCAGCAGGCAGAGCGATACTAGAAAAACAAATCAAAAATGCAGGGTTAGATTTACAGTCGGCGTTTGTTAGGGAGAAACCCTTCTCTCTCTTGCACCTTTCTCCTCCCCAAACCCTTCCTTCCATGCAGAGGTGACTCCATTGACGAACACTCCTTTGTTAACCATCTGGTCTTGGCCTGTGTTGCATCCGGAGGACATGGAGCCCGAAGGTGTCTGCTATGGTCCTCGCTGCCCGGTTGGCACAGAGCAGCCACGATGCTTGTGAGCACAGGACTTGGGGGCCCTCGATGGCGGGGGTTCAAGGTAACGACCCAGTACCTGGGCACTGATGGCCCGAGAGCCCACGCTTTCCTCTCCAACCTGCGCTTTTGTGGAACAAAGGCCACGTGTCCTAAGAACTTCCCTCTGTTAATACTGAAAGCAATGCCGGGGAAGGAGGGGAGGGTGGGCGCCCACGGATGCCTTTCCCTTGGGTCTGTCCTCACTCACCAGTGCGCCCGGGAGGGGCTGGGAGCTGTGCACACAGCAGGGGGAACTGCAAAGTACAGATTGTATAACTGCAGTAAGTGCCTGCACAGTTAGTATTCTTGTGTTTACCTTAGAAACCGGTTGTACAATATAAAACGAGTGGCCACGTTCATGCTAGTAAGTTAACTTTTTAATTTTTCCGTACATGGAATGACATTGAATGGCAAATAAACATCCTGACAAGTTGGAGGGGCCCGTGGAACTGAACAGGACTCCGAAGTTTTATTTTGCACGAGGCCTGGCTGTCACCTTCCCCGGCCCCTGGGAAGCCATCTGTCCCAGGGAATGTGGGCCCCTCACCTTCCTAAGCCATGTGGTCAGCTAAGTGGTTAGGCCCTAATCCCAGGGAAGGGCCAGCGGTCTGATAACCAGGGGGCAAATCTGCTGATTGGGGGTTCATTATTGGGAAGCCCACTTGTCTGTAGATGTTATATATTCTCTAATAGCTTTTTCTCAAATAGAGCTGATGCTACGACCTCTGGCTGCTTGGATTTTGACTTCTTTTTTAGCCGCTTCAGAACCTGGGTAGGAAAGCAGAGTGTTATTTATTGGGCCCAAACAAACACGACTGGTTTTGGCTGTATACAATCCAGGGCAAATCCCAGAGAAGCCACAGGAAAACTCTTAAAACTAATAAGAGAGTTCAAGAAGATTGCTGAATAAAAGACAAACACATGTACACACACACATACACACACACACACACACACGCACATGCACACATAGCATTCAATAATTATAAAACATAAATTAAAATCCCAATTTCATTTATAATATTAAAAAAGGTACGTAGTGATAAATGTAACAAAAATGGGCAAAACCTTAAGGAGGAAATTTAAAAATTTACTGAGATACATAAAATAGACATAAACGGTAAGCGACAGTAAGACTCTATCATAAAGATGGCAGTACCCCCCAAATTAATCTACACACTTAAATGCAATTCCATTGAAATTCCAAAGAGGATTCTCACAGAACTTGACAAGGTAACCCTGTGATTCACATGCAAGAATAAAGAGCCCAAATGACCAAGACAACTTTGAAGAAGAAAAGTTGGGATATTGGCCAAATAGTAGAAATCAGCACTTATTAACAGCTGTAGAATTTATCTGTGGTCCTGGGAGGTTGGAAGGATGAACAGGGAACAGAACAGATACCCCTCCAGAAAGATACTCCCATGCGTGCTGTGAGGGTACTCAGGGAGCAGAGCTGAGGACGGGGGGGAGAAGACTGGGTTTGTCCATGATGGGGTGAAGTCAACATGGAAGACGGACATGCAAAACTAGGAGAACTTTACACACACACACCAGTGGACTAGAGACCTATGTGGTAAGGCAAAAATTTTAAACTTTTTTTTTTTTTAAAGAAGCAATTCTTTAAATTTTTATTTAATTTAATTAATTTATTTATTTATGGCTGTGTTGGGTCTTCGTTTCTATGCGAGGGCTTTCTCTAGTTGCGGCAAGCGGGGGCCACTCTTCATCGCGGTGCGCGGGCCTCTCACCATCGCGGCCTCTCTTTTTGCGGAGCACAGGCTCCAGACGCGCAGGCTCAGTAATTGTGGCTTACGGGCCCAGTGGCTCCGCGGCATGTGGGATCTTCCCAGACCAGGGCTCGAACCCGTGTCCCCTGCATTAGCAGGCAGATTCTCAACCACTGCGCCACCAGGGAAGCCCTAAACTTTTAATAAATATAAAAAGATCTTTGCAATATCATACAAAAGAAGAATTCTATGAATAAGAGTTTTAAAAATCCACAAACCATAAGTGAAAAGATTCACACATTTGTCTACACTGACGTAAAACCTTGTGTTCTGCAAAAAAATGTACAAGCAAAGTTAAAGACCATCCTCAGCTAGGAAGTGATATTTGCAACACCTGTGTCTTCTCGGTGACCAAGAATTAGTCTCTAAATTATAAAGACTCCTACATATCAGCGAAAAAATATTAGGAAAACGGGACAAAAGGATATGTACAGGTAATTCACAAAAGGAAGGTGAAAGGTCAATAAAAATACGAAAAGATGTTCAAGCTCACTTGTAAACAGAGAAACAAGAATTAAAACCATAACCAAGCACCATTTCATAGCCATCAGATGGGGAATATCACAGAGTCCAGTGATACCAAATCTTGGCAAGGAGTGAGAAAATAGGGAGTCACACGCTCTGCTGGGGGAGTGAAATCTAACCTCTGCCGTCGGCAGAATAACGGCCCCCAAAGATGTCCACGTCCTCGTGCCCGGAGCCTGCGAATACGTCACCTCTCAGGGCAAAGGGGGAATGAAGTGCGCTGGTCTGCAGACCTGAGATGGGAGATGATTCTGGATCCTCGAGATGGGCCCTATGTAATCACAGGTGTCCTTACAAGTGGACAAGGGGGCAGAGAGAGAGGAAACCAGGGACGGTGGTGTGAGAGCACTCAGCCTGAAGGTGTTGGCTTTGTGGATGCTGGAGCGGCCTTGAGCTGAGGAACGTGGGCACCTCTGGAAGCTGGAAAGGGACTGACTCTGCCCTGGACTCTCTGGAAGGAGCCAGCCCTGCTGACCCCTGGATTGAGCCCCGTGAGATCTATTCAGGACCCAAACCTCCAGGACCTTAAGACAGTCAATCTGTGCTGTTTTAAGCCACCGAATCTGAGGGAAAGGTTACAGAAGCCACAGAAACTCCTGCAGCCACTTGGGAGAGCTGTGGCCACATCTGCAGGGAGCCCTCCTGCTCACGTGGACAGAAGACAGAAAGGCACTCCCTGGGGCACTGCTGTGGTCCAACCTAATGCCCGCCGTCAGAGGAGTGGGCAGGTCAGTTCGGGCCTGGCCAGCGTGGGGAGCCCTGGAGCAGCACGTGAAGGTCTGGGCCCTGTGCTTCAGCCGTGGGGTGCGACCCGAGAACCTTCCATTCTCTCCGAGTCCAGTGGTGGAAGTCGCTGTGGTGCCCGGTGGAGGCTACCGGTGGGCCTGATGGGCCTGGCAGGTGTCTACTGGGCAGCCACGGGCCTGACCTCGGACAAGATGGCCGGGGGTGACCTGGCTCTCCACTCACCCGTTTGCTTTAGATCCTTCAGCTTTCAAAGGTGGTGTCGGTGTAAGAGCCCACCTTGTCGACCTCACAGAGTTGTCCTGACAGTCAAAGGGAGACCCTGGGGAAGCAATGTGTGAACATTAACCGTTAATCACAGATACTTGTTAACAATAAATAGTGGATAACACACCTCAGCCACGGCCAACTACGCTATAAATCTGAGCTAATATCTCTCCTAACCCAGACAGTTGACATCCTCTCAGCTAATGGCTCCTAAGAATTCTATGATAAACTCTTTTTCCTAAAAGTACAATCTTCATATTAAACGGGCTTCTAATATCGTCCTAGTTTCCCCAGCCAATCAAGTGGTCGGTTTGGATTTCTACAGCCTCCTGAAAATGTGTGACGGAGGTATACACACAAAGAAGTTAAGTTTCTTTAATGTGTTTTCGTTGCCTTTCCTAACTGTCTATGATCTTTTTCGGGGGAACGTACAAGAGCTCTGACTAACAGGCTTAAATACAAGCAAACTCTGTGGACCTGCTCAACTCCAGATCCTAACAATTCCAATGTTTCCAACAGTTTGAACTGTGGCAAAATAAAAAGATACTTGACAGCAAATACATAAATAGAAATGAAATTTAAATGAAATTTGACTCCAGGAACTATTATTGTCATCCCCTGAATTTTGCAACTTGGAGTGAGGTGAAATCCCTCCCCCAGTCTCAGGATCCCTGCCAGAGTCGGACAAAACAAGTGTTGGTTTACAGCGTCGAGCAAATCATGCAGGCTGATCACCCCAAACAAAGATGTGTTTGCTTTGCACCCTTAGTGAATTGAGTCCAGAATTTGTCAGCACACGGACGGACGTGGTTGCCACAGGGAGGCATTCTGCTGTCTGCGTGCTCTGATGCCATCCTTGTAAATGTCCCAGAGGAAGACTCTGTGTTTTGATGGTTTTTCAGTAACTCGTGTGTGCATCAGACACAAACCTTCCCTGAAGGAAGTTCCTGTAGTGCTGAGCTACTTCAAGACTTGATCTCGGAGACCCAGGAAAGCAGTGTGAAAGCAACAGAAACGTCGGGTGTTGTGAAGGATGGGGAAAGGCTGTTGTCTCTTCCAGGACCGTCAGGATCATACAGATGCTGATTAGATGACGGGGGCAATACGCTATTTCGCTGAGGACCGGCTGTCCTCCAGACGTGGCTCAGAGAGCTGCTGCTAGAAGTGTTTTGTAAAGTTACACAGCGGGAGTGCCTGGGCTTTGGTGGGTACCAGACCTATTCAGGCCAGGGTGGAAATCCTCGCTTAGCCTCTGCGGATCAGCCTGAGTACTTAGTGCTTTAATAAGCCCCTTCGCTGTGCACCGCTCCGCATCACTAGGGATTAGAAATGACTTTATTCATCGCAGACAGCCTAGGGGTTCCCTCGGTTGAGGGGGCAGGAGAGGAAGGGGCTTCCACCGTGCACGCGTCTGGATGCTCTGTGGTCCACGCAAGCTCCCCTGTGCTGGCCTCTGCTCCTCCGGGCTCCAGGTGCGCCTTCTCCTCCTTCTCTGTCAGCAAGGATGTCAACCCGGGCTGTGCAGCCGTGACAAGACTGGTGACGGGGGTGCTGCCATGTTAGCAGGGACTGACACCACTCCTGTCACCAACCGGTGATGCTGCCACCGTCGCCTGTCACCCAGGAGGTGAAGTGTGTCACAGAGACCGGATTTGAAAACCCAGCATGTGTCCCCAGATGGGACGAGGGCATGGAGATGGAGGAAAATAATGAAGGAAAATGAAGTTAAAGTACAATAGGGTTAATGATTTGTTAATTGTGGATTTGCTGTGGATTTTATCCTTGGTTAGGAGACCATGGCCGAAGGAAATATAAAAAGGGAAATAAAACGGAATAAAAAATAAAAGGGAATAACATACTAAAAAGGGAATCAAATTTTAAAAATGGAAGAAGATTCTGATTAGAAATTCTTGTTTCTACAAGGATGTTCCTCTCAGAGATAAGAATATGTTCTTGTTTCAGTGAGAATTCTCATTTCTTACTGGGGCAAATGAACAACACTGGGAGAACTCTTGAGTTTTCCTTGGATTCTATGCCCCTGTTGCCTGGGTGGCTTCTGCAAGAGACTGCGGGCCCCCAGACCACAGAATGGCCATGAGCTCTGTGTCTTGCCACGTGTGCATCCCTCCGCAGCACCTCTCACCGTGGCACTGGTCCCTGCCACGCCCCTGCCCGGGTCCCTGGCCCGGGGACGGACCTCCTGTCTCTCCTCAGACCCATCTCAGCACAGCTGGGTCACAGGCCTCTCCAGACACAAGTCTAGCAGGTTCTCCCAGCTTCGGAGAGACCAAGCACACACCGGTCAGCGGCCAGACCTCCTGTGAACACGGAGCTGGAGCCTCAGCCTCGGCCACCTGCTCAGGAAGCCAGCCCTCCCCTCGTCTGCAATAAACATCCCGGGAGTCAGACCCACAGGAAGCCGGCTTGCAGTCTGCATAGGCCGTCTACGAGGAAGCTGCACAGGAACAGCTGCAACGATCGGCACCCCCAGCCTGGCAGGACTGACCTACGACAGACAGCTGCCCCACTTTCTGTACCTGCTTCCAGCTCAGGACCAGCTGAGGACCCCCAAGTGCGCCCTCACCCACCTCATCAGAGCTCCACTTGCAGTAACCCTGCCAGCTTCCCCTGCCCCCTGGCCTCCATCACACCTGCGACCCCTTTCCCCCTGGAAGCTCTCCCGTCCCCCACCTGCCCCAACTCTGCCGGGCGCTAGTGACACTGGTTACTGATGGTGGCCCACCCCCTCTCACATATGGGCTGGGATCTGAACCCCCTGGGTCCCCCCCACCGGGACCACTCAGCCTCCCTCCCCCCCCAGCTCCAGGCACTTGCTCAGGCCTGCGTTCCTCTCCCCTCCGCTCCCCCCTCCCCCTCCTCTTCCCTCCTCAGCCCCCCAGCCCAGCCCAGCCCAGCGCAGCACAGACTTCTCCCAGTTAAACCTCTAACTGCGCTGTCCACACGGAGTCCAAACTCTGCTTCTTCGGGCCCCACTGCATGGGCACTGGCCTCTTTAGGGGCTGCTTGGTCGTCCTTGCTGGCTGCTTATTTTCTCCAGTGAGACACAAAGCTTCCCCAACGCGGGCGCCCCGTGTTTACCTGTCACCCCACAGCAGGCGGCACGGCTCCTGAGACAGTGGGTACTCAGTGAGTGTGTCTGACCAGATGGATGAAGACAGCCTCGGGTCAGGCACCCAGCTACCCTCCCGGTCATAAGAAAAAGATGCAGGAAGTAAGTTTCTCTTTCCTCCAGTCCTAAGTGCACTCTCGGCTCTTGCCACTTTCTCTTCTGTGCGTGCAAAGGGGGCAGCTGTAACAGAACACCATAGACTGGGTGGTTTCATTCACAGGAATTTACAGATGGGGTTGGTTTTATTCTTGGCCTGTAAGTACGGCCACGTGTGCCCACGTGACGTCTTCCCAATCCCACTGGGGGCCCCGCCCTCAGGACCTTATCTTGCCCTAACTGTCTCCCAAGGCCCCGCCTCTAAATGCCATCCCACTGGGGGTTGGGGCTTCAACATACGAATTTGGGGGACAAGTACATTCAGTCGGTCATAAAAGATAAACATTCTGTTTCCTCAAATTTTACAGTATGATTTGATACAATAATTGGGGTATCTTCTCTGACGTAATTATCCTTTTTTTCTTATTCTTATGAATTAGCAATTGTTATATATTTAATTTCTACCTTAGCTTGCCTTTGATACTTAGAAAGAACTAGCTTATCCTTTTATATATTTACTTTTTTGCTAAAATATTTGTATTTCAATCATGCTGGAAGTTACAAATGCTTTCTAATGATCCCCAAAGTCAAATAGTAAATTCTCTTTTTTTTAAAGACTTTAGGGATGAGGAAATAGTTCATCTGTCTTCAAATGCACATGAAGGGTCACCCATCACCTAATAATCCCCCCCTCCCCCATGTCACAGCTACCTTCTGTGCAGGAGAGTTTCCTGCTTTATTCTTCCTTCACTCTGAGCAGTTACGACCATATCTGTTCAGAAGAAAAATATGCGAAAAATATAAAATACTCAGGCAAATAAATGGAATGTCTCAATTAATCTTTCTTTCTGCACATTCTGCCCTGGACCTTCAGCCTTCCTTAAATATTTTTCTTCCCTGAATTTATAGCATCTCAGACTCTGTTTTGTAATTTCGGGACTGGATTGGGGACTGACTCTGCCTTCCTATCACTGTGGATCTCAGCTTTAACTCTGTGCTTTAAAGTATTTCCCCAAAGAGCCCTCCCCCGTGGTTCTTGCCACGGAAGATGCCAGCCTGCCTGGCGGTGCCTGGGTGATGCTCACAGTGGGTCAGAGACCCTCGCTGACTGTCTGACCCTCTGTCTGCTCTTTCCCTGCCCACAGCCTCCTCTGCGACCGTGACCTCCTGGCCTGTCCAGTCGCCTGGCTCTGCGGCCTGCAGGGTCCCCTCCTTATGCTTCTGACAGGAGCCCGACGTGGTCAGCGGGCAGAGCCGGGGCCCGTTTTCAACACCTTCGATGTACTCCTCCCTCCAAACCCGGAGGCATAAACAGCCTCACTCTATAAGAGGAAGCAAACCCGGGGAGGTGATGGAGCCGCCTGGGGCCTCATAATAGCTTAACGGTCCAGCGGGGCCTGAACCCTGGGCTGTGTCCTTCTGCTGAATTTGTGGGGATGCAAAGGCACCTGGGCCCCAGGCAGATGGGGGGACATGGCACCTAGAATTATATTTATTTACTGTAAACCTGTCCGAGTGTAAATGCCAGAGCACCGGTGAGGAAGTAGCTTGGGGCCTTGGGCAGACAGATGTGTGTGTGTGTGTGTGTGTGTGTGTGTGTGTCTGCAAGGCTGGGGAGATACCAAGACAGATGGAGAGAGAGAGACAGACAGAGAGAGGTTCAGAGAGAAGGAGGCAGAGAGAGAGAAGGAGAGAAGGAGGGAGGGAGGGAGATTGACTGATTGATGACTGATCTGACATCTTACCACTGAGGGCACTCTCTGTCCGCAGATGCCACGGTTGCATTTTGCCTGGAGTCTGCATGGGTTTTATGGTTAGTTTGCTTGGGTAGTTGGCATGATTAGTTTGCTTCGTTAGTCTGCTGGTTGCACAGACAGGCCTGGCATCTTCTGGGCGGGGACGCATTCCTGTCTGGTCGCGCTTTGGAACCTGAATCATTAGGAAATGAAGCCTGGTTTCTGAGAAAGATAAACACTGTCAGAAATCCCCAGGGGCCCGAACCCACTGCATCCCCTTCGGCACTGATCTCACATGATCTTGGCCAGAGACACGGCCTGAGCGTCCTCTCCTGTGACACAAGGACGGGGGCCCTGCTGAGGACGAAGGAAGTCTGCAGTTTCCAAATACGGCATTCAAAGCCCCCGAATTGAGAAAAACCCTAACAGACGCAAGAGATGATGTCAAACAGAGCAGGACACACTCTGTAAAGGGAGTTTCACGGCCATTTCTCCAGGGTGGCCGGCAAGGGGCACAGACTGTGGACACGGCTGGGACCGCAGCGGGGCCGGAACCCTGGCTCTGGATCCTCTCCCAGGACCCTCACCTGCTCAGCGGTCCTGGCAAATACTGGGTTCCCATCGCCTCTTGTGCCACACGGTTGAGATTTAGACCATTAAAGAAAATACCCTGTGTACTATCTTTTATCAAAAAACCCCACCAAGGGTGGGTTTGACTTTTTCCTCCAAATATCAATGCAATTTTATAGAAAGCTCAGGAAGACCCTTTCACCTGTTAGTAAGTGGATTCCGTGAAGCCCATGTGGGAATTCTATCCAGATAGACTCAAAGTCTGCTCTGGGCCCTTTGAAATGGTTGCATTTTTGAGGTTTTACAGAAAGCAGCCACTCTCCTTCACTTTTGGAAACCTCTGCCCAGGTCAAACAGGTGGACTTCTTTGTTCTAAAATGTTAATCTTTTTAAAATATCAATCTCTGAAGTGCATCCTGAAACTAGCTGTTCGTTACATGAATATCTAATGTCTAGTATAAGATCTACTACCATTTTAGCTTGTTTTGTTATCATTTTCCTTCAAAAGTTCCTACCAACTGTGCATTTAGCCCCAGGGCGGGGCTGCGGCAGTCCAGAGCCCCATGAGGGTTCCTGGGGAAGACATCCCCCACCTCCCCCATGCCTTCTTTCTACCTCCAGGCCCACAGAAGCAGCTTTGAATAATTCAGGAAAAAGCTGCTTTATGAACTGAAGATGTTGCTCTCCGCAGGCAGCTTCCCTGAAAATCCTACCTTCCTGAAAAGTTGAGGGAAATTTCCTTTGAAAAATAAACACCATACAAGGGTTTCTTTTCAAAAGCACTTTTATGCTCAATTCAGGAGTGTTGGGAAGAGTGTGGAGGGTACTCATGTGAAATGCATTTTCCCACCTCGGGTGAGAGAGTGTCCACATGATGGGGAAGGATTAGGGTTTGCTGAGCACCTACTACATTCCTGAGGGCAGGGAGGCTAAAAGGGAAAGACTGACTTGCAAAGACAAAGGCATAATCGGCTGTTTATTCATGTTGAGGGTTTGACCTGGATTCATATTCCAACCCAGTTTCCAGAGCACAGTCCTGTAACCATTTCTTAAAGGGAACGCTTTTGGGGAGAAGCTGTTCAACAGGCTGGGGTACACCGAGCGCCCAGCCCAAGTGGAATAGGACGGAGGGAAGCAAGCACGGGGCTCACGGCACAGGCGGCTGGGAGGCCAGTGCCCCGACAAATCTGCGATCCCAGAGTTCTGGGTGAAGGTCTCCACTGGGGCCAAGGTGGGGTGACGTGCCCAGAGTCACAGCCTAACCTGTGGGGCGATGCACCCAGGGACGGGCCCATCATCTCCTCTGAGGGGACTCCTTTTGAAGGGCAGCTTCGGGGATTAAGCAAAGTGTCCAGATGACACAGACATGCACATCTAACACCGTGCGAGGCTGGACCCATCCTCAGCCACGAAAGGTCCCTTTGTGTCTGTGGCTCCCGGGCCTGGACGGGCCCTGCTATCGCCCAGCGACCTCACACCATGGTCATGACCTTCAGGGCGGCCGGCTGGAACCTGCGGATCTTCTTCTTCAGGGCCTTGGAGGCCTTGACGCGGCACAGCCTGGGCACCGGCGGCAGAGGGGGCCTGGAGCTGGCCGGGGCCCGCTGGCTGGAGCTCCCGCCGCCCTGGCCGCCGCCCTCCGAGGTGCTGCCACTGGACTCCCCGTCCCCGAAGCGGTTGGCCGTGTGGTCGCTGGCCTCGTCCCCGCTGCTCTCCGCGACGGTGGAGCGGAAGAGGGACACGCACTCGGCCGAGCGCTCGGAGCCGTCCGACCCGCTCCTGGCTCGGGCGTCCTGGCGGGGCAGCCTGGGCCTGGGTCTGGCGCACACGGGCCGCGGGCCGCCCCCTCTCCGGGCCGCCGGCCTATGGGGCCCCAGGCTGGGGTCCGGGCGGGCCCGGGCTGAGATCTCTACGGAGGACTGCCACCTGCGCTGCTTCCTCCGGGCCTCCCCCCCGGTCGCCACCAGCGGGGCTGCTTCCAAGGGGAACAAGGCCTGAGCTGACGCCTGGTGACCCTCTCGTCGGGCCACCAGCAGGGGGACGAAGAGGGACACGGGGTAGAGGCTGGACTCAGAGCAGGACCGGCCGGGCGCCTCCCTGGCCAGGGCGGGCCTCCTGAGACCACCTCCCGACTCAGGGGGCGGCTGGGGGTCCCCGAGGGCGCCCCACTGAAGCTGCGGCCCCCCAAGCCTCAGCGTCTTGTCGCTGGCCCCCCTCTTGATCTTCACAGGCTTGGCCTTGGGGGGCCCCGCGGGGGAAGCTCCTGTGGCAGCAAAGTGCGGGTGGACACAGTGTCCGGGGGCCCGAGGGGGGCCCTCCCCGCCCGCCCCCCCGCCCGGCAACCTGACTCTGCCCGTCCAGCCGTCGAGAGCTGGCTGCTGAGCCGGTGAGCAGGGAGCGGGGTCCTGGCCACAGCCCAGCCAGGGGGATCCTGGACAGGCCTCCCGGTGCACGCAGCTGCGCGAGGGTCTGGGGCCCTCCTCTGGACGGCTGCTGGGGTGCAGGGTGTGCACAAGGGGCACAGGCCCCGGCTGCTCGAGGCTGTGGCCACGGGCGGCCCCGCTCTGGGCCTCCCCTCCCACCTCCGCTCTCCCCCGGGCGCAGACCGGTTTCTCCAGGCCACCTTCACTGTCTGCCCTCCGGCCCCCGAGCCCCTGCGGGGATAGGGACGCCTCCCGTCCTGGGGGTCCGCGCTCACCCACACTGCCCCTCGCGGGGGGCCCTCGGCCCTGCAGTCCCAGCAGCCTCTCTATGTAGGCTCTGGCCGGGCCAGCCTCGAGGACCCGTCCAGTCCGAATGCAGCTCGGACCTGTGGCGCCAGGGAGGGGCTGACCGGGGGGCGAGTGGCCATCGTTCGGCGGTGTCTCCTTGGTCAGAGTGAAGAGGGGGCTCTGCAAAGCCACGGCGTGCAGGGGGCTGGGGTACGGGTACACCTCCCTGCCCCCCTTGGACACCAGGTCACACTGGTACTTGGGGTCCATGCCGCGGCAGAGGAAGGAAGTGGCCTTGGGGTGTGCCCTGGCTTTCTGGAGCCCCACTTCAGCCGGCAGGACTCTTTCAAGGTCACCTGGGAAGCAGAAAAAGAACAAAACATAAATAAGGGAAGAAGCCAGCACAACCCCGGGGCGCGAGGCCCTCCCCCCGGGCAGGACGAGGCCCCGACCTCGCACGTTCCACGCCTGGACACGCTGGTGTCCTCTGTACACGTCCCATCACCCGGCCCCCATCACACTCCTTCCAGCCACAGCCTAGAAGGTGAGTCCTAGACCCTAACGTTCAGTTCCTGCCCTTGTTCACCGAAGGTGCGGAGGACGCCCAGGGAGATGGGGCGCCGGTGACCACACGGCCATCGGGACAAGGTCTCGGAACAGACCTTCCCTGAGGCGTTCACAGATGTGCAAGAAAGAAAACCCATGGATCCTACCGGCTCAGGTCTAGCATAAGGAATAAGATGCATCTTTTCCTTTTGGGACAGTCTGAAGAAAAAGAAAGGCTCTTCCCTGGCGGGTGGGGGGAACCGCATGTGAACTGAACTCTCTCAACGTCCGCCTGCAGCGCTGCTCCCACCCTAGTCCCCGGCGGCAGCCACGAGGGCCGTGGAAGAGTGTGAACGGATGTTCATTTTAAATAAGACGAGAAGCCTTTTATTGCAACAGCCCTGCTGCAAGGAACACAGGTGGGCGTTTGATGCCTACCTCCATCCAAAACCCAAAAAAGCCCACAGAAAATATGGGGCTCGGGAACCGACCCCCTCCTTGTATGGGGCTCGGGAACCGCCCCCCCCTTGTATGGGGCTCGGGGACCGCCCCACCTGGGATGGGGCCGGCGCCGCCCCCGCTCCCAGCTCCCCTTACCTGTGGACACCGGGCGGGGCCGGGACTCGCCTTGCAGCAGCTGGCCGGCGCCCCCCTCACTGGCCTGGGGCTCCCACGCAGGCAGGGGGACCCCACACACGGTGGTCTCATCAGCTGACCGGGGCCGGCAGTCCCCCGCGCCGGGCCTGGCCTTCGGGGTGGCAGGCAGCACGGCGCCCGGAGAGGAGGACACGCAGTCACTGCACACGGACGTGCGGGAGGCGGACGGGGAGCAGGAGCCGCCGTCGCTCAGCTCGTAGAAGCCTGCGCAGGGGCACAGGGGCCGTCGGTGCGGTCTGGGGAGCCCTGCGCCGAGGCGCTGGGTGGTCTCAGGGAGGCGGGCCTGGGGGTGGGGGCGTGCCCGGGGCCGGAATGCTGGGGACGCCTCTCCACGACTGTCTCCTGTTGCCCACCACCTGCTCATCCCTCTCCTGGGCGAGTGGCTCACGTCCCCCCGTGTGACCACCGGCTTCCAGCCCCGGAAGAGGGAGCCTGGCATCCTCCCCCGCCCCTCCTCGTGCCCGCCAAGCTCGTCTGAGGCAGCCACCAGAGAAGGGGCAGCGTTTGGGGAGGTCCCCCGGCCTGGCCCTGCTACATGATTGACAACCCAGACCGTGACAGGATTTTGCGAACTGAAAAAAAGAGGAAGACACACACACACACAGCAGAGAACACCGTACTTGGGAAGACGCTGGTCTCTTGGGTTTGCCGTCTGAGCCTGGAATCTGGAGAGAAAGCCCATGTGCCCAGGACCATAAAGGTCGGAACAACCCTAACCATCGCTACGTGACCTTGAGAGGAGGGCGCACAGGGCCGCAGGGGAGGAAACTGTACTGATTTTAGACTGTAGACTTAAAAAAATACTTTTGTTGTCACATAAAAGTTATTATTTACAATCTCCATGTTGATTCAACATAAACAGAACCCAGAATCTGTCTCAGTCCAGAGACAGGTGAGAAACTCATGGGGTTTTTTCCATCAAAAGCAGTATTTTTCCAATTAAACAATGAGTATGTACGCACCCACTCTCTCCCTCTCTCTCCCCGTTTTCCCAAGCGCATTTAAATAAAAGTATTAAAAGTATTTCATCTTCAGTGTTCTCCAGTAACGTGCTCTTTCGGGCCTGCATACAGCTCCTGACCCTCTGGCGGCCTGCACACAGAGGCGGGTTCACCACGCCAGCCCTGCCGGGCAGTGCCGCTCCCTGGGGTGAGGGACAGATGGACCAGGGCCCGAGTGGGCGCCGTACCCGAGCTGGGCCTGCTGTCGCTGTCCGGGGCCTCGCTGGGGGTTCTGCGCACGTCCAGCTGCAGCTCGCTGATCTGCCGGCCCAGCTGTTCCAAGTGGGTTTTCAGGCCGACGTCCTGAAGTCTTAAACGGTTCTAAGAAGGAAAAGAGGGAGACATAAAACTGCTCTGTGTACAGAAATGGAAACTGGAGGCTCCACATGAAGCCACATCACACACAAAACTTAACTCCCCAAACCCACAGACCAGCTCCCGCCTGACAGCTGCCCCTTCCTCACCCCGAACACCATCTCTAGGACCCCTCCCGCCTCCAGTATGTCTTCCCAAGTGCAGACTTTTCTTTGCCAGCAATTTTCAATTAGACATTTCTTTATAAGAATACGGAGTAATACAGCTTATGAGAGTGGAATGAGAACCAAAAACAGCACAAGGACACCCCCTCTGGCAGGAGCCACCGATAATATTTTCCACGTCTTTTTCCGTCTACGTAAGAATCTACTTTCCCAGGCTCGCGCCTCGTGGACCTTGCGTTTGGTGCCTGTATCACCACATTCCTTCACCGCAGCCCGTCCACGGCACCTGGGGAGGGCTGAGCTTTCGGCTTTTCAGGGGGACAGGAGAGTCCCCAGGAGAGAAAAAGGCCCTGTCTCTGCAGAGTCTTAGCTCCCATAATATCACAGGTGGCATTTTGAACGGTTACGGTTTTGTGGGGCTTTCAGGGAAGAGGGAGGGACGCTGCAGGAGGAAGGAGCCCAGCGCCTGGGATCAGCGCAGCCTGAACACCTGCCCCAGGAGGCAGGATCTTTCTGGTCTCAGGGTCCACATCTCAACTCTGTCCTCCGAGGGTCTAGCTTCTCTGGGCCTCAGCTTCCCTGGCTGTAAAACGGGTTACTGTGAGTATCAACCACACATATCTGTGTGTGTATATCATGTAATATACATATAGCACATGCAGGTGGTTAGCACTCACAATATACATTCACATACATACACACACGTGAATCATATGTCTGTAAAACAACACTGTTTCATAAATGCTGACTTCCCTCCTTCAGTGATAAAACTTCACCTTGTTTTCAAGGTCCAATACCTAAATTTCTTGTTTTGATTAGCAATTAAGTTTAAGGCAAATAATTAATGAATGGGATTATGCCGGTCACCCTGTTTGAGAAAATGATCAATTGTGTTTCAAATTCTTATATAGGAAATGAGGAATTACTTCAGTAGCTTCAATAATCTGAGAAGTCAGTCCAAGAGGGAAGCAGGTGGCGATAATCTCTGATTCTTATGGGAGAACTACGTTGACACAGACTGTTCCCCTACCACCAGGGGTAGGGGCCGAGGGCCCAGCACCTGGTGAGTGGCAGACCACCACGCCCAAATCCACTTTCCTCAGGACCCAGTGCAGGGGTCTCAGAACAACCTCCAAGTTTTGTAGCAAGAGAGTCTCCCAGCCTCATGTAATAGTATCTGTAAACATAACACTGCAAAAAACCAGAATTTAATCAAAACGTACACACCCAGGACCACCCAGAGTAGCCTGAACATCCTGGCACGTTTTCACAAAGGGAAACGCTCCCCAGGTGGATGGTACTACCTGACAGCCGGAGCGGCGGGGGCAGCAAAGGTGGGCTCCTGGCCCATCACTATCCAAGTAAAAAACACTTAGACAAACGAAGGGAATTTTTACTGCAAATGACTTTTCTTCTAATGTCGTAAAATGAGACCACGGTACTGGCAGAGAGTTCAGTTCCTCTGTTCGACCACACTTCGACGTTCAAAAACATGGATTTGACCCCTTCTCTTCCAAATCACGATGTCCTCTTTCTTCTGAAGGGGGACCTCTCTGGATTCCATAGTTGGCTTCTCTCCTCCCTCTCCAATCCCCCTCCCCCCGAAAAAGTGACTCTGGCGTGTTTGTGCTGGAATAATTGCTTTGTGATTAATGTTTGCCCAGCCCGGCCTGCAGCCGGTGGCTTCTGATTAGTGTCGAGGGGCACAGCCACGCAGGCCCCCGGGTGCCCTCCGATGATTACTGCGTCCCCAGGACCCCGCTGCATGGCGACAGGGCTTTGTCACCCAGGATTGGCACTGTCCTCCGTAACCCTTCCACCGGCCCTCGCTGGGGGTTTTTATGTCTCTGCTTTTCATTAACTCCTCGGTCTCTAACTCTGTGCTAAGTCAAAGGTTCCTTATGGCACCAGGACCGAGCATAACCCACCGCGGAGCCAGGCACACAGCATCGACTTCCGTGTATTTCTGCAGGGAAAATGTGTTACAGAGACGTCAGCGCCGAGTAAATGTGACTGCTGTGTCACACGGGTTCCCTCCAGAGCAGCGAGCCAGTCTATGCGGCCACCTGCCCTCCCTACTCACCGCAGGCCTTCAGGCTCAGGGGCAGGGCAGCGCATCCTGTCTGAATCCCCTGAACCGGGGCGAGGGGCAGGGGGTCCGGTGTAAGGGAGAGCACAGCCCGGTTCCCAGGAGCTGGGAGCCCCGGGGCATCCGTGCAGACCCCAGGGCTCCCTGCCAGACCCGCTAACTCAGACTCTAGGGCACGCCTGGGAATCTGCATTTTGACAAGCTTCCCTGGGACCAATTTTTTATGACCACAAAAGTTTGAGAACTTCTACCCAGGGAATGCCATTCAAAACAAATATCTGGCTTAGCCCTTTCTTCGAGATGTTGACTTTACATGCCATAAAAGACTGATCCGATTTCCACTTGCTTTGCCCTTTTGCTCCCCATCTACGATTCGGCTTTCCAGCCTTCTCAAACCTTTACGGCAGATTCAGAGGACAAAAATGAAAAACGTCCCAAAGTTCAGGATACAGAGATGGCATCTAAAACACCTCCGTTCTTTCCTTGAAAGCTGAGAACAGGCACAGGAAGCATTTTCCGCATGAGTTCCATGGCACTGCAAGTGCCCTGTGGGTGGGTAAATGTTACTACCTAGCTGGAAAGGGCCAGGGTCACAGATTAGCCTCAGGATAACAAGCACTCGTGCCGCAGAAGGAAGCCTTGCCCAGCCCCGTGGACGCCTCCCCCTCCTCTGTGACCCTGAGCGAGTTTGTTCCCCTGAGAGGTCACGGAGCAAGCATGGTCGGTCCAAGGAAAATACCAGACGTCGTGATTACAGCTGCAGAGTCAGACCCTCAGCTCCTGCCGTGCTTAATGCCGGCACCTGCCAGGGAGGAGGATCTGCTGCCACTCAGGGTCCGGGCAAGTCGTGACCAGCGAAAACAACCACCAGGAAATTCTCTAGCACCAGTTTCCCTGCAGGTCCCCAGAGCCTTTCCTCACATCCCACCTGGGGTGCCCGCTGGCGCCTCCTGGTGGCAGATGGAGCTTCCAGGCTCCTCTGGGGCATCCGAATCTTTCCACGTCAGTGTTGCTGGGAACGTAACCCTTATAAAAATGGGAATGGCAGCCTCTTCTCGGGGAATGACAATCTCCCTGGAAGACACAGACAGGTGAGCACAGCACCGGCCAAACAGTAAGGGCTGCTTTGGTCAGAGGTCATGGGGGTTTCATTAGCTTAGAAATCTAGAACGTGGAGATAGTAAATACTGAAATCATCTTCCGCTTTGTTACAGCAGTAAAACTTGCTCATTTATTTATTCAACAAATACTAAGTACCTACTGCGCGCTTCCTGTTGGGACTTTAGACGCAGCAATTAAAAAGGCGTAGCTCGTCTGTTCTGATAAGTGTTAATGTGATGACTTCTCCTAATAGCAGTTTAAATCCCCCCGAAATGCTCAAGCTCATTCTCACTGGGAACGTCTGTGGGACAAAGCTGCTGAGGGTCAGATAAAGGTTCTTCCTGTCTTCACACCTGAATGGTGACCCATGCCCCGGTTAACCCCAGGGTGTGGGTAGGAGGGGCCCCGATTAGCCGGGAGTTACTGAAGTGTGAGACTGGGGCTGGAGATGAAGGCCTTTTGATTGTATCCTGCATCATAGAACTAGGATCACTCCTAACTTTTTCTCTGTAAGAAAAATGTGAACGTGTTAATCGCTGGGCTGATGTCACACACATTCAATTATTTTTCTCTTTTGATCACATAATCTGTGCCAAGAACAAAGTTTCAAGACAAAGGGTGCATGTTCCTTCTGGTCCCCACATTAAAAAATAAATAAATAAAACCAAAAAAAACCCTGTTTGATCTTCTCTCCCAAAAGGCTACCCGTAATTAGAGGCTGAGTACTCACAAGTCTGATTTGTATATTACTTAAGCCAAGTTAATCATCAACTGGGTTCTAGCTCCCTCGACAGAACAATTCACAGCAGCATCGCAAAGCTCCTTCCTGCCACACGCATGTCATGCATCTTTGCAGGCTCTGTGTGCCTCTCCGAGCTCCAGTGAAAGGTAGGATGTGTCTGGGTGCACGCACGCATGCACACACACACCCCCCCACACACAGGTAAGCTAAACCTGCAGCTATGACTGGATAAGATGGGGGGTGAGAAGCCTATGAAAGTTCCACTTGGTAACTAGCTCCTTCCTTTGCATAGCAGCCGTGGAATCACAGGAGGAGAGGCTGCACAGTTAGGGCCCCCCCTTGCCATGTGGGAAGATAGCAGGAGTCCTGGGACACATCTTAAGACGCTGAGCTTCCTGATTCTCTAATCCAGAAGCAGCTAACAAATCATTGACACGACTGCACTAAGCTGATAGCAAAGCAGCAGCTTCATCCAGTCTACTTTGTAAAGACAGCAACCTTTAAACAGGGCAGATTTAATTTCTCATTTAAAAGACATTCCACTTGGAGTACTACAGTCAACTCTACCAAATAGACATCTTTCTATACAGCCTTCTAATTTTTCCTTTAAAAAATACTGCAACCCTGCAAAAACTCTTTGAGTTTTTTCCAATACATGAGATGAAACCATACAGAGGGTAAATAACCGAGGCAATCACCTGAGGAGTGTCTTCAGTGGTACAAAAGGGACCCGCGTTTGGAGGAGCCCTAGCAGGGGGGAGAAGGCCGGTGGGAAAGCAGGCCCAGGAGGCCCAGTGGGGTTCCACCGCCTCTGCGTTCAGAGGACACACCTCTTTTCATAGGTCAGGTTACATTTTAAAGTTGGAGAGGCCTTCATCGGATACATGCTCTCCCCAACATCTCATTACAGTGACACGACCCCAGAGCTCAACCTGAACACATCACTGGGGACAATTCGGGGGACACTTGGCACGCTGGCACTGCTGTCCCCAGACCCACGCAGCAGGGAGAGGCTGGCACCGGGAGTAGGACACCAGGATCCCAAGTAGCCCCCAGCAGGGGAAACCGATTTAATGCGTTCTTATCAGCAAAACTCCAACCAACAGGAATACATCCTGAAGTCTGTCTGCGCCGGGAAGTAGGCAGAGCCGGGCGCAGCCCCGATGCGCGGCTCGGCGCGGGCGGCCCGGCTGGGCTGCTTTCAGGGCCCCGGATGCCTAGCCTCGAGCCTCGGGCCTCCGCGTCCCTCTCATTCGGGACCGAGCTGCGTCCTTTGAAATCGCCGAGGGTGCCCCCCGATCGGTCGGGCGGCCAGTCCGCCTCCTGCCTGCCGGGTGGAGCGGGTCCCCGCGGCCCCCGCACGCCCGGAGCAGCCCCGCGACCCCCGCACGCGCTCCTTACCAGCTGCTCCTGCAGCACCGCCAGCGCCGCCTCCAGCCGCAGCTCGTGGGCGCGGGGGCCGCGGGGGGCGGCGGGCCCGGGCGGGGGCTGCACGGCCAGGGCGCCCCACACGCGCGCCTGCTGCCTGGCGCGGAGCCCCTGCAGCTCGTGCAGCCCCGCGAGGGCCGCGCGCAGCCTGGCGCCCACCCTGCGGCGGTCCCAGCCCGCGGCCCCCGGCGGGCCGCCCGGCGCCCACATCCCGCGCTCGACCCGCGCGGCTGCCCGGAGCCTCCCCGGCCTCCGAGCGGCGCCGGGCGGTGCGCGCGGCCTCCGCGCCGCCTCTCCCCGCCCCCGGCTCGCCGGTCGCCGAGGCGGGGTGGGACCTATCGGTGGCCGCGGAGGCGGTGTCTGCACACGCCCCGGGGTCACAGCGGCCGCCCCCGGGCCCGCCCCGTCGGCGGAGCCCCACGCCCTTGGGGACGCGGGCCGCGCGCTCCGGGGCGCCCGGAAGGCGCGCGGTGACCCTCGGAGGGGACCGGAGGGAAGGAGGAGCCGGGTGGGCGCGGGTGAAGGGGCGAAAGTGGACCAAACACGGAGAAAGGTCTTGTTCAGGTTAAAAGCAATGTTTTTAAGGTAAATTATTGGATAGTTCCCCATTGTAAGGACTGTTACCATTATGAACTCACTAGCACTTTGAAAAAACTCGACTTTTCCTGGAAACCTCAGCTTGTCTTTTTTTTTTTTTAAATAATAGTAGCTTTACTGAGATATAATTCACATACCATTTGATTCCCCTATTTAACACGTACAATCCAATGGTCCCTTAGTATTGTATACTCACCAAGTTGTGCAACTATCACCACAATCAATTTTATAACATTTTTACCACCCCCCGAAGAAGCTCCGTGCCCCTTAGCGGTCGCCCTCCATTTCCCCGCTGCACCCAGCACTAAGTGGCCTGTTTGGGAGGTTTTATATAAATAGAATCACACAATAGGTGGCCTTTTAGGACTGGCTTCTTTTACTGAGCATATTTTCAAGGTTCATCCACGTTGTAGCAAGTATCAGTACTTCACTCCTTTTTATTGGTAAATAATGTTCCGTTGTATGGCAGGACCATTTTTTATTTATCCATTTATTCCTTAACAGGTTGTTTCCACTTTCTGACTATTATGAATAGTGCTGCTGCTATGGCTATTCATGTACAAGTTTTTGTGTAGAAATATGTTTTCATTTCTCTTGGACGTTTACCTGAGAGTGGAATTGCTGGCTCATAGGTAACTTCTGTGTTTAATCTTTTGAGGAACGGCCAGACTGCTTCCCAAAGTGGCTGCACCGTTTTACGTTCCCACCAGCACTGCATGAAGGCTGCAAATGCTCCACACCGTCACCAGCATTCGTCTTTTTGGTCTTAGCCATTCCGGTATGTAGGAAGTGGTATCCCATTGTGATTTTGATTTCCATTTCCCTGATGGCAAGTGATGCTGGTATCTTTCCATGCACTTATTGGCTATTTGTGTGTCTTCTTTAGACAAATGTCTGTTCAGATCGTTTGCCTATTTATTAAAACTGGGTTGTCTTTTTATTATTGAGATGTAAATATTCTTTATGTATTCTAGATACAATTCCATGATCAGGTATGTGATTTGCGAATATTTTGTTCACTCTGTGAGGTATCCTTTCACTTTCTTGATAATGTACTTTGCAGCAAAAAGTTTTTAATTTTGATTAAGTCCAATTTATCTATTTTTCTTTTGTTGCCTGTACTTTTGGTGTCATCTCTAAGAAACCATTGCCTAATCCAAGGTCAAAGATTACTTCTGTGCTTTTTTCTAAGATTTAAAAAATAGTTTTAGTGCTTACGTTTAAGTCTTTGATCCATTTTTAGTTAATTTTTGTATATGATGTGAGGTAGGGGTCCAACTTCATTTTTAAACGTGTGGATATTCAGTTTTCCCAGAGCCATTTGTTGCAAAGACAATTCTTTCCCCATTAAATTGTCTTGGGACATTTGCTGAAAATCAGTTGATTCAGAAAAATCAATTTCTGGATTCTCAATTCTATTTCACTGGTGTATATGTCTATCCTTATGCCAGTTCCATATCGTTTTGGTTACTGTAGCTTTGTAGTAAGTTTTAAAGTCAGGAAATGTGAGTCATCCAACTCCGTTCTTTTTCAAGACTGTTTTGGCTATTCAGGCTCCCTTGCATTTCCACATGAATTTTAAGATCAGCTTGTCAATTTCTGCAAAGAAGCCAGCTGGGATTTTGATGGAGATTGCAGAGGACTCTGTCAATTGATTGGAGAAGTATTGCTACCTTAAGGTTGAGACTTCTGAACTATAAACGTGGGATGTTTTCCATTTGTTTAGGCCTTCTTCAATTAATAGTGTTCTGTAGTTTTCAGTGTACAAGTCTTGCACTTCTTTTGTTAAATTGATTTCTAAACATTTTATTCTTTTCAAATTATTGTAAACAGAAATGTTTTTCAATTTCATTTTCAGAATGCTCATTGCTAGTGTATAGAAATAAGTAACTGATTTTTGTATATTGATCTAAGCAAACTTTTTGAATTTTTTATTAGTTCTGATGGATTTTTAGTGGATTCCTTTGCACTTTTAAAAACTTTCAAGATCACGTCATCTGGAAATAGATATTTTCACTTCTTACTTTCATATTTGGATGCTTCTAACTTCTTTTTCTTGCCTTATTGCTCTGCCTAGAACTTCCAGTACATGTTGAATAGAAGTGGTGAGAACAGGCATCCTTGCCTTCTTCCTGTTCTTGGGGTGGAGTGGGGAGCATTCAGCCTTTAACTATTGAGTACGATGTTAGCTGCAGGTTTTTCTTTAGATGCCTTTTATCAGAACGAGGAAATTCCTTTTGATTCCTAGTTTCTTGAGTGTTTGTATCATTGAGTTTTTCGGGTTATTTTATGTTTCTTTTGTGTTTTCCTTGGTTGTCTGTACTTGTCTTATCTAATATTGAGAAAAAGCATGAGACTGAGACTTAACAGGCCTCAGTTCCAACCTATTTTGCCTTCAGTTTTCTCAGCTATATAATGAGTGTATTGAAGATTGCTGGTGCTACTTTTTTATGTAAAAAAATGTATGATTCCTCCTTTACGTTTTGTTCCAAAGAGAGATTTAGAGAGAGGGAGAGACTGGATATGATCCCTTTATTGGTTATCTCTCTTCTCCCCATCTATGACTCTCTTAATAGTGTCTTTTGGAGAACAGAAGTTCTTAATTTTTATGGAGTCTTATTTATCACTGATCCTGTTTGCGCCATTTTAAAGAAATTTTTGCTTCAGGAAATTCAAGCTCTTGAAGATATTATTTAAAGCTGCTTCTAGAAACTTCATTATTTTACCTTTCTTATTTAGATCTACAATCCATGTAGAATGGCTTTTTGTTTATTGTATGAGACAGGGAGATCACAATTTACTTTTTTCTCAAACACATCCCAGTGCAATATTTATTGCCCCAAATATCGTAGTGTGTATTTCCTACACAAAGGTATTATTTTAACCAAATTCAATCATTAAATCAGGAAACTGATTTGATTCGTAATTACCATCTAATTTTCAGGTCCAGTGCAGGTTTTACCAATTATTCCATTTAACATCCTTTGGATCAGAACAACCCCCTCCAGACTTAACTGTCCTGTCTTGCTGGTCTCTGTCAGCCTGGAGCAGGGGCCCAATCTATCCTTGGCCTATGACTTAGCACTTTGAAGACTGTGCATTTTCAGAACTGGTTATTTTGTAGGATGCTCCTTGATTTCATCTTGCTGAAGTTTCCTCCTGGGTCAGGTTATGCTTCTGAGGCAGGAATATCAAGAGTGACGCTGTACTCTTGTACATCTCACCAAGGGGCACACAGCTTCAACTTGACCATTCCGGACACTGCCCACCCTGACCACCTCATCTGTATCAGTAGCTCTGTCTTTCACCTGTCTGTCCATCCAGTCATCTGTCCGTGTAAGATCTATCCAGCATCTATCTATCTATCTTTTCTCCATTCCTTCCTTCCTTCCTTCCTTCCTTCCTTCATCCATCCGTCTATCTACCACTCCATTTATCTATCTATCTGTAGCTGATCAATTGTTCAGGATAGGAAGGGAGGGGAAGTGGAGGAAGAAAAGAAAGAAGCAAGAGCCCAAAGAGTGCTGTTGGGTTTTATCCTCCATGTGAGGCGGGAGGAGGAGGGTTCCGGAGTCTTTGGTGCTGGCCTAGGGCAGTGGGTGGGCAGAAATGCTGGACTGCCTTTGCTGAACTATGGGCACTTGTGCTCCTGTCTCTGAAGGTGGGCACACCTGGGGTTGGCATGAAGGACTCTATGTGGCCAGTTGCCCCTACACTCTGACCTCTAATGTTCTGAGATTTAGGGGTGCGATGAGGGGGACCGAGGGCTCTCCACCCCCTAGAATGTGCTGGGAGCCTTGCTGCGGGGGAAGCTCCTGCGTCCTTAGTGCTCTTGGGAGCGGCTACCACATCCCTATCCCCTCCATCCCCGGGGCGGGAAGGATGCTGGGTCTAGACTGCAGCTCCTGCCCTGAGCTTCCATGAGGCTCACAGGTCAGCTGTCACCTACACTCCCCTGGGGTGACAGTGTATTCAGGTCGCAGGGCCGGGCCTTTCCTTTGCGAGTATTGGAGGGTCTGAAAGTATGTGACTTATTCAATGATTATACATCCACGTAGCTGAAAGAGTATTATTTAACTATAACTAAATAGCAATGAAAGAAATGTTTCTAAGATGCCAAGAAAAAACAAACTGAATTAAACGTTGTAACTGTAAGTGTATGAAAAGAGCACCTGCATACCAGCAGGGCTTATGGAGCATAAGACAATTAAGACAGTCATTGGCAAAGATGGCAGTGTGGGAAGACGCTGAGTTAGCGTTTTCCCACAACTAGGGCACCTGCCGGCCGCTGGTGGGGGAGCCTGACACCCAGGGAGACGGGAGGAACCCCCAAGTGAACTGGTAGGACGTGGGGGGACTGAGGGGGAGGAGAAGTGGAGGCCAGACAGGATCGGAGCCCCTGAGGCCAGGGAGATCAGAGAAGCAGGCGGGAGGGACCCTCCGGGAGGAGTGGGAGAGGAGTGAAGGGCGATCGCCTGGCCCACTTGGGCACGGGAGCCTGCTGAGCTCCCAGGCCGATCCCCTGCCCTCCAAAGCCCCCTCCAGGCTGCGTGGGTCCTTGGGGGGCCTAGGAGGGAGGCCGGGGAGGTCAGGAGAGGCAGGCGGGAAGGGCCCTCCGGGACCAGAGGAGCAGGAGAGGAGAGGAGGGCCTTTGCCCCGCCCACTCGAGCCCAGGAAGCCTGCTGGGCTCCCAGGTGAGGTCCCCCGCCCTCTGAGACCAGGGGTGGGGGGCACGCCTGGGCCCCTTCTGTTCCTTGAGCCTGAGCCCCACTCCCACAGTCCCCAGGGCCTTTTCCAGCCCTGTGGGTCCTGAGCATAGGCCCCGCCCACCCCCCCAAATCTTGCCTCTGCTTAGGCCCCACCCTCCACAGCCAAGGCCTTTACTCCCCCCCCCCTTTTTTTTCTTTCTTCTTCTTCTTCTTTTTTTTTTTCTTTTCCCTCCTCCTCTTTTTTACTATTGTGGTACTGATGTATCTTCTGGTTGTTGATTCATCTATATTTTTATTTTTATATTCTTTCTGACATATCTGTTAGTTTCCTAGTCTAATTTTATTTTTTACTTTGTTATTGTTCTGTTTTTTTCTTTTCATTTTTTTTTTTTTGGCCACCGCACGCAGCTTGCAGGATCTTGGTTCACAAGCTGAAGGTCAGGTGAAGCTCCTGCGGTGGGAGCTCTGAGTCCAAACCCCTGAACTAACAGAGAACCTCAGACCCCAGGGAATATTCCTCGGAGTGAGGTCTCACGGAGTTCCTCATCTCAACACCAAGACCCAGCTCTACCCAACAACCTACAAACTCCAGTGTTGGAAGCCTCAGGCCCAACAACCAGTAAGATAGGAATACAATCCCACTCATAAAAATAATTTTAAAAATGAGACAGCAAAAAAATATGGCACAGGTGAAGGGGCAAGGTAAAATCCTACAAGACCAAATAAATGAAGAGGAAATAGGCAATCTACCTGAAAAAGAATTCAGAGTAATGATAGTAAAGATGATCCAGAATCTCAGAGATAGAATGGAAGCATGGATTGAGAAAATACAAGAAATGTTTAACAAAGATCTAGAAGAACTGAAGAACAAACAAACAGAGATGAACAACAAAATAACTGAAAGGAAAAATACACTAGAAGGAATCAATAACAGAATAACTGAGGCAGAAGAAGGAATAAGTAAGCTGGAAGACAAAATAGTGGAAATAACCGCCAAGGAGCAGAATAAAGAAAAAAGAATGAAAAGAATTGAAGACCATCTCAGAGACCTCTGGGACAACACTAAATGCACCAACATTCGAATATAGGGGTCCCAGAAGAAGAACAGAAAAAGAAAGGGTCTGAGAAAATATTTGAAGAGATTATAGTCGAAAACTTCCCTAACATGGGAAAGGAATAGTCACCCAAGTCCAGGAAGCACAGAGAGTCCCATACAGGATAAACCCTAGGAAAAACACACCAAGACTCATATTAATCAAACTAACAAAAATTAAATTCAAAGAAAAAATATTAAAAGCAGCAAGGGTAAAACAAAAAATAACATACAAAGGAACCCCCATAAGGTTATCAGCTGAGTTTTCAGCGGAAACTCTGCAGGCCAGAAGGGAGTGGCAGGATATACTTAAAGTTATGAAAGAGAAAAACCTACAACCAAGATTACTCTATCCAGCAAGGTTCTCATTCAGATTCGATGGAGAAATCAAAAGCTTTTCAGACAAGCAAAAGCTAAGAGAATTCAGCACCACCAAACCAGCTTTACAAGAAATGCTAAAGGAAGTTCTCTAAGTGGAAAACACAAGAGAAGAAAAAGACCCATAAAAGCAAACCCAAAACAGTTAAGAAAATGGTAATAGGAACATACATATCAATAATAACCTTGAATGTAAATGGATTAAATGCCCCATCCAAAAGATACAGACTGGCTGAATGGATACAAAAAAAAGACCCATATGTATGCTGTCTACAAGAGACCCACTTCAGACCTAGGAACACATACAGACTGAAAGGGAAGGGATGGAAAAAGATATTCCATGCAAATGGAAATCAAAAGAAAGCTGGAGTAGCAACACTCATATCAGATAAAATAGACTTTAAAATAAAGACTGTTACAAGAGATAGCGAGGGACATTACATAATGATCAAAGGATCAATCCAAGAAGAAGATATAACAATTATAAATGTTTATGCACCCAACATAGGAGCACCTCAATACATAAGGCAAATGTTAACAACCATGAAAGGAGAAATTGACAGTAACACAATAATAGTAGGGGACTTTAACACCCCACTTACACCAATGGACAGATCATCCAAACAGAAAATAAATAAGGAAACACAAGCTTTAAATGACACAAAAGACCAGATATATTTAATTGATATTTATAGAACATTCCACTCAAAAGTGGCAGAATACACTTTCTTCTCAAGTGCACATGGAACATTCTCCAGGATAGATCACATCTTGGGTCACAAATCAAGCCTTGGAAAATTTAAGAAAATTGAAATCATATCAAGCATCTCTTCTGACCACAACGCTATGAGATTGGAAATCAATTACAGGAAAAAAACTGTAAAAAACACAAATACATGGAGGCTAAACAGTGTGCTACTAAATAACCAAGAGATCACTGAAGAAATCAAAGAAGAAATTTAGAAATACATAGAAACAAATGATAATGAAAACACGATGACCCAAAACCTATGGGACGCAGCAAAAGCAGTTCTAAGAGGGAAGTTTATAGCAATTCAATCTCGTCTCAAGAAACAAGAAAAATCTCAAATAAACAATCTAACCCTACACTTAAGACAACTAGAGAAAGAAGAACAAAGAAAACCCAAAGTCAGTAGAAGGAAAGAAATCATAAAGATCAGATCAGAAATAAATGAAATAGAAATGAAGAAAACAATAGCAAAGATCAATAAAACTAAAAGCTGGTTCTTTGAGAAGATAAACAAAATTGATAAACCCTTAACCAGACTCATCAAGAAAAAAAGGGAGAGGATTCAAATCAATAAAATTAGAAATGAAAAAGGAGATATCACAACTGACACCGCAGAAATACAAAGGATTATAAGAGACTGCTACAAACAACTGTATGCCAATAAAATGGACAACCACGAAGAAATGGACAAATTCTTGGAAAAATACAATTTTCCAAGACTGAACTAGGAAAAATTAGAAAATATAAACAGACCTATCACAAGTAAAGAAATTGAAACCGTCATTAAAAATCTTCCAACAAACAAAAGTCCAGGACCAGATGGCTTCACAGGTGAATTCTAACAAATATTAGAGAAGAGCTAACACTGATCCTTCTCAAACTCTTCCAAAAAATTGCAGAGGGAGAAACACTCAAAAATTCATTCTACAAAGCCACCATCTATTACAAAAAAAGAAAATTATATACGAATATCACTGATGAACATAGATGCAAAAGTCCTGAACAAAATACTAGCAAACAGAATTCAACAGCACATTAAAAGGATCATACAACATGATCAAGTGGGATTTATCCCAGGGATGCAAGGGTTCTTCAATATACGCAAATCAATCAGTGTGATACACCACATTAACAAATTAAGGAATAAAAACTATATCATCTCAATAGATGCAGAAAAAGCTTTTGACAAAATTCAACACCGATTTATGACAAAAATGCTCCAGGAAATGGGCATAGAGGGAAGCTACCTCAACATAATAGAGGCCATATATGACAAACCCACAGCAAGCATCATATTTAGTGGTGAAAAATTGAAAGCACTTCCACTAAGATCAGGAACAAGACAAGGATGTCCACTCTCACCACTCTTATTCAACATAGTTTTGGAAGTCCTAGCCATGGCAATCAGAGAAGAAAAAGAAATACAAATTGGAAAAGAAGTAAAATTGTCACTGTTTGCAGATGACATGATACTATACATAGAAAATCCTAAAGATGCCACCAGAAAACTACTAGAACTAATCAATGAATTTGGTAAGGTTGCAGGATACAAAATTAATGCACAGAAATCTCTGGCATTCCTATACACCAACAATGAAAAATCAGAAAGAGAAATTAAGGAAACACTCCCATTTACCACTGCAACAAAAAGAATAAAATACCTAGGAATAAACCTGCCTAAGGAGGTGAAAGACTTGTACTCAGAAAACTATAAAACACTGATGAAAGACATCAAAGATGACATAAACAGATGGAGAGATATACCATGTTCTTGGATTGGAAGAATCAATACTGTGAAAATGACTATACTACCCAAAGCAATCTACAGATTCAGTGCAATCACTATCAAACTACCAAAGGCATTCTTCACAGAATTAGAACAAAAAATTTTACAATTCGTATGGAAACACAAAAGACCCCGAATAGCCAAAGCAATTTTGAGAAAGAAAAACAGAGTTGGAGGAATCAGGCTCCCCGACTTCAAACTATTTCACAATGCTACAGTAATCAAGACAGTATGGTACTAGCACAAAAATAGAAATATAGATCAGTGGAACAGGATAGAATGCCCAGAGATAAACCCATGCATATATGGCACCTAATTTACAACAAAGGAGGCAAGAACATACAAAGGAGAAAAGACAGCCTCTTCAACAAGTGATGCTGGGAAAACTGGACAGATACATGTATAAGAATGAAATTAGAACACTACCTAACACCATACACAAAAATAAGCTCCAAATGGATTAGAGAATTAAAAGTAAGACTAGACACTATAAAACTCTTAGAGGAGAACATAGGAAAAACACTCTTTGACATAAACCACAGCAAGATCTTTTTTGACCCATCTCCTAGAGTAACGGAAATAAAAACAAAAATAAACAAATGGGACTTAAAAGCTTTTGTACAGCAAATGAAACCATAAACAAAACAAAAAGACAACCCTCATAATGGGATATTTGCAAATATTTGCAAATGAAACAACAGACGAAGGATTAATCTCCAAAATATACAAACAGCTCATGGAGCTCAATATCAAAAAAACAAACAATCCAGTTAAAAATTGGGTGGAAGACCTAAATAGACATTTCATCAATGAAGACATACAGATGGCCAAGAGGCACATGAAAAGATGCTCAACATCACTAGTTATTAGAGAAATGCAAATCAAAACTACAATGAGATACCACCTCACGCTGGTCAGAATGGCCATTTTCAAAAAATCTAGAAACAATAAATGTTGGAAAGGGTGTGGCAAAAAGGGAACCCTCCTGTACTGTTGGCGGGAACGTAAATTGATACAGCCACTATGGAGAACAGTATGGAGGTTCCTTAAAAAACTAAAAATAGAACCACCACACCACCCAGCAATCCCACTACTGGGCATATACCCTGAGAAAACCATAATTCAAAAAAAGTCATGTACCATAATGTTCGTTGCAGCTCTATTTACAATAGCCAGGACATGGAAGCAACCTAAGTGTCCATCGACAGATGAATGGATAAACAAGATATGGCACATATATACTATGGAATATTACTCGCCATAAAAGGAAATGAAATTGAGTTATTTGTAGTGAGGTGGATGGACCTAGAGTCTGTCATACAGAGTGAAGTAAGTCAGAAAGAGAAAAACAAATACCGTATGCTAAGGCATACATATGGAATCTAAAAAAAATGGTATTGATGAACCTAGTGGCAGGGCAGGAATAAAGATGTAGACGTAGAGAATGGACTTGAGGACACGGGGTGGGAGGGGGAAGCTGGGGTGAAGTGAGAGTAGCATGGACATATATACACTACCAAATGTAAAATAGCTAGTGGGAAGCAGCCACATAGCACAGGGAGATCAGCTCAGTGCTTTGTGACCACCGAGAGGGGTGGGATAGGGAGGGTGGGAGGGAGACGCAAGAGGGAGTGGATATGGGGATGTGTATGTATATGGCTGATTCACTTTGTTGTACGACAGAAACTAACACAGTATGGTGAAGCAGTTATACTCCAATAAAGATCTATTAAAAAAAAAAAAGACTGCCATTGGCAAGTTTGCTGCGGTGGTGGGTGGCTTTCTCCACTGCGCTAATTCACTCTCTCGTTGATGTTTATTTGTGCAATAAGCCAATATTCACATACACAGGCACACAGCACATACTCATGCACACAGCCCTACATACTATTAGAAAACTTTTTTTCCCAATCAGATTGGCAGAGATCAAAAATAACAGTGATCCATTGTAACAGGAGATGGTGGGATGACGAGCCCTCACAAGCCCTCCTCCACCTGACCCCTGCTGGGCACCCCCTTCCTCACCGACACCCTCCCCGCCCCCGTCCACTCCACCTCAGTCTCCTGTGGCCTCTCAGATCCCCAGGACCTTTGCATGTTCTGTGCCCTCTAGCCGGAAGGCTCAGCCTCCACGTCTGCATGGCCTCCCCTCCCCTCCTCCCCTCTTTTGTCAGATCAGTTTCCAGTCAGGCCGGCCGTGACCTTGCTGCACCCCTGGGGCTCGCCGTCCTCTTTTATTTTTCCCAGCACATCATCCTCTCACATTCTTTATAGTTTGCTTGTGTTATGATCATTGTTCTTTGTTTGTTTCCCCCACTAGATTGTAAGCCTGGTGAGAATAGAGATCTTTGCTTTTAAACTGGTGTATTTTAGATGCTAGCCTGGCTCCAAGTAGCTGCCTAATAACATTTGCTGAATAAACACTTGGTAACTTGTTCATCATTGAACTGAAAGAAAACTTTAAAAATTATGTCTGGGACTTCCCTGGTGTTCCAGTGATTAGGACTCAGTGCTTTCACTGCAGGGACCCGGGTTTGATCCCTGGTCAGGGAACTAGGATCCTGCAAGCCTTGCGGCATGGCCAGAAAAAAAAAAAGAAGAAAAATTATATCATGTTTTTCTTAGATCATCCCCCATGTGGTATAACATTTTTTTACATTATTGAGTTTTGTTACAAAAGTAATATACAAGGTTCAAGAGATATGTAAAGAAAATTTAATATCATCTCTCCATCCCCCTTGGATTAAACCTTCTTTATGTGTTCTAAGGTACAGCCTTTCACAAACCTATCATCTATCTATCCATCTATGTATGTATGTATGTATTTATCTATCCACCTATGTATGTATGTATGTATGTGTCTATCTATCATCTATGTATGTACGTATGATGTATGTATCTATCCATGCATATATGTATGTGTCTATCTATCTATCTATCATTATCTATTTATCCAACTATCTATCATTCTATCTATCCATCTATGTATGTATGTATGTATTTATCTATCCATCTATGTATGTATGTATCTATCTATCCATCTATGTATTTATGTATCTATCCATCTATGTATGTATGTATGTGTCTATCTATTGTCTATGTATGTATGTATGATGTATGTATGTATGTATGATGTATGTATGTATCTATCCATGTATGTATGTATGTGTCTATCATCTATCTATCCAAGTATCTATTATTCTTATCATTCTATCATTCTATCTATCCATCTATGTATGTATGTATGTATGTATCTATCCATGTATGTATGTATCTATCCATCCATCTATGTATGTATGTATGTGTCTATCTATCCATCTATCTATCATTTATAATGTTACTTTTTTCTCTTACCCTACACATTACCCTATAGTTTCATCATCATCTAACTCTTTGAGTAGATAGCTAATGTTCCATTCTATGGATATACTTTAATCATTCTTCTATTGATGAGCATGATGTTTCCTTAATTTTTCCTACAACAGCAGTGCTACAGAAAGCACCCTTCTACATATGGCCTCAGTATTGTTGTTTGTTTCTGAGGCCATCTTCTCAAAAGTAGGACTTCTGATGTCAGAGAGCGTCTGTGTTTTTATCTTAATGTCGCAAGGTTGTCTCTCACAAAGGTTGTAACAAACTCCCCAGATCATGGCTGACGCCAAATATAATCATTTAAAAATATTTTTTTTCTCGTTTAAGTGGTAAAAAATGGGATCTCAGTATTTATTCAGCGTCCAACGCTGTGGATTTTGTGAGTGTGAGCATCTTCTCACGTGCCCATCCGCAGTCTTCATTTCTCCTGGGAACTGCTCCCTCGTTTCTCTGCTGCTGGTCTTCATCTCATCATAGGCAGGAGCTTTCCCCGTGTTCTGGGTATTATTTGTCACGTGCATTGGATGTACTTTTCAATCTCTTGTTTTTCTCCAACTTTGTGTGTGGTATCCTTGACATACCAGCACTTCATTTTTTTAAATTTTTTCCTTTGTGCCTTTAATGATGCCCTTACTTCACACATTCTCCCCCATTTCACCCTGAAGTCAGTATTTTTGGAAGTTTTATTCTGATATTGCCTGTGTATCTTTCTTCCACCCAGAATTTATGTTGCATCTGGTATAAGGTAGGATTCTAGCAATTTTCCCCGTGATTGTTGAATTATTCTAGCACTGTCACCTTTTCTTAAACAAACATCCCTTTCCCACTCTGTTCTACATCACCTGTGCAGCTGGAGCTTCTCCTGGCCCCTCCAGTCTCTTCTTCTGACCTGTTTGTCTGCCCTGATGCTAATAATTTACTATCAAATCCCAGGGAGAAGTTCACTAAAGTAGATGTGTAATTGTTAACATGGGAAAATGTTATATGTGATACATTGTTAAGACCTAAAAGCAGATTGCAAATCATTGTGGCTCCATTAAAAGGTGTGTGTTTGTATTTTGTGCACAGAGTGTGAAAGGCTGAAAGGCTATACACTTAAAATATTAGTAGCAGTAACGCCTGGGAAAGGAGATTATAAATGAATTGGTCTCTTATTGTATGTTTATTTTTCTATAAGCATTACCTATGTAATTGAATATAAAAGTTAAAAATTTAGTGACTCTCCCTGGCCTACAAAAGAAAAGCTACCAACTTAGTTTTGTCTTCAAAACTTTCTAGCTATGGTCACATTCATATAGTAGTTAAGAGAAATATTAAACATGAAGAAAGCTACAGGCATTCCTTACCTAGGGCTCGATAAAGACTATAGCAGCTTACTTTTTCTGATTAAAGGGAATGACGTTAATACAGTTGTAGCTAATCCACACTGGCCTATATGCATGTTAAACCAAACATATGAAGTTAATAATTATAGTCTTGCCAAAGGCAGATGGGATCATGCAATTAGGTTCTGCATCAGTGCAACCATCAGCAGATGGAATTCCCTTTATCTATAAAATCATCTCATGAAGATGATTGGGACCTCATGATCTCCTGCCACGCAGACTTCTTGGTCCACTTCCCGTGTCTAGGGCTCAGAGGGTGGAGGCTCCTCGTTGGCTCTGGTCTGTGGTTCCTGGGCTGGAGCTCCATCGCGTGCAGTTCTTCCCTTAAGGGTTCTGGGAATTGCCCCGCTCAGGGTCAGGAGAAGATGCCAGCGGTGTTGTGTAACTGACGCTGGACTCCAGCAATTCCAAACACCTGCTCAGAAAAGGGAACGCCTTCCACCTTGGAGGCGATGACGGGTCATCAGGGGAAACTGGTAGAACATATTCAGGATGGAGCCGGCATGTGGTCCTGGGAAGAGTGGGGACCAGTGAGCTCTGCTGGTCACGCAGACTTGCAGCTGGTGATGTAGGTCGACTGATGAGACCCACGTTTGTCATGATGGAAGTCTGTCACATAATGATGCTTCCTTTGGTTTTGAAAAACTAAAAGGATGATAGACGAAGTCTGAATTCACATTTGTACAAGTTTTCAGTGTTTCTGGATGTTCATGATGCACCTTGAGAATTGTCTCTATTTTGACTTTTCTTTGTAAAATGTGGATTTAATATTTAGCAGTAGTACTTGCCATTCTCGCGTCTTGATGGAGTGGCAAGAAGGTAGCCCGTACACGTGAAGCTCCACTGAGCTTCCCCGAGAAAGGCCTCCCCGGGGTGTGGATGTGGAGAGGGTGCCTCTGTGCAGACACGCATGGCTTGAGAACCCTTGAATCAGCACCCAACAGACACCGGGGCTGAAATTCCATGTAGCTTTTGTCCGAAGCCACCGTAAACCTCACACGATGGTATCACTCGTGCAGACTTGGGCGTTTTGAGTTGATGTGGCGTGACTTGATCTGCACAGTCATAATGAATTTCTAAACATGAAAGCCACATGCCAAGGAGCCACATAAATGCACTATGTTCTGTCACTGGTCTGGCCTTATTTACTTCAAAAATGAAGTCATGTCTTAATTACCCCTCTTTCCCTTTTCTTTAAATTCATCATTTAAGAGTATTATCTCAGCAACTTTTCAATCTTCACTCCTTCCCTGATGACTGCCTGGGTGGGTGGGTTACTTGTTTTCTCAGAACTGTGAGATGGCAGATAATTGGTGAAAAAGACTCAACGTGCCTTTGATCTTGTGTTGGCACAGAGTGATGGGGGCATGGGTGGCAAAATAGAATGTATTTGTGTGTGTCTGTGAGTGTATTGCTCTGTTAAAAACACAGAAGGACACTGTGTCCTATGGTCAATTAGTAATGCATAGTCATTTTTGTTCCAAGATTAAAATTGGAAATCTGTAGCCTTTCGTAAGGATGAAATTGAATCGGAGAAGATGAAGCTACTTGTGACTTCACTTTTATTGTGTTTTATTATTCCACCATAAAGGAAACTCTAATGTCTGCATTGCTACATGTAAATGGTAACTCAGAAAGTGACTTTATTTTCTAGGGCTATCCATCATTTGGATAATGGTGGTTAGTGTCACCTTTTATGTACTTCTAATTGCGTTTCATGGTGCAGACAGATGTTGGTTGTCCAAAGCTTATTATAAAGTGTCTACATCCAGTCCTCTAAGTCTTACATGTAATTCTCCTACAGCTCCTACAAAGGGGGCATTAACGCATTATGCCACTTTTCAGACTCTGTGTGTCGATCCGTCCGAGGTGGGTCTTGAAAGGTCAACAGTATGTTTAATTACGCAGTGATCTGGGGCTAATGTCATGAGGCACCTGCCATATTCTCCCTACTTTTGGGTACTCACTATCAGAGATATTTTCTCTTCACATGTGGAAGTAACTTTATTGTTTATGCTGATTATTAAAGGCATATGTGATGATGGTTAAATCATTAGCAGGGGAAAACTGGTCATAAACCCATCCCATTGTGCACAGTTTTGAATATGTTATGTCTTTCCAGAGATTTCTGTGTAAATATAATTTTAATGCAAATCTGATCTCTTTCTTACTTAATACTTTTTTGGCCATTTTCAATATTAATGCCTAATATCCCATTTTGTGGCTGTAAAATAGCATATTTTACTAACCACCTATTGATGGACATTACATAATCAACTATTTTCCCCTATTCTAAATCATCCTGAGTAAAAGGGTTTATTTCCTCCCCACCCTCTGAAAAAAAGTCTTGTCAATACAAGGTATTATTAAAACTTTCCCCCCATTTTATATGATTCTTAGATTAATATTGAGAGTGAATATTTTTTGGGTATATGTTAGGTATTTATAGGCCTTGTTTGGAACTTTCCTGTTCAAATCTTTCGTCAAAACTTTAATCAGGATATTTATTATGGGTATGTAAGAACTCTACATTAAAGATATGGGGAGAAGGTGTCAAAAGTAACGTAAAATAGAAGAAACCTGGAACCCCTTAATGTGAGGGTCAGAGTCATAACGTTTGAGGTTCAGAGTGAAAATCCTAGTGATAGAGAGGTGATTCACTATAGTAGGTGTATCTTCTTTAGGTGGGAATTTCCATATGTGGGAAAGAGGCTCACTGAAACTAACAAAGGTAACGTTGGGCTGAGGCCGGCGTGGTGTCTTCTGTGGACCGTCCACTCCCGAGCACGAATCAGACACTCCCTTCCACTCACACCCACAGAGCCCTGAAATGTTTCTGCAACTTTTATTTTACAGAAACCACAATATCACACACAACCAGACTCTCCGTTATGACCGGAAATTAAGGAAACACTTTCATCTTCGAGAAATAGGAAACTTTGGGGCATGTTTATATACTTGTACACGTATAATTGTTAAGCAGTTTTCTATTGGATGAAATAAAATGAATGTATCATTGTTGGATATACACAGTTTGCTGATTATTCTCATGTGTTTTAGGTCATGTAATTACAGGCGGCAGAGCCCACCCTCTACCCGAGAGCAAAGTGAGTTAGGGCTTGTTATGATTTATATAAGTCACTCGCATCTTAATTCTAACCACCACAATCTCCAGGGCATCCAGTTGCCACCTGTGGTTCCAACTGGAAGGGAGGGAGCCGCCCAGGGCTGCTCACCTTCTGTACCTGCCCTGAGGTGAAATATGGCTCAAGGACAACCCTGCTGATTGAGGAAATCAGACCATGAGGGTTAAGAGAGCTGTCTGCAGTTACACAACAGAATTACTGATAATTGCTATGGAACCACTCAGACAACCTTATCTCTCAGGGCCAAGCTGAGCACAAAACAGACTACCTTCTCTTGGGACATAAAACCCGAGTGCATTGCATACCTGTCTGTGGGTTCCCGGAACCAGCCTTGGTATCAGAAAGCATCCAACCGCTTTGAAAAGGTGAGATTGCTCTGTAGTTACCCGGGAGAAAATCTGAATAGATTGAAAAGGGAGACTTCTGGGGGCATTGTGGGTCTTCTTTTTGGAAATACAGTTTTTTTTAAGAAGAAGTTTTATTGGAAATCTTAGTTATTGTTGGAGAAATATAAATCTTTTCCTTCCTTATTATATTGTGTACCTATAAGGTGATATTTTTATAATAAATATTTAAAATTAAAAAAATTGATATATTTTGTAATAACTCCATGATAATTTCAGAGTATAAATAGAGTATAAATAAATAGGCAGGTATAAAGTGTTTTCAGATGACAAGAAAGCATGTCAGAATCGCCGACAGTGTTTTTTCTTGGGGTAGGGGGAAGAAGAAAAGCAAAAATTTAGAAGAAAGGTGTGGCTTTGGCAGGCAGCAGCGACCTAAAAGCTTTCCATGTAAAACATTAATCAGTCTCAGTGTTAGATTACACCAGAATCTGCCCCATATACAATAGAATTCCACCTAGGAAAAAGTTGAATGGGAATAAAATCCAAACAAATTTCCAGATCCTGTTACAGTACCTAACAGGAGTTTTCTGTTGGGTTGAACCATGTGAAGTTGCTGGGGTTTTCAGTTTTTTCTCTTTAGCAGTTGACTGAATTGACTACCATCATTTCATTTACCAAGAAATAATAGAAGTAGTTTTTTTGTTCTCTCTCTCTGTTTCCAGCATACACATAATCACGTAATTTTATATATATATTGGTGGCGGTGGTGAAACATCCCCAATATAAAACTTTCCGTCTTAACCGTTGTTAAGTGCACAGCCCCGGCATCCTGTGCGTCCACGCTGTACCACCACCATCTCCAGCACTTTTCCATCTTCCCAAACGGAAGCTCTGTCCCCACGAAGCGCTCACTCCCCCTGACCCCAGCCCCGTGCAACCGCTATTTTACTGTAATATTTTGACTCCAGAGTCTTGGGCTGCTCTTGCTGTCTTGGTTGCTGTTTCCAGTCCTGAAAGAATAGCAGGGTTGAGGGGAGAGGTGTAGGTGCAGGAGGTGCACGTTTGCTAGAAGGCAGCGACGGAGCGGCTCTGGCAGTTGTTGTGTACGCACGTCTCACACGCCGTGTCCTCGGCCTGGTTGGACGGGGCACCCTGGAAGGCCGCCGACTCACCCACCTCCTGTGCGCGCCTGGGGCTGAGTTGCCTGTCAGGCCCCGAGGCCCGCGGCCACATAGCAGAGCCCATGGAGGCTGGACGGCCTCGTGATCCATCAGGAAGGTCTCTGAAGGTCGCTGGCGTCACTCTCCTCTCTTGATGCAGTGACTGAAGTCTGGAACGTTCTCTGCATGTGTGGGTTTGTCATTTTCCCGTCACATATTAATGAGACACGTTTGGGTGGTGACTCCCTGACGCCCAGGCCCGACGAGTCGGCACTCGTGTCTGTTCAGCCCAGCCCCTCACACTCCCTCCAGAAGCGGGTCCTCTCCGTCGGGAGGTCTGAGGTCCTCAGAGACGAATCCCCCGCTGGCACCAGGCCAGCAGGGTGGTGAAGAGCAACCGTGGCCACTACCTCACTATGTGGGCTGGTTTTGCTTCTCTGTGGGCTGTTCTCGCTTCTCTTATTTTATTTCAAGTGGGGGAAACACGATCACTTTTTGAGGGGACAGTGAGCTTGAGTCACCTTGCTGCTGATGTCTTAGGACCTGAGCTCATGAAACCTGGCCTTTCTGACAGAAGAAATATGTCTTTTAGGTGACATTGGCTTGAATTAGACTCTCAGATGCTAAGCAACTGAGCAGAATTTCCAGGAGAAATTTCCACCCTCTTGTGAGTGGCGGGTCAGCGAGGAGAGCACAGTATACAAAAGTGTCTGATTTGTTGCTGATACAGGTGAGAAAAGACTGTCTGATGGCAGATACCTCACATGCAGGTGAACCTGGCCCGCTGTGCTTGGGAGGGGGCCCCGAAGCCCAGGTGCCCCTCAGTGCTACAGCTGTAGACTTCTCATCCCAGCAAAGGGCAGAGAAATGATCACCACCACGGACTCGGATGAAACAGCAAACAGGGTCAGACTCAAGCTGGATCATTCAGGGTGGTTGACTTCTATTTCTCACCACTCTCCAGCATTTTAGTTACAAATAGCCTTCAGGGGCAAGCATCGTGGAGAAAACAGGACAATGCATGGAGAACAAGGAAGGTGCTGCCCCTGGAGATGGCAGAGCAGTTATATGATAACACAACACAAGTACAATTGGCAACACACGTGGCCGCCTTTGTCCACGGTCAGAAGAGCATCACTGCTCCCTCCACCCCTCCAGGGCTTTTCCGTCCTGACTGTGTGTCAGAGAATTACCTGGGAAACGTCCAGAAATTACAATCCTAATGCTGGCCAGCCCCCTTCCTCAAGCAGTTTAATCAGACTGCTGACCCAGGAAGAGCCTATGAATTGGCCTTGTTTGAGACCATCTAGGTGATGCTGGAGGGGTGCAGGGGTGTGAGAGCCCCTGTTAGAGCCTCAGCAGTGGGGGTCATGGTCACTGCCCTGGGTTATATGCTGGCTTGTGTGTCCCACCCCTGCCCCTCAGCTCCAACCTGCCCAGTGACCGCCATGGACCTTGGTCCCCAGAAGGGATCTGTGTCTCCCCTCAGAAGGTGCTCATGTGACCTTTCTGTGCTTGTGGTGGTGCTGGATGTCACTGACGGGATTCTGAGAATGCCATGCTGGGGTATGCGATTTAGTTCGTAGGCTGGCTTACTTAGTGGGTAATTAAACTGCCAATGTATTTATTAGTTTTGGTCCTAAAATGTAGCGCAAGTACGCAGAGGCTTTCTAGCAAAGGGTGTGTTATTTTATTCATCAAATAAAATCTTAAAATCTGGGCAGGTCCCCTTCAGAGGGTGTTTCCCATCATCATGGCTTACGGCTCTATTTCATGATGAAGTTGTTGATGAGTGTCAGCCTTCCTCTTGAGTAGCAGGAGAGAGCAGAGACTTGTGCCTTCTGACTTATGACACTTCTGGTTCCTACCACCTCAACACCACACCTGCCAGTTATGGGAACATTTGAATCCCTAGGCAACTATATAAAACTGCATGAAGGGATAGTCCTTCAGGATGGTAATCTGCTTTCTCCATCACCAAAAACATGAAGAAATTGCTTTAAGGTCCAAAAAGCAACGAGTCAGCAGTATTTGTCCTGAACCAGCCAGAGACACTAGATGGGTTAAGCCACATATACTGGCTTTAAATTTAACCTCTGCACTTGTGGGATGTTGGGTCCTCAATGCCTCATGAAATGGTTGTAAATGACTTAATAGACGTGGAGTCCTTAAAACTAGGCCTTACACTTTGCAAGCACTCAATAAATATTAGCAATATTAGAGCTGGGTCAAAATAGGAGAGGGTGGTCTTACTGTCCTTGAGAGGTTTAAAAGCTAGATGGTAAGAGAAATAACACCAACTGTCATTGGGGTGTTTACTCTTTGCCAGTCACCAGACCAGCACTTTTATTGTTATCTCACAAATACAGGTAAAAACACAGAAGAAAACATAAGAGAAATTGTGTAGTCAGGTGGAGGATATGGGATCTACACGTTCCGAACACAAGGTTATTAGGTTTGCAGAAGCCAAACAGGATTTGTCAGGGGGGATTGATTTGAGCTGAACAATCTTCACAAGAGGAAGCTTTGGGTGACTGTGAGCCCACCTTGGAGAGACATGAAATGAGAAAGTGGCCGGTCTGGGAAGGAGCCCCAGAAGTGCTGGGTGTGACAAAAGAAGGTCATGAGAAATAGCACCCGATGGGCTTCCTCAGTAGCTGTGGGGCGTCCCCTTCTTAGGGGTCTCTGGAAACAGACTTTACCCTTGTCCTCCAGGGAAGCTGTGGGCGTGAGGCGTGCGTCTCCTGGAAAGACTGGGATTGAACAAGGGATTTTAAAAGTATTCCTTTCTACGGTTTAATTTCTGAAAATAGGGATAACGATGCAAGGGGCAATTGGTGCTGATGTGGAAAACCACGAGGAGGAAAGGCGAGGGCAGTGCTGCTTCTGAGCAGGTATGTCCCTCGCTCTGCGGCCCTTTCTCCACGCCAGGCCCCTCTGTTCGGTCTGGGACTTGAAGACCCTTGTGCGGGCCTCGCGGGGGAGGAAGCAACCTCGACACAGAACCTCGGGGCCTGCAAGGAGAGCTCTGAGTGGGGACAGAGCTGGAGGGAGGGAGGAAAGGGTCCTGATGCTTCTGTCTGGAAGAAATGGTTGTCTCTGGCAGGATGAAAAAGGGCAGCCTTCCAGGCAGGGACAGCCTGTGAAAGCAGGTGACAGAGGGAGGAGGGAGCTGGGTGTGGCTGACGTCTGTCTCTGGGCCCCAGGCCCGCAGAGGTGGGGTGGGGCTCAGGGGAGGTGCAGGGGCTGAGTATCTGGAACACCTCCTGCTGTGAGGCTAGCTGTCCCTTCGAGGATCCTTCGAGCTGAGTGAGGGAGCCCACCAAGCAGAGGACAAGCCCTGGGGGTGTCCAGACAGCCTGGTGCCCGCTCCAACCACCAGAGGACAATGCAGATCAGACCCACCTGGGCTTCAGGGACCCGAGAAACCGGACCTGCGTCCTCTCGGGCAGGTGGACGGAGGACGCCTTACCCAGGAGTATAAACATGGGTGCCGGGGAGCCCTGAGGGTGGGGGGTGTCCATCCTGGGGAGGGAGTCCGGAAGGGGTGGCACTGCACCCTGCCCGCCTGGACTCTGGGGTCCCCAGCCAGGGGTGGCGGGGGGGGGCCGTCCTGGCGGCCAGGGCAGCGGGCTTCTGCCAGCCTTACCTCCCCCGCTGCTGCCGGCCTCGCCTCCCCCGCTGCTGCCGGCCTCGCCTCCCCCGCTGCTGCATCCGACCTCAGGCTCTCGCAGGTTAGGGCTCTGCTACCACGAGCCCAGGGTCACTCCCTGTGCGCTCAGCCCTCCTAGAGAAGAGCCCAGCCCACAGCGGGTGGTCAGCAATATTGCCGAGTTCGCGAAGGAAAGGGGGCAAATGAAACCCCGAGCCTGGGAAGGGAAGACCCTCGCCTCCGGCCACTTTTTCTAGGTTGGTGATTCCCAAATTCCGGTCGTGGAGACCCTCCGAATTGGCCAGGAGACTTGTTCAACATGCAGATTTCGGGGCGGAAGCCTGGTCCTCAGGACTGCGACGCCCCAGGAGCTGCTGTTTTAAGGCACTTCCGTCCCGGGCCGTCCTCGGGTTTACTCCACCTTTGTGATGCCTGTTTCCCCATCACCTAGGCCTGTTCTGGCTGTGCCAGGCGGCAGAGGGAAGGTCCCCAGCCCGCGTGCGGCGCAGACGGGAAGGGCGCCGTGGAGGCGGGTGGGGTGATGGGGCAGGCTGGGTCCTGTGGGACCGTGGGGAGGGCCGCACACGGGGGCGTGAGGACGCGGACAGAGGCAGATGCCGAACCACCCAAGTCCCTGGCGGCCCCCCAACCCAGGTCACAGCTCTCCTTCCTGGGGTGGGGGGTGGGGGGGAGGATCATCTGCAGTTTGGGTTTATCATCCCTCCAATTCTTAAACAAACTTTCCCCATACATGTTGCTAGGTTCTGTCCATCTTTGAAATTTATACAAATGGGCTTGCCCTGTGCTCACGGAGTTCTCACGCCACCCCCCCCCCCCCCCCCCCCGGAAACGGACACACATGGTCTGTGCGGCTCACAGCGGCTCCGGGCGGTGAGTTAACGCAGGCGAAGCCCCCAGAACGTGAGCAAAGGCCGTGATTGTTACCCTACCCACGGCTGCTTTCGCTCCATGCCCTGTTCGGGGCTGCCGTGCCCGTGCACGGAGCAGTAGTTCATTCCCGTTTTTACTGTGGAGTGATTCATTTCATGATTAACCGCAATTTATTTACCCATTCCATGCTCGTCTGCAGTTTCCCCCATGACAAACTTTGAAACTTCTCGCATGTGTTTTCCAGGTGCCTCTGCGAGAGTTTTCCTCCGATGCAAGGTCGGGAGGGGGGCCCTGCACCCACGTCCGCGCTGCAAGTTATTCCCTCGTGGTGGGACCACCTCGTCCCTCGCCTGCAGCTGGGGAGGGCTCTGCAGTCACGTGTCCTCACCAGCACACTCACCTGTTGCAGTTTTGCTGAGCGTGATATTTTATTTTATTGTGGTTTGAGCTGTGTCGCCTTGGTTAACAGTGGGTGAAGCTGCTCTTCAACAACACGTTGGATCCACACATTCGTCGTCTGCAAAACGCCTCCTGTATTTTGCCCACTTCCCTGAAGGGTTGTTTGTCTTTGTCTCATTGGTGTTCCAGGCCTTTCTCTGTTCTGGTGGCCAAGCCTGTGTCTGTATGTGGGCTGTAAATAATTTCTGGCTTGTAGCTGGTTTTTCCTTTTCTTTCCATCTCTGCACACTATTTTGAGAAGCAGAAGTTCTTCGTTTAACGCAGCCGAGTTTATTCATCTCTTTGTGACTTGAGACTTAATCTGAAGTGGTTCCCTATGTACCTGCAGACGTAAATCCAAGCTCATTTAGTCATTCTTCACATACCTGACATGCTGTTCCAAATTACCTTCAATTACTAATTTCAGCCACATATTTCATTTTGGATGTTTTATTTGGTTCTTGTGAAGATACAGTCTGTCAGTTCTGACAGTTGTATTTTCTTTCCTTACGTTCTCCATCTTTCATTTCTTTAAAAAAATGCCTCAAACATCACATTCTCCTTAAACTTGACTTCTGTCATCTTTGCGGGTCTGATTCTGTCCTTGGATGTTGCTTGGTGTGCTGTTTCCTCGTGTGCTCAGCGACTATTGACCATGAACTTAGGTTTCTTTGAACTTTGAGGGAAGGGCTGAGATGGGCGACCTGTCCTTTCAGGGAAGATGCACTTCGGCTCCTGTCGGGTTCCAGGACCTTCGTCGACACTGTAGCCTGCGTTCCGGCCACTTGGCTGGAATCCCGGCTCCAAGGGAGGTGCACCCCAGTGTCTCCTGGGGTGGATGGGGGCTCCCCATTCACCCGTCTTGGGCCCCCATTTTCGGGGGAGGCTCCAGGGCAGGTGACGGCACCTGGCAAGGATTTATGGAAAAGTTACGACAGAAGCATTCAAGTTGAGATAATTATTTTTTTCTTGACAACTGGAAAAATAAGATAAAACAAAACATCATGTCATGGTTAGATTTTATTATACCACCTCATTCCACTGAAAGAATGTGGCCCCAGGACAGCGCTAAATCCTCCTCAGCTTCTGTCCAGGGTTGGAGATGGGAGGAAATCACCCACAAAACGAGACGCCCACTTCGCTTGTGTCCATCTGACATATTTTCTGAAGTCCCATGACCGGCCCAGCCCGGCCCACTCATGCTGCCTCATTGCTCTTGAAGAAAAACAAATCCTGCCCCAAACAGCTCCCTTACGTAACAGGGACAGAACCAGAACTGGCCCAGGAGGAAGCGATGGGCATGGGGAGGCCCAGCGCCTGCCTGCCAAGAGACTAATCACAACCGTCAGTGTGTTTCCACCGTGACCTGGGGTCGTGGACTCATCCCAGGGGGAGGGCAGCAGCCTAGCTGGGGGTGAGGGCAAGCGGCCGCACCTTCTAGAACAGGGCTGGGCACACGGTCCACAAAGGGTAGGAGAAAGTGTTCTAGTCTTTGTGGGACGAGACACAAATTGAACCTCCTGTAGGTACTCGACCAGAGAGAAAGCAGATTTCCAGCAATTTTTACTGAAGAAATCGTAAACTTTTTATGGACAAGGACATTTGAATTTCATCTGATTTTCACATGTCATGAAATATTCTCTTTCGATTGTTTTTCAACCCCTTTAAGATGTAAAAACCACTCTCCTGCTCACAGGCTGAACAGACGCAGCTGCGGCCGGCTTTGCTGACCCCAGGTGGGGAGCGGAGGCCGAGCGGGGCAGGGCGGCAGGGACGGGTGCGTGTTCCCCCAGCACTTGGTACCCGGGGCTCTCAGCGCCCCTTGTAGGCCAAGCACACTGTTAATTTCACCCATAGTAATTCTTGCTTGTAAGTAAATCTATTCAGTGACAAATGACTCTAAAAATTCATCATTTTCAGTGGCAAACCCTTGTTAAAATCCATAACGGGGTGACTCAAAGCACCGCAGTCCCCTGGCCTTTACGGAGCAGTGCTGAAACTCCTTGTTCTGACGGATTTGCTCTCTCTCTCCGGGCCACGTGGCAACAAGGAAGGGTTCAGTCACCGCCTGGGTGGAGGTGCCAGCCTGGAGAAACAGTTCACCTTGTTTCCATCTTGCGCTGCTTCCAGGGAGAGAAACTTCATTATGTTCAACTAGTTTGCAAGTGAATTCTGGTGGATGATCCCATAAAATTGTTTCTCAGGGTGACGCTGGGCTGGGCTCCGATCTGATTCGGCCCCTCGGGTCACCAGAATCGATTCTTCCCTTGGGGATCATGGGTGGCAGAGTTGAAGGGTGTCCAGGGTCCCAGGTAACCCCGCCCCTCCAGGACCAGGTGCTTTTCTTACACTAAAAATGCACAGAAACACTGAATTTTCTTCTTTCCTTCCCCTGGGACGTAGGTGCCTACATTTTATCACCGATAAAACTGACGTGACTTACTTGTGACAAAGGACATATAAAACATAACTTTCTGTGTTCATTATTATGGGCAACTGTGATTTTTAAGAAGAGGTTAGTGTACTTTGAAAGGGAACAACACAGTTCTAGGAAGGGACGGGAAGACTTCCTGCATGGAATTTCCCACCAAATCAGGAAGCTCCTGGTGTCACCGGAAAAGTAACTTGGGTCTTCAGTGTAGAGACAAACCTCGGTGCCTCTGGTTCAAAAGAACCTGCCTGTTGGGCTCCCTTTCTTGAGAAGTATTTCCTTTTCTCCTGCCTGGTAATGGTTCTGAGCTGAATGTCTAGTTTTTAGGTAGAACATTAAGCTCGATTTCTCAATATGTTGAAAGGAATAAAGAGCAGGGGACAGGAAGTGACCCTGGGGAGCCCATCAGCCAATCAGGGATCAAGAGCAGCGAAGGCATATTGTACCCCAGGGACTAAGGGCTTGAGAGCAGGGGTTACCCTGGAGCATCGCCCCTCACCCGAAGTCACTTGCAAATGTGGGTGTTTATTGTGTTCCCTATTTGCCTCTCAAAACATGTAAACAAATAAGACAATTCCAGAGATTTTTTTTTTCTTTAAAATGGAAAGCCTTTCTTTTTCTAATTGAACAATGATGGTTACTGAAAAATCCAGGAATTAGTTTCAAAATAATCACACATTTAAAAATAAAGAAATGACCCAAGGATAGCAGATATGACGCTACTTTAAAGTTAATCCTGGGACTTCCCTGGTGGCGCAGTGGTTAAGAATCCACCTGCCAATGCAGAGGACACGGGTTCGAGCCCTGGTCCAGGAAGATCCCACATGCCGCGGAGCAACTAAGCCCGTGCACCACAACTACTGAGCCTGCGCTCTAGAGCCCGCGAGCCACAACTACTGAGCCCGCATGCCGCAACTACTGAGCCCGTGTGCCGCAACTACTGGAGCCCGCGCACCTAGAGCCCGTGCTCTGCAACAAGAGAAGCCACTGCCATGAGAAGCCCGTGCACTGCAACGAAGACCCAACACAGCCAAAAATAAAAATAAATAAAATAAATAAATTTATATATAAAAAAATAAAGTTAATCCTGTTCATCTAACCATGTAGATTAACATACCTTCTGGGAGAAAAAGCACCTGGATTGTGCGTAGTTGCTGCGTCTGCTTGGCTTTTCCAGTTGGATTTTGTAAAACTCTGTACGGAGAAGTGATTCACTTCCACATCTTAAGTGCCCAGCACACTTGCTGTTGCTCCACGCGTTTGATGAGACAAATGTTTGGTGATAAAAGAACCAGTATGTGTCCCACAGAGGGGAAGACATACTTGCATCTATTGCTTTGATGTCCCTTAGTTGTAATTACGTTTTATAACATGAATGATTTCACTTTTTTTATTCTTTTTAAAAAAATTTATTTCGTTGACGTAAAGATTGATTTACAATATTGTGTTAGTTTCAGGTGTACAGTAAAGTGATTCAGTTATACATATATGTAATAGTTTGCATCTGCTAATCTGTATTTTTTTTTAATATCTTTATTGGAGTATAATTGCTTTACAATGTTGTGTTAGTTTCTGCTGTATAACAAAGTGAATCAGCTATATGTATACATATATCCCCATATCCCCTCCCTCTTGCGTCTCCCTCCCACCCTCCCTATCCCACCCCTCTAGGTGGTCACAAAGCTCCGAGCTGAGCTGATCTCCCTGTGCTATGCAACTGCTTCCCACCAGCTATTTTACATTTGGGAGTGTATATATGTCAATGCCACTCTCTCACTTCATCCCAGCTTACCTTTCCCCCTCCCCATGTACTCAAGTCCATTCTCTATGTCTGCCTCTTTATTCCTGTCCTGCCCCTAGGTTCATCAGAACCATTTTTTTTTTTAGATTCCATATGTATGTGTTAGCATATGGTACTTGTTTTTCTCTTTCTGACTTACTTCACTCTGTATGGAATGGACTCTAGGTCCATCCACCTCACTACAAATAACTCAATTTCATTTCCTTTTATGGCTGAGTAATATTCCATTGTATATATGTGCCACGTCGTCTTTATCCCTTCATCTGTCGATGGACACTTAGGTTGCTTCCATGTCCTGGCTATCGTAAATAGTGCTGCAGTGAACATTGTGGTACATGACTCTTTCTGAATTATGGTTTTCTCAGGGTATATGCCCAGTAGTGGGATTGCTGGGTCGTGTGGTGGTTCTATTTTTAGTTTTTTAAGGAACTTCCATACTGTTCTCCATAGTGGCTGTATCAATTTACATTCCCACCAACAGTGCAAGAGGGTCCCCTTTTCTCCACACCCTTTCCAGCATTTATTGTTTGTAGATTTTTTGATGATGGCCTTATTGTGGTTTTGATTTGCATTTCTCTAATGATTAGTGATGTTGAGCATCCTTTCATGTGTTTGTTGGCAATCTGTATATCTTCTTTGGAGAAATGTCTAGAATGATTTCATTTGAATCTTGACAAAAGCCCTGCGAAGCCTGGGGTATTTTCACCCTCATTCTACAGGTGGAGAAACTGATGCAAAGGAAAGTCAGATAATTTTCCCAATATTCCTCTGCTGATGAGTGATGGTGCCGAGCTCACGTCTGGGCTGAGGGTCGGGACCTCCCACCCTGTCACTAGCCACGGCTGTCTTTATTTTGCTGTCATGCTGCACGTTGCCACCTCTTGCAAGAACTTTTTCCTTACTCCAAATTGGAGGTGCAGAAGTGGTCTTGATAGATATTGGCTTTCCATTTGGCTTTCGATTTCAACATTCTCATGATAATATAATCTAATATGCATTTAATTTTTTTAAAAAGTGAATTCTATTAATTTTTCAATCTTAAAGTAAAATCACATATCACATAAGATTTAGAAAGCTCCGAATAGAAGAGCTAGAATCTCATTATTGGAACATGACTGTGCTAGTATCTTGGTTTAATTTTTCTGGCCTTGATCGCCTACACCTGTATTTTACACAATTGCAAATGCAAACTGGAACATTCTGCATGCTCCACATAACAGGGAACCATACCTTGATGTCTGCACTAATATTCTGTTGTGTGTAGGGACTAAGGTTTACGCCTATTTTAAGGCTTCCAAAGGGTTTTTGAACTACTTTTATCAGAAATGGCACTTTGCTGAACATCTTTTTGTATAATTTTCCATATTTAGGGCTTTGTTCCTTGGGTTAGAGTTCTCGAAGTGGATCTTGTAGGTAAAAGGACATAAACATTTCTGAAGCCTTTGCAGGCGATCGTCAGGCAGGTTCCCGAGGCCAGGTGTTAACGCATGTCCATTAGGACGAGCAGGGGCGGAGAATGAAGTTTGCTGTGCTCCAGCCCAGAGGGCATCCTGTGATTTTTAAAATGTTTCTCTAATCCTGTGGGCTGAGAATTGATGTCCTGGGTTCAGACTGTGTCTCGATGCTCTGTTAGGGACACTGGGCTTCTGGAAGGCCCGAGTTGTCACAGACAGCCCGGGACTCTCACCTGGGGGTAGCCCTGGTCTTCGGAAGCCGGCGCCCGTGGCTCCTCCTCCCCTGGGGAAGGATGCCCCCGCACGCTTCTCCTCGGACAGGGAACCGCTCGGATCCAGCTGTTTGCTCTGACCTAACGGAGACGGGAAGACCATAGCCTTTCGGACAAAGCCCCCAACAGGCTCGCTTTGAAAATCAGAGGACGTAGAAACTACAAGAGCTTTGAAATCTGAGATGCACGTTTGATCTCAGGGAGCACTTCTGGGCGGGCTGTGGCTCTCCTGGCTGCAGGATGACGACTCTCCCATCCAGGCTGGCGGCCGGCTCCCCCTGGTGTGGGCAGGGCGCCCCCTGGTGTGCACCCGGGGGTCTGCAGAAGAACCCCATCTCCTTGCGCAAACCAGACTCCAAACCCGGGCTCCCAGCAAACTCCAAACTGCGAACATTTCAGTTCAGGTCCGTCCAGCCCATCCTCCTGGAGATGAGTCTGGGGCCGCTGCCCGCTGACCACACGGGCAGGAGTCAGGAGTCCTTCCTTCCCCTCCTGGCCGGCCCAGCGCCTTCCTCCCTCCCCCCTTCCCTGTGCTCCATCCTTCCTTCCTGCAGGTCAGGACTCAGGGCCGGGCTTCAAAGTCAGGCTTTGACAGTAACTCCCCTCCCACTCTGGACAACGTACTTAAACTCCTCCAGCGCAGTGAGTGTTACCGGTGTCTGCTCCGGGGAGACGCTGTGAGAAGTAAACGCGTTAACACAAGCCTAGTGCAGTGCCTGGAAAGTCAGCCCCCAGCACACGCCGGCCATTGTTTCCTTCCTTGCTCAGCTCTTGTGGGGCGTTTCTCTGGGGAACCAGCCCCAGGCAGGAGGGAGTGTGGGATGCTGGCTCAGCTGGTTACGGTGCCTTGTCTTTGTCCTTCAAATAGGCGGAATATAGTTTAAAGGACTTTGAATCTTGTCCCTTTCAAGGGACACGGAGGGTGTGTCAGTGCTCACCTTTTTGCTGCCCTCTGGGTGCCACTTAGAGAAGTATGTTCTGGAATCTTCCACAGGACCATCCTCTGTGTCTCCTGCCCCTCCTCCAAACACACATGGGTTCCTCCTTTAAATCCACCACCCCTGCCTTCTCTCCTTCCGTCCTGCTGCCCTGCCCCCCTCACCTCCACCCCCCCCCCCGCCCCCCCGGGCGCTGGTACCACCTCCTGCCCCATCCCATCCTCCAACCTCACGATGGCTACCCTCCACTCACACTCCCGTCAGGCGCCCGCAGAATCAGGTCGAAACCTGAGCCTGGCGTTCGTGACATGCCCTGGGTTCATCCCAGTGTGCTTTTCCGGTCCCACGTGGCGGAGGGAGTCCCACCTCGTGCTTTGAACACACCTCCTCCTCCGGGTACCGGACGCAGCAGGGGCTGGGATGTGCAGCGAGGTAGGGACCCCTGTGACATGTCCCAGGAGGGCGGATGCGGCTGGCATCTTGTACCGGAGAGGACGTGACGCTCAGGAGTTTAGACATGTCCTCTGGGTCATGGGAGCCAGTAGAAACGGCACACGACGTTGTTTCCTTAGCGGATGACCCACGTGGGGCTGTGACGGCTCAGCTCACGGTGGTGGCAGAGTGCAGGCGAGGAGCCATTGCCGAGGGGGACAGTGGGGAGACGATGAGGCTGTGAAGACGGCAGAGCTGGGTGTGGAGGGAGAGGAGGGGATGCAAGCCTTCTGAGGGTAGCTGACAGGACGTGTGACTGACCCCTCGTGGATTTCTAGCCTTGACAGTGGAGCCGCTGGGAGCGGGTGGGGAAGGAGACCTACAGCAGACGCAGGGTCCGTGGATTTGTTCTCTGAGGTAGAAGGGCTGTCACAGGGGAGTGTCCACAGGGGAGGGAAGGTCAGGGGTTGTTCCTTTCCCAAAACAAAATGGTATTTGGAAAATCTCAGTTTTACCTTTTGCCCCTTCTGACCCAAATCTGGAGTCTTCTCCCAGGGTGGTGGCTTACAGCAGCCAGGACGTGTTTATGCAGAAAGAGTGCCTCCCATACATCTTATCTTCCTAGACCACATCCCTCTGGGTCGTGCACTCTCTCAAGACGTTTCTAACGTGCATCCCTTTTATCATGTCAGCATCAGAGACATTTGTGCAAGGTTTTCATGAGCTCGCTTTCCAAAATTCACACTGTTCTCTAGGCTGAAATGAGGCAGTGCCTGAGAAAGATGTCACCACCAGACAGCGTTCTGCAAATCACAAATACCACGTTCAACACTCATCTGAAGAGGTTATTTTCTATGCAGGTTAGGCGGTATCTGTTCCAATATAAAAATTAAGCAACTGCCTAGTAATTCAGTCAATATAAACTAACGTACACTAATCAGATCCCAATATTTTACTCAAAAGGAGAGGATTGTCTTGAATTTATTCAGTGTTGACCCGAATTAGCCACTTACTTCACTTTGCTTTGTTTCTACCATTTGGTAATCTCAGATAAATGTCCCCCCACCTTTTTATTTTCTTTGTTTAGCAATCTGGTTATTGTTATTGCTGTTAAGTTGCTTTCGTATGCCAGCTAGCAATTACCACATTCTTAGTGGGGAACAGATTTCTTCCTTATGATGTTAGTTGTCTACTGTACAAAATTATTTCTCATGCAGAGTTTAAAGAGATGCCTTTGATGGAGAAGCTGATGGACCTAGCGCGTTTGGGAGCATTTGGGAAGCTTTTGTGATTCATTAGAGTACAGTTCACATCACTGGGAGTTTTTAGCCTGACTGCCTAGTATACGGGACCCGTTCTCCTCTGTGCTTTGACGGAAGTGGAGGAGCTCTTGGTTAAACCACCTGCCCTAAGGCCCTGGGTTTCCGTGGGATTGCGATGGTGTCTCCTGGTGGATACCTGCATTTAAAAAATAGCTGTTCTTTTATGTTCACAAGGAGACCTTTCAATTAATCACATGTGGTTTCACGGCTGCCCTGAAGAGGGACCTCAATCCACAGGAACGCAGGCCGCTTGTCCTCTGAGGTCCCGTAATTACTCCAGGGTCAGAGGGACACCCTCAGCGTGTGCTCGCATTTGGAAGGAGACATCTGTATTTGGAAAGAAGAATTACTGTTGCTGCCTGGTGAAAACGCTCTAGGACATCAGGGTTTCAGAAAAGTAAGGACACAGAATGAGGTGGTAGTTTAAAATCAGATGTACCTTACGACTGAACATGTGAAAGGGAACACGTGGAGAATAAGGGGCAGAGAGGCAAGATTGGGATATGTGAGACACGGCAAATAAATGGCTTTCTGTGTTTTCCTGGACAATTTTCTGAACAGAAGAGAGCTGCACTCAGGAATCTCAACTTTTTGGAGAAAGAGAATGAAATTGCTTCTTTAACACTACATAAAACTACATTCAAATAATGACACATTTATACAAAAATTGAAAGTACAGTGAAAATAACTTCTCCTTCCTGAAAACAAAAGGGAGCACGTTGCCAATCTGATCCCACCGCCTCTGCAAACTTCGGTGTGTATTTCCATCAGCCAGACATGGTCCTGTGGAGCCATAAGTCCTACAACTATCAAGGTCAAGACACTAGCAGTGCTCAATCACTGCCACCTAATCCATAGACCCTACAGGAGTTTCACCAATTGCCAACAATTCCCTTTCAGGTCAGAATCAGCCTCGGGCTTCTTTGTCATCTTCCTTTCGTCTCTTCTTGGTCTGGAACAGTTCTTCAGCCTGTCCTTGCTTTCTGACTTTGGCATGTGTGAAGATTATAACCTGTTACTTTGTGGGAGGCTCCTCAGTTCAGGTGGGGCTAATGCTTCAGGTTACACAGTGACGCTTATCCCCATGGCAGCCTGCGGGCACACACAGGTTCCATGGTTCACTGCTGGGGATGTATTTTCATCGCTTGGTTGAGGTGGCATCAGCCAGGCACCCCCGTAAGTTACCTCTTCCCTCCCTGTGACCAAGTAGTAAATCATGTCCTAATGAAGTAGTAGAAAAAAGAGCATAGGACTTTTATTTACTTTCATTGCTTTTTATATTAGTATATCTTTTCTCTTGTGCTGAAAATCTTAGTTTCTAACATTATTAACAGAATAGATTTTGTTTTACTTTACAATATAGCTATATTTGTTTCAAAATTACAATATTAACAATTTTCTAACAACTTGGCTACTGAATGAGTTTAAAATTTATTTCATTTTTTTACTATAGAATATATCCCACCAGAAATTTACAATCATCTGAATAAAGAAAATTAAATACTTCCCAACTCATTCTATAAATATTACCTTGATAAAAAAAACTAGACAAGGATATTATAAGAAAATTACAAAGCAATATCCCTTATGAACTTAGATGAAAAATTCCAAACAAAACACTTGCAAATCAAATCTAACAATATATATAAAGAGCAAGGCACTTTGACCAAGTGGAGTTTATCCCAGAAATGCAAAGATTGTTAAACAGTCAAAAGTCAATCAGTGTAAATCATCATATAGACAAACTACATAAGAAAAAAGAAAGCAAATGATGACCTCAATAGATGCACAATAAGCCTTTGAAAGAATTTAACATCCATTCCTAATTAAGAAAAAACCTCTAGGCAAACTAGAAATAGAAAACTTTCTGAACCTGGTAAAGGGCATCTGTGAAGAAACTACATACTCAGGGTGAAAGTCTGGGTGCTCCTCATATGATTAAGGATAAGACAAAAATGTCTGCCTCACCACTTCTATTCAGCATCATACTGGAAAGCCTAGCCAGAGCTGTAAGGCAAGAAAAATAAAATAAAATAAAAGGTTATTATCTATGTTATTTATTTATCAATAAATCCAGAGCAGAAGACGTGAAGTTATTTTTATTTGCAGGCAATAAAATGCAAAGGAAACAATAAAAAATCCAGTAGAATGAATAAGTGAGTTTAGCGAATTATAGGATACAAGATCAATATTCAAACTAAACTGTATTTCTATATATTAGCAAAAAAATACTGAGAAATTGAAATAAAAATGCAATTCCATTTACAATAGCATAAAAATACAAAAACTTGGGAATAAATATGACAAACCATGTGCAAAACAGGCACAAGGAAAACTATAAAATATGGCTGAGAGAAACTAAAGATGATCTGAATGAATGAGATAGACCTTGTTCATGGGTTAGAAGACTTAATATTGTTAAAATATCAATTCTTTCCAAATTGAGCTATCATTTTAATGCAATTCCAATAAAAATCTCTACAGGTATTTTTGGGTATAAATTGACTAACTGATCCTAAAATTCATCTGGAGATGGAATGGATCTTGAACAATAAACATCTTTGAAAGAGAAGAACCAAATTGGAAAACTAACACTACCTAATTTCAAGACTTATTATAAAGCTACAGTAATCAAGACAGTGTGTTATTGCCATAAAAGCAGACAAATAGGTAAATGGCACACAGTCAAGAGTCTAGAAATGGATCTATGCATATATGAACATTTGCTTTTTGAAAAGTGTTTAAAGGCAATTCAGTGAAAAATGAAAAATAATTTCAACCAATGTTTCTGGAAAAATTGTATATCCATATGCCAAAAACAAACAAAAACTTTGATCCATACCTATTTGCACTATATACAAATATTAATTAAAAATGGATCATAGACCTAAATGTAAAACCTAAAAATCTAAAATTCCTAGAGGAAAACACAGGACAAAATCTTTATGACCTTGTGTGAGTGAAGCTTTCTTAGATATGACACCAATAGCATGATCTCAAACAAAGCAAGATAAAGCAAAACACACACAAAAAACCAAGTTGATAAACTGGGTTTCTTTCAAATTAAAAACTTCTGCTCTTTGAAAGATGCTGTTAAGGGAATGAAAAGACAAGCCACAAACTGAGAGAAAATAATTGAATATCATATATCTAATAATGGACTTGTATCTCGAGAGCATATAAAGAACTCTCAAAAATCAATAAGGAAACAAACAACCCAATAAAAAATGGGCAACAAAATGTTAATAGACATTTCTCCAAAGAAGGCACATGGATGGCAAGTAAGCACATTCTTTTTAATTAAAATTAAAAAGAATGACCACATCAAATGCTGACAAGGATGTGGGGAAGAAGTGGAGCTCTCACACACTGTGGTGGGAATGCAAAATGATGCAGCTGGAGAAAGCAGTTAGGCATTTTCTGAAAAAGCTATACAAACACCTGCTACACAATTTAGCTCTTACCCTCCTAGATATTTATGTATCTAAAGTAAAAGGAAGCATATTCTTCTACCAAGACTTGGACACAGATGGTCACAGCAGCTTTATTTGTATCAGCTTAAAACTGAAGAAAACCAAAACCCCCATCACGAGGTAAACAGATAAAAAACAAATTGTGGTATGTAGACAAAATGCAACACTACTAAGAAATAAAGGGAACTAACTATTGATACATGAAACACCATGGATGAATCTCAAAACTATAGTCAGTGAAAGAAACCAGACCAGAAAGAGTGCTTACTGTATGATTCTATTTATATTAAACTCTAGAAAATGCGAGCTAATCTCTGGTGAGAGGAAGTAGATCAGTAGCTGTCTGTGGGCAATTACAAAGGGACCAGGGGAAATTTTAAAAATTTTTTATTAAAGTATAGTTGATTTACAATATTGTGTTAGTTTCAGGTGTACAGCACAGTGATTCAGTTACATATGTATATATTTATGTATATATATATTCTTTTTCAGATTCTTTTCCATTATAGGTTATTACAAGATATTGAGTATAGTGCCCTGTGCTGTACAGTAGGTCTTTGTTGTTTATCTATTTTATATATAGTAACGTCTATCTGCTACCCCAAACTCCTAATTTACCCCTCCCGCCTTTCCCCTTTGGTAACCATAAGTTTGTTTTCTATGTCTGTGAGTCTATTTCTGTTTTGTAAATAAGCTCATTTGTACTAGTTTTTAGGATCCACATATAAATGATATCATACAGTATTTGTCTTTCTCTGTCTGGCTTACTTCACTTAGTATGATAATCTCTAGGTCCATCCATGTTACTGCAAATGGCATTATTTCACTCTTTTTAATGACTAAGATTCCATCATCTATATGTACCACATCACGGAGAAATTTTTGAGGGTGACATGTTCAGTATCTTAACTGTAATGATAGTTTCATGGATGTGTCCATATGTTGAAACTCATCCAATTGTATACTTTAAATATGCAGCTTATTGTATGTCAATTATACCTCAATAAAATTGTTAAAAAAAAAACAACTAAAGTTACCAGTAGTAATTTTTTCCATGTTTATGACACCAACTGGAAATATAGTCAGTTTCATTTGTTTTCAATTTTGGGGTCTGCTGTTTTCTTTTTGATTTTATTTTATATGTAAAATTTTATATACTTCCCACTATAAACTGTAAACCAGCGAACATTCACAGAAATCTCACTCGTATCCCCCTACATAAAGATAAGCTTTTTATTCCTTAAAGTTTTGGTTTATTTTTCCATTGATTTCTTTTGAAAATACCGTGGAATATGTGTGTGTGCGTGTGTGTAGACACACACACTTGCAGACACACACACTCACAGAAACACACACACACATCCCCCTCCTCCTGTCCCAAGCAAGGCAGTGGTCTTCCAGGGCTATCTTCCTGGGGCCTGGACATCTGGTCCTGGCGCTTCATCAAGCTCAGGGGTCGAGGAGCCAGCTGGTGATTTATAAGGTGCTGTTAAGTCAGGGCCTGCCCTGGGGCCCTGGGCCTGGCTGTCATGTGGTTTAGGAACAGGGAGATTGATGCCCTGCACCTGGAGGAGCCTCTCATGCAGCCGGGCATGGCCTCAGCCCCAGGGGGTATGAAGGCCCTGCTGGGAACCGGGCTTGGACTCCACTGAGTCCAAGGTCCCAGCACTTATCTTGGTGGTTCCTGATCAGAGACCCTGTGTGTCCTCCGTGGATGCTCCAGGAGGGCTCTCAGTCCCTGATGACTGGTCCTTCAGTGCTGTCTCCTTCACCTGGATCCAGCCGGACCTGCGTGCACCCTGAGGCTCATATCTAACACGGGCTTGTAGCTCCTTGTTCAGGGCTCAGCTCCCGAGACCCAAGGCCTGGGAGCGGGTGTCTCATTTCTACTCTTGGTGCCTGGGAGGATGTGAAGTGTGGGGAATCGGTCCCCTTTTCTAAAGGAAAACATCTGTCCCAGCATTTTCTGGTGGGTTGCTGACACCAGCACACCTTTGTCCAGGAGCTCGAAGAGCACTGTGTCCACCCCACAGCGGCCCTTTGTGTCTCAGGATCATTTAAAAAAATTGCAGACATTGCCAGTTAGAAAAACAAGGCTGTCAGTTCCTATCCCTCACATAAAAACAGCAGTGGTAGAGTAGAGTCAGTATGCTCTAAGTATAAAATATGCACAAATAATTACTATATAATAAATAATAATTATATATATAGGGTGGGGGGGGAGAGAGAGAGAGAGTTCCATGGGTTTTCATATGTTTTCAAAAAGGACTTTATCTTTGAAGATCCAGGATGTAGAATCATTCTTCTAAGTGTGCCTAGTGTTAAAAGGCATTCTTCGAGGACCAGCAAGAGCCACCCCCGCTCCCCAGGGAGCTTTAAAATAAAGCTTTTTTTCATTCGCAAAGTTGATGGTTCAAATTTTAGCCAACATTGGAAATGGGATCCAGGTGTTGGTGATGACAAGCCTGACACTTTCTGGAACATGCTCTCTATTTATGTAATAAAAATATGTTTTGTTTGTCGAACATAATTCTGGCATGTGAAATCGGGGTTTGTTTAAGGTAGTTGGTAGTTGGTGGTGTTGAATAGTCTGGCTTCCATGAAGAGTGCCTGGTTGTGGGCAGACAGAGCAGCGCTGGGCCCAGACTGAGAAGAGGAGGGTTAGCAGCTGGGGGGCCGGCCCTCACCCCCTTGGAGTTGGAGTCTGTGCAGCTTGGATGGAGGGAAAGCCCAGGGCCCGGCAGAGCTGATCACTCAAATCAGCATCCAAGGCACACAGGGCCAAGAAGAGGGTCTCTCCAGAATCCCCACTGCCTGGCCGTCTTCACAGCGTGACTGGTGGGTCAGAGGGACCCAGGAGACACATTCAAGTCCTTCCCCAGGGAGGAGGAGGGGCGATCCCATCACTGCATGAAGGAAGATGTCTGCTGCAGGGTTGTTTATAATCACAACAATTAGAAACCACACAACTTCCAAGAGCGGAACCATTGAGTACTTAACTAGAAACGATTGACTAAAGTAACACGCAGGAAAAATAACGGACCCCTTGAAATACTGTCACACCTGGGGAATGACTCCCAGAGGGGGTCCTGAGAGGTGGTCCTGGGAGGGGAGTCCTGGGTGCTGGTACTGGGAGGTGGTGATGGTAGTGGGGATCCTGGGAGGGGATCCTTAGATGGGGTCCTGGGGGTGACCCTGGGCCTCCTCCCTCCCAAGCCTCCAGGGGCAGAAGGGGGAGACTCTCAGGGGCCCGGAAAGTAGAGCCAGGTGAGCCAGGAGTGAGTTTATTGACAGGTAAAGAACTTACACTGGAGCGGTTTTGCACGTATTCAGTCGAGGGAGCAGGGTCTTTTTGGTGTCACATCATAATCCTTCATTTGTGCAGCACACCAGCCGACATGTGACATGGCCTCAATGTTTTTGGCCCACGGAGGTCAAAGCCGGGGCCACTTCAATCTGCGCCCGCATGGCGGGCTCCCCGCGGGACGTCTCCCCAGGCCACAGTCCCCCAGGCCTTCGGAAGCAGGGGTCTTCCCGGGGCTTGGGCATCAGATCCAAATGCACCCACCTGAAATGTGTGAGGCAGATCTAGGGGCGGACCGGAGGAGCCGACCTCTCGCGGGCTGGAATGGGGCTGGAGCAGAGCACAGAGGGGGTGCCGGCACAGGACGCCTGCAGGCTGGAAGCGTCCACGGCCCGCCCCGCCGGCCCCTGCACACTGTGGGTGTGTCCTCCCTAAATCGGATGGACGCTGCTGCTCTGTGCTGAGATGTCGGAGGGGGTGGGCGCTGACCCAGGCCAGGCCTGGTGGTGCGGACCACGGGGAGGGTGCGGGAAGGTGCTGTCAGTCCCGGCTAAGCCCGAGCCTGCCCTGCGGAAGACTCTCCCCTTTCCCAGAGGACCTTTCTGGTGGCCTGCTTTAATCACGCGCCGGTGAGTGAGCACCCACTCCTGCCTCGGGGAGCCCGGAGCCCCTGAAACGTTCCTGATGCCGGTGCCTCAGCCTGAGATGGTGACGTCCTGGGAGACATCTTGCGGTGGGAACTGCTGTTATTTCCTCTGCTTTGGGCCAGAGACAGGGAGACAAGTGTAGGCTCAGTAGAGAGAACGGGGAAGAAGAAGTTCTTTTCCAGGGGGGCCCAGGGCTCCAGGCCTGCACCGCAGGCCTGGGCGGGAAGATCAAGGTCAGCAGGTGGCCCCTCGAGGCCCGGAGCAGAGCCAGCTGATGGCCAGATGTCAGTTTCTCCTTGTGGATTGCGTTTCTTTTGTCCTCAAGGCTATGTGACCTTTGTTTACCCCTGTAAGTGGGGTGGGCTGTGCCCTGAGGCACAAATAAAGAATCCCAGTCATGCCTTTGGCAAAGAACCGCTTGGACCCCCAATGAAGGGTGGCCCCAGGATGGAGGCGTGTCCACGAGATGGAGAAGGTAGGGCAGGCGGAGAAGTCGGGATACAGTCTGAAATGGGAACTTGAAGTGTCGCAATTTCCCAGGGGTTCTCAGATGTGAGGGCACGCGGAGAGGATGGGGCGGTGGAAGAGTGTGGACACGGACGGGCAGCGGGTGGGTTGGGATGGAGACCCCAGGGGCCATGGCAGCTCCCAGACTCCACACACACGGACAGACTGACACAGGAACGAGGTTTGGGGTCTCGCGAGCTCCGGCTCCCTAGCAGCGGAGAGAATTCACGCCATCCCCTTCCTGCCCAGACATCTGCGTGGACAGCAGGTGGCCTCCCCCTGGGGCCTCCGCTGCAAACATCCAGGGACCAGCCTGGCCCCCTGCCCCAGGGCCCTGACTCGCCAGGTAAACCTTCGGCTGAAGAGTCTGGGCCAATGCACCTGTGCAAAACTCCTTTGAAGAAATGCTCGGATGCCCTATTTCACTTTGGCTAGGAGTCCTGCGAAAAGAAAGTATCAGACTTCTGTATTTGACAACGTGATCTTCTAAAGCCCCCGAACAGAAATGGCAGTTTTGGGAAGAAATACTGTGAGGAGATGTTATTTCGCCTCTGAGTTAGGAGTTTTGTCATCCTTGTGGCCGCTAATCTCCTCCTCTCCTTTTACCAAAGAACGTTGACCCATCACAGGCAACCGGGGGCAGAATGTACCGAGCCCAGACCCCACGCCCGCCCCAGTTCTTGGGAAGGTAAGACGGGTAAGGAGATGACACTGTGGGGTGGAGGCCTGGGGTGGGGGCCAGGGGTTTGTATCTGACGTTTCCACATGCCACTCGCGGCCACTGAGAACCGCTCCTGCGATAAGGTCCATCTGCTTTGAGAACAGACCTTGCAGTTCCTAGGGGGTTCCCCGATGGGCCCGGGAGGGACTGAGGGCTGGTGGCACCCTGGTGGCCACATCTAGGTGTCCTTCCCCCTCGTCTCTCCAGCACTCACTCACTTACTCATAAAATACTTGCTAGGACATAGGGATTGGATCCATAATTCACCACTGTTTCCTCCAAGAGCTTACGTGTAGCCATGAAGGAGAATGACAGGTTTGCCTGCAGTCAGTAGTTTGGTGAATAAAGCCGGACACACACACACAGGCACACACACATACATATACTATCATCTTGTTTTGGTAGAAAAATGTATGATAAAAAGTTTGGAAGCTTATCCCAGAGTGATTGTTGTTGGGTGGTGGACATACTGTCCTCAAGTAGTGGGATTTGGTGTCATTTTCACCTTTTTCTTATATTTTCTGTGCTGAATATATTTGTCACAAAACACATGTATGTATACCTTGTGTATGGAGACAAAACAAGTACAGCTGTTTTAACATGTAGAATATATTGGAGCACTGCTCCCTAGACATTATTTTAAGAAAGACACATTTCTCAAGATTCACGGAGAAGGAGAAGCAGCCGCGGAGACGAGGCAGGAGCCGTCGATGCCACGTCGCCTCCCGTCTGTTTCAGCAGTGGCCTCAGAGCAGCAGGTGCAGAAGCCGCCGTGGGTCCGGTACTCTCACGCCGTAGAGAAAAGAGGGGCTGAGAGGCTCTTGGACGCTGACCGCTGGGGGAAACGGTCCCTGTGTGGTGGCCAAACTCGTTCTCAGTCCTGGCTGCGCTGGAACCCCCTGGGAACTTCACACATGCTAGTGTAGGGGCCCGGCCGAGGTTCTCATCTGTTTGGTCTGGAGTCTGGCTTGGTCATCAGGACCTCATGAAGTGCCCCAAATTGTTATAAATATACCACCCAGGTTGGGACCACTGTTCTCTATGTCGTCCTCTACCCTGGCTTCTTGTGTGTAACCGGGTCCTGGCACCATCCCGAGGATCGTGGTGGGTCAGGGGAGACCAGGATTCCGGCTCGGGTCTGCGCTACCCCTTTCTTCTCTCACAATCTTCAGTTCAACCAGCTCTGCGATGGAACTGGACACTCTTTCTCCTGCATCTTGGATGCAGGAGCTGGGAGCCATCAAGGATGACGCATGCACACGTGGCCCTGGGAAACCGAACAGCTCTCTAATTTCACTAGAACCCTTCACCAGGCTTACGCTATTTGGGATTCTAGATTAACCCAACACCGGGCAGTTACAGCTCTGTTCTTAGTTGGAGCCTCTAGGTGAACACCTGGTCTCACTAAAATTGTCAAATCTCACGCAAAGAGGTATTATTATTTTCATTATTCGTCTTGAAAATTATTTGCAGACTTGCTGGCTCACTGTGAATCTTCCAGTATTTTGCAACCCCGCTTCACATATTTCTGCAAGGTTCTGGCAACTGCCATGCAAGATGAGAAAAGAGTGTTGAGTTGGAATCACAAATGTTTTTCAAGAGAGGCTCTGAGACCCGGATGGAGAAAGCAGGGCGCAGCTATCTGCTGGTGGTTGTGACCGACCCTGTTCTCATCCTCTCCAGGGCAGAAAGAATTTGTCATCCTTGTGCCCTTTCTGTCTCCTCTTTGCATTTAAAGGAGAATTGGAAGAACAGGAATCACGCAAGGATTTTTATCCTCAGCGCACAAAGCGCCTCTTCGTTGAGGAGGGGAATAGCTTTCCCGGAGGCAGGAACGCGCAAGGCTGTCTGGGCAGAGCCGCTGCTGCCCGGGGCTTCCCAAACCTGGCCTCGTGTGAAAATCAGAAGGAAGAGGGTGGCCTCCGCCTGGCTTTCCGGGTCCCAGGGCTGCAGACTCTGTGTTGGAGGAAATCGAGGGCTGCATTTCTTCTATTCAGATGAGCTGTGAGTGTGGCCTCGGGGGGACCAGAGGCCTTTCCCAGGTCTGGGCATCTCTGGCGCTGGAGGGAACAGACGGGCTGCGGGGAGCATCCACCAGAGATGCGCACTCTCTTTGCTGAGGGTGCGGTCCTCTCCCTGTTATCTGTCCACTTGGATTCCAGGGGTAGAACCAAAACTTGGGGGAAAGGTGACAAAGGCAACAGGACACAGGAATGAAGCCACCTGACAAAGTGAAATTCTGCCATCAGGACCACGTTAGGCATAGTTTTGAACCCCCATAGAGAGAGATGGGTGTGAAACCAACACCGTCTTCTGTGGCCTGCCTGCTGGCATTGCCACCGTCCTAAGCCTGGGTCTGCATCTCCATGATTCACCCCACCTGCCTCTCTTGTCTCCCATGAGACCCCCAAGCCCACCACCGTCATTTCCTGCTGCCCCTCTGCTCTCCCGACACGGCTGTGGAGGTGAGCGAATGAGGGAGGGTCCTTCCTAGGCGGCTAGAGCAGGCTCCCTGGGGCATCTTCCAGTCTACACGGTGATGCCCATGCCTGGCTCTGCCCTGCGTCTCCGACGGCACCCGTCTCTGCTGCCCTGGGCTCAGCACCACGCCCCCTCCTCCTGGTCGCTCACCTGGGTTCCTCGGCCACATCCTCCTGGCTTGCAGGTCTCTTCTCCGCAGGGGAGGTGCCTTCACCTGCCCGCCCCCGGGGTGGCTGCCCACCCGCCCAGCACCATCCCCTGCAGTTACTATTTCTGCATCTGTGCGCTGTCCATCCATGGCCCCCCTGCTCCCCACACTGTGCAAGAGGAGAGACCTCCACTGTCCCCTCCTCGCTGCCACCTGCACCTGGAACAGGCCGGCCCACGAGGGGAACTCGGGTTCCTCCCTGAATGAATGAGAGCACGCCCAACCGCTGTCCAATCCTGTGCTTCCAAGGCTTCCTCAGGTATTTAAATTAAGAACAGTATTTAGAGCAGCTCCTTGTTTGCGTTTTTACAGCCTGGGAGGACCGTTCATCTTCCTACAGCTCTTCATTCTCTCACCTCTCCTACTGAGGCAGGAAGGAGTCTGGAAGAGGCAGCAGCCCTTGCCCTTCACAGACCCTGAAGCCGGTGCAGGCGGCTCTCTGTCCCAAAGAGAAGCCCCCGTTCCTGACCCTCCAGCGTGGTCTGTGCACACAACACAGAAGACTGCATCGTCCACGAGCCCATCATCTACGCAGACCTCGTATAAAGATGTGTGCAGGTTTACCTTTTGTGTTGTGGCCGATTTTGCTTTCCTACAATATAAAATTCAAACCAGCATTTACTTTATACGGTATATATAACTGAACCATGAATATAATGTCATATCTGACTCTGCAATTTGTGTATTTATATGGTAAACCTATTTTCAGTGTAATGAGAAGATGAACATAAGTATAAGCAGTACCTTTCCATAAACCATCTGTTTACTACTTGGCATTAAGTTGGTAATAAGGAACACCGTTCCTTTTTCATTTCTTCAATAGAGCAGAGGCAAAGGTTTTGCGCCGCAGTGCTCGTGAGCTGGAACATGAAGAGCTGTGGTCGCCTCGTTAGCGACGCATCAGGGAAGGCGCTCGGATGGTGGATCTGGAAATCCCGGTCAGACGTGGGGCTAGAGGCTGAAGGGCCGGACCTCTGTGCAGTGTCACCTCCTGCCACCAGGGGGCAGACTCAGCTCGCGCTGGACGTGGTCCTGGACGCGGAGGACTGGTCGGGAGGGGCCTGGGGCGCAGAAAGGACGTTGTAGGGCTGTTTGGAGCCCGCCCTGCCAGCTCCTTTCCATCAGCCCAGCCCAGCTAAAGCCAGGACCCCTCAGGCAGCAGGAGCCCGGGAAGATCCGGACACAAGGACCCCCGGCGCGGCGGGTGCCCAAGGATGCACAGGGGCTGGACTCTTCCAAGCCGCCCTGGACAGCAGTGGGGCTGGGGGCCGGGGGTCTTGTCACCCCTTCGCTTTCACAGGCTGTGGGCCTGGGATGTGAAGACTTCCTGATATGGGAAAAACCCCTGCAAATGAACTGTTAGTTTGCAAAGCTGGCTTGGAATGGAGACTTTGGTCAGAAAGCACAGGCTGCCTGACCCCTTTCTGTCATTTGCCCAGAGAAGAGGCAGAAGTGACACCGGGACCCGCGCGATGCCCGTCGGGAAAGTCGGAGGGAAGGGATCCGGCGGATATGCCGGGGCAGGTGTGAGCCTCGGCCCAGTCCCGGCGGGTGGGATGGCCGGCATCCCCCATGTCCCCACGTCCCCTCGCCCTCGGTCGGCCACCTGCATCGCTGTCGTTTCTTCGAAAGCCACACAAACAAATGGGGCAGCGAATGTTTGAAAAGTGCCCACCCGCGCACTCCTGATTACCAAGTGCCTCCCGTCAGCCCTCAGGTCAGGTCTGAGGCCGCGGGGGACCCGCTGCAATTATTGATCAACCCAAGTCCCCAGAGAGCATCATGAGATCAGCCTGAGGCTGACCTTGACCAGCGTTTCTGCTTTGGGAAAAGCCGTGTGCCCCCTATTGCCAAGACGACTGATAACTTGAGTTATGTGAGTACGTTCACTGTTTACAAGGCTTGACGAGAATATCACTTCCCTTAAAAAAGATGAATATAAGCGTCTTGCGTTCAGTCGCCCTTTCATCTGGTCCCCAAAGTCCACTTTAATTCATCTGAAGTGGTTCAAAGGGGTCAGAGCAGAAGCCGCTTCTCCGACACCCAGAGGTGCTGCAGGCTTTCCTGGGAGGAGCTCAGAGAATGTGCACCTGGGCCCAGGAACCGTCACAGGGATCCTGAGATGGGCACATGGTATTTCCTGGCTTGCTGGCCGCTCCCCTGGGCTCGGCCATGAGGGTCACAGCAGCCTGCCAAGGAGTAGGGAACAGACCCCACTGCATCCACTGTACAGAGAGCACAGAAGTGACGTGATTTACCTGGAGCCCCTCCCCCTGCATGCCGTGGCCGGGTGCCGCGTGGACGTAACCCAGCCCCGATGCTGTTGGTAACACTCGGCGAGCCTCGGCGGAAGCTGGAGGTGAAACAGGCTAGTTACTGCCTCACAAATACCAGGAAGCCAAACTTCCAAACCCATTTAGGTTGTCGTTTCTTACCGGCAAAGAAAGGTGGCATCCCTTTGTTCCTAAATTCACGGGGCCGGTGCCAGGTGGGGCACGTGGTAGCTGGAGATGAAAAGAAAAACCAGTAACCCTGATCCTGTCTTTACTTACACTTTTGGTATTTGGTCACCATGGATTTTTGCATTAGCTTAATTTTTTAAACACCGTTTTAAATGTCAGTTATCTTGAGGATTGATCTTCTCATTGCGTCACTGTCCTTACCTTAGTCCCAGCCCTGCGGGGGCTGGTTTGGCTTCAAAAACATTTCCTTCTTCGAAAGGATGACCTGCCATCTTCCCCCAGCGCCCACGCTTTAAGACGATGAAACTTACAAAAAGATAGAAAATCAGACTTTTTCAGCTTTCCTATGAAAGGGTGGGGCTCTTCCTTGGCTGTGGATGGGTCACAATTCCCCTGCAACTTCTCTTCCGCAGTGGCTGCCCTGGGACCTTGACAGCTTTTCTCCTGCCCTGGGCTGTGCCGGCAGTTCAAGGCCACCTCTGAGCCCTGTTGTCACTGGGAGGTGGAGCTACCTCAGGGCCTGAGGCCGCAGAGCTGCTGGCCACATCCACTCCCCGCGGGCTCGGAGCCCCCTCTGTCCCTTTGTCACCTAAAGACACCTGCACACGTCCTTCCCGCCAGGCGAGCCTGTGTCTCTCCCTTTATCGTTCCTGCACCGTCGTGGCTGTGGATTCATCCATTTTCACCCAAAGCCAACCTCAAACTTCTGACTATGATGCGGAATTCCCTACAGAGGGTGCATGGGTTTCCTAGGGCCGAATTTCCAAATAAGGTCCCGTTCACAGGTACCAGGGTTGGGCTTGGGCACATCTTTCTGGGGACACAGTTCACCCCATTATGAGAGGTCAGGCTGCGTGTCCCTCCCACGCGGGGGCTGCAGCTCGGACTCGGTTTGGGGCCCAGAACCGGGAGGGAGGCACCGCAGGAAGAGCTGCCACCAGAGGGCACTGCTGCCCAGGGTTTGTCCCAGGCCTGGGTTCCCTCCCTGCCTGTCAGCCGGGAAACCTAGGGAAACTGATCTGGTCCCGGAGTGAAGACGCGGGGGAGCCATTTTCCTGTCGGGCTGGAGGGCCTGTCTGCTGCCCCTCCATCCTGTGAGGAGCACAGCGGGTCTGGCCTTGGCCTCAGCGCTGGTCTCCGTGTCCTGTCTGGGTCGGGTGCGTGTGCCGATCATCGACAAGGGGGCAAGGAGGCGGCCTGGGTGCAGGAGGTCACAGGAGGGCCTGGGGCAGAGCAGAGGGAGGGAGCTAGGGAAGACGTCGGGGCCAAGGCGCCAGCCTTGCTCAGTGCCCCGAGGGCGCGTGCACACATGTGCACACAAGCACACACATACATGTACACGTGCATGCGGGCATTGGGAGTAGACTTCAGCCCTTGGCCCTCTACAGTGTGGACCATCTCGGCACTTGTCACTCTACAGTGTAGAGTGTCCCGGCCCTTGTCACCCTACAGTGTAGCCCGTCCCGGCCCTTGGCACCCTGCAGTGTAGACCTTCCCGGCCCTTGTCACCCTACAGAGTGGACCGTCCAGGCCTTTGGCACTCTGCAGGGTGGACCGTCCCAGGCTTTGGCCCAGTACAGTGTGGACTGTACCCCAGGGTACAGCCCGTTGGAGATGTAGGGTGGGAGACAGCCCGAGCCTGGGGTCTGCCCTGGGGGCCTGACCTGTGGTCTGGAGCCTTGTCTCGGCAGTGGTTCGGGATCTCTCTCCCGGCCCGGACCTGCTGGCAGGCTCACGTCTCTCTCAGGACTGACACATGCCACCTGACCAGGTAACAAAGCCCCATTCACCCCACATTCACTTTTATGACCAATATGTGGTTTCCTTGAGGATCCAGCCACTTTGATGTGAATGTTTGTTCCTGCGGATCAGACACTGTTGATCTGAGCAACGGTCCATCCCCTACGGGCTGAGCTTCCTTGGCTCCCCGTCCCGGCAGCAATTCCAACAGTCTTTTATTGCTTCACAGGTGCCTGCAGCCAGATAAACGGGGCACAGAGCAGTTATTGATAAGGACATTTAATACCTAACAAGGCCGGGGAGCTTCCGCAGGGACTGGGCAGGGGCACGGCTGGACGGGACCCGGGACCCGGACCCAGAGAGCATGAAAAGGGTGATTGTGAAGGCAGGAAGCCGGCTCACCTGCACCTCAATTAGAGACACCTGTGTTGACTTGTCCTGCAAGGGGAACTCATTTCTCAGCCAGTGTGATGCTTATTTACCTGGAAAGACCAGCATCTGCACTCGCCCCTTTTCAACAGGAACCGACAGCACCCAAAGACGACTTTTTTCCTTTTAATTTGGGAATGTGGATGAAGGGAAGCAGCCTTAGCTGTGGTTCAGCTCAGACGGCGGTGCTGGGGCTGAGATGGGACCAGAACCACGACGTGGGCTCTGGGCCGAGTTCCGGTGGGCAGGGCCCCGGGGGAGTGGCAAGGGTGCAGGCGCCCCTCCTTGTCACCTTTGTGCAGGAGTCGCGGAGCAGAAGCGGCCACTTCTGGATGCCTTCACTGCTGCTTCTCCAGGTGGCTCTTTCTTTTCTTTGTGGCTCAAAATCTGCTGGGGTCCTTAAAGCTCGGACAGCCCCTGAGATTCTCCTACGTGTGAGGATGCAGAACTAGTTGGCAGATCAAGGCTTTCCCCTTATTTTTATTACATACTCTCCAAGTAAAGGTAACAGGTTCAAAGAACGGGCACGGTGGCAGTGAGGCCCTTCAGCCCATTTCTGACAGTCAACGCACAGAACATTTCGTGGTAGAGATGGCTCAAGCCCTGCTTTCTCACACGCTCATTCAAGTTGAGGATGGGACGTGCGTGGCTTCTCCAGGTGCTGGTCCGAGGTGTTCCCGGTGGAGGAGAAGGAGCTGGGACACCAATGCCCACACGTCAGGGAACCGGCCACTGGCTGCAGGGGATGCCCAGGGCTGGACCAGCCATGGGAGATACCGGTGTCCCCAGCAGTCTTGGGGGGGCGCCAGCCGTGGGAAAGGCAGGGAGGTGACGCAGAGAGTCATCCTGAGGACCCGCACCCTCCCCTGGTCCAGCTCCAGACACACACTCCCTGTTCCCCAGAGGCTTCTGGGCCTGAACCGATGGAGAGCCAGCCCAGAAGGGATGCAATAACCGGCTTGAACGTGCGCCCAAAGCGGAAACAGATCCAACACCAACCAGGAGGAGGGAGGACATGTGCTCCAGATAAGGGGGGTCAGGAAGGGAGTGGACTCGGGTCGCAGCGGCCCGGCTCCCCGAGCCCCGCTTCCTGGGTGACACGTGACTGGGACGCGGCCACGCAGAGCCCGAGGACAGAGTCGCCCGGGGGTCCAGCGCTGACCTGCCTGCCCCCGGCGGTGGGGTGGGCTTTCCCTCCCTTCTTCTATCCAGAGGGGACAACTCGGGGCCGGACACTGATCAGAGGGACCCTGTGACGCTGGCTGTCGCTGAGGCAGCAGGAGGGTCTCCTCTGCCCATCACTGCTGGCCACTTCCCTCTTCCTCAGGGGACCTAGGGCACACCTCTCCTTGGCCGGGTGTGAAAACCGAAACCCAGCACATCCCTCCTGGGTCCCCTTTGGCCGTGGCTGAAATGCCAGGACGCTACAGTTTGGGGATTCCAGGCGGGGATCTCGGCCTGTGCCCTCTGAGCCCTCGGGGTGCTCAGGGGCCTCAGGGTCGGTCCCTGGGCGAGGGCAGCCCCACCTCCAGCCTCACCCCAACCAGATCGCCGCCGGTTGAAGGGAAAGCCTTTGTTGCTCATCTCAGGTCTCAGGCCTGAAGGAAGCCCCATGCTGACCTTGGGCCAGCCAAGCGCACGACCCGCAGTTCCCTGGGGGAGGGGCAGGGGCGCAGACCCGCCTGCATGCAGCCCAGGTGCTTGGTCAGGGCCCTGTCCCTGTGCAGGTGACAGTGTTGGGACGCAGGTCAAACCGGGTGGATGTGAATCTCGGTGCTGTCCTGCTGTAGCTTCGGGCATTCGGGCGATCCTCTGACCTGAGGAATCAGGGATCAGTTTTCTTATCTGAAAAATGAGCATAATCGTACATACTTCCCAGGAGTGTTCCAGTTAAAGAAAGAGATGTTCCCTGAACACCCTGCGGGGGCCGAGGATGGGAGGGGTTGCCCCCGCTGGCGGTGGGCCTCCTGAGCTCCCCCTCCCCAGGAAGCCTGGAGCAGGAGCCCCTGGAAGGGACCCGAACAGCCCTTCCCAGAGGGGTCTCCGCTGGACCACACCCAGGCTCACCTGCTTTCCCTTCTCGGGGCCCCTGAGCCCTTTCTCCCCAGGCTGGTGTGGACGGGAAACCTGGGCCGCGAAATCCACAGCCCTGTTCTTTCTGTAACAGCACAGTCAACAGGCAACCGTCAGAGGAAAATTCGAGACAGAAAATGTTAGAAGCATGTTCTGGAAGGGCAGCCGTGGACATTAGTCCTCGCCCAGGTGAGATACCACGTAGGGAGGAGCTTGAACGTGTGGAGAGTTGTAGAAGCTAAGGGGAATTCTCAGGTTACTCATGGTGGCGTTCTTGTTTGAAAATGGCCTGTGGATACCCAGTAATAATTCAGTTGTTAATCTGGTCTCATATCTTAAAAGCCGAGCTAACCACCTTTAATTTCAAGTTTCCTTTTAAAATTGTAAATGAGGAGTTGTCTCGGGGTGACGTGACACAGACCAGATCCAGGTGTGGTCACCTCCCCACCTGGCCTCTTTGCTCAGCCTTGACACTTGACACGTGACTGCGTCCCTTGGCCATGTGACATTGCTCCTAACAAAGTGATTCAACATGAACATTCCCGCCTGCATTTCAGAGCCGCGTAGAATGAAAGGTCTGATGCCAGCCCCAGACTCTAGGTCCATCTGTTTCTAGAACTGGGCGATGCAATCGAACAATTTAAAAAATCAGTTTTCCCTTCTTTTAAAATCTTCCTCTCCATATGTCTGTTTGTAAACATCTTATCAAGGTAATGGTGTCCATACATTGATAATTTACGATATCTAAGCTAATATATCTTTTTTCCAGGGCCTCATAAAATCTGACATTTATAATCTCCCTGTAGTTACAATTCAAAATGAAAGGCGGCACCGCCGAGCGGCCGGCACATGTGCAGATGGTTAAATGCATTTTTTAAATAAAGGCATTTCTCAGGGGTTTTTTGTTGTTGTTGTTTTTGGTTTTGCGTTTTCATACCACAAGATGCTAAGTAATCTGTTGCTTTAGTAAAGTATGTATTTAATCCTCAAAGAAAACTCTCAAAGGGTTAGCATAAAAAGCAGTTAGGGCATAGGACTCAGTTCAGAACCAAGGCCCTCAGGGCTCCCACCCCTGAACAGGGGCTGTGTGTGCAGAGGACGTGGTGCCCTTTCCAAAAAATCTGGGGTCACTGCACTGCACCGACGCAGGTGGCCTTTCTCTGAAGGTTCCCTTGAACTGGGCGGGCGGAAAACCCGTGTTCCAGAAGGGACAGAGGCAGACAAGCCAAGGTCGCTCTAAACGTGTAATCACACTGACATTTCTGGTGAGCATTTCTGTTCTTTCCACCAACCCTCAGCTGCAAATTTAAGAGGAAGAAATCAGTGAGTTCTCAAATGCAGCGTTTGTATCTCCTCTCGATGGTGCCCTTCACACACTGGATGTTGAGAGTGAGGTGGTTCTCCTTGCCCTTCTGACACCCAGGTCACCTCGGCCAGCACCCGCTGCCCTTTGCTTAGCAGAACCTCAACGTCTGTATGGTGTTCACCCCTGCACCCCACCAGGCCACACACCGAGAAAGTGTGAGCTGGGTAGAAAGGGTCCCTTTGGCTCACCTGGCCTTTCCGGTGGGTCATCACCCACAGGCAAGCTGTGGACTTGCTTGTGGTTTGAGATGTGTGAGAATTCTCTTTCTTGCTGTCCAGTTTGATGAATAGATCTTTCAGATTTTCTCTTGTCCTTGAATTAAACATGTACACGTTTCACGCACCAGCGTTGCCAAATCCTGCCAGGACTTGGTGAGCTGAGCCTCTCTTGCGAGGTCGTCCTGTCCCATCTCTGACCCCAGCTGATGCACGGCCTGGGGGCCGTCGGCGGCCCCGGACACCCCTATTTTCTTGTGGGCGAAGCAGAGGGCATCCTTGCTGGCCTCTCGCAGAGCCGAGAGGACCGTCCTGAGCAGCTGCTTTCAGCCAAGTCTGCTTCCAGACGCCTTCCTTGACCACCGGCCACATCAGCATCAGAATCAGAACCAACCCCGAGATGAGGGACTTAGTCCTGTAGCAGACGCTGTAGTCACCTCCTCAGCACCTGTCCTCTCCCTCAACAGCATGTCGCCTTCCCAGCAGAGTGCAGGATTTGCTCAGACACCCCCGCCCCCCTCCCCAAATGAAACAGTATGTCTCAGAGGAAGCTGGTCTCGCCCCAGCTTCGGGGTCAGCCCAGCTTGTCCCAGGCAGGGTTTCTCAAGCTCAGGAGTGTGGGCTCGTGGGCCAGGGAGCCCCCTGTTTGGGGGCATCCCGTAGTCTGTTACATGCCCGGCAGCCTCCCTGGAGCCTCTGCCCTCTGGACGCTGGGAGAACCCTCCTCGGTCTCCAGACCCTGCCAGTGTCCTCTGGGGACTGAAGTGACCCCCACTGAGAGCCCTGGTCCCAGCCAATGACGACAACCCCCATCTCCTCTCCTGAGACCATCTCTGAAGGTGTTCTTGACCCATTCCGGACAATGAGATGTGAGGAAAGTTTTCTGGAGACTTCCTGGGAAAGGTGTTTTGCTCTTAAAAAAGGCATACAAGGAAATGTTCCCTCTTTCTGCTGAATTTTGTCTGATTCGGGGTGAGGCTATGTCCTGTGGGAGCCGTTTGCTGCTATCCCGATAGGACACGTGAACGGGGCAAAGCCAAGCAAATCGAGGGAAGCAGAGTCCAAGCTCACCTGGGCCCCTCCTACCTTGGACGTCTTATCAGGTAAGGTGTGTTCGTTTACAACTGCCACTGTGACAAACCGGCACAAACGTGGTGGCTTAAAACCAGATGAATTCATTCTCTTACAGTTCAGGAGGTCACAAGCCCGAAGTCTGTCTCACTCGGCTGGAGTGGGCGTTGGGCAGGCCTGGCCCCTCGGGAAGCTCCCGGGTTGTCCCAGCCTCTTCCCGCTTCCAGAGGTGCCTGCAGCCCTTGGCTTGTGGTGCCTCCTCTGTCCACCAAGAGCGTCACTTCAACCTCTGCCTCGTCCTCCTCATCACACGGCCTCCTCCTCTTCTGTGGTCACAACTCCCTCTGCCTTTTTCTTACAAGGACCCTTGAGATGACATTCGGGGCCCACCTGGATAATCCAGGGCAATCGCCCTGTCTCAAGATCCTAAACGCCATCACATCTGCAAAAGTCCCTTTTGCTGTCTAAGGTGACACTCAGAGTTTCCAGGGATGAAGGCGAGGGCACCTTTGGGGCCCACTGTTCCGCTCACCACACAGGGTGAGCTCTTTCTTTAGCGTTCAAGTTCGGGCGTGGGGCGGGTACAGCTGAGCATGTCCTGCTACAAACCTTCCACGTTGATTTCCTCGTGGCACCAAAATTCCAGGGGTGCCTGGCCTTTGCTGCTGCCGGTGCCTGGGCTCAAGCCTGAGGACCCTTATTTAGAAAGTTGCCTACTTCCAGGCTTAGACTGTGGGCACTTGGCACAACAGGGAGGCACATCCATTCCAAGGAGATTCGGGTCACGTAAAGGAGCCGTGAGTCCCTTGCTGGGGTCCCATCTGCACCAGACGCCCTCCATCCTGTAAACAGTAGGCGTGACATGAGGTCATCGGTAACAATGCCAGCCAGGGGCCCAGGCTGTTTTCTCTGGCATCTCCGCGGGCGTGCTGACCACTGACGGTGGTCACTTGACCGGCCGGCATGTGAGTCGATGGCGCCTGTGATGGGCAGGGATGGCTCTTTACGTTTCTCTTCTAATTTTTAATTTGGAGATGGACCAAATCTAATGTCGGGTGCAGGGTGGGGTTGAGGCTCTACTGAGAAATAGATAAACTAGAAAAGGCCCAGGTCCCTTCTGCTGCTCTGGACCCAGCTGCAGGGGCTTGCTCTGAGATGCTGCTAAATCCCAGCCCTGTGTCAAGTGACATCTCCAAGGGTTGCTGTAAACTTTAAAGCGCTGTGGGCCTGGGGCAGGACCCTCTGAGCGCTCCAGGGGAGGGGAGCTGCCTCGTTATGTTCGATTACACTGTTCTCTCCTCCCAGCACCGTGTCCGGTTCTGTCCGTCCTCCAAGGAGCCTCTGCTCCTCCCCTTAGAGGCCGTCAAGAGCTTCCTTCCCACGAGGTCAGAGGTCGACCAGCACTGTGGGTCCTCGGGGTGGGTCCCCACGCGGCACCCGGACACCACACCTCTGCCTGTGCCCGGACGCATGACCACACCTTAGGCTCCGAGTGAGCACCAGCTCGGCCGCGCCGTCCTTGCCCTGGCTGGGCCGTGGGCTGGCCTCTCGTTCTCGCCTGCCCTGTGCCGTCACTGTCTCCCTCCGTGGGCTCTGTGGGTGCAGAGTCTCTTTCGCCTGTAGCCCCGGGGCCAGGGCCTGGCTCCCAGGAGGAGGGCCGGGACGGCAGAGTGAACAGATCAGTGAATGGAGGAGATACGGTTCACCACCTTCTCCTCCGTGCTGTGTTTTTCCAACCTCCTTTTTCAGCAGACAGCCCCCTTCTCTAAGCTTGCAAACCACTTATGACTAAGCAGAAAGTACCTGACGTCACGAATTTCCTTCTACATCTCTGCTGCCCCGTTCGCTCCTGAAGGAAGAAGCATGTCTGGGTTTGCTCATCATCCCAGACCTGGAGCAGCCTTGGGTCACGGCAAACAGCTGGTAGAAGTTTCTGGGCCAGAAGCGGGAGGATGAGTACAAAAAGGAGTGGGGTTTTGACCAGAGGTCAAGTAAGTTCATTCGATGCTTAGGCTGCACTCTCCCTGTGTGTGTGTGTGTGTGTGTGTGTGTGTTTGCGCGCGCGTGCAGGTGCAGGTATGTGTGTGTGTGTGTGTGTGTGTGCGCGCGTGCAGGTGCAGGTATGTGTGTGTGTGTGTGTGTGTGCGCGCGTGCAGGTGCAGGTATATGTGTGTGTGTGTGTGTGCGCGCGTGCAGGTGCAGGTATATGTGTGTGTGTGTGTGTGTGCGCGTGCAGGTGCAGGTATGTGCGTGTGTGTGTGTGTGCGCGCACGTGCAGGTGCAGGTATATGTGTGTGTGTGTGTGTGTGCGCGTGCAGGTGCAGGTATATGCGTGTGTGTGTGTGTGTGTGTGTGCGCGTGCAGGTGCAGGTATGTGTGTGTGTGTGTGTGCGCGTGCAGGTGCAGGTATATGCGTGTGTGTGTGTGTGCGCGTGCAGGTGCAGGTATATGCGTGTGTGTGTGTGTGTGTGTGCGCGTGCAGGTGCAGGTATATGCGTGTGTGTGTGTGTGTGGGTGTGCGTGCAGGTGCAGGTATATGCGCGCGCGTGTGTGTGTGTGCGCGCGTGCAGGTGCAGGTATATGTGTGTGTGTGTGTGTGTGCGCGTGCAGGTGCAGGTATATGCATGTGTGTGTGTGTGCGCGCGTGCAGGTGCAGGTATGTGCGTGTGTGTGTGTGTGTGTGCGCGCGTGCAGGTGCAGGTATATGTCTGTGTGTGTGTGTGCGCGTGCAGGTGCAGGTATATGCGTGTGTGTGTGTGTGCGCGCGTGCAGGTGCAGGTATATGCGCGCGTGTGTGTGTGTGTGCGCGCGTGCAGGTGCAGGTATATGTCTGTGTGTGTGTGTGCGCGTGCAGGTGCAGGTATATGCGTGTGTGTGTGTGTGCGCGCGTGCAGGTGCAGGTATATGCGCGCGTGTGTGTGTGTGTGCGCGCGTGCAGGTGCAGGTATATGCGTGTGTGTGTGTGTGTGTACACATAGGCACACTGCTCCCTCCTGGAGCAAAATTCATATTAACATGGTAAGTATGACAGCAGGGGAAACCTGGTGTCATGACAGATACAAATGGCATGACTTTTGGTCCCAAAGTCCCCAGGATCTCAGCCGGGGGGGACACAGGGTGGAAGGCTCACCACCACCACCCCCCCCCCCCCGCTGTGGCCTCACAAATGGTGCATTTTTCAGCAACCCTGCCCCAGCCCTGCCGATGTGTGAGGATGGCCATAGTCCGCCATGGGAGGACAGTATGGTAGAGGATGGGGGGTCCCGGCACCTGGCCCTGAAGCGTGGTCTCCAGCGAGAGCACCCGCCGGTGTCTCATATCTGCCTCTAAGGACAAGCGGTAAGCGGGCAGGTGGTGTTCAGACACGGAAATATTGGTACTGATGGTACATGTAAGAGGCTTTGCACGGGCATGACAGAACAGAATATTCAAAATATCAGCCCTGCGCCCAAACAAAAGAAAATATGGCGTCATTTTTGACAAAATGCACAAATTCCAATCCGTCCGGAAATAAAGGCAATTGAAGATTCTCCCGAGGTGCCGGTGGATGTCGCCCATTGGGATTTGACCAACAGCTCAAGCAGTAAAATGCCAGGTCACAGGAGGGGGCAGAGCCACAGTGCTCTCAGCCCGAGGAGGGCAAGACCCCCGGGGGCCTCCTGGGCATGCAGCCCCCCGCGCGGGAGCTCCGGGCCAAAATCAGGGCCACCGGGGCGCCCCTGCTGGGGAGTCTCCGCAGACGGGCCCACTGGGGGCCCTGCACCTCCTGTGGTTTCCTTTCTCTGAACTTCGCCTGGATGAGGGGCAGCCAAGAAGGCAGTGCGCGGGGGAAGGGCCGGGGGAGAATCGGCGAGTAAAACGGGCTCTGATGGCGTCCGCCTGGCGCGCGAGACCCCACGGTCAGCGGCCTTGCCCGGCCTTACACGGGCGGCCGCGCTGTCCCCCTCGCAATGCGAACCCCGCTTCAGAGGCTTGGGTTCCCTCCGAGAACCCCGACGGTTCGGGGCAGTTAGAAGGCGCTCCGCCAACGGGAGCGTTTTTTAATAAAAGTGTGTCTCTCTTCTCCTTCATCAGCAGACTTCACCGATGGGCTCGGAACACAGAGACGGGGCAGACGGTGGGTCTGAGGGTGTCGAGGCGCAGGCGCCCCCAGTGAGCTTTCTGTCCGTCAAGGGTGGAAGAGACCTGCTCTTCCAAGTCTGAAACCACCAGCAGATCATGGGCTGCAAGCTACAACAGCCACAAAGACTCAGTCCCGCGTTCACTGTGCACACGTTGTGGACGGTCCCGCGTGGTCACTATGGACCCGGGAAGGACGGCTCCCTGAGTACAAGGACGCCCGGCTTGGGGGCGGCGTCTGTGTTGCTTGCAGGGCCCGGGGCCGGGCCAGGGCGCTCGCAGAGACCCACCACCCCCCAGCAGCCAGCGCGTATGAGCAGTGAGCGAATCAGAGGTGCGCGGCTTATATGTCCCTTAAAATAAATGTATGCTAAAAATTAGAGGAAAATGTGGTTGGACAAATACATTTGGGGTTTTAATCAAGCCGAAGTTATGTGAAAAACAGCCTGAAATACTCAAGTAACAGAGGCCCAGGAGCCCTGGACGGTCTGCATCAGCACGGACGCCTGAGGTGAGTAGGGGAACGAGGGCTCACGCACGTCTGCACTCCCCCCTTCGTGGCAGCCTCTTCCCTGACCCCGAAGCTGGGGCATTCCTGACATTTATGAGTGACAAGACAGAGGTCTATTTGAAGCAACTGAGAAGTTTATAAATCTAAATCTGAAATAAACATACCCATTGATAACAGTGGTGTTTTTTTCCCCAACTTTCCCTCTTCAGAGAGGCCAAAAATAACCCTTTTGTGACATGAGGGTGGTCACAGGCGTCCCTAGAGAGTGCTAAGGAGGAAGGCAGAGCCGAGTGGCTGGCAGAGGCTGATTTCAAGGGGTAAGTCCAGCACCTCGAGTCCAAGCATAGTCCTGTGTCTGATAAAAGTAGATGGAACTGCTATAAAATGACCATGGAAAGGTGGTTTGCATCCCTGGAACACCCTGCAGGAAAACAGGGCACGTCCCCTGATTCATGTTCGGAACGATAAGAACCTCTGGGGGGGAAAGTCATTTAACAACCCCCCAGCCCCAGCCAGCAGGAGGCGGTTCTGCCACTTCAGCCTCAGACCCAAGAAGCAGGGAGGCTGCCACCCAGACGCACAGAGGCCTTTGGCCGAGGTGGCGAGGAGGACGTGCCAGGCCAGGTGTGCCAGGCCAGGTGTGCAGCCCTCATCCCAGTTCTCCCGCCCAGCTGGAAACCAACGGGGACAAATAGCTCCAGGCCCCGAAACTGGGAGCTGTCACCCATTCACGGTCAGAGGAGCTGTAATCCTCGTGGGAACGGCGAGAGAGCCCTGTGTCTGCACGCGTGTGTGAGCGTGCAGGTCAGGGCACATGCGTCCCTGGAGGAGGCCTAGCCGCGCTCAGCTGCCCTCTCAGAAACCGGCAGGATCCTTGACGTCAGGTTATGAAAGATCCCAAACTCGGCGGGAGCCGTGAGCTTCTCGGCCAGCGTTCGGCCGGGTTTGCTGCCAGAATCCTCACCTCGATCAGATGCTCTCAGAGGCTGGTCGGGCAGGCTTTCAGGGACCCTCTGCCTCAGGCTGGCGGTGTTTCCAGAAAGCTGTCTGCTGGGTGCACCCCTGGGCTGATTCCGGCTCTGAGGGGAGGCTCCACAGCCTTCTGGTCTCTTTTATCAAGAGGAGGCGGGAGGCCGGGAGGAAAGACGGGTGTGATTGAAAGCCAGGTGAGCTTTCTGCAGACCTACTTTCTGCTTCCGCATTTCGTGGATTCCCAGAATCTAAAAGTAGTTCCATGGATGCAAACACATAATTCAGCGCAGGCCGGAGGAAACAAGGGGCGCACAGAGATGGGGCCTCCTCACTCCTGCACCCGTGGAGACGGCCCTGTTATGCTTATCTAAGGGGGGCTTCCGTGCCTCGCTTTGCAGGCTTTATGGAGCAGGGCAGCCTGAAGCGTTTTTTGTCCGGTTTTACCTTGTGAAGCCTATGTTTATAAAACAGCACAAGTGCAGGCATAGTTTGGTCTGAGCCACACCAGGCCTGGTTGCTTCTGCTCTTCTCCCTGCCCACCCGTCCCATCCCCGCAACCAGCACGTTTGGGGGAGGGGAGGGGAGGGGGGAGAGGGGAGGAGAGGGGGGAGAGGGGAGGGGAGGGGGGAGAGGGGAGGGGAGGGGGAGAGGGGAGGGGAGGGGGGAGAGGGGAGGGGAGGGGGGAGAGGGGAGGGGGGAGAGGGGAGGGGGGAGGGGGAGGGGACGGGGAGGGGGGGAGGGGAAGGGAGGGGAGGGGGGAGGGGAGGGGAGGGGGGAGGGGAGGGGGGAGGGGGAGGGGGAGGGGGAGGGTCCCACCCACGGCAGCTGGAGACCCACGGCAGCTGGAGACCCACGGCAGCTGGAATTTAAGTGGCATTTTAAATGTTCCCGTTCCGAGTTCGGATTCAGAGCTTATGTCAGGGTGACATGGTACAGAGGTTGGCTGGGTTCCCGAGCATTTCTTCTTTCACAGCCAAACGCTCAGGAAGGGGGTCCCGCTGTGATGGACATCGGGGTATGCCATCCTGTCCCCAGGGCCGGTGGGGCAGGAAGATGTCGAGCAGACTTCACCCGCTTCCCTCTCTGTTCTCCGTGGCTTGCAGGGCCCTTGGCAGCGAGAGGAGCTGGCGGACACGGCGGGCAGGGGACCCCAGAGGCGCGGTGGTACATTTCCTAACACTGGCCGAGCCCGCGCTTTCCCTTGAGGCACGCTGGCATCACGGCCGCCCCGCAGTGTTCTCAGAGCTTGTGGTCTGCACAGCCCCCAAGGGGCTCGCCAGCCGGGAGGTCCCCGAGGAGAGCGTGTGGGTGAGCCCAGACTCCAAAGGGAGCAGCCCCGCTTTCTCTGTTCCATTTGTTTCCACTTCTCGGCTGGATGCTTTTGGAGAAAACAATCTGATTCTGAGGCTAAAGATGTGCAGAAAACCCCACTTTAGATTTTAGATGACTGCTGTATACTTGCTGTGCTAAAATAAACACTGTCTGCTGCATGTCAACTGCACACACACCACGTGACTGCTCGTCCTCTGACAGCTGTGGGCCTCGAGGGGGTGTCCAGCCCGAGGTTGCAGGGCTGTCAGAGAATTGATGTGGCCTCGGGGCACTTTGCCCAAGAAGTGAGTTTTGAGTTGAAAACCCCCAAACTTGAAAGCCATACTAACCTAAAATATTATCGTAGACCATGACAGAGAAATACAAACATGGGCACATTCAACCATACTGTCCTCTTTAAAAGTACCCATCACAGGTGGGCTTTGTTGGCAACACAAATCGAAAACAGTTTTGGTCTCTGCCCTTGAAAAAACATCGAATAATATTCTATTCTTTAAAATGTTCTAATCTCCTATAATAGCATGCCCTGGATGCATCTGAAAAGTAAGTTGTCGCCAACAGTTACCATACAATAATATTCTTTCCGAGGGCTTCCCTCCCTCTGCTGTGCATTTTGTGACGGGCGTGGGCGACACCCCGGCCTCCTGTCCCCCAGCAGCAGAGTCTGGGCCGCTGTCGGGCCGAGGCCGCTCGTCTGGGCCGGCAGTGCTGGGAGGCGGCCCCCAGCCCGTGAGTGGCCGGCCTGCAAACCCCGGCCCGCTCGGCCCTGGTGGGGCAGCTCTTGGGGCATCTTCTGCCCTGGCTCCCGTGGGCTGGGGTTTGAGGCCCCCTTACTGCCCCACACCCCCGTTTGGCTCTCCCTGAACCCCTGGTTCGAGGAAGACACACAGGCATGAGAGCCGGGGGCACAGAGCCCCTCACTGCTGGCACGAACACACAGCAGGGAGCAGGGTGGGCGCAGACAGCACAGCCCCGGCCCAGGCCTGCCGGATGGCCTGTCCCGGCAGCACCGCGCCCACTCTCTGCACGTCCCACTTCAGAGTGTCATCGGAGTGACTCTGGGGTCCCGGGTGTGCGGGGCTGGGCTGTGCGGGGGCCGCGCTCACTGCCGGGCTCTTGCTTCTTCTGCAAGGGCACCTCAGCCGGACGCCCTGCCGGACGCCCTGCCGGACACACTGCCGGACGCCCTGCAGGACACCGTCCACTGCGTGAGATTCCATGATGAGAAGAGGCTCGGGGGTGTCTGGGCGCCTCCCTGGCCCCCGGGGAGCTGAGGCCCCGGGGGAGGGAGAACTGATGCGGGCGCAGGGTCCTCTCCTGACCTGAGAGCCTATTCCCCACCCGGTAGTCGGGACCACGGACCGCGAGTCGGGGGGATCCTGGGGTGCTCACTGGGCAGCTATCGGCCTCCGACCTCACTGGTCACTTCAGCAGGACCTTCCGGAGCCGGAGGTCTGAGCTGACCCTCCGGTGGGGGGTGAAGGCAGCTGATAGGGTGCTCCGCCCACCCCGCCCCAGTCCGCCAGCCTCCCCCGACTCTGGGGCTGGGATTAAAGACTCTGCCATCAGGCCCTCCCTGTCACGGGCCTTGTGTCTGATTACAAACCTAGCATGTTCGCTTAGGGAAACGAGGGCGTGGGGAGTACAGCAGGAAGGAAGAAACTCCTGTAATCCTGACACGGAAATTTCTTAACATTTCAGCTCATTTCCTACAACACGTGCACACCTGCACGTGCACACGGCGGGCCCACACACGCAAGCACACTTGTGTTCTGTGGCCAAATGGGCTGAATTCAAGCCTCAGAGGAAAGTGCACTTTCTCTGCTCCGTTCTGCAGTTTGAAGATGGGGTGATCATTAGGGTAATGACACCCGGGCGCTGTTGAAAATGTGGGAGAGTAAAGCAGCGTGAAGCGAGCCCCCGGGCTGCCTGCTTTCATGGTGAACGCTGCACTCACACCTGCGGGACAGCACAGGGACCGCCTGCCCCAACGCTGTATTTGAAGGTCGCCCAGACGCCTGCCCTGAAGTGTATCTCTTCCTAATCTTCTGTGTGAGTAGAGCTCGGGGGATTCCCCGAAAGCCCCCCTCAGGGACAGCGTGGGTGTCTCCGGCCACTCCCGAGGGCGCGTGGGCAGGGACACCGAGGTTGTCCGTCCGGCCCAGTGGCCTCAGCCAGCAGTGGACTTCAGGCCGGGCTTCAGGGTGTGGTCTTGCCCCGACACCAGGGCCTTCAGTCGGGGGGATGCGCACCGACCCGGCCCTCCTCTGTGCAGGGGGAGGACAGCCTGTCTCATGTCCTCACTCCCTCGGCCCCGTCCACCCGCTCCTGTCTCCTTCTCACCAGAACCACAGCTCTGCGCACGGGCCGCCAGCTTGTGACCCCTGGCCGTGCCGGTGATGAGGACGAGGCTGGGCTTGGTGCCCCCGTGCAGGAGGCGTGAGGGTCTCCCTCCAACAGCCAGGCTGCGGGAGAGGTCCCCGGGCACCCCAGCCGGCCGTGCTGGTCCGGGCGCTCGGGGGGGGGGGCCTGAGTCAGCTGACCGGGCCCCTCGGGCTGGAGGTCCGGGCGGCGCACACCTGGATGGAACCCGAGTTCTCCACATGCCATCTCCTCCTGCTCGGCCACCAGCCCAGCGTCCCTGTCCCTGGAAGAAGAGCAGGAATGGTTACCAAGTGAGGACTCACCTAAACCCCTGGGCCGCAGAGGGGGGTAAACACTAGGCCCTCCCCGGCCAAGCTGACCCCCCAAATGCACTTGCCCCTCCTTTCAGCTGCTCATCCTTCACCGCCCCCGTGGGCCGCAGTCCCACAGGGAGAGGGGGGCGTGGCCAGGTCCTGCGGAGACTTTGGGCGAGGGGCTTGGGGTGCAGCCGTGGGCCCTGGAACAGAGCAGCTGTGTGAGTTTGTGTTTCCCGAGGTCCTCGTCGGGAGCAAAACTGACAAAGCAGCTGCCTCAGGTCTGCTTCAGAAACTGAGTTTGGAGGGTTCCTCCTTGTCAACGTGCATGTGTGAGGCTGTGTGATATGTGAGTGTGTGTGCGTGTGCACGGGGCGTTGTGTGCCTGTCACCTCTGAGCTGGGACCTCTCCACAAAGGACCATCCAGGTGACTCTCAGAAAGGCACACGTCAGGCCGGTCTCCGCCCTGCATCCCACGGGCTCTGCTGGGAAATTGGAACAGGGAACACACGCGCCACGTCTGTAATCCCCCATAATCACTGCAGACTTGGTTTGGGGCCAAACTTGGACTTTTTTGATGTTTTGTGTTTGTTCATTCTAGGCAAATCACGAGGTTCTGCTTTAAAGAGAAAAGGATTAAAAGGCCATTAAGAGGCCTCTTTGACATTAAATAACTTTAATATTTCAAGGAGGTAAATGCAAATAAATTGGAATCAGACGTGAGGCTCCCATCAGATCTACCATGTTAAACATTCAAGGGCTGAGCATGCAGTCAAAAACGTGCTGAGGTTCCGAGCCCCCCAAGTGAGCCCTGTATCTACATCCTATGTCCTCTGTCATCAGGAGAAGATACGTGTTCTCGACAGGTCCACACAGGTTTTCGACGTGACTCTGGGGACAGCAAAGCCGCACTACGTCTCTCCCGGAACAGGCCTCCTGGTGGCACCAGCAGCAGCCACTTGAAGGACGGACCTTCTTCCAGCTGAAGTCCATCCCAAGGGATGAGATGCTCTCCCTTCCTCATGGAAACCGAATTTTCAGTTTTGGTGCAAACTGAACATTTTTTCTTTGAGTGAACCTACTTTGTAGTATATATTGTTCAGTCATTAAAAAAAAATATGTTAAAAATCTTAGGTGGGGGGCTTCCCTGGTGGTGCAGTGGTTAAGAATCCACCTGCCAATGCAGGGGACACGGGTTCGATCCCTGGTCTGGGAAGATCCCACATGCTGTGGAGCAACTAAGCCCGTGCGCCACAACTACTGAGCCCTCGTGCCACAACTACTGAAGCCCGTGTGCCTAGAGCCCGTGCTCTGCAACAAGAGAAACCACTGCAATGAGAAGCCCCTGCACTGCAACAAAGAGTAGCCCCCGCTCGCCTCAACTAGAGAAAGCCTGCACACAGCAACGAAGACCCAATGCAGTCAAAAATAAATAAATAAAATAGATAAATTAAAAAAAATTATTTAAAAAAAAATCTCAGGTGGGAAGGAGAGCATCTCTGACAATAAGTAGCTCATGTTCCATGGTGCATCAAGTCTTCGTGGCCACAGTCAGGGTTCCTCACTGTGGCCCACTCAGAACACCTGGGGCTTTGTCAGACTATGGGATCTCAGCTGCCTGCCCACTCCCCACCTGCTGTCAGAGTCTCGGGGGTTGGGGTCCAGAAATGGCATTTTTAACACGTCTCCTAGGTGATGGACCCAGTAACATTTAAGAACCGTTACCCTAATGGGTGCTTTTTTTAGGGTTAACTCTTCCTGAGAAAGGAAGTTTGAGGTCCAAAATATCTTTGAGTCCTTGAGAATTATCACAGATTCTTTCATTCCAAAAATATTTACTCCTGTGCCAGATGCTGGTGGGTGAATTCTAAGATGACCTGGGTGGGTCTCCCTCTCGGATAAGACCCTCCACTTGGGTGAGGGCAGAACCTGCAGACATGACATGTGACAGACACGACTCCCGTGATTAGGTCCTCAATCAGGAGACTCAGTCCACAGGGCAATCTCGTGGGTGTCTGACCTGATCAGACAGCCCCTTAAGGGAGGATCTGGAGGTCAGAGTGGAGGATGCTGGGAAGACCCACCCAACTGGCCTGGAAGGAAGCCCAGGTCCCTGTGTGAACCCCCAATGGGGCCCCATGACAGGGAGCATGCAACCCCAGGACATGAGAAGCAGCCAGGAAAAGACCCAGATTCTGCCGGCACCTGAGGGGTGTGGACCAGAATCTCCATCCTCTGAGGAGACCTGAGCCCAGCGACCCCTTGACCTCATCCTGGTGAGACCTGGATGGAGGACCTGACCTCACCAGCCTCCTGATCACAGAAACCGTGAGATGCTGCCGGCGTTCATTACGCGGGGCAGGTAACTCGAGCTCAGGCTCCCGGTGAGGAGAGAGGAGGCTGCGTCCTCACGGGGCTTGCAATCTAGCAGGAAGACACAGCAGAAAAGATGCCATGGTGGATTTTAAAATGGTTATGAAGAAAATAAACTCAGGTAAAAATACAGGGAGTAGCCGGGGTGCAGGTGACCACGTGAGATTCGGAGATGAGAAAGTGTCTGGAATGGTGACACCTGGTGGGGACACGAGGATGAGGGCAGTGTGCCTGGCGGGGCCGTGACAGGGGCATGGGGGGGGTGGGTGGGAGTGCAGGCTGGCCCCTGGCGGGCCCGAGCTGTAGGAGGCCGCCGTGCAGGCTGCAACCTCTCTGGTTCACTTGGCCCCGAGGCTTTAAGCATCTAAGAGTGGTGACTTACAAATTGCCCACGTTTGTCATGTTTAATGCTCAGAAGGGACTGGTGTTTGTGAGGGAAAATACAGGCTGTTGCCGTGAAGGTTTCTCCCTGTCTCGTCCTTGCCTGTTCCCTCATCCGTCAGACGAGGTGTCTCAGCGGTTCCAAGGCCCCTTGCTCTCCCCAGATGCTGTGGTTTGAGTGCCGCCTGCAAACCAGGAACACAGCCGCCCAGAGGGAGGGGCCCAGGGTGACCCCAAACTTTCCCAGGACAGGTGCCGGCCTCGCCTTCCTCTTTGCCTCTGCTTGCCCGGCGAGCATGTGTGTCCCTTGGAGCCCTGCCTGAAGGACAGCGTGGACCTGGAGGGGCCCTGAGGCCATCGTGTCCTCCTGTTTTGGCTCCGGGAACCTGGAGAAAGTGACGTGGGCTGGGTCGAGACATGGGCACCAGGGCCCCTGCAGCTGCCAAGGGTCCCCCAGCTCTGCCGCCTGGGCAAGGCCAAGGCCCTGGGACTCCATTTCCTGGGTCCTTGTGCGTCCCCATGAGAAGCAGGGAGTATGGGGCCCGGACAGAGCACCTGCCCCTCGGGGCCGGCAGGTGGAGGGGCCCGGGGCCGGCAGGTGGAGGGGCCCGGGGCTGGTTGAGCATGTGGACACTCAGCCCTCGGATGGGACCGAGCATCGGGGATCCATTTCCTCCACCGACAGAAAGGAAGCGAAGGGCCGGCCTCACGCTGTATCCTGGCCAGAAGCAGTTAGAAGTTTTAAACTCTGGGCTTAACCTGCACACGCCAGGTCGGCTCCATCACTCCCTTCCCTGCCCCGACTCCAGAGACCCGGTCCCTCCAAATGTGGCCAGATCTGGGGAGAGGGCCGTTTCAGATGTAGCTAGATAGCACAGGTCCTGCTGGGGTGGGGAGGCCTGAGCCAAGGTGACCAGAGTCCTGATGAGATGACGAGGGACGCCTGCGGGGGTAGGGCAGAGGTGCGGGCCTGGCAGCCCCAGACCCGGAGAGAGGCAGACCCCACGCCCGTGTCCTGAGACGGGGCCCCGCTGCTGCACCCGCTCTCGGACGGGGAAGGAGAGGGCCCCCCGCTGAAGGGGAGCCGGGCAGCCTGACACCCCCTCCGTCAGCTCCACGCTGAATTGCTGTGCACGCCCTGCGGCACGCGGTCCCTGGTTTGCCCTCGTGACGATTCTAGATCTCTTTCTTCTTCTCCACCCGCCAACATCTTACATCCTCAGAGCCTCGTCCGCTCATTTGTGAACCTGATCCAAACTCTGCAGGCAGGTATTTCTTCTTTGGCTCCCACCATGACGTGGCCTCTCACTTTCAGGCTGGAGTCTAGTTTAGTCGCTACGAGGGTCCTCACCCCTTGCTCCAAGCCCTAACGTCCCGCAAACGCACAGGCCTTCCAGGCACTGGTGGGTGTGCCGGTGCCGCCCCGGCTCCAGATCCGATGGCCTAGCTGGGCTGCTCGTTCGCATGCCTGGCGGGACCTCCAGAGCCAGAGAGCAGCCATCGGGAGGTCTGGGATGGGCCTGGAGGGCGAGTCCCCGGGACCAGGGCCGTCACCTCTCAGAGGGACTTCACCCCGAGCCCTGGGGGGGCGGCAGGCTCTGGACTTGCACCGCTGTCGTCTAAGCCCCCTGAGACCTCAGGCAAGTCGCCTCCCCTGTGAGTTTGCCCGGCTGCCCGTCGAAGTTCCTCAAATGACCAACAAACGAAACAACAGAAACGTCCCCTCCCGCGGATCTGGAGGCTTCGAGTCCGAGATCCGGGTGCGGGTGGGCCCAGGAGGGTGCCCGGGCCGTGCTCGGTCCAGCTAGGTTGGCGGCCACACCCTACAGTGTCCACGGGGAGCGCTCCCTGTGTCTGCATGAGAACCCCGGTCGTGTCGGATTAGGGCCCTAACGGCCTTGTTCTGACGTGATCCCTCAGACAGGCCCTGGGCCCAGGTAAGCTCACACCGCGAGGAGCAGGCTGGGGTCAGAACGGCGCTTCTTATCTGGGGGGACACCGTTCACCCCGCAACGCCCTCCAGTCTTCAGTTTCTTCCTCCGAAAAGATAAATGGTAACTAACGCACAAGACGGTTCCAAGCATTTCTGGAGCTAGTGGATATAAACTACTTAATTCAGTTCTGAACCCAGGAATATAAGTGATTCTCTCAGAGAAGCACTCAGGTCTGGGAGGTGGTCACTGGCACAGAGACTCTGAGGCCACACGGCTGGGTTTCTACCGCGAAGATCCAAAGCTTTAGGCCACATGCCTGATTGAGCCGACAGCAGAAGGAACTCGAAGGAACCCTTTTAATCTGAGGTCCGATAACTGGACTTGCAATTTCCTCCTCAGGGGCTTAAGAAATTCTTGACAACATGGTTATTCCCAGACAGTACAGTCGTGGAAATAAAAATGCAATCAGGGGCTAGGACTTGTACGTAAAGATAAACAGATCGGCGGGAACACATGTGTCATCACGCTGAAATGAATCTATTGAAAACCGAGAGGTCTGCGAGGAGACGGGGAATGTAAATAGACCTTGTTTTATAAATGACACATTAAAGGTCCTTCAAATAGAGCTTGCGGACCGCCTGCGTGGGAAAATTTCCCAGTGATCTTTCCAGTGCTGTTGAGATCAGGCCCTGGATATTTCCTGTTAAATAAAAACCCTGGGACGTGCTACAGATTTAGTTGAGCAAACAGAAGACATTGCTGAAGCTGATAACTGATTCCCGGGGGGCTGTGTCTCCGAGTGGATGGAATTTTGGATGCAGGAAGGGCAGGCACAGCCAGGACGCCTTGCTGCCAGAGGAGCATAGACTGCACGATGGACCGTGCTCTGCTTCTCCAGTTCCCCCAGTCGCCTCCCAGCAAAGCCGCGTGCCTTCTGAGCTTGTCTGATGGCAGTAACCTGGGCAACCAGATACGCAGAGGGGCAAACGTGTTCTCACTACGCCCGTGGATGAATGTAGCAGCCTTGCAAGTCGCAAACAGATGTGTCCTAGTTAGGCCGGTGCAGATTCATCATCATACGGGCATGAACTCCCCGAGTTTTATCCAAGAGCAGAAATGGACATGTTAATCCATCTTCATTTTCACATCTTATGTCTCTTGTGGTCAATGAAATGCGTTTTCCAGGTGACTGACTGGGGTCAGAAGTGTCAGCTGGGAAACAGAGGGAATCCATCGTCCTTCTGCAATGCATTCAAGATGTTACAGGACATGAGTGCGTGCTGATTCGCCTACTCAAAACAACTGATACTCCACTTTAAGCTTTAACCTAGGAACTGACTCCCAGACTTTCTGTGGAGTGCCATGTTATGTATCCCCAGAGAGAGACAGCAGAACCCCCTACCCGCCGCCTTGGAATCCCTTTCTCTATGTGAAGCCAAGGCAGGTGTGCCTTTCCAGTTCCCTCACGGTGGGCCCCCTTTTGGTCCACGTTTTAGTCAACTCACCCAGCAGACTCTCAGAGTCCTTCCTGACTCCCTGAGCTGTGGCGTGGAATGCAGGCTCTGCTCAGTGGGCCCTTATCCATGAATTCGGCCGGATCTAACTTTGTGTTTTTTCCCACCATTATCCACATGTTCCCTGGATTTCTATCTGTATAATTAGAAAAATCAGGGAGGGAGGGAGGAGGGAAGGAGGAAGAGAAAGAGAGAGAGGGGCCGGTGCGCGACAGGAGCCGTGGTGACTGGTGGCCAGGGTGGAGACCACTCAGGCTCCTGAGGCCACACCAGAGACGTGGAGCTTTATTCTGATAGCCTGGAGCCACCGAAGCGTTTGACCAGGGGACTGACATTAGGAGACTTGTGTGCCTGCTGTGTGGACAGACTGGGGTCATGGGTACAGAGCGTGTGGACAGACTGGGGTCATGGGTACAGAGCATGGGCACAGATAGAAGCAGCTGGCTGAGATGTAGTCTAGACAATCCTGTGGCTCAGGCCAATGTGGCAGTGAAGGTGTGAGTACTGGTTAAAGCCTGGATAAAGTTTCAAGGCCGAGCCAAGAGAGCATCCTAACTGATGGGGTGTGGGATATAAGACAAAGCAAGGAATCATGAGTAACTCTGAGATTCTTGACTTAAAGAACGGGAAGGATGGAGCCATCCGCAGATGATGGTGCTGTCCACGGATGAGGTGGGTTAAACCATGGGAGGAGCAGCATGGGGGGTGAGGGGGATCGCAGGTTGGGTCTGGGGTGCCGATAGACACGCAGGGAGAAATATCCCTGGGCAACTGGGTGTGGCAAGAAAGAGGGAGGGAAGCTTGCTTCCCGTCTGGTGCCTTTTGCACGTGATGAAATTTTCCTATTCTGTGTTCATTATTACTTGCATAATTTTAAAAACTGAGAGTTGCAAGAAAACAGGGCTATCTAATCCACTGTTTGTTTTCTCGGTTGTACGATGAGTTCCTGGCACCCAGAGAACTTCATCGCGAGACCTACTGTGTGTGAATGCCTTAGCTCTGGTTGATTTCAGAGGAAACCAAAAAGGTAAACTAGTGACTATAGATCGAGAGTGGCTAGCGAGGTTGATTGGGGCTGGGAGTCAGCCTCAGAGTCAGAGAACCTCTGCGGGGCTCGGGATGGGGGGCCCTGGGGAGCACCTAGACCTCGGGGAGGAGACCCCAGGATGATGGGGCAGAAGGGCCTCTTGGTGCTCCCCTGGATCCTTCAGAGGGGAGAGGCCCTCACTCTGCTCCCTGGAGGTGAGGCCGTGTGGGGACGTAAATTTGCTCACAGTGAATCAGGCTGGACGTCCAATACTAAGGTCCGCAGGGGTGGTTTCTGGTGGGGCCCCTCCTTCCGGCTTGCAGAGGTCGCCTGCTGGCTGTATCCTCACGTGGCCTCTCCTCTGTGTGCACAGAGAGGGCCTGTGGGGGGCTCAGGGTCTCCCTTCTTCTCACAGGGACACCAGTCCTACTGGACCGGGGCCCCACCCCCATGACCTCACTTAACCTACTTACCTCCTGAAGACCCAGCTCCAAATACAGCCACGATGGGGGCGGGGCTGCAACGTGTGAATTTTGGGGACCCAGTTCAGTCCATAACAAAGGCGCTAGGCTGAGCAGGAGCCCTGCCGTGGTGCAGCGTCCGGAACCCGAGGGCCTGGGTTTGACTCTGTGTGAACCAGGCGAAGTTTTCTCCATAAAAGGATAGCTCTGTCTTTTACCTCATCATGATTCTGTTTTGAGGACGAAATGAATTTCAATGCAGATAGAATGCTCAAACCCGCTGCTAACGCCCACAGGCCGCCGATAACAGCAGCAATGATCCAGCAGTACTGAGTGCGGAGTCGGCTGTGTGTGTCCGTCCTCTCTCCCCTCGCCCCACCTCCATTCTCCTCGGGTCACAGCCGGTCCGGTCCTGGTCACAGACACGACACAGCCACGCCTCTGCTGAGCTGCAGGGGAGGGCAGTGCACCCTGGAAACATCGTTCAGACCAGGAAGCCTGGGGATGGGGACGGATGCTGGAGAGCTGAGGTGGGCAGAGCGGCCTTCCTCGCACTGGGAAGCTGGGGGAAGAGGACCCGGGTTCCCTCACAGGCATCCCTCCGGCTGGCGAGCCTGGCTGGGTCGGGGTTTGAGCTGGGCCTTCTCTCCCCAAATGGGGGTCTCTGGAGATCATCAGACTTTAAAACTGGGGAAAAACAGGATCCACCTGGCTTTTCTTTTTAGTTATTATAAACATAGGACTGCCTTTCCTAATCTCTTCAGAAAACTGCTTTCCCCTTTTCCACAGAGAGGGCTGGGAGTCATGATCTTTGTGTAAAGAAGGAGGAGGAGGTGATACAGAGGGATCCCAGAGACCCCAGAGGGAGAACAGTGCTTGGCCAGCCCAACCCGGGCTGAGCATTGTGATTTCACGGTGGTTCAGGTCTCTCTATTTTAGGCACTGCTCCTGATTTTACCTGAAAGTTCTCTTTTACGTCCAGAAACTATTAAACACTAAACGATTCACTGAGAAAACTGAACCATAATTACGGAATGAATCATATGCAATTTAATAAAGACTTAACTCAAATATTTATGAGAAAAGCTAAAAATATGCTGGTAGCTGCTGTGTGGTTCTGATATTCAGCCAGGAGGGCGAACGGAGAAATCTCCCTGCAACTCTCGCTTCTGTGTCTCCTGGGGGAGGGACCAGGAATCCCCAGGGTGCTGACCGGTCCCCCTCACAAGTCTGGGAAGATGCTCACATGATTCTCCAGCTCTCCAGCAGCAGCTGTGCGAAGTTCAGACCAAGAGGTGCCTGCCGTTCCACATACTGAATTTCTCTATCTCGGTCCTTCTGCCTCTGCATTAAATAGGGAGCAGTTTCTCTTTATGAAAAGTCTGTTTCAGAATGATTCCTTCTATGTGTGCAGTGAGATGAGATTTTATGGTTTTCCTGGATTCTGACAGAAAGATAAATGATACTTGAAACAGCCTGGATTCTGGAAAATGCAGAGAACTACGCTCGGAGCATCTTCAGGGCTAATCCCAAGTCAGGTGCTGGACAATTGGGCAAAAATGTGGCCGGAGAGGTGAGCTGTCTGTGACTCCTGGGTCACTGCTCACAAAGGCCACCCGCCCTCTAAAGGGGACACGGCGTCTCTGCTCGGCTCCAAAGCAGAATTCCACAGATGGGCGGCTTCCGCGACAGACAATATTCCCCCCACATCCTGGAGGCGGGATGTCCAAGACGTCCAAGACTAAGGTCTGCAGGGGTGGTTTCTGGTGGGGCCCTTCCTTCCGGCTTGCAGAGGCCGCCTGCTGGCTGTGTCCTCACGTGGCCTCTCCTCTGTGTGCAGAGAGAGGGCCTCGGGGGGCGGGGGTGGGAGCTCAGGGTCTCCCCTCTTCTCACAGGGACACCAGTCCTATTGGACCAGGGCCCCACCCTCATGACCTCACTTAACCTACTTACCTCCTGAAGACCCAGCTCCAAATACAGCCATGATGGGGGCGGGGCGGCAACGTGTGAATTCTGGGGGCCCAGTTCAGTCCATAACAAAGGGCTAGGCGTGAGCAGGAGCCCTGCCGTGGTGCAGCGTCCTACTCCATAGCTGTCTCCTGGGACTTCCCTCCCCCCACCTGGGCCAAGGACTCCATCCTTTACTGGGGTTACCCTCCTCGGGCTGTCCAGCCGACCGCCCCCCAGCCCCGCCCCGCCCTGCCAGCCGACCTCTGTGTGCGGAAGGCAAAGGAAGGCCCACAGAAGCGTCCTGAGTGCCGTTGCGTGGTCAGATGGGCTGCCCTCTGTCCCCACACGTGGGCAGCTCTGCTGACGAGGCTGCCTTAGGGGAAGGCTTGTCCCACCTGACTTTACACACAAGAGCCTTTCAATGTCCAGTTCAGCTCTTACTTCTGGCATTTTCTTCCTCGGAAAAGCGAAGAGGCTCTGATATTTGAGGAACAGCACCAGTATTTTGGGGAGAGGAAGAACGAATCTGTAGCCCTTTGGTAGATATAAATAAAGACCGTGTCCACAAACAAACCAGGCCAGTTGCGGGGAGAGCCTAGACCTGCTCCAGAAGCAAATGAAATCTGAATAATTTGTCTCCACCACTTAGAAATTATGTTGGAGGGCAAAGAAGACTATTTTTTAAAATGCTCTCTCTCATGACTCAAAAATAAAACACAATTTCTGTTCAGTCTTAAGCATTCACACAAAATCACCTCTTCGGAGGAAAAAAGAAAACAAGACGAAATGGTTTCAGCCAAAAAGTTTTCAGAAAGTTATGAGTCACGTATATAGGGTTATAATGAGAGTCTGTGAGTAAACTTGAGTACAGCACAGTATTCTGTCTTGTGGGCGACGTCACACGTGCACAGAGAATAGAGATTCTGTGAAACTACCGCTCGCTCAGGGCTTGTGTTTATCTTGGCCTGTGGTGCCTCCTGCTCCTGGCTCTGGCAGTTCCTGCCTGTTGCCTGAAGACCCAGCTCCAAGTTCAGCTCCTTCAAAACCCTTCGCAGTTTCGTCACCCTCACCCAGATCCGTTCATGCCCGCACGCCCTCAGCAACAGGCTGCTTTTTTACCGTATCATCTTGCAGCTGCTGACATATTGTCTCGTAAATATTTTCTCACACGTCCACAGGCGTTCTGAGCTTTAATCAGACTCAGACTCATCTCTGGGGCCCTCGTGTCTTTCCCGCAGCGCTGATGACGCTGCGCTGAACGCAAGTGCTCCCGATGCCTAAACCAGCTGCCGGCGGCGTCCAGATGTGCCGCCAGCTCCCCAGGGCAGGGGGCAGGCACCGCTGCAGCTCCTGCGAGGTGAGAACAAGTAACGGTGGCGGCAACAACGTCCCAAGAGGGAAAACAGGGCTTTTCCAGGAGATCCCCCAGCGAGCCCAGTGGACAGCATGATGGGACTGAGGTGGCTTCTCCAGGCGGGGCCAGGTTGGGTGACGCTGAGCGGCCGCCCAGGGAAGGGCGCTGTGGGTGTGAGCCCCCAGGCAAAGGTCAGGAGGTCCTGGGGCTTTGACGGGGGGCCGTAAAAGCCTAATAGTGAACTGTAGTCAGAAGCCAAGGCGGGGGCCATGCCTCCTGCCCTGACACATGCCTCGTCCTTCCCCTGTGGGTTCTGGTGAGCCCGGGCCAGACCCAGCCGGCCTCTGGAGGGCAGGGAAACATAAGCTCAGCAGGGAGGAGGGAGCTGAGGGGCTGCTCCCTGGCCGAGACTTTGGGGGATCACATTTCATCCTCACAAGTGTGCTTCAGGAGGGTGCAACCTCCTTACTTTATACGGGGGGAGACTGGTGTCACTTGCAGCGTCCAATCTGGAGGGCATTTTGCGTGGCTTCAAACTGCTGCCCGAAGCTGCCTGGAAGGGATCAGGTCTGCCCTTCACGATGATGTCCCTGGCCCCCGCTCTGCCCTAATTCTCTGTGCCCTCCTCAGGGACCCAGGGTGGACTGAGGGAGGCGTTTGGCCGATGGAAGCAGCTCCGGGATGGCGTGGCTCGGATGCACACGGTGGGCCTCCAAGTCAGATGCCTCGGCCTGCCTCTCCTCCCCGTGCTGAGAGCCGGACCCAGATACCCTCGCTCACATCTGGCCCCATTCCCGGCCCCCTAGCTGTTCCTGGCAGCCCACCAGATGGCTCAGCAGCACCCGCTCAGAGACCTAGGTCTGGGGTTACACGGCAAGGCCCTAGCGAAGAAGAAACACATCTTTATAATAAAAGCACAACTGGTTTTCTGGCACATGACCTCTTCCTTAGATATTTATCAGGTATGTTAAAAGTTGGCTTGAAGCAACATGTGATTTACCAGGAGGCTTCCTTACAGCCAGAGGAAAGGAAGAACTCGCAGGGCGGGTCTGAGATGACTTTGCCCACAGCCCACGTTGCTGGCGAGCGAGCGGCTGAGCTCACCTCTCACACATGCCCACGCCCGGGTTCACGCATCCTCCCCATGACGTCTGTTCAGCTTCGGAAGATGCCGGGGTCTGGTCCCTGCAATCTGCATGGACTGCGGGCCCCGGGCCTGTCTCCAGTGTCAGGAAGTACGCTTGGCTGGAAGGATGGAGGGCAGGGCTTTCTCCACGCAGAGAAGCTGAGCTGGCCAGGAGGACGTCAAGTGTCCTTAAGAGAAATAAATCAGCAGAAAGAAAAATTAAGTGCCCATGTGAGTCAAACATGCTAACATGTAGTTGCACCATTTGGGTAGATTTCTCCATTTCCTCTCCTCTTCCCCTCCCCCCCCCCAATCTATCTTTAGAGGAAGAGATGTTAGGCCTCTGCTGAGGATTAATTCAACACTGACTTTGGAAAGGTTCTATGAAAACGCGGAGACTGGGTGTTGCCAAAGACACTCAGCACATTTTCCTTGGGACCGTGTTAGAATTTCAGGCAGCAGGAGGCACCGTGGCTGGTGCAGAAACGGTAGCCTCAGGGCGTTCTTGTACCCTGGTGCACACGTGGAGCAGGCCTGGTGGGCAGAGGGCCAGCGCCCCGTGGCTCCCCCCGAGCTCAGCTCTGTGGACACAGGGAGCCCCCGGTGTACAATGAGCTCTCATGAATCCTGTCTTTCTCCTCCTAAATTCCCCTCCATCTCGCAAAGCAAACTTTCTTTAAGATATGTCAAAAGTGGTACACGTCCCAGGTGGGCCAAAGAAGAGGCAAAACTGGCGTAAAACGAGCCAAGAATTTTCATTTGTTGATGAAAGGCAAGATTACGCACCTGGCCCTTGCCGTGCAGCTGAGCCAGCGAAGAGCTGGTTTTCTCCGGTCTTTTCTAAATACATTTGCTGTGCTGGGCTTGAACAGAAACGCTATTCACATCTGGCTGAGCAGACCTCATTTCCACTTTCTCTGGATGTGCTCCGAGCCTGGGCTGCAGGCGATCCGGTCCCTGGGAGCCCTTGCCGACTCCGGCCAGATTGCTAATATTTTAGAGAGAATAAACATCTTCTGCAGTCTTTTGTCGCCTACGGCCAAGGCGTGCCCGGGAGCCTTCCGAGAGGATGTGAGAGGAAGGAAAGGCATCCACACGGAGGAGAGACCAGAGGAAGAGCCGAGCGGCTGCAGGAAACATCAGGCTCAGGTCCCAGGGAAGGCGACATTCATTGCCAGGGGCTTACCCTGAGCTCAGCTGTAGCCCCACTTGGATGCTGCCCAGGGATGTTTGATGTAGCTCGGGGACCAGGTGAAAGTGCCCGGCCTCTGTGTTCAAGGACCAGCTCACAAGATTCCTGAAATTTAACCCTGGACTCTGCAAGCTGGCGGGATCCTTGGCATCCAAGTCATGAATGTGCTCCCCTTTAGAGGAGGAGGAGATGCAGCAGGAGCTCAGGGGTGACCCTGCAGGCACCTGACATTTGTATTCCAGTGTATCTGCAAGACTGATGCTGTAAAGAGAAAAAAGTGGGAAAAAACTGGTCAGACTGACACAAATTCTGTGGTACGGCAGAGAGAATGAATCTTGCCTGCATTTTCTCCCCTTTACAACAAACTCCCAATGTCTGGGGAAAACACTGGGGCTGTGATGCAACGCGACAGTCACAGGACAAGGAAGAGTCAGACACCTCCTCGGTTCCGTCAGGCCAGAAACAGGCTGTCTTAGTCATTTTAGGCTGATAAAACAAAAATAACCATAGACAGGGGGCTTAAAAAACAGACATTTATTTCTCGCAGTTCCAGAGGCTGGAAGTCCAAGGTGAAGGTGCCAGCAGATTCCATGTCTGGTGCGGCCTCCCTCCCTCCTGGGTCCTGGACAGCCGTTCTCTCGCAGTGTCCTCGCATGAAGGAAGGGGTGAGGAGGCTCTTAGAAGGGCACTAATCTCATTCATGGGGGCCCCACCCTCCTGACCGCATCATCCCCAGAGGCCCCACCTCCTGACACCATCACGTTGGGGGTTAGGGTTCAATGTGTGAATTCTGGAGGGACTCAGACACTCAGTCCATAACGAGGCTGATGTGATATTCACAGTGGCACATTTCTCACGAGGCCTTTGGGGAAATGAATCCTTGGAGTAACATGGTGTGCTTGGCTTCATAATTGAAGATGAACAGTGACGACCTGTAGTGAAGTCCCTCCCAACCCCACAGGCTCCAGCCCACATCGGGGCTCAGAGGGACCCTCCCCTCCTGTGGCAGGAGGGACACAAAAGCCCATGAGACCCCAAGGCAATAGGATTTCCAAACAGAAAAGGACAGGGAAGGGCCGGCATCCTTAAAGTCTTAAAAGTGCAGGGCCTGGGAGGAGAGAGAGGGCAAGCAGGCAAGTCAGAGGGCCCAGTGAGAGGGTGTGAGGCTGCGGACTCTGGGACCCGCCCCTCCAAGTGACACAGGTGATTCAGTGCACGAGGGCCCAGCCCCCAGGCTACCTGCCCTTCCTCATGTCCCCAGCGAGACTTCATGAGACCTCGGGAATGCGTTTGTAAGGACTGCAGGGCCCCGGGGGGAGCAAAGAGCAGAGGCCGTCGGCACAGGGCGTGGCCTCTCCACAGTGACCTTGCGGGCATGGGCATCGGTTCACCTTCATGGTGGTTTCCCCGAGCATCCCGTTCCCAGAGGGGTCCAGTGGCTCTGCATTACTGGACTAGTGCCACATTAGGTGTGTGTGACTTCAGCACAAGAGTCAGATCTGTTCATGCACACGTGGTCCACGCGTTTCCCTCTGCCTGGAACGTCCTTCCTCACTTTATCCACCAGGAAACTCCTGCTCGTCCTGAAGTATCCGCTTGGTGTCACCTCAGGCCATGTTCACCCCACACCCACAGGGGCTTGGATGCCCTCTTATAAGCACACACACAAACGTACAGGGCGTCTACTCCCGTACACCAGCCGGATATCTTCCGTCCTGGACATCTTCTGTCCTGGAATTCCCTAAAACTTGGAGGTTGAGGTTGTATGTCTTTGTTAATGATCCACTTCTACTTTACTAATCCATCTTACAAACACTTTTTGAGTGTCTGCAGCATGTGGTCCCAAGAGCTGGGACCATCAGAGACCCGCACAGGCAGAACCCCCTCCCAGCCCAGAGCTGACCTCCCTGTGCGTCCGCTGGGCCCCCCGGAGTGGGCGGGGCTTCTCGGGGGGCGTTCTGCACCGCAGTCCCCATGGGGATGCTTGTTCCAGACGAAGATGCCTTGCTCAGCCCAGATCGACTGAATAGGAGCCAACTCTGTGGATGGTTCCCAGGGCCCTGGAACGCTGGCCAGCCGGCCAGATGGACCGGACACAGGCTGAAAGCTGGGAGCCGCTCCTCTATGGGCTCAGAGAAAGGAAGGATACTAAGGAAAGATGCATTTTCACAAAATACCTTCTCCCAGAGGTGGGACAGCATCACAGGGGTAGCTGAGAACTGGAGGAGCAGACAGCTGTGTGTGGGGCTGTGGAAGGTACCCAGGGGCAGGCAAGCCAAGAAAGCAACCAGCTTGAGTCCCAGAGTCTCCAGCCACATGAAACACTCGAGAGGAGCAATCACTGATTGCTCCCCAAAATCTGATATACAATTAGCTTATTTTTTGGTTTTGAATGGGTAATACGCATGCATAGTACAAATATTAAAGAGGCCCAGTGGAAATGACACCTTTGTTCTTTAAGCCAATGATTTCTGGGGTTTCTGGCTACTAAGCAACCCACCCCACCCTAACTAAAACTTCCCTTAACCAAAGCTCCTCTTTCCTCTGAGAGCATCCCCAAGATACAAAGAGTGAACCAAGCCACTTCCAGGACGACGTGTACTGGATGCTACCGTCTGCTGAAAATTATGGCGAGTATTTGGGGGGAAACTGACCCAAAGAGACGGGGCAGAGGGAGAACAATGTGATCTGTCGCTGAGGACTGACACTCATGCAAAACACTGGGATTTTGAATTTTGTACCATGTGAATATGCAATCTATAAAACAGTAGAGCTGAAACTAGAAAATAATGAAATGTAAAAAAAGGACAGAGGCACAATGGCAAACAGTGGGAATCAGCCTCCGCCATTCCTTTAACTCCTTAGAGATGCAGTACTGTGCGTGGTACACCCCGGGGTGGGCCTTCAACCTGGGCCTCAGCTGATGGAGAGGGAACCGACTCAGAGGAAGAAGCACCAGGCGGGGGTCACGGTCTGTGCGGTGGGACAGACAGAGAAGCTGGCGGACAGGACAGTTCAAGTTCCCTACAGCGGCTGGACATAGGGTGTGGCGTGGGGCACCAGCCGGTGACCTTAAAGTGAAAAAAGGCAGGGGAAATACAAGGGGGAGTGAGCTTGATTCGTGGGGCCTAGAGAGGGTCCAGGAGGATACGGCTGGTGCTGAGTTGACTCTGTGTCTTTAGAGCATCAAGCGTCAGCAGTTGAGATATTGAAGGAAGTTTTCAAAGTTTCTGGAGGCAGGAATCTCAGATTCGATCCTGTGCCCTACAGAGCCAGGGAGGGAGACTGGGGGCAGGTGAACTGTCACATCCCCCCTCCACCTCAATCGGTTTTCCAGAATGTCCACTGTCTACCCCTCCCAGCGGCGGTGACTGGCCACTCTCCTCCTCTACGTGCTCACCGCATGCACCCTGTCACTGTCTTTATCTTTTATCCCTCTTGATGGTGTACTGTTATCTCGGCTGGTTTTAACTGGCGTTTCCCCGCTGGCGGATGGCGTAGGACATCTTTCCATGTGCTTATTTGCACTGGTCTATCATATCCTCTTTGGTGAAATGTCAGCTCATGTCTTTTGCTTATCTTTTTTTTTTTTTAATTAATTAATTAATTTATTTATTTATTTATTTTTTGCCTGTGTTGGGTCTTCGTTTCTGTGTGAGGGCTTTCTCTAGTTGTGGCAAGCGGGGGCCACTCTTCATCGCGGTGCGCGGGCCTCTCACTATCGCGGCCTCTCTTGTTGCAGAGCACAGGCTCCAGACGCGCAGGCTCAGTAATCGTGGCTCACCGGCCCAGGTGCTCCGCGGCATATGGGATCTTCCCAGACCAGGGCCCGAACCCGTGTCTCCTGCATTGGCAGGCAGATTCTCAACCACTGCGCCACCAGGGAAGCCCCTGCTTATCTTTTCATTGGATTTTTTAAACGGTTCTTTTGACAGTTCTTTGCATATTCTGGTTACGAGTCTTTTCCTTTGTTGGATATGTGATTTGTAAATATTTTGGGGGGGTCGAGTTAACTCTTTTGCTCCATGATGAATTACCACCAGTGCGACATCCTATTCATTATACATTTCAACAAACATTCACAGACTAAACAAAACTTCAGTTGATAAATGGACACGAGTGATTGAAAGTCTGTATGAATCGCACACGTACAACATGTGGCTGGCTGAAATTGTCTATCATGTAGCGTTTAGATATGAAAAGCCTCATGCTGGTTGTTGAACAGCTCTCAGACAAGGCTTGGCTCCCCAGGTTTTGGAGTAAACATGGGGCTTTCAGACAAGACACAGAGATTGCACTGGGACCAGAAACCCAAAGCCTAAAGGGAAATTTGAATGAAAGGGCAGTGGTAAATTATGAGCGTATACATAGACTTCAAAGTGTGATGAACATGTACACAACCAAGATCCAGATAAAGACATCCTCCCAGCCCCCAGGGAGCCCTCCCGTCCTGCTCCTTCCCTCCCCCTGGGAGAGGACAGTATTCCGAAGTCTCTGGTCAGCACTGCCCTGTGCTTCTCTAAATATGACCTTATGCCACGCAGCTTAGTTTCATGGCCTTCACTTTTATACACTTAAAACAATGTATGTTAGTACTTAGATTGACTGTTCTTTGCTACTACAGCCAAACCTACTTATGAGTTATAAAATAACGCAGAAGTAATGCAGAGTGGGTGCTACCATCAATAATGAGCTAGTCGAAACTTCAGTTCACTTTTTCATCTGGTCAAGGCTTTCATTGCCTGTACCTCTGACAGGACCCATAGGGATCCTCCCTTGATGAAATCCTTTTATTCCCTGTCCTCCCTCTCGACCCTATTAAGAAGCAGGAAACATCAAAACGAGGAAAAAGCAAAGGATGCAGACAATTCATGGAGTGAGCTGTCCACTCTGACTTCTAAGGACTAGATTGTCTTATCTGCTCTATCTTTCCTTTGGAGGCGGGATCTCCCTTGGGGAAAGGGCCTCGTGCAGTGCCAAAAACATAGTGGTCCTTTTATTGTGCTTGTTTACGATGCTGTTAATAAAACTCTGTGCTGTCAGAGACCCCTTCCCAAAGAACCACTTTCCCTATGTGCCAGTTCTACAATTGTATTGTTGATGTCACTTCCACCTCAAGAACATATAGTGACTGGGATGGTGAATTTTACAGGCCCACTTGCCTGGGCCATGGAGCCCAGGGCTTGGGCAAGCAACAATCTAGATGTTGTTGTGAAGCTATTTCTAGATGAGATTAACATTGAAATCAGTCGACTTTGAATAAAGCAGAGGACCTGCCGTAATGTGGGTGGGCCGTGTCCAAGAAGTTGAAGACACTAAGAGAAAAGACTGAGGTCCCCAAGGAGGAAGGAATTCTCCTCCAGACTCAGCTGTAGCATCTGCTCTTCCTGGGTCTCTGCCTGCTGGTCTGCCCTGCAGAGTTCAGATGTGCCAACGCCCACAATCATGTCAGCCAATTCCTTCAAATCAATCGATCTCTCTCTCTCTCTCTCCCCATACATGTATATAAGCATATGTATATGTTCTGTTTCTCTGGAGAATCCCAATTAATACAGGCAGACCTCAGAGATAGGACAGGTTCAGTTCCAGACCACTGCGTTAAAGCAAATATCACAATAAAGCAGGTCACAAGAACTTTTTGGTTTCCCAGGTCATATAAAAGTTATGTTTACACTATACTGTAGTCTACTACGTGTACAATAGCATTATGTATCAAAAACAATTTTTATACCTCAATATAAAAATACTGTATTGCTAAAGAATGCTAACTGTCATGTGAGCCTTCAGGGAGTCGGCACCTCTGTGCTGGGGGAGGGTCTGGCCTCGATGTTGAGGCTGCTGCCTGGTCAGGATCATGGTTGCCGAAGGCTGGGGCAGCCGCGGCCATTTCCTAAAGTAGGACAAGAGTGAAGGTCGCTGCACAGATTGACCCTCCCTTTCTAGAACACTTAGGGGGCACTATAGGGTCGTTACTGGGTCTAATTTCAATACAGTCATGTCTCAGGGAACAGGGAGGCCCGGGCAGAGGGAGAGATGGGGGAACGGCTGGTCCGTGGAGCGATCAGAACACGCACAACATTATCGATTACGTTCACCATCTTACGTGGGCGCGGTGCATGGCGCCCCGAAGCGATTACAACAGGAACATCAAGTATCACTGACCACGGATCACCATAACAAATATGATAATGAAAATGTTTGAAATAGTGCGAGAATTACCAAAATGTGACACAGAGATACAAAGTTAGCAAATGTGTTTAGAAAAATGGCCCCGATAGACTTGCTTGAGGCAGGGTTGCCACAAACCTCCAATTTGTAAAAATGCAGTATCTGCGAAGCACCGTAAAGTAAGCACAATAAAACGAGGTCTGCCCACACAGTGACTCTCTACTGTTTGCTCCAAAAAAACAGAACTTTTTTCCTGAGATATAAAGCTCACCACAATGGGGTCTGACCTTGGACAAGGAACTCGATTTACCACTAGCCTTGCATGAATTCTTCTATCTGGTCATGGAACCACGATCAGCTCATACTTTCATGAACCGTTTTCCTGCTGATGGGAATGTCTCTCTTTTCTTATCTAAAAACTAAAAATAGAGCTACCATATGATCCAGCAATCCCACTCCTGGGCATATATCCCGAAAAGACAAAATCTCTAATTCAAAAAGATACATGCACCCCAGTGTTCATAGCAGCACTATTCACAATAGCCAAGACGTGGAAGCAGCCTAAGTGTCCATCGACAGATGAGTGGATAAAGAAGATGTGGTCCATATATACAATGGAATATTGCTCAGCCATGAAAAGAATGAAATAATGCCATTTGCAGCAACATGGATGGACCTAGAGATTATCATGCTAAGTGAAGTAAGTCAGACAAAGACAAATATCCCATGCTATCACTTATATGCAGAATCTAAAAAAAATGATACAAATGGTTTATTTACAAAACAGAAATAGACTCACAGACACAGAAAACAAACTTACAGTTACCAAATGGAAACATGTGGGGGGGATAAATTGGAGTCTGGGATTAACAGACACACACACACTACATATAAAATAGATACACATCAAGGACCTACTGTACAGCACAGGGAACTATATTCACTATCTTGTAATAACCTATAATGGAAAAGAATCTGAAAAAGAATATGTGTGTGTGTGTGTGTGTGTATATATATATATATATATATATATATATATATATGTAAAACTGAATCACTTTGCTGTACACCTGAAACTAACACAACATTGTAAATCAACTATACTTCAATAAAAAATAAAGTAAAAAAAAAAATCCTCTGCACCCTTTAAAGTTAGTTCAAGTTCCACGCCCTCTGTGACTGTATCTAACTTAATCCACAGTGGTACCTACCTTCCACTCCTCCTTTTATTTTTTTTTAAAATAAATTTATTTATTTTATTTATTTAGTTTTGGCTGTGTTGGGTCTTCGTCGCTGCACACGGGCTTTGTCTAGTTGTGGTGAGCCGGGGCTACTCTTTGTTGAGGTGCGCGGGCTTCTCACTGCAGTGGCTTCTCCTTTTGCAGAGCACGGGCTCTAGGCGTGCGGGCTTCAGTAGTGTGGCTCACGGGCTCTAGAGAGCAGGCTCAGTAGTTGTGGCACGCGGGCTCAGTAGTTGTGGCTCACGGGCTTAGTTGCTCCACTGCATGCGAGATCTTCCCGGACCAGGGCTCGAACCCGTGTCCCCTGCATTGACAGGTGGATTCTTAACCACTGCGCCACCAGGGAAGCCCCAGTCCTCCCTTTATAATCCAATAATCACTCCCAGAGAAACCTCGTTTGTGCCTGGTGGGGACACGAAGACACAGTGTCTGTCATAGCCTCCCAGCGTAGAAGAAAGTTTGTGCTATAACGAGGTGGGATGGAGTGGCAGGGGGAAGGGGACAAAAAGATGAGCTGCTGGGGGGCAGGAGGGGTGAGAGGGGCTGGCCTTCGACCCAGGCCTGGAGAAGCAGGGGACCAGTTGGGAACCAGAACAGCAGATGTGTTAGTCAGAGACATCCTGGGGAAATCCAGCCGGGTGTCAAGTTCGATGAGTGCCTAGACAACTCGGAAACACGCAAAGGACCTGATCTTCCGTCTGGTCAGCCAAAGACCCTTCTCCCAGGGACACGGACGCCTGAGGAGCTCAGCCCAGGCTGACAGTGAGACCGGACAGGCCCACAAGAAGAACTGTCCCTTTGAGCAGGGATGCAGACGAGAAATGAGGGCCAGAAACTGAACCCTGGAGGGAAATGTAAATTCTAGACGGGTGCCCAACTGCAGATGCGACTGTATGTGTGACTGTCCGCAGCTGTACATCACTTGCACAGGCAGCTCTGAGCTGAAGGAACGTCGTGCGTTCCGGATGCCTGTGTGCTGAGCCCACGAGCAGGGGCCAGGTGTAGTGTGGACACTGCTGTCCCTGTCACAGCCAGCACCCAGCAGAGCAGTCACTGGTCCTGTGCAAGATTTAACGTCCTGGGGAGCAGCCGCGCCCTGTCAGCCATCACGAGCTGGGACCCCTATTCTCCTTTCCTTTCCGCTCCCTACGAGAGACCAACTGACCAGTCATTTTATCCTCACAGTGTCTCCGTCAGTCTCTATTTCTAACCAGGTGCTTTTTATCCTGCCCCCGATTCTGTGGAAAGTTATTTAAAATCCTTTTTCCCCCCCTGACACTTGTGACCAGCAAGGTTGCCCTCTTATTTCCTTGTCTGAATCCTGTGCAGTGGGCGTCCTTGGCAAGGGAGCCCGTGGGGGTGGGGACAGCCCTGGTTAGGGACAGAGGCAATGACACTCTGGGACCACCCAGCATGCTGGACATGTGACATTCTCAGAGCAACCTGGTGGACACACGAGTGTGTCTATGTGTGTGTGCGCACGCGCATGCAGGCATGCATGAATGTTTGTGCACTTTTGTGTGTCTATATGTGTGTCTGTGTGTGTGTGCATGTAGGCATGTGTGCATGTTTATGCACTTTTGTGTGTCTGTGTGTGTGTGCATGCAGGCATGCATGAATGTTTGTGCACTTTTGTGTGTCTATATGTGTGTCTGTGTGTGTGTGCATGTAGGCATGTGTGCATGTTTATGCACTTTTGTGTGTCTGTGTGTGTGTGCATGCAGTCGTGTGCGCATGCAGGCATATGTGCACGTTTGTTCAGTTTTGTGTGTCTGTGTGTGTGTGTGCATGCAGGCAAGCGAACATGTTTGTGCACTTTTGTGTGTCTGTGTGCGTGTGTGCATGCAGGCATGCGTGCATGTTTGTGCACTTTTGTGTGTCTATATGTGTGTGTGTGAGTGTGCATGCAGGCATGTGTGCGTGTTTGTGTGCCTATATGTGTGTGTGTGTGCATGCAGGCATGTGTGCGTGTTTGCCCGCTTTGTGTGTCTATATGTGTGTGTGCGTGTGTGTGCGTCTGCGTGTGTAACTCTCTCATCTCTCGTTACCCTTGCATGGCTGAGCAGCCCGAGGCCAGCCTGACTGGTGCTTCCCTGCATAAAATCTCCTTTTCCTTATGGCTGTTTGAGGGGCTGTGTCCTTGTTTGTCTGCTCTGCTGGCTCCTGGGGATATGCCTGAATTTTCAGACTATTTTCCTTCATGTTTCGAGCCCTTGGAGGTCCTTTCAATCTCAGAACGTGTTTGGGGGTTCCCAGGAGAGTGTGCAGAGCGTCTGTCCTGTTAGCGGTTTGGAGGGTCCCTTTTGTCCACTCTCTGTTTCCTGGGAAGGATGCTCAGCACCAAGGGGTGGGGGAGGGGTGGGCGAGCCACTCTCTCTGCAGCTGGGCATTTGTTTCCATTTCTTTATTTAAATTTAAAATGTATTTAAAATTAAATTTTATTTAAATGACAGAATCACTGCTTTCCTCAGCCACCCCATCCCAAGATCCTGGTTCTTAAGGAATCTTTGAAGACCCCAGCATCCCCCCCTTCTCCTTCCTGCCCACCCACTGCCCACAGCGTGGCCCCAAGGGCATCCCTTCCACCCCACACTCCCCTCAACAAGTCGGGGTGGGGCACCGCTGGAGGGAAACCAGGAAGGAGGTTACCTCTGCTGCTACTTTTACAAAAGTATCTTTGGTGGCGACAATCTTCCTGTCCCCCTGACTGTGAAGGACCTAGTTTTGTGTCTGTAAATATATTAGCAAGCAAGTCAGACTTGGGTAGGTCAATTCATGCCGTTTGGGCAGCAGGATGCCTGCTGTGAGGACACCGAAGGGACTTTGGGCAAGGAGTGCAGCAGTTACAGGAGGAGGCCCCGGGGTCAGCCTGCCTGCTGTGGCGCCCTGTAGAGGCTGGGGCTCACTCCTGAGGGCTGAGGGGGCTGGAAGAGGGGGCCCTCCATCCTGCCCCCTTCTCTGACTTGGTCTGGGGGTTGGGGAAGTGGGAGCATCCTTTCAGCTCCTGGCCTCAGAGCGCCTGCCTTTCCCCAAATCTTGGTGGGTGGAGGTTCCCGGGAAGCCTCCTTCCTGCAGGAGCCCCGCAGAATGTGCTCCCTCGTTGCTGTGGTGAAGGCAGGGTGGGCTCTCTATCGCGACCACCCCAGATTCCCGTCCAGTGGGGGGCAGAGGAAGGAGGTCTGCCTCCCTAGCCAGCTCACCTCCTGGCCCCGGGAGGGAGGGGACAGCATTTGCTCTCAGGACCAGTTAGGAAGTCCCAGGTGGGTCCTGCCCTCAGCTCCCCCACTGCCATCCCCCGACCCACCTCCTGGGGGCCAGGCGAGGCGTCTGTGCCCAGGCAGTGGGGCAAGAGCAGAGGTGGCCAGCCTTCGCTGTGTGACCCTGCCCTCCATCCCCTGCTCTGGGCAGTGTCAGGCACACAGAAGTCCCCAAGCCCTGGTCCTGCTGCCTTGAGCAGGAATAGTTTCGCTCTTCTGCGGGAGAGGATGGGCTTCTTGGGCCTGTGAGTTTTCAGCTGGTCCCAGAGCTTTGTCTGCAGACTCCAGCCTCCCGAAGGTCCCCTGGTCTTTCCCTCTGCCATCGGTCAGGTCATTTCCACATGGGCGTTTGCCTTCCCACTTTTGCAATCTTCCCCCACGTCGTCTCCTTTTCTGCTGTCTTTTCCCTTGTAAATTTGTGGCTTCAGAAACTCTACTGCCCTCTCTTTGGAGGGATTTCCGTAGAGAGCAAGGAAGGCCCGACCACGGTCGCTGAGTGAACTTGGACTGTGGATTGGGCTCCTCTTTTGTTGGTTTCTTTTTTTTCTCTTTGCTCTAATTGGTATGTATTTCTCTTATTTTGACCAAAATTGATAAACCTAAATATAAAACAAACCCATCATTAGCTATCGCCATTGTTCCAACAGCAGAGAGCAGACACCCGATTTTATACATTTGGGCATCTCTGATGGGGATGGATCCTAAACCATTTGTAAGACTGTGTTGTGTCATGACTTAATTGGAAACATTTTTTCCTTTCATAGTGGTAGAAAAAATAACAGCATGCTTCCTATTGACTGTGTTTTCTATGTTCCAATATTTTATAGGCAGAAAATAAATTAGGAATGTAAAAAAATACTGAAGAGTTATAAAATAACCTGACAAATTCTTAAAATGACAAAACAATTCTCTAAATCAATAAAGGACTAGAAACAGCCCCTGATGATCCCCATCACCAACACTAAATAATAAACAAAAAAATAAAATTTGAGGACATTCTTTTTTGGCTAAATCTTTTCAGGCATACTTTCATGCTGACCAGCATTCCAAATGATGTTCTTCAAAAGCTCAAGCACTTACAAACACTCCCTTAATTAAACATTAAGCGGATGTTTAAGAGATTGTAATATTAGTTGCATTGTCTGATTAAAGTAGATTTCTTTAGTATCCTTGAACCTCCTTCTAGATAACAGATTCAATCTGAATAGTCAAGATTCTCTCCTAGTAAATCAAGATATATATATATATATATATATATATATATATATATGGAGAGAGAGAGAGAGAGAGAGAGATCTCCTGTGAAACTGAATGATGCACATCTTCTTATGTTGCACATCTTCTTATGTTGAACATCTCATCACCAAGAACCCATGTCAAGCAGCTTACCGTCTGTTTTCTTCTAGGAGTTTTAGGGTTTCAGGTTTTATCTTCAAGTCTTTAATCCATTTGGAGTTGATTTTTGTGGAAGGTGTAAGATAGGGGGCCAGAGTCATTCTTTTGCATGCGGCTGTCCAGCTTTCCCAACACCATTTGTTGAAGAGACTGTCTTTTCCCCATTGTATATTTTTAGATCCTTTGTGATAAATTAATTGACCATATATGCATAGGTTTATTTCTGGGCTCTTTATTCTGTTGCATTAATCTACGTGTCTGTTTTTATGCAATACTATACTGTTCTAATTACTATAGGTTTGTAATATAATTTGGAATCAAGAAGTATGATGTCTCCAGCTTCATTTTTCTTTCTCAATATTGCTTTGGCTATTTGGGGTCTTTTATGGGTCTGTGCAGATTTTAGAATTGTTCTATTTCTGTGAAAAATACCATTGGAATTTTGATAGGGATTGCATTGAATCTGTACATTGTTTTGGATAGTATGGACTTTTTAATAATATGAATTCTTCCAATCAATAAACATAAAATATCTTTCCACTTATTTGTGTTTTCTTCAATTTCTTTCATTAATGTCTTGTTTTCAACATATAGATCTTTCACCTCCTTGGTTAAGTCTATGTCTAGGTATTTTATTCTTTTTGATACAATTGTAATGAGAATGTTTTCTTAATTCTCTTTCTGATAGTTTGGTATTAGTGTAAACAAAGGCAACAGGTTTTTGCATATTGATTTTGTATTCTGCAACTTTACTGAATCATTGATTAGTTCTAATAGCTTTTGATGGAATCTTTAGGGTTTTCTATATATAATGTCATCCGCAAATAGTGGCAATTTACTTCTTCCTTTCCAATATGGATGACTTTTATTTCTTTTTCTTGCTTAATTGCTGTGGCTAAGACTTCCAGTACTGTGTTAAATAAAAGTGGTGAGAGTAGACATCTTTGTCTTGTTCCTGATCTTAGAGGAAAAGCTTTTGGCTTTTCACTATTGAGTATGATGTTAGCTGTGGGCTTGTCATATATGACCTTTATTATGTTGAGGTATGTTCCCTCTATACCCACTTTGTTGAGAGTTTTTATCATAAATGGGTGTTGAATTTTGTCAAAGCATTTTCTGCATCTATTGAGATGATCATATAATTTTTATCTTTCATTTTGTTAAAATGGTGTATCATGTTGATAGATTTAGGGATGTTGAACCATCCTTGCATCCCTGGAATAAATCCCACTTGATCATGATGTATGATCCTTTTAATGTATGATTGAATTAGGTTTGCTAACATTTTGTTTTGGATTTTTGCATCTATGTTCATCAGGGATATTGGCCTGTAATTTCCTTTCCTGGTGGCATCCTTGCCTGGTTTCATACCAGGATAATGCTTGCCTGGTAAAATGAGTTTGGAAGTGTTCCCTCCTATTCTAATTTTTGGAAGAGTTTGATGAGGATTGGTATTAATTCTTCTCTGAACGTTTGGTAGAATTCACCAATGAAGCCAGCTGGTCCTGGACTTTTGTTTGCTGGGAAGTTTTTATTTACTGATTAAATTCCCTTGCTAGTAAGATTTTCTATTTCCTCATGATTCAGCTTTTGTAGGTTGTATGTTTCTAGGAATTTATCCATTTCTTCTAGGTTGTCCAATTTGGCATATAATCAGTCATAGGAATCTCTTTTGACCCTTTGTATTTCTACGGTATCAGCTGTAACTTCTCTTTTATTTCTGATTTTATTTATTTGAGTGCTCTCTCTTTCCTCTTGGTGGGTCTAGCTAAAGGTTTGTCAATTTAGTTTATCTTCTCAGAGAACCAGCTCTTAGTTTCGTCGACCTTTTCTATTGTCTTTTTAGTCTCTATTTCATTGATTTCTACTCTATCTTTGTTATTTCCTTCCTTCTACTAACTTTGGGTGGCTGCATTTTAATATTCAGCTTAGAGTGGGGGAGAGGAGGGTTTTAATGGAATACCATCCTGGCATGTGCACTAGGCTAAGGAAGGGTGAGGGGTTTCTGAAGGTAATTGAAAGGTTTCTTAATTGGAGTATCTTCTTACACTGCTTTCTGTTGGTACAGCTCACATCTGTGTGGTCCACAGGCCATGGAGTGTTCCTGGCAAGTCATATTTCTGTTGCCATTTAAAAACTTTTTCCTTCCCCCTAAAGGCAGGTCTCACAAAAAGAAAAGATGCCTCCATTGTGGTTAATAAGGAGGGAGACTCCAAAGGTAGTTTAGGTCATCTGAGTTAGGAGGAGTTTGGCTGCTATACATTTGACTAGCTCTGCATCTCTCCACTCTCACACGCCCACCATCATTAGTCCTGGTAGCGATGGGCTCTTTAAATTATTATTACTTTAGCTCTGTAGCTGTTATATTCTATACATTTCATATACTAATAAATGTGATTTCATGAATGGAAAGGCAAAAATCGCTTCTGGATGTTCTGGATACAAACAGATTTCAAGGAGCCTGTGCTGGCTCTTGGCAGCTGTGCCGTGTTTGACCTGATGGAAGGTTCGTTCCTTAGACTGGGTTTGTCTCTGGCAGCAGAAATACATCCTTTCGGAATGATGCAGTCGTGTCCTGTCAACTTTAGAGGGAACATGCTCACTGTAAAAGTAGCAATTTTGTATTTGGCTTTGCGAAACAGAACTTTCTTTGAAAACGTTAAACCTTACCTTGGAAAACACTGCAGTGGGAAGGAAGCATCACCAGTGAATCAAAAACAACTGCAAAATGCTTTTTTTACTTGTTTGGTGGTGGATCTGAAGCAATATGCCAAGTAGCGCCACGCGGTGATGGCGTCTCCGTGGCTCGAAGGTGTGGACGGTGTGGAGGAAGGATCCGGCACTGCGGGGTCCAAGTTGGGCTAGGGTCCTTCTCCTACCACTTACTACTCCTGTAAACCTGGGCTGGCCCTGTAATCTCCTTGGCCTTATTTTTATCATCTGTAATATATGGGCTTTACTGACTTTCCATCGAGTTAATTAGATGACTTGTATCAAACACCCAGCACATTCCAATCTATTAAAAATTTCCATAAAGTGCCTGAAAAGTGTTGTCATAATACATATCATAAGGCATCGTGAGACGGCAGAAGAAATTTGTCCACATGATTTTATTGAGAACAGAGACAGATTCAAGTTATCTGTTACTTAAATGTCTACAAATAGGGACAAGAGGCTTGGGTCAGGCTAAGGGTCCACCCAGTCTGTGCCTTAACAGAACCTATCCCGCTGACTTAGTCTCACGGTCACGGCGAAGGCCAGCTCCCCAAGCACTGTCTAACTGTGTCAGACCACAGTCAGCTCTGTCTGTCTGTGACCCCCTCCTTGGCACTCGGGGTTCTGGAGTTGGGGGCTTGGGCTAAAAGCCCAGGACTGATGTGAGGGTCATGGGCTGAAGAGAACAAACTTAAGGGAAGACACAGCTCATCCAGGTGAAGAGGCAAAGAAGAGGCCGAAGAGTCCAGAAACCACCGGAAACTGCCAATTCTCTTGGACAGAGGTAAACTCTGGGGGTAATTCTGAGAGTTGACAGGACACGCAGGGACACAGAGGGGACAATTATCCAGAATTTACCCAGGGGAAAGAGAGTGAACTTCAAAGACTCTTCTTGCCAGAGTTAAGCAGAAACTGGGAGAACATATTAATGTGATTGACGGTGATTGGTGGGTGGGGTGACATCCAGGGCACACACACTGGCCAGGGCTCGCTCATGCCCACTCAGCTGACCCTCAGGATGAATGACTCCCAGGTAAGTTCTGTGAGACACCGAATCAGCAGGGACATTTGGTTAAAGATCTTATGCTTTGCCTATTGAGGTGGGAAAATGAGCTGACAAAAATTTTCTGGCCAAACACGAATTAGCCAGAAATAATAATTAAATTATATCATGCCTACAGCAAGAAAAAAAATCCTTTTGCAATTTTAGCATAGTAAAATAAATAAAAAAGTAAGCCAGTATGCCTTATACAGCATTTTGCTAATGGCCTAAGAGGGAAAGTCGGTTCAGAAGTGTGAGGATGGCTGGAGTAGTGGTGGGTCATTAGTTTCTCTTTATCATAAGGTTCATCAGTGACAAAAATTTAAATTCTGAATCCATAATCCACAATTTAGAATGGGTCCTTATCTTCACATTTCCAAGAGAAGGGAACTTCTTCAACAGGCTTGTCTGTCTTGTAGGGACTGTTTGAAAAACATTGAGCTGATTATTTCCTGTCTTAATTTTGAACTAAGTGAATGTATTCTTTCTAACACTGCACCCATCTGGTATCCATGCCAGTAATAACTTTCTTGGAGACATAAGAATGACAGACAGACATAACTATTTCCCAGTGTTTTTAATAAATGTATTATTTTTCTCTGTAAAAATGGAAACTGCTTGTCTCCCAACTCTACTTCCAGCTTCTCTCAGAAACTAGCACTTGGCATTCAGGACCCTGTGAGAACCTCCGGCCTGAACCGACAGTCTTTGGACATTACATTTGTCTTTCTGGACTCCCTGAGGTTTTGTGGTTAATACGTGAGAGATGTGTTGAGATTCTTGAATAAAAAGCTAGAGAGCCACGGGGGTTTCTTTTGCCCCCTCCCCTGCTTCTCCCTACCTCAAAGGAGGTGCGGTAGAAAAGCCAGAATTGCAAGTTTTGGCACCTGGGGTCTGGTCTTGCCTTTGTTGCTCATGTGCTCTGGCTAAGACATTTGCCCTCTTTTGCTTTGTTCCTCATCTTGAAGTTGTGAGGGTGAATGAATGAACATGCTTTCAATCTTTTGACTTCTATAGAAAAGTGCACAATAGCAGGTAAGTATTTCAGCTATCGGCTTGTAGTTCTCTCAGTAAAGTAGAAGGTAAAAACAAAATTTTTAGCAGCGAATGCTTTTAAAGGTTTCATATGCAAATTTTCCTCTTTGGATGATCTTAGAATTAGCGGTATGCAGTATTTACTTTGCATTTTTACGTTGATTTTTTATTAATGTTTCCTACCAGCATTCCTTAGTTACTTCGCCATCTACAGCTGCTCTGCTCACCTGTTTCTCAGACCCAAGAGCAGTCCCAGTTCTATTATAATTTCCTTCTGAGCCCTCAAGCCAGGAGGAATGTGTTTAAGTACTTAATAGATTTTCTGGGCTCTGGAATTTGAAGGAGAATTCACAGAGCAGCCCTCTTTCAAGAGGAGATACTTTTCTTCCCCATCTTTCCATGGCTCTATGTGTGTCGCTTTCCTCCTGAAAATACCAAGACCTCTACCTCCCTCCCCTGTGTGGGACCCAGTGGTTGGAACAGCCCCACCTTTGTCTCAACAGCCAGGCCCCAAATCTGCTGATACAGCCCTGCCCACCCCCCAACTCATTGCCAAAGCTTCGGATTAAACATGGGGTTAAAAAATCCGATTTGGATTTTTTGTTTTGTTCTTTTTCTCAGTGCCCCTGACAAGTCAATCGAAGCATTGTTCTTGAAAATCTTCACTCCTTTGGTTTTCTGTGTGAGCTAGAATTAGGGCTTTTTCCTGTAAAGCTGTAAGCCAAGGAGAAACTATTTCAGCAATGTTGTCTGCAATGGATACTGTCCAGAGTGTAAAATTCTCTTGGTTTCCCACCAGTCTCCACCGACGAGTCTACAACCTCTACACCCCCTGTGCTTGCTTCATAAACACCTGAAATGCTTTAAAAGCAGCCACATTCCCGCCAGCCACACTTGCCCCAGGTCACTGCTACGTGCAAGTCAGACCCGAGATCTCTAGGTCCCCTAAAAGCCCCCGAGTGGATTCACCTGCAAAAAAATGCTGTAGGTGCGCCACACTCCTTGAATCTTCTGGACGGTGTTGCATGTGGTGCTGACAGCTGCCCTTACTGGAGAGCCAGCTAATCAATCAGCAAATTTGAGAGGCGACATTCTGGGCTGAACGAGGTAGCATTACAGCCCAGAGTTCCAGGAGACCCAAGGATGGTTGCGGACTGACCTAGGCTTCGAGTTAACTCTGTGGGATGAACCGGCCACTAGAGCCGGTCTTGCGCGGACCGGGTCAGGGCCCTGGGATGGGAGGAGGGCGATGCGCATCTTGTGGTCGTGCCGGGAGCTCTCCCAGGGTGCGCGCGTCCGCGTGTGTGCACGCGTGTGCGTGTGTGTGCACGCGTGTGCGCGCGTGCAGGGAAGGAGGCAGGCACACGCAGCACCCACAGGATACAGCACAGCCCTGGTGGCCCCCTCTCCATCTCCTGCTCCCGCAGGCCCGCGCCAGGGCGGCCCCTCGGCAGAGCGGGCGTCCGAGCCCAGCGAGCGGGGCGCGGCGGCGGGCGCGGGAGGTGGGGCTGGGGGGAGGGAGGGAGGAGGGCGGGCAGGCGGGCGGGAGGAGGATCCGGGAAGCTCGGGAGTTATTTGACAGGAGCCACGGAAGCCGCAGAGGACGCGGAGGACCGCCGGGTGCCGGGAGGGCAGCTGGTTGAGTCCGGGCCGCCCGGAGCGCTGGGGAAGAGGACCCCGAGCAGCCCCTCCGCCGGCTCCCCGGCCGCCGTGCCAGCGCGCAGGGCGCGGCCGCTGCTCCGAGCGCCGCCCTCGCCCTCGGGGGCCGAGAGCCCCGCCAGCCCCGCGCCCGGTCACCATGCTGCTCCCCCGGCTCTGCTGGCTGCCGCTGCTCGCGGGGCTGCTCCCGCAGGCGCCCGCGCAGAAGTTCTCGGCGCTCACGGTGAGTCCCGGCCCGCGGGGACCTGGCGGTGGCGCCGTGCCGCCTCCTGCCCGGGTCCGGCGGGGTCCCCGCGGTCCCCTCCGGCCAAAGCGCCCAGGGACGGGGAGCAGGTGACCCGCGGGGAGGTGGCGCCTCCTTCCGCCCGCGCGGCCGGAGCAGGTGGGGCCTGGGCGGGTCGGTGGCGTGCGCGCGCGGGGCTGCTGGGGTCCCCCCGGCACGGCTAGACGGGCCGGGGGTGCGTTCGGGGGTCCCGTGCCGCCCCAGCCACGGGGGGTGCGCAGGGCCGCGCGCGGAAACCAGGTCTGGGGACGAGGGCGCCGCCCGGCGGACTGTCCGAGGGCGGCCCCGGCGGGGCCTCGGCGCCCACCCGGCCTGGTGTGCCCCGGGCTCGGCTCTCGGCGCGCGGCCGCGCGGACCGCGTGGCGCTTGCCTGGCGAGGGGGCCCTGCTCGTGGGCCCCGCAAGTTTCGCCTGACCCTCCCGGAGACCCTCCCTACGTGAACTTGGAGGAAGCAGATGACACGACAAGTGAAGATTGTTTTCCTTCCTCTAAGCGGGCAGAAATTGGGGGCCCCCGGGGGCTCCGCGTCCTGCGCTCCCCGGCCCCGGGGCCCCCCGCGCCGGGTGTACCGAGCGCCAGGGTCACCGCGCCGACCGCGGCGGCGTTTGCTTTATTAGCTGCGACTTCTCGGCGGGGCCCGGCCGCCCGGCGCGCAGTGCCAAGCGCGGAGCTCCGCGCAGGGGCCGAGCCAAGCCGCCGGCCGCCGGCCGGTCCCGGGTGTCCCAGCCCCCGGCTCGGGCAGACCTCGTGGGCTTGCAGTGTTTGCAAACCCATAATTAATGCAATCTGCAGAAACGAAAACATTCCACTTAAATGTGTTTTTGAACAAGTGCTTGAGAAAACACGAAGGGAGAGAGAACACCTCTGGTGGGGAGATGCTTTTAAGTGGCCGGGGACTCGTCCTGAAGGCGTTTATTGTATCGAAAATACCGACGGGTGAGATGGGCCGTAGTCGGGTTCTGCTTTTCAGCAAAGCTCAAGCAGTCCCCGGAGCCTCTTTTTTTTTTTTTTTTTTTCCTTTCGAGCAGTACCAGGAGGGAGTTAGTGAGTTCACGGTTCATACCTAAAATTCTTCTGGGGTCCCTGCCTTGTGTCTCACAAATGACTTGTAGATTAGAAACTGCTAACTGGAGCTTGAAGGAGGTTTTCACACGCTCAGCTTTCCCTGTAGAGCCTTTATCTCCGCAGAGGGGCGGTGGAACAAGACTTGCTCTATGTATCCATGTGTCTATCCATCTAGACACACATAGGCGCTTAGACGCCCTCCCCCGCCATAGCGCATCCAAGGCCGCAGAGAAACTGAGACCAAGTCTCAAAATGAGACCCCACGTTTCTTCCAGAGCTGAAGCAGCAGGTTATGTATGGTGGCCACAGATTTTCTGAAAGTGCCCAGAGTACACGTCATCTGGCTGCTCCCCTCAGGGAACCTCCTGGGTTGGAAAAGCAGAATAGGGCGTTAGTTATTGGAGTAACTGAAATCGCTACAGGTTTTCTTCTTTTTTCTCCCCTCCACTCTTCTTAGTTAAGCATTTACTTTAAGCCCCTCGTCCTTTGCCTTCCCAAGGCTGCTCTCAGGAGTTCCCGGGTGGCAGTGATGCCAGCTACAGGTGGGAGTCTTGTGCGGAAATGGTACATATGTGGCCCCCTTTGACTGTACTTCCTGAGGAAACTTTTTGCCTTAAAACTGCTTTTGCAAATAAAGCGCTGTGCTGCTTTTGCGCCCAGGAGAAAAGCTTAAAGCCACAACATATTTTGGCAAACTCTCCCCACCCCCCATCTAGACATCAAGAAGTTTTGCTGATGGGCCGTGAGGGAATGTCGGAGGTGCTGGGTTTTTGTCTGGTGCTCATCTCTTTTCAGATCATTTCCCAGTATTTGGGGATCTCTTGTTTCCAGAGCAATGGCTTTCTCTCTGCAAGATTTACATCTGATCTTTAATACATCAGAGAGACAGCGCCCGTCCCTGGGAGCCTGGGAGTGATCACTAGGCGTCTTCTGGATGTGTGACCCTAGGCAAGTTACTCAGCTTTCTTAATTTTCAGTGTTCTTATCTGTAAAGTGGGGATAAAGCAATACCCTCTGTTTAGCATGTTGCCGGGATTAAAGATAAGGCTTTTAGTATACGTGCCAGGCATGCGTCTGTTCTGCAATTCACCTGATTTCTGATGGCAGCCATGCCGTTGGTCCCGATGCCATGGTTTTCACAGGTGGCTGTGTCATTTAGGTGTGGGGAGACTGGCCTCACGGTGGTTCTGTCTGTCAGGGATGTGTGTGTAGAGCACCGGGCTTTGCCCTGGGTGAGTATGAGCTTTACAGAGGTGGATGGTGTCGGCGTGGACGGGCAAGTGAGAAAACTCGCCTGTCTGCCCCCTTCTGTCCCACCTTTTCTTCTCACGTAGAGACAGGAAGATGCACTGCCTCTGGGGGTCAGGAGCTTGCCGCTGGCTTCCCTGGATGACGCCTTTGTCTTCCTCTCCCCATAGTGAACGGTCTTGGTTTGGGGTACAGTGTTGCCAGAATGTGTCCACGGGTTTGATCACCTCTGCTACTTGCTGTTTAAGACTAAGAGAATCTGCTTTGCTTGATAATTATCTTTGTTTTTCCCACCAAAGTTATGCTTCAGAAATGGCACCTTTGTGTGTTTTCCTAGGGCTTTCTGAGGGTTTGCGTAATCGCCTGGTCATCCACGAGCCCCGTGTTGTTTCCCATCGGCAGATGGTGTTGTGACGTGTATCGACCCTTCCCGAATCTCGGGTCCCCCTCTATTTCCTCCTTCTTCTTCTAAGGCCAGATCATGTCCATTTTTCATGAGAATGGTTGACTTTTTAAAAAATTTCTGCTCATGGCTGAGACTAGGGAATAACTTCCAGTATAAGTCGTCTGGTTGCACATCATTATATTCCTCAAAGATGATCACAATTCATACTCGGTCATAGGTGCAGTTAGACGGATTTTGACAGACAGCCAGTAAACCCGGACCTGGGTGTTTCCTTCCGGGGTGTGAGGCGCAATATGCCCCGTGACCCCTTCCCCACAGTGTCTGGGGGGAGCAAGTGGTTAGAGCTGCCTGAGGGGAATTCTGCCCACACTTAGAACGCAGAGGCCTGTGGCCTCCCTTCTCATGTGGCGTCTGGCCACCCGTGAGGATGCTGCCCCGGTTCCCGTCTACTACCTGAGCTTTCTCTGCTCCAAGGGCACCTTGTGTGTGTTTTCTCGTTGATCTCCCAGCAGCCTAACCAGAAAGGCTCTGCCGTATCCATATTCCAGAGGCCCTGTTGGAGCCCCGGACACTGCCGTGATCCAGATGCTTAGAAATTCAACCCCAGGTTGTTTTTCTTCCCTAGGCAGGGTGGAGGGCTTCCCTGCACTGTTAGCTGGGTCTCCTCTGAGAATGGTCCAGCTCGACCCTGCCCCTTCCCTCCCAGCCTGGCTGGCCTCCAGCACACGGTGAGGGCAAAGGACTTGTCGGTCGGGGAGACGTGTACCGACAGAGTTGAAGTGGCTGTTTTCCACCCCTGTGTGTATTTGTTTGCTTTGAAAGAGAAGGAAGGAGTTGGGAAGGCAGGATTTGCTCACATATCCATGTGACAGTGTGTCATTATTGGCACAAGAGGGTCTAATGTTGATGATGCTGGGATGTTGGCGTACCCCTCCAGCTCCACGGCGACTGTGGACCATCCTGCTTGATGCTGTTCTCACTCACTGCCCAGGCTTTCAGGGAATGATTATGGATTCTTTCTTCTCCCACTGCAAATGCTCTGAGTACATTTGCTGCTCTGGGAAGGCTGCGTTTCATTCATCAGCAGAAGACGGACCACGGAGGTGGTTAAGGAAAAGGAAATTAAACATCATCAAAATTTTCCAACCTAGAAGCCCATTTACATGGCGACTAAAAACCCAAACATCTGGAGGAGTAACTTTAATTTTGATTTGAAATCAAGACCATAAATAAAACTATAAGCAACTTCAGGCTATAACAGGATTGTGCAGTAAATGGGCATTGATCTAACCAACACAGGTTGCAATGGTTCAGAACAGAGCAGATTTCTAAGTAATTCTATATCAAAATAAGCCTTCCTGAGAGTCTAGGAATTTAGAATGAGGCTGTTATTAAGATTGGCAGTGGAACACTGGCATAGAGGGCAAGGGTAACGTTTCATATTTTTGAATTTTAAAAGGTACACTATTCCACACATACAAGTCATAGAGTGATGAACTTCCAGGTAGATTTTGGAATTGGAGAAGAAAAATTAAGAAATAATTTTCTGAGTTCATTTATAGGAAACTAGAACCGTCACCTTTATGTTTCCCCAGTTGATGGTGTTGGTCATGGCACAAGATGCCCCTATTAATATTTGTACATCTCTAGAGCTCAAATAACACTGAATATATTGAATATTTAATTGAAGCCCCAGAGAGGAAAGGTTTCAGAAAATGAAATCCTAGTTTCATATGGGCTAAGAAGAAATTATTCTAAAAGTGATAATCATAGGCATTCTTATGTGGTTTTGTAGTCCCAGGCTGAAAATCAAAGAGCAAAGATGTGTAGTAAGACACAAATAAATAGAACCCAGTAAAATGGTAACTCACATTTATATTGTCATGATTGAAAACAAGAAATTATAACTGGAAACTTGTACTAGCTGTCCAGATTTAATCAGAATTTTCAACATGGAGGCCCTCTCAGAATGTCCAGTAACACTATCATTATATTCAGATTTTTATTATGTATGGCATAATGTGGGATATTAACCAATTAAACTGGCAGTTAAGGGAAGGTGACATGTCAGTACAGTAAGTGAACTTTTTCTTCCTTCAACACATATCTTCCCTCTTTTTACTTTCTTCTTTTCCCTGGTCATCTTTTTTCTTTATCTTTTATGCCTCTGCCCAAATTACAATTAACTCCCTTTGCTTCTCCTATGACCATTAATGTTACTATTTCTATTTTAGCACTAGCTGAGATCCATAAGAGGTTTTCTAGTTTCTTCCCCTAATACTCTTTCCCCTAAAAGCATCCGTAGGCCCCCTCTGCCGTGCTCTGTCCTGGTGGCTGGCTCGCGGCAGTGGGTAGGCCACTGCAGTCACTTTACCCCCAGCATCATGTTACCGGCCCTGTCCATCAGCAAGCCCGCGCCGATGGCAGATTTTTAAAAGGTTTTTGTCGGGGGGTAAGCCAACTCTTACCATTTGAGGTTGCTGGCAAAGAGTCTTCCAATAATAATGAAGTCCCAGAAAGCATGACGAGTTTAGATGCACACAGTCATGTGTGGTGTGTTTGATCCCTGGTCCAGAACACTTTAGGATGCACGGCAGAATCTATTAGGCCCATTTCATTTGGGATGTTCTCACATCTGTTGGGTTTTAGTCACTGCTGAAAGAACAAGTTCATCACTCTGTTAGCCCCAAAATGCTCTAGTCTATAGGTCGACCTTGCCCAAGGTGGGTTGTTTTGTGTATTTATCTTTGACTCTGTTCAGTATAATCAAGGCTCCAGGAGCAAATGGGTCCAGCCTACCTACGAGATGACAGCATGGCGGACACGAGATTTCCTTCTTGGGATTAAGAAAATCTGTCTCATTTCCCGTGGCTTTGCCTGCCCTGGTCAGGTCTATCCCATACCAGCCCCTAGCGGACTGAAAAAGACAGACCCTTCCCTAGCCCAGGCCACGGTGGCTCGTGAGGTGGGGCCTCGGGGCCTGGGAAGAAGGTGGCACTGGCTCTTGTCTGATCCAGACGTGAGTGCTGACTGCTGGGCAGTGGACCCCTTACCCCTGCCAGGGAGCTACATTTCTCCGTTTCAATGAAAAGTGCATAAGAAATGTTTTTTTATTACTCTGAGGAATGATGAAAAGTACATTGCCCAGTGGGAAGACTGATGATTTTAATTTGTTAGGGCACCTTTTCAGTTGAGGACGGTGAGATTGGTGGTTACCATGGTTAACTCTGGCGTGGCTGACCAGTCTCACGACAACTCTGAGTGTGTTAGGTGTTGTCGCTGTGATGCGTAACTCACGACTGAACCCTAGTGTTGAGGGTTTTACATGTAATTGCCCTTTTCTCCCTTTCTTTGCTCATATCTAACTGCTTTTGGGGCCCATCTTCATCCTCAGAAGAACCTAGCGTAGACTTGCCTTTTCCTCCTTGTATCTGGTTAACTGTTTCTGGTTACTCACATAGCTAACTCAGGCACAGGTTCATCTCTCTTCACATGAACTCCATCCACATAACTGCACTTTCCTTGCGCTACGATAATTTTTCTTATAACGTTGAGAAAAACAGACAAATGCAAAGAAACATCACAGAGCCACTCTGGGTCACTTCCTCAGTTTCGGACGTCACTGTGGAGTCCCTTCCCTACATTACACATCAGATTCACATAAAGAGACGTCATAAGATACAGTCACACCATTGATAAGAAACACTTTTAAGTATGGAGCAGAGAGTACAAAATAAAAATAAAATAATTCCGTTTATGCTTATCATTTTAAAAACAATTCAAGAGATCTGAATGAAGGTATCTAGCAGAATTTAGCGCATTGTCTGTTTTCAGTTGTCTATTAATTCATTCCGCAGAGGACTTGGGTCTGTGTCATCAAGAATTTAAAAAAAAAAATTTAAAAACTTGACCTTTGAAAGACAGAAGTGACTGTCCTGCGGTTTTGTGGTGGCTGCAGGCTTAAGACGGCCGAGTGAGTGGCATTTGGGAATTTCATGGCCAGTTTTGGGGTCAGGGTTCTGGGCAGCATGGCGCCCGGTGCCCTTCCTGTGACGCGACATCAGCTTTACATAGCAGGGGATACATGTGAAGGTTTCCCTCACTCCTTCTCAGAGATCAGCCACTTAAGTGTTCACTGCCCCTGTTTTAAGAGACTGTTACCTTCTTCACAGGGAAGTGGCCGAGTCAGGGGCAGCCAGACGGATCCCACTCCCTGTCACGTCCACCAGTGGTCAGGGCTCTGCTCTCAGGGCCAGGCCCGTCTGTGCCAGAGGGGCAGGAGCTGTCGGCCAGGCCACTGTGGCTCTTGCGTTGCACGTGCTTGTGTCAGAGGAGGAGGAGAGGAAAAGGCCCCTTTCTCCCGTGGCACCAAACTGACGGTGACATCAGGGCCCTCGCCAAGGAAAGTCTAGGCGAGGGAGACCTTTGTCTTTGGTAAACAGATACATGGAAAGTTTTAAACATTAAAAAGAGAGATAATGCGAAATTCTGGTGCCCTGCACTAATGCCGTTGACTATGGAATAAAATCTGTCATCAGGAGGGTTCTCCTTGGACCTGGGTGCACTGGAGGACCTTGCTTTTAATGCAGGCTGAGAATCATACAATCTTTAAAATTGTCGTCTACTGATGAATCAACAGTTCACAGCACCTGCTTTCCTTGGGCCACGTGTTTAGCTATTTAAGGGAGATCACTAGGTCTCTGAAGCCCAGATGCCCTCTGTGACTCTTCTGTATCTTCCTGTCCGGACCCTTTCCTCCCAGGCCCGGTTCTGTCTTCGCATGTTGGAGGGACTCTGAAAACGAGGTGCGTTACGGACATCAGTGACCCCACGTTCACCTGCTCCCACTTCCCACCCTCCCTTCTAAGGCGTCCCCGCAGGTTCCCCCTCTGCTTTCTGAACCAAGCTCCGTTCTGAGCTCTGGTTGGTCCACACCCTTTGACGAGCCCTCAGGACCAGACACAAGATCTCAACAGGGGAGCATGGCCTTGCTTGATGACACTGGGGTGAGGTTGGCCCACTTGCCCAAGTCACTTTCTGAATCTGAGGTTCCGTTAAGCCAGTTCCCCCCCCGCCCCGTCACTGTTTCTTTGAATTTTTTGAACCCGTAAGTGGTGTATACTGGTGTATACGTTATTCCTGTTAAAACTAGATTTGCATCCTGACCCCATCACCAGGTCGGAACTAGCCCCTCAGGCTCACGTAAATCTGCTAAGCGCTTCTCCACCTTCCTGTAAATGGGTTGGCCTGGGGACATTGAGGGATGGGCTGGGACTCACTCCCAGGAGATGAGACCCAGGGCCTTTTCTCTCTGCTGCATCGATTCCCTGCACCAGGAAATATCCCCAGGGGATTTGGATACGTGCCCCCGCCCCCCGAAAGAATCAGTGACTTAAAAATCATCAAACACTAACTTGCACTCCCAAGTACACTTCCTGTGACTCTTACTCTGTCCCGGTATTGGCACTTTGTGAAGGAAGGTGTTGGACCCGCTGCGAGTACTCAGGCAGCACTGGTCTCCACCGCACAGGGCTGCCGTCTCCTGGGCACACGGACGTGCTCTCCCAGCACCGGCGTGGGAACATCCCGCACGCGGACCGAAACTTCAGTGTAACGCAGTAAACGGTCTTTACAGCCTGCACTTTTCTCTCGTAAAGTACAGCCGGTTTCCGGTGCTGGTAACAGCCCTGCCAAGACGCCCTGTTCCTTTCGTGGGTGCGTGTGTTTTAAATTTTTGCAAACACCTCAGGGTAAGGAAAGTGAGTAAGAGCTCTGACCTGAACGTACACGTCGGCTAAGCTGCAGCTTTGCAGGATCCGCAAATGATGGGCTCGTGCTCATCAGGTCTTCATTCTTCAGAGGTTTATCTTTTGGAGGGAGTTGCCAAAGCGAGATCTTTCTTTTCACTCGGAGATATAATCCAGGTGGAGTCACGAATCCCTTTCTCTGCGCCCTTGGCATCTCTCCGCCGTTTACACCGGGCTTGAGACGCAGGTGCGGCTCCAGGGGAAGCGCCTCTTCCTACCGTTCCCGCGCCGGCCACACGGGGGCGCCCGAGAGCAGCCTGCTCCGCCGGGGCGGACGGGCAGGGGTCCGCGGGTGGGCTCGGGCTCCACCGCCCGCAAAGCTTCTGCCACTTGACGACTCGGGTCGCCACTTAGCCTGAGTTCAGGCGCCACGTTCAACTTTCCAGTGTCAGAGGTTTGACTCATGATGCAGGGACACTATATTAGGGAATTAACAACCAAGGGACGTTTTTATTTGAGGTTTCTAGCAACTTTCTTTGGAAGTCTGGGATATGCAGGTTAAATTCAGGGCGATTACTCAAATACCAGGTAAGAGTGCTGTGTACCCGGGGCAGGATTTTGGCTTTAATAAATGAAGCCAGGAGAGATGCCCCAGTGGGCTGTCTGCTGGGCCCGGCTGCCGGCAGATGCACTTCCCTTTCTGCTGCAAGATCTGGTCACTTAGTGAACGGCTTTTGTTTAAAGCAGTGGCTTCCCTTACTTGTAGGCTAAATTAATATTGTATTTCAGCGTTCTTTGGGGATGGAGGTTCTCAGACATGTCCATTTTATGATGGATTTTAGCCCGAAAGAACATTAACTGCAGAAAATCAACAGTTTGTGCTCAGGCTTTCAAAGCCTTTCTTCCAGCCGAGCCTTTTCCCAATAAAATCTGCAGACTCGCTTTGTTGGGGGAAGGCTCCGGGGAGGTGCGCCCCGGCCCCGCTTCCCTCAGACACCTTCTTACCGACCTCTGGCCAGAAACCATTTACATTTCTTTGCATCCAAAGATCTGAAGGCGGTTTGAAAAGTCCTAATTGGCCCCATTCAAATTCTCATCAACGTTCCCTCCCCTTGCCTCCTTTCAGCCGCCGTTTTCTTCCCTTGTTCTTTTTTTACATGACAGAGGAAGGCCAGCCTCACTGCCTGCAGCGGTGGCTGCAGGTCGTCCCGCAGACTGATGTCTAAAGGTTGGGCGGAGGGGCCACGCCCGCGTTCTGAGGTCCCTTGGCCGCTGTGACCTCTTCAGAACCTGGTGCTTATTTCCAGGCTCAGCCCGGCCTCGCCGTGGTCCCCGTGTCTATGAGGGGGACTCGGGGAGCCGGCAGGTGACGCTGGGTCCCAGAGGCTTCCTGGGGCTCCGGGGGGCCTGGACACCCGGCATCGCCCCTCTGCCCCCAGATGGCAGCACGGTGGCGTGGACACACCCCGGACGCGCTGTGCTGTCCCTGAGTGTGGAATCCTCGGTGTGGGCGCACGTGCAGTGTCCCCCGAGTGCTGAGGTCAGGAAGTGGGCTGTGGGCTTAGGCCTGGGGAGGCGCCCCCTCAGGCCTTTCTTCCTGGGGGCTGTTGCCACGTCAGCCCTGGTGCTCTTCTTATTCAGCCCCCTAATTTAACAAAAAAGGGTACAAGAATTTCATTGGCCAAGAATGGTAGAGAGTTCGTTAATCTCTCTGTCCCTCCTTCTCTGTGTGTCTCTCTCTCTGTCTTTGTCTCTCTCCAGCCCTCGGGCTTTCTGCAGTCTTGCCCCGTGTGCACGTGGTCACTCCCAGCCGGCCTCGCCCTTCGTCTGCGCTGTGACTCTGCCAGGCCGCCTCCTGCCCACACCAGGGAGCTCGGGTCTCCGGTCAGGGCAGGGAGGACAGAGAGGCCCGAGGACTGGGGCTCAGTGAAGTGAAAGGTCTGAGAAAATATGTAAATTAACCCAGAACTTGACTCAAAGCCAAATTTTAACTTTTTTTTAAAAATTACAAATGGTGTTTTTTTTCACTTTTCCTCCTTTAATACTACTTTCTGGGTTTTCCGGTTTCACTGAGCGCTCAAAACAGCCCTCTGTACCTTTGCAGCAGTGAGATCCAAGCTCTTAGGACGCAGCGTCCCTCGCTGTCTCGGAATTCCCAAGGTAGAGCAGGGGACGGGGTTGGAGGTGTGCCGGTGGGGCGCCCGGCTGTGCCTGCGGTCGGGTGCAGGTAACTGACACATCCTTCAGCCGTTTGCTTTTGGGATTCCCTTAACGCACATCCTGGGGAATGGAGGGGCTTCGATGGAGAAAAGGTAAACAAGAGTGCCGTGACATGTGTAAGTGAAATCTTACGGCACTCGGGCTGTGTCTGGACTTGCTCGGAGGAGTGATGGACCTGACCTCTCAGCTGGGTGCCCGTCGCTGGCAAACAGGTCACTGCCCAGCGTCATGCGTCCTTTCGTCCAGCAGACACAGCAGTGGACAAGGGTTGGGGCCAGTGTCCAGATGTCTGTCAGAAATGTGGCCCAGAAGGTGGCTCTCAGCTGAGCCCTGAGGGCCTGGGAGGCAGCCAGGGGGGTGGGAGGGGGCTGGGAGCATCCCGTGCAGAGGACCACCCACCAGACAAGTGGGGGCCTCATTCGGGGCCCTGAAAGGATGCAGGGGGTGAGGGGAGCATGAAGGGCCCCGAGGAGGAGGGCTGGGCAGCCAAGAGGAGCCTTCCAGGGTGTCAGAGCAGAGGTGCAGGCAGGCTCCTGGAGCAGCCCTGATGCTGGGCGGGGGGGCAGGCTGGTGGTGCAGGTGTGATGCTGGGCGAGGAGGCCCTCGGCCTTTCCAGCTGTTCTGCTGACTCGTCTTTACTGCAAGGCCATGTTCTCTCCTCCACCCACACCCCGGACGGGAACGGGGCAGCTGACTTGGGGCTGGTATATGAGTTTTCCTTAAAAGGTGAAAGAAGTACACGGCGAACCTAGTGCCAGGCGGCAGTGGCCGCCGCCTCCACGGCCTGTCTTTCAGGGAAGCCGCGTCCTGGGTGAGCCTGGAGGGCTGGGGACTGACAGGCAGTGACAGTGGCCCTCCTGTGGGACTCGCTAAATGACAGTGACTCGTTCCCTGTGTTTGCCTCTGAATTATAAAGTGACCCGGAGACACCGTTCGTAGAGACGCAGGATGCTGGATTCCAGTCTCACGTATGTGGTTGAAATCATCCTCTCACAGCACTGCGGTGGCCGAGGACACGTCTCCCAGCCGCCTCGGAGAGCCCTGCGGGACGGGGGTGGGATGGCAGTCTGGCCTCTCCTCCCAGAGCCCAAATCCCCTCGGGGTCTTGCTGGGACTCCGTCTGGACAGTAGGCCCGGCGGAGGGAAGGCGCTGGCTTTTCCAGAAGCTTTGGTTTTCCAGAAGCTCTCTCCTCTTTCCTTTAGTCTAGGAGGAGCATCCCTGATCTGTTTCGTCTCTCATTGTAGCTGCTCCTGGCTCCCTTGCCTCGGGTTTGCCGTCCTCCTCTGATGGACACTGTAGGTCCTGTCATGAGACACACTCGGATGTGGGATTTAGGACAACTCGGGCCTCTAGGACTTGTTTGGAAAAGACTGGAGGGACCTTGTGATGATGAAATCCTGCAGGTGTGGCCCAAAGGCAAGGGCGTGGCGGCTCTGGTGCAGGAGGGCGCCTCGCTGCGGCCCCGTCTCTGGTCCTCGGAGGTGACTAGTGGTCATGGCGGCAGGACTCAGCCGGCCTCCCTGGGGGGCGCTGGTCTCACGGTGCCCACCCATCCTGGGGCTCTTGGGCTCTGGGGCCACCGCTCTGGTTGTGACTCCTGGCTTTGCGGATCCTGGAGGGTTGGGTGAGCCATGGGCTCAGCCTCCTGTGCTGCAGGAGGCGGACTGCCCTCTTCTGTCACCACGTGGGTGACCCAGGCTGCCCTGGTCACCTTGTCCCCCCCGGGGCTCTGGTGGAGAGTCCGGCTCCCGGGAGGGAAGCAAGGCCCCGGGCTGGACCAGCCCCCCCCAGGAGCCCTCCGCCCACCTGGCTCTTCTCGGCCTGGAGGTGCCACGTGCCGTCCCTTCTGCTGCAGCCTCGCCCGACGCCTACAGTTAGCCTGTGTTTCGTGGGCCTTTGCTCGCTTCTGCCCCTCGCTCTCCACAGACACCAGCTGTTTCTCCAGGAGGCCTTCCTGACCCTGTGGTCGGTCGACAGGCCAACTCCACGTGGAGGAGCAGAAAGCTAGGGGTCCTCAGCTATGTGTATTATTACTACCCTTCTCCTCTTATAACTAAGAGCTAATTTGTTGGGTGCAGCTTGGAGATCCGCACGATGCAGCAGGTTAACTTAGGGAGCTTGTGAAGGGCTCCCGCTGCTGTGGTTGGTAGCGTGGAGATCAGGGTGGAGGTGACGTTTCCTGCGTCCAGGGCCTCGTTCGCGGTGACCCCCCCCTCCCCCGCCCCGTGCTGACTCCTGCCCCTCCGGTCCCCATGCAGTGGGCGCTCAGTTCTTCCCATTTTGCAGATGAGGAACTTGGGACACGGATGATTAAGTGAAGTGCCGCCTGGGCCGGGTTGGCTCCCGGCACGAGGGCTCACGTAGGCAGGTGCTCTCGGCTCAGGTTCTATGTGAGTGAGGCACTCAGGCCAGAGGCTTGAGCCTGGCCGGCCACGGCCAGAGTGTTTGTGGCTGATTCCGCTGGGTCCTCGACGAGGACTCTGGGTCATGGGTGGGAAGCTTGCTGCGGTGTCTTCAGGGAACATTCCCCAAAGGGATCCTTGGAAGATAAGTTCTTGGAATTAGTCACATGTCGGACGACCCCAGGGAGGGCTGTGGGCGCCGTGGACCTGTGGCTGGGCCCTGGGTCGGGGCTGTTTGCTGTCGGGGTGTTTGCCTAGGGGGTGTCCTGGCGGGAGCAGCCCTGAGTCAGGGTGGGGCTTTCCCGGGATGTTCTTCCCTGTCCTTTCGTTTCCTGGTGTCTGAGTCACATGTAGCTTTCAAATAGCAGGTGTTTGGCTTTTATTGTCTTGATTGATCCATGTTTCTCTCACGGAGATTTTAAATTCTTTAGAGACCCTTTGAAGATACCTTTTAATTAATTGCAAATAAGATAAAATTCACTCTGATTTACTGATAGCACGGAAGATTTTCTCAGGTGCACTTAACTTGCCTCAAACTTACAAGGCTACACCCATGCGATGCGTGCTTGAGACGCGTACAGTGAAAAACCCTAGGACTCCTCAAATGGAATAACCCCTGAACTACAGTCCCCCAAGCAGTTTCTTAGGAAGAAATGATGGGGTCTCCTTCTCAGGAGACTGGGGAATTAGAGGGAGCTTTTGGGGATCTGTTCATCAGCCCCTTCATTTTATAAGGAGAACCCTGAGCCCCCTGGCGGCTGGGGGCAGCCAGGTGTGCAGCCCAGGTGTTTGGACTCCGCTTCACCCGATTTCTGACACCCGCCTCTGCTGGCTGCATGTTTAAAGTGAAATTTAATGCCAGATTTTAACAAAAATGATTTCGGCATCTAAATCTTCCTCGTGTCTTACATTCATTATTGTAAAGAACTGATTTTGGTGGAAACGTGGTACTAGACAGCGACACTACTGTTTAAAATTAAAAGATGCAAAATATTGTGAATGTCATTGTGGCTTTTCTTTGGCTGAAACGTTGGTTACGTGACAAAGTAGTGACCTGTGCCCTGGTGGACGTGAGGAGGGGCTGGAGGAAACCGTCGGACCCTGGTTCCGACTCTACGAGTCCTGCACGTGTCCCCAAGACACGTGTGTGGTTGAAAGGATAAGGAAAACCTTACTGCATCCCCGATGGTGTTGAGCCCACTGTGAATTTCAAAGAATTTCTTGTAAGATCTTAGGCACTTTTTCGAGAAGACCTAAAAACAGGGTATGCAGGATAACTTTCAGGTGTCTCCCCTTCACTGGAAGCAAAGTAAGGTTTAATCTGGTGGCTTTTCATTTGGCTGTTGTGCTCCGTGTCTAATGCTTTCTTTCGATATTTAGTAAGAACCTGATGTTGAGTTTCAGTGCAATTGAAAGCATTTTGGATGTTCACTGAAATCTTTGCTGTAGCAGCACCTTTAATGCAGTAGGATCTGCACCTTTAATTCCACAGAATCCATCTGTACATGGAGACCTACAGTTCTCATCGTTACATTGGGTGAATTAGCAAAGAATAGACACGCCCAATGGGAAGCTAGGCAAGAGGTGTTGGAAACACGCCCCCTCCCATGACATTGACTCTCCGCATGTGTGTAGGTTGCTCAGGCCGTCCTGCTGTTTTCCAGGTGCTGGTACTTGAAGCTGTGATGTTCCAGGTCCAGGACGTGATAGGCATTGAGATGACACATTGGTTTCTCAGCAAGGTGGTCCCACTGGCCGCCACCCACCCCTGCTTTCTCTCCCCTCGGCACGGCTTCCCTTACAGACAATCCTGTGGCCGTGTTTGTGCAGTTGACCAGTTGTGCAGAGGCCTGAGCGGTGCCCTGCCCACACCCACTAATCCTCTGATTTCCCCCCTTCACTGTAGGCACTTCTCTGTTGCCTGAGTGACACGGGTCCCCAGAGCCCATCAGGGTAGCCTGCTTCTTGGGTAACCTAGGGATCCAGTGCCCTGAAGTGTAATGAAGTTCGTGCTGACCGACCTGTGGTAGGTTGTCCTCGGGGAAGCTTGGCTTTGCTATGAGTCATGAACGCACTGGTGTCTGCGGATTGAACGGTCCTTCCTCTGCGAGGTGCGGCTCCCTCTGTCCCAGGCCCTGCCCAGGCGGCCTTGGTTTGAAGGTTTGGGGCTCCTCAAGCTCTCCGCTAGGGCAGTGGGCCCTGTCCTCCCTCCCAGCAGGTCCCTCGTGGCCCAGGCCTCGTCTGCCCCGTCCAGACATGGTGCTGGATACACATGAGGCTCTGATGACCGACTCCAGTGTCCACCAGGGACAGTAGGGAGGAGGAGTGGACGGTGGGCTCAGAGGACATGGGAGGAAAAGGCTCGGCTGAGGAGGCGCCAGTGTGGGCCATGACCTGAGCTCAGGGGCTCCCCGGTTGTCTTGTCCACTCAGGCTGTGGTGTCCTGACACTGTGAGGGACCAAGAGCAGGAAGTACCCTTGGAGAAGGGCCAGGTGGGTGATGGGGAAGTAGGAGAAACTGATACTCCTGCAGTAGCCAGATTCAAACAACCTCGTTGTAGGTTACCTGTAATACTAAAAAAAGTCAGGTACAAAGGTCCCCGTGTTCATTTGAGGGCGCTCTTTGAGTCCCATTCCTGCGGAAGGCAGACGTGGGCCCCCAGGGACATGTGCTTCTGAGTCCTTGTGTCCTCAGGGGGTCACCACCGCCCTCCCCGACTACCCAGGCCTCAGGTTCTCTGCCCTTAAAATACTCCACTGACCCAAACCAGAAAACAGAAAATATCAAAATGCAGGGGGAAATGATCTGCATAATATTAAATAATGTGCCCCTTTTCTCCCCGTGTTTGCCATGAGGAAGATCTCATTTTAGCGCGTGGAAACGTTCGTTGTGAAGACGTCAAAGCTGAGGATGCTTGCCGTTCTTGGCAGAATGAAACAGGGTCAGTAGTTGAGGTGGCGGTCTGTTGACCGTTCTGCATTCTAGCACACAGGAAGAGTGTTCCCTGGTGATCTAAAGGGAAGAGCCATGATTTCGAGTGGTTTGAGAGGTTGCTAAAATCCGGTAGCTTGATTTTTCCATTTGATGCATGTAGACGGTGGAAGGCATTTGATAGCAGAACATGAAGGAACGTGAGGGCTTGGGGAAGGAATGTGGCCCCAGAAGGAGGTAAATCTGATGAAATGAAGTGAGGTGTCTGGACACGGATGAAGAAGATTAATGTCCTTCTGGATAATATCCTGCACTCTGGGAAAGCACCAACCTGAAAAGTTTTGTCTTTCCTAACACTTCTCAGAGGACCTCAGGACACGGCAGAGGGCCAGGCGGGGCTCCAGGGCGTGTGGTCAGATGGCGTCACCCGAGGGGGTGGCATGAGGGTGGGGAAGGAGACTCCCCACGGTGGGGCCGGCGAAACAGAGCTGGGATTGGGTTCTGCTGTGCGTCAGTTTACCCCTGGTATTTAAAATCTGCTTCCACGTTGATAACAGCTCTGGAAGCTGGCCCTGCAGTAATTCCTTCCTAGACAATTAACTGTCATATGTCCAAAATCCACCCACAGGGCCGCTGTCCAGGGCCGTCTGGGTGTAGTATTGTCATTGTGGAGCAATAGACAGGTTCTCCAAGAAGGAAACCAACACTTGGGGATGATTAGCATGTGACTGGCTCAGACATAATCAGTTCTGTGAATATTCCATTCCCATTGTTTTCTAACCTACCTATTCCATGTAAGGTTCAGAAACCCAAGTGTCAGATACCACTGGCATGATGTACCCACCAGCCACAAGTAGAGGGACCTGCAGATATCCTGTATCCAATGTGTAACAGACTGTTATGCATTGATTATTGAACTTGTTAAGTAGTCATATTTTGCAGGTTTCCAGATTTCCCTCAGGACTGTACTAGTCAACTTTATTCTACCACCATAGAAAAGGTATCTCTGGGATAACTTTGTGTTAAAGAAAATCGTTTGGGAAAAGAATGAAGAGCATAAAAGTACCAGAGAGCGAAATTCCAGATAAGCTCGCCAGAAGCCTGAAGTCCCTTCAGGCTAATCCCAAAATGGATTAGCTGCCGTCCTGCGGTCAGGTCACCAGGACACCAAGGGTGCCGTGGTCTGCATAGACGGGTTGAGGGACCAGTGTTCTGAGGAGGGCGAGGGCTCCACAGCCCATAGGAAAGCCTGGTCCAAAGGGTGGGCTGCTTATTTCTGGAAGATGCCCTCCCCATCACTGCATTTATCAGCACTAGCCGCCCCCCATCACGGGAAGGGAACCGACCAGCTTCCCAGTGTCTTGCCGCTTCATTTAGTGTGCAAAAAAGTAAGCTATTTGCCAAAGCTTCAACACGCTCATTCTTTTCTTTTTTTAATAAAAATGGTTTTCCCCATGGGTTTATATACTTTTCACTCAGGAAGAAGCAGGCATAAATCCAGCAGCTCTCACTTTCTGGAGTCTTTTTTAAAAAATTCTTTTGGTTCCAGACTGAAGGCCAGCTTGCTCTTAACTTCTGGACACTTCTGAGTCCCCCCAAAAGTGCTGGGCTCCCCGTGGAAAGATGTGCTCCAGTTGTCAAGGTTCAGATGCTTCTGGGCCGTCAGCTGAAAGAGGGTCTGTGGTCAGTGCCACCTGGGGCAGAGGGTCACTCGGCTGCTGGTGGACCGGTGACCTCGTGGCTTTGTGAGCTTTAAAAACCGCACTCGTTTCTCACCTTGACATTCTTTGTTCAAAGGACACGTTTTGTGAAGCCTGATATGAAATGAGATGAAGTTGGGGTCCTTGGGGAAGTGGGGTGCCCCCCGAAGCCAGCGGCCTGGGCTGAATTCTGGGCCTGTGGTGTTGGTGGGGAGGGGCTGAAAGGACCTCTGGGCAGCGTTGGAGGGAAGGGTGAACGTGACCGTGGCTGGGTCACCACCTGCTGGATCTGTGGACCAGGAGGCCACTTTTCTCATTCAGAGTCAGGGAACCAAAGTCTGGAGGAGAAAGCATGTTTTTCGGGTCCTGTGCACACGCCCTGTGTGTGCTCCCGGCCTTTGTCCCGAGGATGTACTCTTCACCCCTGGATGCGGGCGCACGTGCCCTGTTCAGCCGTGTGTGGGTGGGGCTCCCACAATCCCCTGCGGCTGCAGCCTTCCGTCCTGAGCCAAAGCTGCAAACCGAATAGAACTTACGTCTCGTCCGCGCGCGTCTCGTGGCAGCTGAACTGGGCCCAGCACACCTTGTTGTGAACAGTTGTGCTTCACTTTCCGATGCGCCCCTCCTGAGTTTATTCGGACCGTGCCTGTGCGCCAAGGATGCTTTTCCTTGTGATCTTCTGAGCATGGTATTATCCTTATTTAGACTTTTCTTAAATTCAACATGACGCCTGTTATGTGAAAGGATTTACTGTGTATGTAATGAAACTACAGCAAAAAGTTGTAGACTAGTCTATGTTTCTGAGGAAGCACCACTAATTATGGTTTTTTTTTGTTTAATGGATGCATTTCATTAGTAATTATTCCTGAAAACCACTCCAGGAAGCTGGTGGGTTTGCAGCCTTTGACATTCCCTGGCTTAACTAAGACACTCCGTGAATCAGTATCAACAGCACGGAACAAAATAAGGAGCTGGAAACAAAATGCCTGGAATACTGACCCGTGTTTGTCTCCAGGCAGATAAATGAGAAGCTCTAGGGCTTTCACATCCCAGGGGCTGAGAGCAGATACGGAACGTGTGAGGTCAGGGCCCTGAGGGTCCTGCCGTGATTCTGGGAGCCAAGGTCCTACAGGGAGGGACGCCACTAAAATCACTGTGAGTGTTGATGCTGATAATGAAGTTTTCTGACCGCAAAACTCATTTCTGCATCACAGGCTAAATGTTTCCCGAGTGCTATATTAATATTTTAACAAGTCAAGCAGTTTTATTGATGATTCTGCTTTCCTGTGTCTCAGAAGGAAACCGTAGTCATAGATAGCTGTAACCATCAAGTCTTAGAAGTTAGCATTTTGTGCTAATTGCATAAGGTGGGTCTGGCTGCCCTTCCCTGGTGAGCCTGCTCTTCCCTGGGCTCGGGCTTCGGCTGCCCCAGGACCAGAGCAGGGACAGGGCAGCCCCCAGGCCTCCCAGGGGCCAGGCTTCCTTTCCCTAACTGTGGGCTGGCTCTTCTGCTAGAAGGACCTTATCCCAGGATAAGAGCTGTGTCTTCCAGGGTTTGTCTCTGCTTACTCCCTGCCTTATTCTCTCAGAAATCCCAGAGCGGTGCATTCCCCAGTGAGGCACATTTGGCAAAACTGACAGCAGGCGGGTTTTTCGAGGGGTAATTGAGCATGTTTTGTAAACAGATCCCGGGTCACTAGTTTATATAAACATGAAGAGTTGGTTGGTTGAGCCTAGAGGAGCAGTAGATTCTAAGAGTCAGGATTTGAATACAGAAGCAATTTTCTAAACCTTTCTGTTTGTAAATGGTGTCCTGAAATCAATAAACTAGCAATTCAGAGCATCATGCAAGTTCAGACCGGTACCAAAAGCCAAATCGCATGCCTTTGTGGTAAAAATAAGCAGAGCATTTGGTCCCTACTGGCTTAGCTGGTCACTGCAGATGACATTTCAAAGACAAAGACCATTTACCACATATGAATGTTGCCAAGATTCCCAATTTGCAGTCTCATTAGAAATGCTTTCTCATCTCTTCAAGAAAATTGAATGGAAATTTCCAGTTCATTCAATGAAATGGTGCTTATGTCTTTTTTCCTTGTCTTTGGGATGGAGGACTAAATTAGAAACAATAATTTTCTCTGAGCTTGATCTCTTCATAGGAAATACATACGGAATTTTAAATATATTCATTTTCTCAAAATTGGCCTTTCTAAGTGACCGTGTGTGTGATTTAGTGCAGAATCTCTCATAGTGCGAGTCAAGGCTGACGTCCATCAGGACCACCTACTGTGCCAGATAGAAATGTGGATTTGCATCCACTCTTGGTCCCCTGAGTGAAGATCTGCAGGGGAGAGACGTGCTCTTTTTGAAGCAGAATCTCCAATGATCCTTAAGGACACCAAAGTTTGACAATCACCGACTTATCTTAGTTCTGTAGAAAGTCTTCTAGATGTATGGCATCTTTTCTTTTTCATGAAAAATGATCTGCCAGTCAACCTATTTTGCCATATCTGTATAGTTTATTGTTTAAAAAAAAATCCAATTTTTAAACTTGGCCACCTGTGACATGACTTTATTTTACGTTGAACAGGGATGGCCAAACTTGGAAAGATATTTCTATTCCAGTATTCGATAAAGTGTTTCTCTGACCTTTTATTTCTTAATGAAGCCATAGTTGTTGCATCTAAGGCCACAGATGCCAAGACCCTGAAAATTAGCGAGAAGTCGGAATTTTCTCTTCCATTGCCATTTGAGGCATTTCCGGGATAATTTTTACCAAAATATCAAAAAAGAAAAATACCAAATGTGAGATGCTGAGAGCTCATTGTACATACATTCTGCTGTATCTGTTTCATTTTATAATAATGCTGTGATTTCCACTTTACAAATCATCCTTAAAAACCTTGAAGATACGTGATGCACGTTGTGGGGTGGACCACAGACTCCCACCTTGGATTCTGGGTGTGGGCTGTTCAGGGTAACCCTGCCTCCTGTTTATGTGCAAGGAAGTTTCCACATCACGGTGATACTGCCTTCGGGCACCTTGATTTGCTACTAACAGTATAAGCCTTTTGCCAAATAGATATCGTCATAGATCTCATCGCTCTTGAGACAGCGGACGGGCAGGCATCCTTCCCTCCAAGGCTTGAATGAGGCCAGGCTGCAGAAAGAGGTCACTGTCCTAGGAACAAAGCCATTTTTCCGCATTCCATTTTTCACAGCTACTGTAGGGTCAGCAGAGAAGTCCTCACAGCTTATTCAAAAGGCCAGGACCGGAGTGTGTGTGGCGTGTTGGGAAGCGGTTCCCTCGCCTCTGCTCTGCCCCAGGCGGTCTCCTCTGTCCTGTGAGCATCACGGGCAGGCGGGCGGGTGATCTCAGGGCACCTGGGCAGGCGGTGACTCACGCACCCAGACAGGCTTCAACTCCCCCCCGGCTGTTGCCCAAGATGGCAGGACACTCTGTCTTGTGGCGGAAACGTGCTTTGGCGTGTGGGGTTGTCAATCCAATCGCGACACCTCAGCATGACTACAGTCCAGGTGCTGCCGGGTTCTGGGGGGCTGGGGGGGGGCCGAGGATGGCGGCCTGCTGAGCAGGTGCCGGGGGTGGGGGTGTCCGAGATGAGAAGTCCTGCACTCCCACCAGGACAGTGAGATCGCAGGTTCGGAGGTCGGGGCCCACAGTCCCAGCGGATGTGGTTCCTTGCTGACCGGCCGGGCTCCTGTCCTGCATCACGGCCCTTCTTGCTCTTTGGGTCCCTTTAGTGAGTCTGGGGGCTCAGCACCAACCCTTCCCGCCTCCTCTCCCAGGTGGGGAGGACGGCCCAGGCCTCTCGTGCTTCTCTCGAAGGAGAATGCTGCATAGACCCCGAGTCTCCCTGAAGCGGCCCCCGGGCACCGGCTGGCTGGGTTGTGCAACGTTTGGAAGTTAGCAGAGCTGTGAGGTAGGAGCCACGCGGCGGGCCCAGGACCCTGGCGCTCGGGGGACAGCAGAGCAGCTGGGAAGCGGGTGTGGCGTGTCCAGCCCTGCCCCCTGGGAACTGGACGGCGGGGGCCGAGCCCGGCTGATGGCTCTTCATCAGTTCATGCTATGGGTAGGGGGTGTCCTGTAACGGGGGTGAGTGCACCCCAGTGAGTGTGTGTGTGTGTGTCTGTGTCTGAGCACGTCTCTGTACCTGGCACCACACACACACAGCCCAGGCCGTGTCAGGATCGGGGTGCCCCGTGTGCCCTCCGCACCGTGTCCACGCCCCCGGATTGGCTGAGGCCTCCTTCCCACGCGTGGGCACTTAGCGGCATGGGGAGGGGCGGTGGGTGGCCGGGAGGAGGGCGGCCCGGCTGGGCCCACCGTGCCACCCTTCCCGAGCGCTGGCTCCGTGCGTTTGTGCCCAGGGGAGGGTGATGCCAACGGCCCTCTGGGCCCTGGTGCTGAGTTAGGGGGGCTTTGGGGCACCTTGGATGAGCACACAGCTTCCTTGTCACCAAACGTCCTGCTGGGCACCGTGGCCACCACCCTCTCCTGGATTGTGTCCCAGCACTGCCTGGTCTTTTCCGTCCTCCCCTCCGGTGCTGAGCTCTCTCTGTCTGTCTGCCTGGTGCTGGGCGGGGCCCTCTGGCCTCCCCACACCCTCCCTCCTGGTAAAGCCACTCCACCCATGCCTTTTAATACCACCTGCACACCAAGTGTTTCCAAGTGTCTCTGTCCAGCCAAATTCCAGACATAGTACCACTGTCTCCCTGGTCTCTCCGTGGCTGAGGCCGCCGTGCACAGTCGCACAGGCTGCATACTGCACAACTCTGCGGGCGTCATGCGTATACGTGATAAAGCACGTGACCAGCCTAGGGTCACGGCCCAGAAAGCATTAGTTATTGGCGCCGTTGTTGGATTTAGAAAACGTGGAGCAAGTGACAGGGTATCAGCTATGCAGCTCAGCTCCTGGGGCATCTTAACTCTCAGCACTTGGACATGGATGCGTCTGAAGAGGTTCAGGCTGTGGACTGCGGTTTCTTAAGCTGTTGGGATGTGTTAATGTGTTACTTTTAAATGATAGAAAACTAGCTTCTAGCCATAGGACTAAGGATTCAGATACATCTTTAAAGAAAAGAGAATGTAGGATAGATGTAACTAATTTCAGATTCACTTACCTTATGTTGAGTCGACACTCATGGTACCGAATTTCATCCGATAGTTTCCCGTGTAAGGAAACCCCAGAGAGACTGGAATCAGAAAGGTGACATCCTGGCTCGGTCGCTGGGTGACTTCGGCCACTTAACCTCTCCAGCTCTTGGTCACCACCGTGAACGTGATGCTGCTCTGGGCAGGTTCGGGGGAAGCTCCAGGGATGGCCCCCGGGAAAGTCTTTTCACCCCTCCAGACGTGGATGAAGGTCACTCGTTTACTTGTTTATTCCTGAGACGTCTGTGAAACGCCTGCCACGTGCCCGGCACACGCAGAAGTGCCAGATGGATAGACTCTGTTCAACCCGCTGCAGCCTGTGACTCTCAGGGGAGTGCCCGCCGTCTCACCCACCAGTCGGATGTGCACACCAATGGCCGGTCCTGTAAAAGATCCATGGAAGCCTTGGGGAGAGGAGGTGACGAGGAGCCTGCCGGGAAGGGGATGGGCAGGAGGCTGAGGTCACGTGGGGGGAGGCGGAGGACCACGGGGGGCTCCCAGAGCAGCCGCACACAGCCCCCCGGGCTGGGAGGCTCGGCGCGGGAAGGACAGTGGCCGGGCCGGGAGGAGGTGAAGATACACCTCAGAGATGCTGCAGGTCGGGTCCAGACCGCCACAGTAAAGCGAATATCACAGTAAAGTGAGGCACATGAAGTCTTTGGTTTCTTGGCACGTATAAAAGTGATGTTTACCCTACACTGTAGTCTATTAAGTGTGCAATAGCATTACATCTAAAAAGGCAATGTGTGCACTTTCATTAAAATACTTTATTGCTAAAAAAATACGAACCATCGTCTGAGCCTTCAGTGAGTTGCAGTAGCAGCATCAAAGATGACTGATCACAGAAGCACAACGAATATACTAACGAAAAAGTTTGAAATATTTCGAGAATTACCAAACTGTGACGCAGAGACACAAAGTGAGAAAATGTTGTTGGAAGGATGGCGCTGATAGGCTTGCCTGATGCAGGGTTTCCTCAAACCCTCAGTTTATCAAAATCGCAGTATCCGCAGGGCACAGTAAAACAAAGTCTGCCTGTATCGACCAGAGGGGGGAGGTGTAGGCAGGAGAGAGAGGGGAGGGGCGTGGAGGGGGTGGGGGTGAAGGGGTCAGGGTGTTGGTCCCTCCAGGCACATAGAGGTCATCCATGGTGGGGCTGGTGCCCTTGACCAGGTGGACATGCAGGAGGAGGGGGGGTTTGGGACAGGTGACCTTGAGGTGTCAGGATGTGATGACTGTTGTCTGCTGAGTGACCGTGCACATTGACCCTTCACATGTTTTGTGTCCTTAAACCTCCTACCAGTGCCCTGGAGAAGGGATTGTTGTTTCAGTTTTATGGATGCAGGACACACAGGTTGAAAAGTCCAGGTATTTAAGTATTTCTGATCCAAAGTGTTTTATTTTGTTTTTAGTTGTCCTAAACTGTGCAGAGGGCAGCTGGAAGTACATGAGAGTCTTGGCTACATTTCAGAATTGGGGGAGTCAACACAGACACGGTGGTGATAGTCATGCTGGGAATTTGTTTTCGACCCCCAGTTTTCATTATATGTGATCAGTCACTCATTAGACGAGAAAGTGACATCTAAACTTGTCCGAGGAGCATAGAACGCATGTTTTCTGTGTCTTGTTAGATGTTTGGGGTATTTACTTTCTGCTGTTGCTTTTCATAATTCATTCTTTTTTCTTTTTTTACTATTGACACGCCTGTTTGGGTGATGGGCATATAGTTATACATTTTCAGTAGGTTTTAAGTGTTTTATAAGTTAAAAATAAAATATGTAAAACATGATTTTTTAAAAAGTAGCTCAGGTCCACTATAGAAATTTGAAAATAAAAGAGCACATGAGGAAAGTACCAGTTTCCTGTAATACTGTTGCCTAGAGATTAAACACTGTTACAACTTTGCAGTACTGACATTTTGCAATCTTGCGTCTAGGCTGTGTGTGTGTGTGTGTGTGCTGGATATGGGTATATATGTACGTGTGTGTGTATGTAAACGTGGGATCATGTTCTACATTTTCATTTTAAATAATTTTGTTTAAAGATATTTTCTGCCTCTTTTATATGATTTTTAACGGATTAACACATTTCTGTTTTGTTTAATTTGATTTAATTTGTTTATCCAAACCTCTATGGTTGGATATTTCATTTCCTTCAGATTTATTTTGCTATTAAAATAATATTGCCGTGAGCAGTACTGTGCATACATAGTTATGTACTCTCTGATGTTTTTCATCACATATACTTTGGATGTGGGATTCTTGGGCTTCAAGATTGTAAAGGCCTCTAATACATAGTGTAGAATTAGCCAGGGTTTCTGTGAGATGGAACATTTGGCACCGATGGGACGGACTGCTGAAGCAAAGCACTCCTGAAAGTTCAGAATCAGCAACTTCATTTTCCTTGGTTTTTGATCTAAGAATCTATGTTCATTATAGACTTTTGTTTGCAATAATACTGATGACTCCAAACCTTTAACCAAAGTTGAATTAAATTAGATGCTTTTTGAGTCTCAATTAAGGTTGGTTCACTTTAAAAGCTCCAGGCTTGGCAGTTTCATTTTCCTGTGGTTCTGCACTTTTCAAATCCTCGTGTGGACGAGGAGCAGATGAGCCCAGAGCCTGGAAGAACCGTCTTTGCTGTGGATGCTCCAGCTCCAAGACGGAACGGAATCGCTCGGATCGATGGCCAAACCTCAGGCACATGTGTGACCACCTCTGAGATCACCGACCACAGCCCTCCCTGCCCTTCCCCCGCCAAGCCTCCAAATCACTGCTCTTCACCTTTTCAATCTGAGGAGCCTGGAAGTGCATACTTTGGGCTTGTCACACGATCCTTATTATTAGACGTGTGCCTAGATGGACTTCCAGTCATCTGTTTCTCTCCCCTGGAAAATTTGACCAGTTGGTATTTTTCTAACTTCCTTTTTCTGCTGCGAGAATGAACAAGCACGTTTGGAAGCTTTGGCCTTTCTTTTGTGATACCTCGAGGCCCGAAAGGAAAAAGATGATGGGACAAGAAATGATGAAGAGTGGTTTTGCATAGTGTCTGTGAGTCCTGGCTGTTTGAGGTTGGGTGGCAGCTGGTGGAAGTGTGTGTGTGTGTGTGTGAAGGTGTGGGGAGGGAACTCGGGGAAAGTACTTTCCTGTGTTGTTCTAAAGAGTTATCTCCAAATATACTTGCCTTTTTGGGATCTACTCCCAATGAAACCCAAAACACACACCAGAGCTACCTGACAATCCTCCAGCATTGCATGCTCTGCAAAGCACCCCGCCCCACTTGGATCTTCTCAGGACGCAGTGACCATGTGTTACTGCTCCAGCTTTTCCCCTTTTCTCCCCCAGAATAACTGAGCACGTGGGAACGCGTGAGTCTTTGCTGAGTGGATCCCAGGCCTGCCATACCTCTGATGGCCTGTAAGACCCGTGAAGCAAAGTGGGGCCTCCGACAGCTGCCGTGTGCCCACCCATTGACGGATATTGGGGGTGACATCCAAGAGTCACCGCCACAGTTCCTGGCCTCGGGGGTTCAGGCCAGTTGGGGGCACAGGGACGAGAGGAGAGGCCAGAGCACCAGTTGTACCAATGCGCTGGAGAGACGGGTTGTGTGGGATAAAGGATATTGTAGCTGGGGACGTGACCGTGGCTGGGGTAGCCTGAGTCTGTGTGAGTCCCCGAAGAAGTTCAGGATCTTCGCTTGCAGAAGCGGCCAGCATGGCATCGTGAGATGGGTGGGAAAGTGGTGTTTCTGAAGGAGGGAATGAGGGCCATGTGCTGAATGGGGTCTCCTAGTCCAGTGCTGTGACTGGCAAGGCAGACGGGGAAGGGGGTTCACCGGAGGCAGAGAGCTTTCTCTCGACACCCCACCCCACTAGAGTTTCAGGTGCCGCGATGTTGAGTGTGTCTCTGTCCGTCTGAGCCCGGAGAAGGTGTCAGGAGCATCTGAGGAAGCGTAGTGTCTGCTTTTGAGCAGCCCTGCTTTATAAATGGTGTTGCCATTAACTTGCAGTTTAAGATACAAAACTTGAGGGGCTTCCCTGGTGGCGCAGTGGTTGAGAATCTGCCTGCCAATGCAGGGGACACGGGTTCGAGCCCTGGTCTGGGAGGATCCCACACGCCGCGGAGCAACTAGGCCCGTGAGCCACAACTACTGAGCCTGCGCTCTGGAGCCCACGAGCCACAACTACTGAAACCCGTGTGCCTGGAGCCTGTGCTCCGCAACAAGAGAGGCCGCGACGGTGAGAGGCCAGCGCATCGCAATGAAGAGTGGCCCCCGCTTGCCGCAACTAGAGGAAGCCCTCGCACAGAAACGAAGACCCAACACAGCCAAAAATAATAGATAAGTAAATAAATAAAATTAAATTAAATTAAAAAAAAAAAGATACAATACTTGATTTATATTTGTGAGTCCTGGCAACACTATTATGTATAGCTGATCATTTATAAACATATTAAAACGTATTTATAGACTACATTTTAAGACACCTCTGTTCCATAGGGTGAAAAGTCAATAAATTAAAAGTGCTCGTGGTTTCCGTGTATTAGCAATAAAGTTCGAAAGGCAATGTGACTCTTCATCAATTTCAAGAATACTCCGCATAATAGCATTATTTTCTAATATTCTGAGCAATCCGAAGCCCACAACAACTGAACCCCAGAACACGTTGACAGTTGGGGCAAGAGTGAGGAAGCTCCTTCCTGATTATTCTGGATGGCTCCTGCCTAGGATGTTATAATAACTGACCTTCTTATTTCTTCCTCTTTGTATGTGCCTGTAGTTTTTTTTTTCTTTTAAATTGAAGTATAGTTGATTTACAATGTTGTGTTAGTTTTAGGTGTACAGCAAAGTGATTCAGGTATATATATATATATATACACATACACACACACATATATCTATTCTTTTTCAGATTCTTTTCCCTAATAGGTTATTACAGAACACTGAGTAGAGTTCCCTGTGCTATACAGTAGGTCCTTGTTGATTATCTATTTTACATATGGTAGTGTGTATCTGCTAATCCCAACCTCCTAATTTATCCCTTCCCCTTGATCTTCTTTCTTCTTCCTGTGGGTGCTATTGTTTTGGCAACTCTGGTCCAGCCGTTTCTGGCTCACTCGCTGTTGACTGGACTGATCCAATGAGTGAAAAGGTTTCATTCCCAAAGTCACTGAAACCAACCGAATGGCAGAAATCAAGCATCCGATGTCTCGATTCCCAACCCCATGGGACAGGATTCATAGATTTTACACCCCGTCACCTTCTGTTTGTGTTCTGCGTGATGGGAGGCCTGCAGTCCCCCGGTCTCTGCCATGGAGCAAAAGAGAGGGAAAAAAAAAGACAAGGAAAAGAACTGCATTGTGTCTTTGGTCCTTATTCAAAGACTAGCAGTGAGCAGTGTCGCCGAGATCAAAGTTTGATTGGCATATTGTTAGGCTTAAAGGGCTGTTCTCTATCAAGTTCATCCCCGAGTTGCGCCCGTGGCTTCCTTCCGCAGAGCGGTATTGGCTGCGAGCACATCCAAACCCATCGTGATTCACCATGAATCAGTAACAGCGTTTTGGAGGCTGATACATGAAAACCTATCTGATTCCCTGTTGAGTTCGTTCAGATTCTATTGTGGTTCTACAGTGTTTTACAAAAAAAATAGTCCTGGTTGCAACTCTCTGCCATCCAAATCCACAGCTTGTAACGTTTCATTACAGAGTCAAGGTCCAGGGTGAGACCTCAGCCTACACAGAGCTGCCTTTCCTGGTAAAGAGGCATAAACAAGGGCATTGATTCCACCACCCCGCAGGGTGCGTCCGTGTGTGGGGGGCCTCGTCCAGGGCGGCTCTGTGCCCTGAGGTCCTGGCCAGCTTTGGATGTGGCCGTGACCAGGCCAGGGAGGTGCAGGTACTGGAGAGTGAGTTTTTGTCTTTTTATTGTTTAGGTCAGTCATTCATTCATTCATTTTTGGTTTACCCTTTATGTACCACATAGGAGCAGATAGAAGGCGGGCAGCTGGGGCTGGGGGCTGAGAAGGTCAGAGGACGCTGCTGGCCAGAGCATGGGGCCCTTAGACACCTCCCTGCCGCCGCTGCCCCCGCCATGTGGGCACGTTCCCCCTGCAGGAGCCATCATGCTTGTGCTGGGCGGTGAGGAGACTTTAGGTGGCATCAGGGTTGTCCCTGAGCAGCAGTCTCTGGCCTGGACGCATCCTGTCCCCTCTCCTGGGCACGCCTGCCCTTCTCTCCACCTCAGCCGCTCACTGATTTCTGCCACACGTAGCAGACTCATTGCCATTTGTCTCTGACTTTTCCTTTCCTGCCGATGGAGCAGTCTGAGATCAAGGTGTCTGCAGGGTTTGTTCCTTCGGTGGCCGTGAGGGGGAATCTGACCCAGGTCTCCCTCCAGCTCTGGTGGTTTATTGGCATCTTTGATCTTCTCAGGCCTGTAGATGCGTCACCCCATCTCTGCCTCCATCTTTATATGGCATCTCCCCGTGCTCACGTCTGTGTCCAAATTTCCCCATTTTATAAGGACACCAGTCATATTGGATTAAAGGCTCATCTTCCTTCAGCATGACTCAATTTAACTTAACTAATTGCATCTGGAATGACCTTATTTCCAAATAAGGTCGCATTTTGAGGGGATGGGAATTAGCATCTCACATATAAATTTTCGGGGGAACACAATTCAACCTACAGTGTCAGTGGATTTGAGGTCCACTCTCACTGAGTATAACCTCATCTTAAATTGATTCTATGTGCAAAACTCTTGTTTCCAAACAAGGTCATATTCACAGGTACTAGGGGTTCAGATTGAACATATTTTTTTGGGGGTTCAGATTGAGCATATTTTTTGGGGGGGACACCTTTCAATCCACAATAATACCTACACAACATACTTCCTTCCCTTAGCTTTCAAACTCTCAGCCTTGCCGAGGCGACAGTCTTAGCTTCCTGAATGTTCTTGTAGGGGCAGGAAATAAGGTTCTCAGCCAAGTCATCCCAGCCCCTCCCAGTAAAACTCTGTTTTAGAGTAAAAAATATTGGGGGGTGGCACCGGGAACCAGGAGAGCTTCCTTTGAAGGTCATGGTAACGTGTATAGTGGTAACTGCTGTGGACCAGAAGGAGATGGGCTCCAGGGTGGATGGTGACCCCTTTCCAGGGCTGATGCTCCACAGAGAGCGTCCCTCATGCCACCTCCCCTATGGTTCATGGGGGGACACTCTGGTGAACTTGATGGAACCCGAGAAATCACTCGATGCAAGCCCCCATTTTATAAAGGCTGAAATCGGCTTTGAATTAGGGAAAACTGTCACCTGGGTGACAGCAGACTATGAAAGCTTTGAGACTGCAGGTCGGTAAACACGGATGCCAGGCTGTACAGGGCTGGTCCTGCCTCACTTCACCCCACGTCCACGGTCCTCAGTGCCACGGTCGTGGCCACGGCTTCACTGTGACCGTGGCAGCGGGGTCTGGGCTGAGGCTGCGTTTGGGATTTGAACTCCCTGCTCAGACTAAGTGGGTGGGACGTGGCGGGGAGCCTGCCGCCTCCGCTTGAGCATGGTCACGGGCCGCTTCGAGCAGGGGACATGCCTTCCCTTATGAAGGGTGACCCTGTGTGATTCTGGGCAGCTGACCTCTGACGACAGGACGTATTTCTGGATCGTCGTGTATAATTTACAGCGGGTTGGCCCAATTCATCGCATATATTTCTCCTATCGGGCCATCCTTATCGTGTTTCTGAGTAGTGTAGGGGTTTTCATCTGAGTCCAGTTGAAGCTGGATGAGTCTGAATTCCAAAGAGGCCAGAGACAGACAATGCTGAACAGAAAATCGACTTTATTAAAATCACAAGTGAGTTTGTGCACGTGAAGTTATAGATGCTCAGATAATGTAGAGAAGTTATTTCCAGAACGTTTGAAGGGTGGGATGAGAGTAAAGGGCGAGAACTGGGAAAGGATGCTCCTGAGACCCGGACAGTCTGAGAAGGTTCTGGAAGGTGGAGGCTCCTTTGGTTTAGAGTCTTGTGATGACATCGTCCACAGCACCTGTCTTTCAAAACAAGGTCAGTTAGCCCTAAAACACTCACGGACGACTTCCACCAGTCAGGCCGAGCTCCAAGTGACTATCTACAGATCAACATTATTATTACTAATAACAATAAAATGCTTAATGAAAACTTAAACCAAAACATTAATACTGTACTTGCATTAAAATATCTGCCCATATGAGCTGCAGGAATGTTTTAATCTCATCAGATGGACATAGATGCAGAAGACCTGTTTGCATTGACTTAATTGTGATTTTATTTTGTTAGGAAATTGAGACACTGCTTTTAACCGTTTTAGGGCCACCCACTCATTCTCCCTCAGTTCTCTTTCTTTGATGAACCTAATTTCCTCACTTCAGAAGCGAGTCTTCTAATTTATTGAATACCTTTTAATTAATCAATCTCTTTGAATTTTAATTAGTTTTGAATTTGCTTCTGGAATTACCAGTGAATTTATTTAAACAAAATAGTGTCTCCCCCATGTTTTTACTTGCGCGTGAAAAGTGACAGGTTGTATTTGAAGAGAACATTTCTTGCGGAGGCAAAAATAAGGAGCCTTCCCTATCTAAACTGAAAAACTCAACTGCACTTAAAATGAAAGCTTCAATCTGCTGTTCACATGAGAACAGAGCCAATTTTGGCCTGGAGCCAATCCTCTTAAAGATACACACACACGCACCCGCACCCGCGTGCATGTGTGATGTTTATTTTTAATTCACAGGACTTTCATTTTCCCTACTCTGCATCCCCTTTAGTTCACCTTATACTTTAGAGGCGCAAGAACTATCAGAGGCGTCAAGGGAGACCCTCGTCCCCATGACCAGCAGCGGCGCCAGTGGTCAGGTTCTCCAGCGACTGGCCCATCAAATGTGGTTAATCCGAACCTGGCATGTTCCCCCTTCTGGGTTGTCAAGCCTGTGACACAGGCCACTGATGGGGATGAAACCACATGGCCGAAGTGCAAGCCTGGGCGTCAGTTACACGTTTCATTGTAACCGCAATGTGGGATGATGTCACTAAACAGCAAAGTTGGTTCATCTAAATGAACTTCTCTCTCGGTTACGAGGTGACCATGGCTGTGGGGTCAGTGACACTCTGAGGGATAACGCTGTCTCGTAGGACAAAACGTGGACAGTGCAAGAGGCACCCGTGTGTTCTGGCCTTCCCTCCTCCCTACACGAACCCGCGTCCTAAAGGCAGCATCTTTCTCTGGTTCAGCGTCGCCACCTGCACAATGAGGGGAAGTTTCTTGATTTGCTTGTTGAGGGCTTGTTAGCTTCCAATGAGATCATTCAGGAGAAAGTTCTCTGTGTTTTGGCATGAAATCTTCCCGAGTCCTGCATAACTTTGCGTGAAGGTAGTTTTGAAGGAAGACTTCACAGATTTGAACAAAAACTAAACCAGTGGGAGATTTGGATGCACTCAGAAGTGACTTCTTTGAAGGACAACGGGCTTGAACTTTCATCTTTATTGGTACAGATTTGTTAAAGATCCAATTCCCTTTACTTTATAATCTTACCTTGTGCAAGAAGTGGTGTAGCTTTGCACAGTGATGGAGGGAAATGTTTGGTGAATGGTGTACAAACTTGAAAGTAAGTGACAGGTTTCCAGAACCAAAGGAAAACTCCTGTTCAGAAAATGGCATTCAAAATATAAAGGCCAAGGTATCTGTAGCATGGACCCCATTGTGATAAGATTTGGTCCTGTAATAGTGTTACAATTTAAACTGATAAGAGTTTGATATATTAACATCAAATTTCCAGGCATATTAGATCCTGGCTCATTAAAATTAGCTTTAGATGAGCAAGTTGCCAATGTGGATATAATTTATTTTCAAAAAAATATATAAATCCTAGTTTCCTTTTTCTGGTTAAACGGCAGCTAAGGAAACCTATTTCAACTGGCTCTTTCATCAGACACGTCTTCTGGTTTTAAACTGTCTTTGCGTTGCTGCTGTTTTCACTGGTTCTTGCCCCTCGGTGTTTTCTGACAAGAACTCCTGAAGGACTTTGATTCTGTGCAGTAGCCGCTTTCTGGAATTTTGCATGTCAACAGCCGTGGGCTCAGTAACTTCAGAGCATCAGGAGGGTGGAATCATTCTCATGCCTTTGGAACAATCCTAAATTAAAGTTTTGTTTCTGTTTCCATTATAAACCTCATTGTTTCCTTGGTTTGAATTTATTCCAGTTGTGTTGGTTGAAATCTTGCCGAGTTTGTTCAATAGTTATACCAGACGTTATGAAGAGTAGTTTTTCCACTTAAGCGTTCTGAGTGAATTTATTCTTTATGAAACGGTCAAGTTCAGGGTCTGGAACCAGGCTGCTGGACACCAGGGAGTAGGCACCAGGGTAATCCTGTCTCTCATTCTAATTAGGAGATTTTAGGGGTACAGAATGCTAATTCACTTAGGAAATACATAAACATAGTGGGTAGGTCTCTTCTTTTCTTCCCTCTACTCTTTTTCTGAATTTAACACCTAGAGAACATTTCTCTGGATTTTCCTTGAAGCACTTTACAAGGGTCACAGAACCCATCTGAATCCTTTTGGGTCAGTGAACACATCCTTACTGTCAAAAAGATGGGACAACCTTATAAGTACGCAGGAGATGAGCAGTGCCTCTGACTTGTCCTGCTTAGAGGTCACCTGATTTTCCTGGGGAAGACATAAATGGACGAATGTAGTTTCCCGACGCTGATGTTCTGTGATTCTTTCCCCCAAAGGCGGTGGAGCTCCAGGCTGGAGCAGCCCATCCCAGGACAGAGCCAGCAGGCGTGGAGGAGAGGGGTCCGCTCAGCCGGAATGGGGGCACTGGTTCCGGGACCCCCAGACCCCACCGCTCATCAGCCAAGCGTGTGTGTGTGTGTGTGAGCCGGGCCTGCGTGTGTGACACAGGCTCCCTTCAGGCAGGGATTTCTGTTCCCCTGAATGAACCCCGGAATCCAGGATGCTGCAGTGAAGGGAAGGACCAGCACTGCTCCCTGTTTTCCTGGCCCCCCCTTTCTGCAGGTTCCCCTCCCCTGATGGGAGGCCACGGCTGCGACCTTGGCTGCAGTGGCCTCGGGGAAGCAGCCAGAACAAGCTCACTTGTTTAGGCCCTTTTCTCTGTCTGGCACCTGCTGGTGGCCTCACCCTGCCGGGCCATCTTCACCTGACCCTAGGCAGCATGGTTGGGGTCCCTCCCAGGGCTCTGAGTTCTCCTCTGAGAACCCCCCATTTGTCATCCTGTCTCCTGGGAACATTTAATTCTCTGGAAAGCATGCGATGCCTTGAGCACCTCGTGGAAAGCGGTGCAGACATTTGTGACGGGCTAAGGTGCCCGTCGGGAACACCAGTTTGGAAAAGGCCGAGGGGCCTCCTGGGACAGAGGGTGGTCTCTTCCCCCTTGAGCCCCTGCCTCACCCCCGCGTCTCCGGCGGGGTGTCATGGCAGGGGTCAGCCTCCTCGAGGACAGGGCCCCGCTCACGTCACCTCTCCCCTCCCCCCTCCCCCTCCTTCACCCCCTCCCCAGTTTGGGCTTGCTGGGCAATAATTTGTCCCCCCAGGGGGAGGGGAGCTCAGGCCTGTGTGAGGGTCACGCACCCCCACCCCCCGACCGCCGGCCGGTCCCTCCCCACCGACGCTGCCCCCCGGCTCCTTATCACCATCTTCTCGTACCTCTCAGGCCCCTCACAATCCTCTCTCTTCCCTCCAAGTTTCTCCTCCTCCTGTCCTTAAAGTATTTATCTTTCCTCTCTAATTAAAGGTGTGAATTTCAGGATGACTTTTTCAAAAAAATGATTCTTTTCTCAGCATTCTGTATTTGTCTCATTAATTACTGTAGCCTGGAATGGATATTGACTTGTCTTTTTTGCAACTGGTCATTTAAAAATTGGGGTTTAGGAAGCTGGTTTAGGAAGTGAATTACCCTTCCTCGTTGCTTCCAGAGCAGCGTCTGAAAGAGCTGCCGGTGGTGACAGAGACGTGTGCTCTCACTGCCCAGAGCCGGGCTCCAGGCGGGGGGGTGCTGAGAATGTGCATGCAGCCAGTGTGGCCTAGCAGCTGCATTTGAAATTTCATTTCACTTGAATTAATTTCAGTGCAAGCAGCTGTGTGTGACTGGTGGTTTCCGCGTGGATGGTGGTGCCCCACGTTCCAAGGTTTGGGTTGAACTGCACGTGGGGCAAGTCGTGAGCTACCTGACCCTGGACTTCAAGTCCTACCAGCGAAATACCTTGTGACTGGGTGACGCACACAGATGAGGGTGGAGAGCTGGCCCCCCCCCCCCCGCGTTAGCACCTGGGAGAGGGCGATGCGGACCCCCGCCGAGGGCGTCGGGTGATGGACCCCAGAAGCGCCAGCAGCCCGTTTCTGCCAATCTCCGAGATTGTGCTTGTGCACTTCAGTGACGATGATAACTTTGAGCAGTGATGTGCCAGCATCGGGAGATTCAGATGGTCCATTTCAGAAACCTGGGAAGAGAATTCCCCTCGAAGGCCTCATGCCTTGGCTATCTCCTAACATAAACAGGGACTCTTAAAAATGTGAAGAATCTGTTTTAACGTGTAAACCGAGGTGACGGGGGAATAGGCCATTTTCCACTTGTGCAGATGCTGACGTGAATCACCCGCAGGCCCGGAGAAGGTGGAAACCTGCGAAAGAGACGAGAGGGCAGAAGGGGGGCGTGCCCATGGCACCCCCTCCAGCCCCTCTTCTGCGCGTCTTTCCAAGGCTGCTTTTCAAAACCGGGTCCTGTGCGTGGGTGCAGGTTGAAGCCTTTGGAGTGGGTGCCCTGGGGCAGGAAGACGCAGCCCTGACCCCCCGGGTCGTGTTCACAGCCTTGCGTGATTGGAGTGAGGAGCAGGGACCCGGGCCCAAAGTCCTGGACTTGGTTTTAGTTTGTCCTGGACGAGCTGGGTGATGTCCACTGGGAGCCTCCATCTCTTCTTTGGTCAAATGAGGCAGCGGGGCTGGTGTCCTCTGGGACCCTCGGTGTCTTCATCGGTGCCCCTGTGAGCTTCTCCCACCCAGTCTCCAGGCCCTGGCGGCATTCCATGCTAAAGGGGCATCCTCTGCCTTTGGCCCCAGGGCGTGTGGACCAAAGGCATCCGGCTCTTATTTCCACAGAGAAAGGGAGTCAGACTTCCTGCCATGGGTTTCTTTCTCCTTGGGGTTGTGGCTGTGTGGACGCGTGGAGGTGCACATGGGGGAGGGAGGGTCTTCTCTGTGCCTCCTCGCTCCCTGGGGACCCCTCTCTGCCTGGCGCAGCATGGCGCGTGCACGTCCCTCAGTGGTGGACGGTGAGGTGGTCCAGGCTCCGGATACAGAGGGCTCGCAGGGCTCATTCCCTTTCCTGCTCCTTCACGCAGCAGATCCTTGTTAGGAACCTGCTTTGTGCTTGGACCCGCGGGGAAACCGTGCAGGAACCAGACCAGTGACTGCCCTGATTCTCATGACCCCGGTCTGCAGCTAAACGTCCTTACTTTCGACACCGTTCTTGGGTATATGTTTCACCCCAGAAAGGGCAAGATCACGAACACAGAAGGAAAGATGGGGTTGGGGTGTGGTTAAGGATGCAGACGATGTTTTGGATGCTGTGCGGGTCTCATCAGAGCTTGGATGTAGACTTGGAACTGAACTCTGCCTGGTCTCTATTGGGAGATCAGAGGCCCCTGGCCTTAGGTGATGTGTTCATTCTCACTTTTAAAAAGTAGAAATGGTGTGAGCACGCTGGAGACTTGCTGGCGTGTCCCGGTTCCTCGCCCAGGGAGCAGTTTCTTTCTACCTGCTTCGCCAGCAGACGAGACCGTCTTGCTGCGACATTTTCACCTGTTGTTTCCAGCAGGGTTTGGCCCTCTGGTTCCCACTTTACTCCTTTCGTTCTGTCCTCAGTGGAAACGATGACACCCTGTAGCTCATCGTCTCCTGAGGTCTGGCTGAGAAGCAAACTATCTGGTGTCCCTGCTTTCGGATGAATTCCCCCTGCTTTGCAGGTCTCTTTAATATTCTCTAACATGTACTTTAGTGTAATTTGCTCTAAATGCTTTGAAATGAGCAGGAACCTTGAAAAAGACACCCTGGCTGAATGCCTTTGGAAATGTCACTTCATCAAGGAGCGCGTTGATCTTCCAAGGGAAGGAGAGCAGGGAGCAGCTGGGGGCCATGTGCCGTGCGTTTGGCTGCTCCAGCGATGGGGAGGCTGTCAGGGGATTTCTGAGCGATATGTCGTGACAGAACACAAAGGATTGGCCATGTCCGGACACACAGAGGCGGCAGCTTTTCTCCGTCTCTCTCCCTGTCATCCGGCCACGTGTCAGCGATGCCACCTGCAGGCCCCTCTCCGAGGGCTGGTGCGCAGAGCACGGTAGGGCCCCAGGCATCCCCACGCCCTGTCTGTGTGCACAGATGTACCAGGCACCATATCTGGGGTGTAGACTAGGGACCCTGGGGCTGACCAGCCGCGCAGCCGACGGTGACGTGGCCAACTGCAGTGTGTAGAGTGGAGGCTTTGGAAAATGGGGTCAGACACGAGCTTAATACTTATTTTCCTGGTTGCTTTACCCTTTTGTTTTTAGACACAGACAGGGCGTCTGTATGATCTTTGTGTGCTTCAGCCTGGGGGTGTTTGAAACACACGTGAGAGCGGCGCCCCCACCGGGGGTGGCGATGGGGGATGGGCCTTTCAGGTTGTGGGGCAGGTGTGTCTCCTCCCAACACACTTAGAGCGAGAATGCCAGGGTTTCGATGTCTGTCCTAAAGTTTCGATGTCTGTCATGGCCTCTGCTGTTTACTAGTCCCGAATCCCTACGCCCATTAGTTCAAACATCTTCTTGCCCCTGCCACGTGCCCGGGTAACTCCATAGCGGTCCCACCTGGTCATGTTACGGCAGCTCCTCAGACAACGAACATTTATTGAGCACCAACTGTAGACCAGACGCGGTGCTGGGGCGCGAGGCCTCGTGGATGAGCACACGCCATCTCTACCCTGAAAGAGTTGTGGTCCCAGGTGCTCTAACGCGATCGGTCGAGGCTCCACTGTAATGTTCTCCCATACCCCAAACGTGCATTGTCTCACAGAGCTGTAGCCTGAGAAAGACATGTAGCTGTTAAACATCCATTTTGCCTATTCCTTTGTTCTTATTGGGGTCCTGGGTGAGAACTGGCACTTAATTGTAGGTAAACTTATGAAGGTAGTGCCTGCCCAAAGTCCTGTGAACCTTCCTTACACATCTTCAAGTCATCAAAAGGGTGGTGACACCTTCAGAACAACTGGCATGGCTCGTATGAGCAGAGGTTCAGCTCCATTGCAGAGTTTTTAAGGCATTTGTAGAATCCACTTTCTGCAGACAAATCACCTCTGAACCATAAGAGTAACGGTTGAATGTTGTCACGTAATTTTCAAGTGAGGATCAAAGATAATTCTCACACTAAGGTAGCACTATCTACACGATATTTTTATTAAGAAGAATTTTAGAATAACGAAGTTCCTACTGACTCTCCAATAAACTTAAGTCTGGAGCAATCAAGACCCAGGAGTTTCTTGAATTATCTCCAAGAAGTACTAACAAGAAGAAGAAATATCTGCTTTCATCATTGAAATTAATATTGATGTGGTGACACGGAAGGAAAGTAAATAAAAAAGAAAGGTTTGGGGGAAAGAGAAGAGATTTGCAGAGCAGGAGGTGTGGCCGGGCATCTACTGTCCCTGGTTGTGGGATCAGGAACCGAAGCCCGCCGTGCGAACGGTGACTGGAGGCCAGGGCACCAGAGAGAGGCTGGGTCTGGGACCCGAAGCGAGCAAGGACTCTGGGAAAACACTTATAAAAAGTCTCATGTCCACTCAAACAAAATGCGAAGGCAGCCCAGAAATAAAGAAAACAGTCGCCACGGCCTGCGTGCCCCGGGGGGGTTACTCCTGTTCGTGAGAAGTGTCTGGCACCCGCGTTTCTCAGCCAGGCTGTTGGCGCTGCAGTTCTCTAGGTTTTCTCACTCCTGGGAGGACTGTCTTTGTGCCCTACACGAGGTGGACGACTCTCCTGTGTCCGGTCCTCCGTGGGGTCCCTGCAGCCTTTGTTGCGGCCCGTCTGCCGGGCCCCCTCTCCGGGCATGGGCACCCCCTCCCCATGGACCCTGCGTGTGGAGCCGACCTCCCTTGCTCTCTGCATCTTCCTGCAAAACCTGCTTCTTCGTCCTGACCACCTAACTGAGCTCCCTTTCTACTTCATGCTCCGAAGTTTCGTTTTGAAAATGACCATAAATGGGAGGATCACTTAATGCTCCTACAGTGGACTTGAAACCTTTATGACCATGTGAAGGTTTACCAGGGCAAATGCGCCCTGTGTTTGAATACCTGCTTGGGAGGGCCTATTCCAAGTGACATCTTCATGTCTCCTCCAAGCATGTTCTCCTGCACTATTTCATTTCATTTTCCCAATAATGTTGATGGAACAGGCAACAGTGTTACCACCTCCATTTCACAAATGAAGAAGCCAAGGATTATTGGGCTAAAAGGACGACCGTCCCCGGTCACATAGCCGGCTGCCCGTCTCCAAAGTCAAGGCCATTTCTTTGACCACTGAGCCTTGCGGTGCAGACCACCCGCCACACACACTGGCATTTTCCAGCACAGACTGTTGGCCACTCTCTGTCTCTTTATTGGGTTTATAGCTTTAATCTAGTCATAAAACCTAAACAAATTCATCCCAATAGTTTGCCCTTGGTTTTTAAATTCCTACAGATGCCCCATAAATACAACGAAAAGGCACAAAGAGGCCCAAAACGATGATGGTGACACACGTTATCACTACGTTGCTATCTCACTGCGTTATTTTACTCAGGGTCTTAAACTTCCTAAGACAGAGCCCCCTTTGCAGGCCCACAGTCTATTGTCTTCACTTCACGTTGCTGGCTTGTTTTTCAAGTCGGGAAGGCAGGGGTGGGGACAGGCATCTAAGAGAGAGCCGATCCCACCGTCTCTGTTGGGGTCCGTACCTCCTGGCGCCATGCCTGCCTTGGAAAGGAGGCAGCTCCCTTGGGGGACAGACGCCCTTCCCACCCCGCGGTTGTCTTCATCCTGTTCTCCACAGTGTAAACCTTGTTATTTTAGCTATTCTCACAGCTACCTCAAAGCCGGCAGAGAAAGTATCATTGCTCCCGTTTTACAGACAAACAAATCGAGTCGACACCACGCTCTTGTAATTCTGACGGTTTGCTGAACGTCCTGAGTAGCGTCAAGCAGTGGCAGAATCCAGTTCTCACTGGTTACAGCTAGTTCGCAGCCATGAGTGCTGCAGTTGGGTCGCGTTAATTGCAAAGGACTGGAGAACCGTGCTAAGTGCGTTGCCTTCTGTAAGACTGTCCGCTGGCGTCATCTGTGTGTAACAAGGGGAACGCGGGGTTGGGGGTGTTGTGGCGGCAGGAAGGGGACCCATGGCACCCCTGAGCCGCCCCGGTCCTCAGGGCGCCTCCCAGCTCGTTGGTCTGTAGGCCAGTCACCAGACTGACCCCACAGCAGACCTGCATGAAGTCACTGCTCTTGATTTGCTTCTGGTGGTCTGTGCCCTGGGATTCCAGGCCACATCCCGTCTCGTTCCTGGCTTTTCCAGTCTTCTCAGACGGCCTCTTTGAGGAGCGTTTTCACACCCCACACCAGATTCAGCAGGCTCTCCTGTAAGGCTCTCAGACACTCTCTTCTGCCTCGTGTGACCTGGGGATCACGCGTCGTCCTGCACGACACGATAGTTATTCGTTGGCCTAGATGCTGTCGTGATGCTTTGTGGTGCTGTATTTGCTGCCCTCTGGAACTTAAGCTCTGTGAGGACAGGACCGCCTTTGAACCCCACCCCATGCCCCTCCTGGAGTCCAGGAAAAAGCCTGGCAGAGGACTGTCCCTCAACACTTACTGAACAAGTTCAATTCAGGCTGGACCTGACTTTCGATCTGCCTTAGAAATACAACGTCCTTAAAGAGTGTGAAAAAGAGGCAGACAATTAAAATACTGCAGGAGAGTGTTTGTAAAACATGCACAGATTGGCTTTTGTTAGTTCCAGCAAATGAATGAATGAGTGAATGAGTGAACGAATGAATAAGTGAACAATGAATGAGTGAACGAACGAGTGAATGAGCGAATGAGTGAACGAATGAATGAGTGAGCGAGTGAATGAATGAATGAATGAGCGAATGAATGAAAGAATGAGTGAATGAATTAATGAGTGAGAGAATGAGCGAATGAATGAGGGAATGAATGAATGAATGAGCGAGTGGCTGTCTCTCTGGGGGAGAACTCGGGGCAGCAGCTGTGTTTGACTCAAACGTCTCAGCTTCAGGCTCGAGGCTCTAAAACACCATCGCCATGTTCGTGTCATAGGTTCGGGTTCTCTATTCCACTAAAATGTAGGGAACTCTTTCCCGAAATCTGAGAAAGCTCAGGCTCTAAAGTGGAGAAGTTGCCCTTAAAGCAGGTGTGTTTATAACTGTGTCCCCTGTGTCCCCACCTTCCCCCCGTGGTACAAGGGCACTTACTCTCTCAAACCCCCCCAGACCCGCCCATGCCCCAGACGCCCTCGCGGTTCTAGCCCACCTCACCCCCAGTGTATGAGCCTCGGCCTCGCATCACGCAAACACACTTACTTGGAAGCTACATTCATTTTCCGGTGGCTTATTATTTAGAAGGTTCTTGCTTTGGGGAATCTTGCAGCTGCCGGATTATGTAATTCAGGGGTGTTTTCCTTAATGTTAACCCATAGCATGTGTTAGTCCATATTCTAATCAGATGTCAATATCACAGTGGGGAAATTCATCCGTAGTAAGAGTGTTTTAACCCATTTCTTACATGCTTTCATTTTGTTCCCGCTTTTCCTCTGGCTTAAACCCATGCATTTAGTAAGCAGAAGACGGATCACATCTTGAATCCGTTTGCACTTGACCTACTTTTTCTACTGCAGGAGTCGCTTGACCTCCAGGCAGAGACTGCACATGCTCCCCCTTAGCTTCCTTCTGCCCCCCCCCCATGCACCTGTGCACACAGCCCTGCTTCGTGAAAGCAAAGGAGACGGGCCCTGGGACCCTGAGGTCGTTGTTCTAATAGTGTCATTCAAGGTGTAATTGATTTCTTTCTAAATTTGACAAAGTGCCTTTTATCTGAACTCGTTTGAAGACCCTCAACCAAGTTCTTTAGCGAACACTAAATTCTTTAGAATAGGACTATTTCATTTTCCCTCCAGGGCTTTGTTTAGCAAAGAATCCAGCTCCGTTAAAAGCTCATTTTCCTCTGTACACTGTCTCCCCTGGAATTTAATTGCTGTTACAAATGGGGAGGGGGAGAAACATGCAGAAAGTGTGAATTCCCTCATTTCTGAGAAAGAACAGTTCCATTGTTTGTTCCACACCATTCAATTATTGAGAATTATGGTCAAATTCCAAGCGCCTGAATGCTCAGCCTTCTTTAAAAATAAAAAATAGAGAGGCTGCCTCTCTACATTTAGAGAAAATGATAATTACGATGTCCTTCCCTAAGTCATCTGCATTTCCTCACTTAGGGTTTCAGGAAATACAAATAGACCACCTCTTACAACACAAAAATTAGCAGGATTTAGGTTATTTCAGGTTTTCATCTAAAATAGAAGGGAGCTGCTTCTGGGTGGGCTCCTGTGTGCACTGGGCCTGCGAAGGTCCCGAGATGTTTCACGGTCAAGTTTGCTCCCCTGGTGGCCTCTGTCTCTGTCTCTCTATCTTTCTTTCTCTTGCACAAAACTGCTGTGTTCCAGGCCAGCTGCAAGTCATAAGAACAAGTCTACGAAAACTCAAATGCTTGTGAGGAGAGGAACGAGGTCAGGCAGTGACTTTGTAAGAGGAGAAGTGTTTCACGAGGATGGGGTTCCCCAGGTGCGGCGCTCTGGGCGCTCCTGTCTCCTGGGAGCCTGGGGTGTGCCATCGCGACTGGAGAGTTAATTCTCATGAATCAGTTTCGGGGAAAGAGAAGAAAGGGGTTGAAACCCCTCAGTGACAGAATTCAGTCAAATGTGCTTGTGGGCTTGCTCTACCCACTTTTATGTAAAAGGACACTTTTGTTGTTGTTGCGAGATCTTGGAAAGGTAATGATCTGTTTTCACTTGCCTCTTGGTTAAAATAAGCACAGATCATTTTAGCAAGTGAACTTCTTCTCAGGAAAAATGAGAGCCTGCAGAGTCTCTCTCCTGTGTCCCAGGGCCCCACTGAACAAAGAACCGTCCCCCTCCAGGCGCTCATCACCTGCCTCCTGGCTGGAGCCTTTCTCCAGAAATCCGGGAAATGGCCAGGGACCTCAGCTCCCAACCACACACACCGAGGGATTGTCCCTCACACCCTCCCTGCCACAGTGCACTCGCAGCCCTTCCTCCCCAGGACCCCAGGTGGGGCTGTGAGGACCCCGCCTGGACCCCGGGAGCGATGTGGCTCCCTGGACAGCCGTCCCCCCATGGGGCCTTCCTTCCCCCGTGGCTTCATCTCAGCTTCAGCTTCGGTAGGTCTTTACACGTCGCCAACGAGGACACTCAGAGATGCAAGGGGAGAGTTTGGGTATCTTTTTAAGGAACGAAGCACCCTGAGTTTGAGAATTCCCTTTCTTTCTCTTCCTGATGAGGGAACAAGTTGATGAGGTCCCTGCAATTTTGCTGAAGTCCATTCCCACTCTTCCTCCAGCTCAGACTGGGCCAGGGGAGGGGTTGCTGTGAGTAGAGCTGTCTCTACCCCTGTAAATATTACCGGGGCAAACATGCCAAATAAACCTGTTCAAATATACACAGAACCCAGGGCTCTACACACTGCTGTGGAGTATTGAGTAGGGACCACAGCTTGGGGTTTTCTCTCTTTCCTTTAATAAATCGCTAGGGCTCCATAAATCAGAGCAAACGCCTGTGAAGGGCAGGTGACATTCCAGTGACCAAAGGCTCGTGATGGCTCCACTTCCCAGAGCTTGAAGCTTTATTGGATTCATCTTCGTGTTTGTTGTTTCGTCTGGGGTGAGGAGGACTACACGGGACAGAGGGTGGGACACATGGGGGGTTGGGAAGCCCGGGGGGGTGGGCAGGGAGCGCCATCAGTGGTCCAAGGAGGGCAGGTGTGGGAGCAGGTGGCCGGATCTAAGCCCCATTGGGAGATGCTGTGAGCTCTGAAGCCCTGTGCCCGGGTCGTCAGAGGGGCCAAGGAGAGGATGGGGACCCCAGAGCGGTCAACGGGGACTGCGTGGAGGGGCCCCTGGGGCAGGGGCTCTGTGCTTGCACCACCCCGGCAGCCCTGGGTCCTGGGATGAAGGTGAGATTGTGTGGAGCTGTCCAACAGGGAGAGACTGCCCCCCAATTCCAGGCCGACAGGGCGCTCCTGACACCCGCGACTTCCAAGGTGATGGCAAAACCTGGTGAACGCAGGAGTCAACCAGGCACTGAATTCCCAAACTCAAAGAAAAACATTGCTATTCAGACTATTAAAGGTACACAGAACATGTGCACCCCTGTGCAGACCTGGACGGTGTCCCGGGCCAGTGGTGGAGCCTTCAGGGGTTCAGCCACCAAATGCCGAGCAGAGCAGAGAAGTTACCAGTTATCCAGATGTGTGAAACTGATGGAGGTTGGAGTTTTCAGAGCTTCCCACCATGTGTCTGGGACGTCCCCTGGCACTAAGTGGCCTTAGATAGCCTTATGCTTTCCATCGAACACTCTTTGAGATGTCTGGCTTCTTTTTTCTTTGCTCCTTCAAGTTTTTGAGAGTCGACCAAGACAAGGACAAAGACTGTGGCTTGGCCTGCGGGGGTCCCGCCCAGAAACCCCTCTGCGCCTCGGACGGGAGGACCTTCCTGTCTCGCTGTGAATTTCAGCGCGCCAAGTGCAAAGACCCCCGGCTAGAGATCGCTCACCGCGGAAACTGCAAAGGTAAGTTGCTTTCCATCATTTGTTCAAGAATCAGTCGCTGAAACGTACGCCCATGTGCTTTATTTTCATTTGGCTAAGGTTTTCTATGTAAAATGTCAAGGGTTTATGTTCAGAGCACGTAGCGAGAAGAGTCATTTCTGAATCATTTTTTTTTTCTTGTTGAATGCTCTCTTTTCTTAGAATGTTTTATGACATCATGACACAAATTTATCCAAGGGTTTCACAGAATGTTTCCAAAGTCTCCTAAAATTATTCTCATGGAAGTTTTTTTTATTGCTTCTTCCAACTCTTTCTCATTTCACCTTTTAGCCTGTGGGGAGTGTATAATAGCACCTGTGCCGTTTTCAGTGATGTTTTTTGGGGGGGGTGCAATTTTCAATTTTCCTGATCTAAGAAGCAGATTTGGAGTTACGAAGCAGATTTGGAGTTAACAAGCAGGCTTAGAGCAAAACATTGAAATGCTTCCCATGTTAATGAAGGGTTTGACTCAGCAAAACACACTGATGTTTCAAGCACAAATGGAGTCAATTTCAGAAAGAGATTTAACCTTCTTTTTCTTATTATCTAGGAAAAAAGACCACACAGGCTAAAACACCCTTGAGACAATGTTCTGCGATGTTTAGCTGTTAGCGCCAGCAATCTGCCCAAACAAAGAAGAGCTACTGTCTCAACTCTGTGCTTGGCCAGGTTTTGAGTAATTGCTCCTCCTTTCATAATGCGACGCATCCTAGGTGAACAGGTTGGAGCCACTGCTCTATGTGACAGTTTTGCCTGTCCTTGGACGTGGGCACCACTCCCGCTGACACCCCGCAGGACGCTCTGCCCACAGGCGTCGGGGCAGCCCAGCACTCACCTTCCACGCGAGTCTGATTTGTGTGCCCTAAACACGTCCCTCGGAGAAAAGTTTGGATGTAACTTTATGCCTTGATTGTTGTTACACACCTCAGGTATCTGTGCTGAGAAATGAGAAGTGACCTAAGAATAAATTCAAATATCAGGTGATCTACCTTTCAGAGAACCTTCTAGAAACAATGGCCTGTGCTGACTTAGCTTGTGAGAACAGGTGCTGTGGAGGTGGCAGTAAAGTTTGAGTTTTACGATCCTCTTTGGTGCCCTGTTCCTTTAGAGAACCCCCATCAAATGTCCTTTAGGAGGATAATTCCCATCAAACACTCTGTCAGAGGACGATGAGGAAGCCGCCATATTAAGCCTCTGCGTTGGCCATAGTCTCCGTGGGCGTCTGTGGTGGATTCATTAGGCAGAGGCCAGAGGCCGTCCATCTGTCTGGGTGAACATTGACACCGGAGGCCTCTGTGTCCACAGTTGAGGTCGCTCTCCCGAGCCTCCCATGTCGAGCTCTGCAGAGTCCACGGTGGGCTGCTTTTGCACAGGGAGGGTAAATTGGAATTAAGCACAGATGGCCTTTTGGTGATGTCATTGTTAGCTTATTTGTGTTTGGATCCAGCCTAATATTTTTCTGGATAATTCCCTTGGTTGGGATTCTCACACATCACTGAAGAAATTTCATACCATAAATTTGTGGCACAAAAAATGTGATAAGGGACGGGTCTTCCCTGGTGGTCCAGTGGTTGGGACTTCGCCTTCCAATGCAGGGGGTGCAGGTTCCATCCCTGGTTGGGGAGCTGGGGTCCCACATGCCTCGTGGCCAAAAAACCAAGGCATAGGCCAGAAGCAATATTGTAACAAATTCAATAGAAGACTTTAAAAATGGTCCACATCAAAAAAAAAAAAAAAAAAATCTTTAAAAAATGTGATAAGGAAGAAGTAGGTAAAAACAAAACTTATTTCCTAAAAACAAGTTTAGTTTAAATCAAAAGGATTAAAATAAAAAGAATGCGAAGATACCTGTCAACTTCGAGGTCAAGTTTATCTGGTGCTCCGGTTGCCAAGGGTAGCAAATATTACTTTAAAGAGACATTGTTAGTTGTACAACGTAGTTTGAAATAACTGGGCATCAGGTACCTCTGATGCTGTAGATTTGGGGGAGTTGGAGCTCTGAAGTGTCTGCTTCTAGCCCGCATCCTGTGGGTGAGCTGAGTCTGGTCCATGCTGGGGCTGCCCGGAGAAGGGCTTCCCAGCCCGCAGGCAGTGTTTTCCCACAGACGCAGCCTTTCCCTGGAGCCAAGCTCTGAGCGGGAGCCGAACCTCCTCAGACAGGATGGGCTCCTTCATTCCGGCTCATTTACTTTGCCGGTCGTTTCCCTACCCTGTCCCCCTGTGTCCAGCATTTAACACCCCCCAGCCTGCCCCAGGACCACGTGGCAGGAAGGGTTCAGGGTGAATGGGAGGGGACCCTGGTGCTGATGGACCAGAGACAGGTGTCCTGGCTGCCCCGGGCGGGTGCTGCTGTGGCATCCCTGTGTCCCCAAGGGCACAACCACTGCCAATTCCGCACCACACCCAGGTCGAGAGCTTTGTGCTATGAAGGTGAGAGCGGGAGAAGGAGATTGAAATGGCACTTCCACTGCATGGAATACGAATATTCATCCGCATTTGCTCTAAATTATTCCTGGTTTTGAAGTTGGCTGGTATATCGTAGTATCAACTTGGCAAGTGTGAAGCTGCATATTTTGAGGGCATTTCCACATATTTGGTTGGTGACAGTTCCACAGGCCGGTCTCTTTTGGATGTACTAGTTTGGAAACGATTGAAATATTTCAGTATTTAATTAAGTTGGATTAAAATTTTTTTGTGCATTTCATATTATGCTCTAACTATTGACCTTGAACAGAAGTGCATGGGTTTACACTGATGGATTTTTCTCATATTTTCTTAGAAATTTGTGGAGTTTGTGTTTTTAGAACTCAGCAAGCACATTAATATTTTTCTTTTGATCTGAGACCATTGGGCCTGTCTTTCTTTTCAAGAAAGATCTGTGGCATTGAATTAAAAAGCCAAAAAAACAAAAACAAAAAAAAGAAGACGGAGAAGAAAAAGAAGAAGAAGAAGAAAAGTCAAGATGCTGGTAGTTCTTGGAACTATTTAGAGATTTCTGGAAACAGAATTATAAAGGATATCTGACAGAAACAACTTCCGGGAGATTTCCGAGACCCGGGGCTTTTTAGTGACCAATGAATAAGAAACGGAACATTGTTACAAAGTGCTTCCTGATACTCGACGTCCCCTTTCCCATTCGCTGCCCGAGTCTCATGGCCACTGCCCTGATCGTCATTGCAGAGCGACCCCCTGGCAGTGTTGGGGTCTCCGTGGGTCGCAGCATGGCCGGCATACGAGCGCGCAGGGGTCCACAATGTCGAGGAGACAGACCCCTGCCCCACGACAGGGGTTATTATTAATATCGCGGTTATGGCGAGTTTCCAGAGCCCTTGTTCTCTCCCTGCGAAAACCCTGGGCTTTCACTCTGGCCACATCGTGACCCTTGGCCTAGAAACCTCAGTGTGACTTACGGGCCCTCTGTCCCTGCTGGGCTGCTGTGACCAGGCGTTACCTTAGCGCTCTCTGGGCAGGTCTGGCCCTCAGGACCGCGTGACCGACCTCTTCCCTGTGTGTGACCCAGGCCACTTGCAGGGGGCATCCCGCTGACCTGGGCTCAGTGTGCACTCCGCTGAGTCCTGCAGGGAGAGAGCTCAGGCTCCCAGCACTGAATTTCTGGAAATGCCGAGGAAGGTGTAAACCACACATGTGGTCAGCAGGGCTGTCGCCCCTGAAAGTACCGAGGTTTTCAAGCAGAATTTCCGCGAGGCGTGAGGGTGCTTGTCACCCCCAGTCGGTACAGTACCGCCCTCTCTGAAGTGCTCTGTGTACTTTGATTTTATTAAAACACATGATGTAAAACCTAACAGCAGTGGTGCCCGCAGCCCAGCAGCAGTACCTCTGATGCTACTGGCGTGGCCAGGCAGGCAGCCGGCTGTGGATCTCCACGTGGGGCAGAGATGGGGGCGGGAGGGCGAGGTCCTGGCCGCTGCACCTCGCAAGCTCCCAGGGGCCGGGGGACCATGGAACCAGCGTGAAGGGGCCAGGCCAGGAGGACTCCACCTGCCTTCTCGCCTCTGAAACAGGGCGGTTGGGTCAGGTGAACACGAGGAATTCTTTCCCTCCGAAGATTCTTCTGATCATAAAGGTGTGCTCCTCCCAGGCCTTTACTCACACTTGGAGAGCCAGGAAGTGGGCTGGAAGCTTCATCCTGGCCATTTTCCTCAGGCTTCGGATGACACTGCCTTTGAAGAAGGCAGAGCATCTGGATGTTCCCACGTAGCTTCACCTGGAGGCTTTGTTAACCCACAGCGGCGCCGAGGACCAGGGTGCAGTTTGGCTGCTGGAAATCAGTCAACCTGCCATCATTTTCTTCAATGAAACAGGTATTTCCATGAGAGGAGTCTATGCAGGGTGTGTGGCACGTGTGCATAGGTACACGTGTGTGTGGGCACGCACCTGCGTGTATGGGTGTGTATGTGTGTCTCATGCGTGTACATATGTACACGTGCGCGCGCGTGTCTTCTGCCCGGTCCTCTCGGGGGTCTGTGTCCCTGCTTCCTGCTGTATCTCGTCAGACTCCTTTCGCCCACAGGCAGGCTCGGAAATGCCCTTTACGTGTGTGGTTCCAGGACGTTTTAATCTTGCTGGCGCTTGTCCCTTGCAGAAACTCTACCGCACTCCTGTTGACCGTAACTCCTTCATGCGTTCTAACAGGTCTGATGTTAGAAGCGCCCTCGTTATAGACTGAAGCAGACACAATGAGAGGTAGTGCCATTGCTCTCACGTTCAAGCCAGGCTCAGGAACACAACAGAACTTTTTGAAATGTTCGTGAAAAAAATCTTTTCTCTGTTTGCTTTAGCAACCCTGTATCCTCCAAGGTTAGTTCATCAGAGGAGCTGGGGCAAGCGCAACGCGGCCTCAGTCAGTCTGCCCCGCGAAGGTTTGTAGCCAAACTTCACACAAAAGGACCCCGGGGTCACTTGCACGGGGACCTAGGGTGATGCGTTGATGTCTGTGGTGATCAGTCATCACAGAGCTGCTTCTGATCAGTTGTTTCCTGGATAAATGTTGTAAAAAACATTGGAATACTTTTATGTATTCTTGCAGTCGTTTACACTTTATCTTACTCTTTTTCCTTTAGGACTTGGCCACCCCAATTATGTACCCTGGCTTTTCCTATTCTAATTTGTTTCTGTCTTTATGCGTTTACAATGGTAATACTTAAGATGAAAACTCAGTTTCTTTCTCCTCGGCTCTAAGATGCTCTCTCTGGTCAAGGGACGGTTTGGACACTTCCTGTGGCTCTGCCCGAGCTGGGCGGCTGCAGGTGGGTGGGCGGGGAGCCTTCCTTGGAGTCTTGCTGGTCCTTTATCATAGCACAGCCCTCTGTATCATTTATGCCAAAGAACATTGCAGCACAGAATTCTTCATTTTCCTCGGATGCTGGCCTTCAAAATTACGGGTGGGTAAAATATTCCAACTTTTGAAACACAGGGTCTGCCTTCATTCGATGCCAATAAAATTAAAGGCCTGTCACCCTCGGGCTATCGGTTCTGCGGCCACTACCAAGGGAGAGCTGGCTTCCTCGTCAGCTTTGTTCGTTCTGACCCCAGCCTTGTCGGAGCAGCCCCCGTGCTGGCCACGGGGACCCAGCGGTGAGGACTGTGTCCCCAGAGAGTTGACACCACCGTGCTCAAAACCATCACCATGTAGTCGCCCTGCTAGGTCCAGGGTCAGTAGGTCTATTGACCCGAAAAATACCCAGTGTAGCCTTTCATTGTACATTTCATAAATGGGACTCTAAAATAATCCCCTATCCCCAAGGGTTTCTGCCTCAGTAAGGAGCTTGCTGAGCGGCTCTGTCTCTGGGGTGAGGACTCACACAGGAAGAGTTAAAGGAAACGCGATCCGCTTTCTTCTGGGTAATGTTTCCATGTCATCCTGTGTGTGATGGACAGAGGACCTCCCAGGAAGAGCTCCCGGGCTCGGGGGCGGTCAGGGTCAGGACCGCCTGTAAACATCAGTGCTCCATGACCTTGCTCTGGCTGAGCCTCCTCGGGTCCTTTTAACTGTTCTTCTCCAAGATTCTTCTGCATAAAATGTGCAGCAAATCTGTCTCTTCCAATAATTGCTTAAACCTGTTTTGAGTGATTTTAGCAAAGTAGGAAATGGTTTGCTTCCTGTTTAAATGAAAACCATCATTAGAAACAACCACTATAAAACATGGCCGTTTATTTCTAGTTTAGAGCAAGCAGTGCATCTTGATAGTTTCCATGACTAACATATCTTGATGCATAGACACGTTTTGTGATCCCCTTGGAAAAGGAATCTCCTTTACTATGCAGTTGAGAGAAAACAATTAACAACCAGGTAAATAAATTGCTTACAAAACTCGTTATTACTAACAAAGAACTCATCCAAAAATTTTTATTAAAAACCTGTTGTTCGCAATGCCTTGCTAAACACAGGATAGAAATTATTTGTAAAGTCTCTGCTCTTTCAGATAACAAAAACTTTCTAAAAAATATGATCAAATTTGCATCAAAGCAAAAGCTTTTCTTTGGTCTAGTAAAAAAGTGATTGAAGTCCTTGATTAGAAGGAGCTTAATGCTTTGATTTAATTAAAATATTATAGTTTTCAGTTAAGCTGGATTTTCCTATGAGGTAAAAATTGATCATAGTTTAAAAATGACTATGAACCAAAAAGTTATGTGATACCACTTCATACCCACTAGGATGGCTATCACAATTAAAAATGAAAAACACAGAAAATAAGTATTGGTGAGAATGTGGATACATTGGAACGCTTGTCCATTTTTGGGCAGGAATGTAAAACGGTTCATACACTGTGAAAAACAGTTTGGTGTTTTCTCTATAAATTGAACACAGAATTATCACAGGACCGAGAAATTCCCCTCCAGGTATATATATAACCATACGACTTGAAAACAGAGGTTCAAACAAAAGCTTGTACGTGAGTGCCCAGAACAGCATTACTCATAATCACCAAAAGGTGGAAACAGCCCAAATGTCCATCAGCACTAGAGCAGATACACATACTGCGGTGCGTCCGTACGACGGACATTCTTCAGCCCTAAGAAGGAATGAAATGCTGGCACAGGTAACGCCGTGGATGGACATTGAAAACACACTGTCACACACTTTGATTCCATTTATATGAAATGTCCAAAATAGGCAAATCCACAGGGACGGAGAGCATAGTGCTGTCGCCGGGGGAGGGGGGGGGGCTCCTCAGTGGGCATCGGCTTCCCTGTGGAGATGAGAATGCCCTGGAACCAGATAGAAGTGGTGGTTACACAACATTTCGGATGCACTAAACACCACTGAATTGTACACTTTAAAATGGTTAAAATGACGAATTTTATGTTTTGTGTAGTGGTCCCACAGTAAGGACAAATTATCGTGCTCATGTTTTGAGGATTTAATTCTCAAACAGTTAAAAATGAAGTGTCCAGAGTAAAATCGCAACAAGGCCCCTGAACAGTTAAGCACCTGGTTAATTTTTAATCTCACCACAGGAAGTGTAAAGAGAGAAAATATAATTAGGGAAGAAATGTATCACCTGTAAATTCAGCTCCAAGACTGTTGAACCTTTCTGTTCCACTTAAAAGTAATGGACAGATTGGAAAAATAGAATAATATAATTCTGAGGCTGTGCTTAATATTTTGGTTTCTATAAAGAGGGGCATTTAATTTAGCCTCAGGGTGTACCTGTTAACCACATGTGGTTTACAGCGATGTTAAGGGCGCAGGAGAGCGTTCCAGCCGCTCAGGATGAACCGTCCCGGACCTCGGCCGGGGGACACAGCACAAGGGGGCGTTAACGACAGTGCGCTGTACACGCAGAAACTTTCTGAAAGGGTCAGCCTCAGGTTAAGTGCCCTAACCACATAAAATAAAAAACAAAGTAGAAAGAACACTAGGGAGATGTTGTTAATTTGGGGCGAACTCCCTGGCGTGTTTCTGTATTTCCGTAGGATGGATGGGGTAGACTCTCTTCCGCCTCTTCTCAAGAGTGAAGGCCCTGCACCTGACTAACGCTTTCCAGGATCAGGAGTAACAGGCCGTTGGTGTGAGGCAAACAGCACTCCCGTCTAGTAGGCGGCTATAGACTTGCTCTCAGGGATGCTTGATACGGGCCCTGTAGTTCCTGCTGCAAAGTCTTCCTGGTTTCCTGTGGCTGAGTCCTCAGCCACGTGCCAGACGTAAACCCGGAATTGAATGTGCCGTCCGTGTGAGAGGTTTGAGAGCTCTCCTGCCAGTGGCAAATGCGGAGTCTTTTCCAGAAGCCTGGAGCCCGGAACGGGGCCCGTGGGTGGTTTGGGAAATGTATGCGTTTTTGGCGTGTTCCACAATAGTTCAAATGTTAGAAGTAATTTGTAGCCCCGTCTGTACCCTTGTGGAGACCTTGCAAGCCGAGAACTCATGTCACTTTTCCTTTTAGACAGTCAAACCGCAGGTTATGCTAAAAAAATGAGGACAGAAGTCCAGCAGAGCAGTGATTTCTCCTCAGCTAAAACACAGGCTGCATTAAAACCACATGTTGCCGAGTGCTGGCAAAAATGCAGATCAAGACGTGAGGCCTGAGCCTGCCTGGACGTGTTCCCCGAAGCGCAGGCCCATCTTGCTAGAGGCGGCTTCCGCGGAGTCCAAGATAAGGGTTTCCGGCAGCAGAGTCAGTATTCAGACATGGACACTGCAGGACAGGCAGCCCCGAGCGCTGGAGCTCGTGCCCAAATGGCATTTCTCTTGGTTGTAGCCAAGAGATTTTACTACCAAGCAATCAGAAAGTCACCATCTAAAAATGCTGGGCAGTGGACACGTTTGAAGCAGTATCTCTGTGTCCAGAGGGCCTTCCAGATCTAGACAACTTGTAATTTAAATCTGGAAACACTTAAGAAAAATGGGGAGACCCATTCTTTTCAACTTCTAAAATTCAAAGGAGCTACATCAGATGACGGTCTAAAGAAACAAGACGTGTGCCTGGGGTGCTGCCTGAGGGCGTGAGGCTAATGGTGGCAGCCCTGGGGACGTGCTTCTCCACGGTGGACGCAGATTCCGCACAGCATATTTTCTTGGCCTGTGGTCGTGAGAAGAGGGGCCTTTATCGGGGGTTGGCCCACCTGTGTAACTCCTACCGGGTCCTGAGACAATCACCAGGAGTGAACAGGCTCTGGTACCCGGTTCAGGTGGAGCAGGCCGGCGGCTCCCAGGCGCTGCCTTCCCACCAGCGCAGGTCCGGCGGCTCCCAGGCCCTGCCTTCCCACCAGCGCAGGTCCGGCGGCTCCCAGGCCCTGCCTTCCCACCGTCCCATGGCAGGTCTTGGTGTCTGTTTCCTCATTCCTGCCATCCAGAGCTGGGTTAGATGTGCTTGACTGTTTCAGTCTTTTCCTTTTCTACTAGTTTATGGTGTCCCAGGGGATATCTTCCTAAGGAACAGTAGGAACGTCGTGCTTTGTATCAAATCATCACGTTGTAGTATTTTCATGTGAATATGTGGAAATTTGTGCTCACTTGGTGCGGGGACTGATAAAGATATTTGACCCTTTAATCTGATTTATCGTTGGACTTTCCACTTGAGGTGAGAAGCGCGGGAGCCTGGTATCACTCTGACATCCTAAGAAACTCAGATGCAGAGGAAAGAGGCTGCCGGGTGGACCACAGATGGGACGGGTCCCCTGGGCCGCAGCCGAGGGCGGAAGCCACGTGCCCCCAGGGTGCCCGCCCGCCCCGCCTCCCTCCAGGGCAGTGCCTTTGGGCTGAGTTTCACTGTGGCTCCTAGACCCGGTCCCCACTTGGCACGTGGCCTGGCCCCTGTGCTCCGATGGACCCCCTAGGATCCGAGAGTCTGTCTGTGACCGGCGGGGCCACTGCCCGTCTTGCACTGTCCGGGAAGCAGAGTCGACATTTCACCACGGACAAGCCGAGTGGCCTTTCAGAGCCTCGGCTTCCTCGTTCACTGGACGTGGGCGAGCGTCCCTTCCCGCGCTTCCTGCCGAGGCCTGGCCTCCCCACAGGGATCCTGCTCAGCGGCCGGGTGCCCGCCGGGCAGCCACCCTCTGCGCCAGGCCCCCCTGGCCCCGGCGCCCCGCGCGGCACCTCTGCCGTGCATCCCGCGGCCTGACTGCCGCCTCCGCCCTGTGCCTCCCCGCAGACGTGTCCAGGTGCGTGGCCGAGAGGAAGTACACCCAGGAGCAGGCCCGGAAGGAGCTGCAGCAGGTGTTCATCCCTGAGTGCAACGACGACGGCACCTACAGCCAGGTGTGCAGCCCGGGGAGGGGGCGGTGGGCCTCTCACGGGGCGGGGGTCTTCCTTTCTATCTCAGAGTGGCTCCTCCCGAGGGGGTCACTGTCGTAAACAGGGCAAGTCCTTCCCCGGCGCAGGTGCCCCTGTCACGGCCGTGCTGTCCACCCTCACTGCTGGGAAACGGACGGCACAGCTTCCTCCAGGCCGGCTCACGGCTGAGCCTCCGGCTCCAGTTCAGTGTTAGTTGTGGAGGAGAACACGCCAAGGTCACATCCAGTTTCTGGGGTCACCTCGTTAGTCAGTGGCGGCGTCTAATCACCCAGTGCTCTACCTGGAGTGGGTCAATATTGTTATTGTCAATACTATGATTTCTTATTAAGGGAAACAAATTCCTGAAGTACTATGCTAACTGACATAGCTTTTGGTAGGGAAAAAAAACCACACACAAGACAGGATCTGCTGTGAGCCATCCAATAATCATGTGAACTCTATGTATTTTTACAACAATCATTTGACCTTTGAAAGACTCAGGAAGGGGAGAGAGAGAGACGGAGAGAGAGAGACATAGAGAAGCTGGAGCCATGGGTGGTGTCCACGCTGGCTGGCTGGTGGTGGTGGGGAGCTGGGGCCGTGACGGGACATCCCGCCGGCAGCCGGACCGCAGTCTCCTGTTGGTCCTGACTCCATGGTGCCTGGGTTTCCCTCTTGTAAGATGCGGGCTCGGGCCCCATCGCAAAGATGAAGGATTAGATACTGAACAGTTACAGGCTGGCGCCCACCAGCGTTCACTATAAACGCCTCTGGTCCCTTTTGTCCCTAAGATCCCAGGTTCCAGAGCATCACAGGTTGTTTGCCGGGTGTTCAAATGGGAGGACTCAGGAAGCACCGGGCCTCCTGGACCTGCGTTGGAAATGAGGCTGGGCTGCAGGTGGTGGAGGGGGCCTCGCGGAGGTCGGGCGCCACTTGCACTGACTGCCCCGTCCCATCCCGTCCCTCCTGCAGGTCCAGTGCCACAGCTACACGGGGTACTGCTGGTGCGTCACACCCAACGGGAGGCCCATCAGCGGCACCGCCGTGGCCCACAAGACGCCCAGGTGTCCCGGTAGGTCCAATTGAATTTACGAGGTGAAACTGCTACTGACGTTATTGGCTGCTTTGTGATCATCTTACCAATGTTTGCTCATAACTGAAAAGAAATTCAGTTTAGGTGGAATTATGAGGAATGTTGGGAATGGATTTGAGTCACTGGACAAAGCCCAAAGTATTATGAAAACTTTGTTTTTAAGAGAGCTTAGGAATGGAGGATCTGGGTCTGAACCACAGTAGGTTATGGCAACTCGGGACTCTTAATTTTTAGAAATAACCACAAGGACCGTGGTCATCAGTGGAAATGACCAAATGCTTTCATTGGCCGAGAAAAGCGAACATTTCTGCGTTTGTATGTATATGTTTGCAAAGAAAAAGTGGATCATTCGTCACAGATCCCTTTCCAGATGGTTTATTTGTGTTATTTTATTACTCATAAGAGGGCTTCATGTACTGAAGGTAATAATATTGGCAGGAGAATAATCTATAAAATGGTCTGTTTTCCATTAATATTTTACCAAAAATGTTATAAAAGATTCAGATCATTTTTATTTGAAAATGGTCTGCAGCTTGAGTTTTGATTAATTGGTGAGGGAGACCTATCAGACCATTTATGAAGCAATTTCATGATATTTATGTCACAATTACTAGATTAAGCTTACTAGGGAAAAACATACTGTTATGTAACAATACAAAACATCTTCCTGAATTTTCATGTAAAATATTGAAACGTGTATTTACAGTTTACTTTTAGACCCCTTTTCTGTTTCAAGAACAGGCATCTTATAATTAGAAATTCTGTTCATGATTCAGACATTTATACCAGGAGCCAAGGCACAGGTCAGAACTCATAACTGCTTCAGAATGATGACGTACGTAATTAACAGTAACACAAAACCTAATATTTTAAGTGACTGGTCATCACTTAAAAGCCAGGGGATGTGCATAATGTGGAATTAAAATATACTTATTTTTAAAACTGTTTTGTCATCCAAGATCTAAATATTGCTGTAAATATATTTTTAGTGAGCTTACATTTGCACTTAATAATTCTTTTACAAACTCGTGGAGTAAATGAAAGAGAAAAAAATTAGCATAAGGAGTTGGCCTCTGTGTGTGTCCCTCACTCTGAAAGTTACTTGCAAATCCTTGTTTCATTTCAACCAAGTAACAGCATTTTGAGTCAAGCCCACCCTTATTTTACGAAGGAGACAGCAGAGGAGATACCTATTTCTGTGATTTTAGTGACACCTTTTGAGAAATTAAGTAGTGTCTGAAAGAACTTTCTTAGAAAACCATGAGCAAAGTTGGCTGGATTTCTTATAACTTCCCTATAACAAACACTTCGTTTCTAGAATCAAACCACTGTACTGTTCACTCACATTATTTTTTCCAACCAGGTAGCAGCAATTTTTGCTGTATAGAAATGCTCCATTGTTTTCACTGCCCATGTGGATGTTTTTGTTTCAAGTGATGGGTTATGGAAGAAGGAGTATTCTTTCCTTTTGCTTAGAATCTGGTGTTTATTGCATGGAAAATGCCAGCGGGGGCGGGGAGGGCGTGTCTCTGAGGACACTTGTGATGTGGGCAGGGCAGGCTCCTTCCCAGACCAGAGACCGGGCTCCCTGTAGGAGTGCCTCCCTTTCCACCCCCGTGGCTTGGTTTTGCAGCTTGGCCAGAGTTATGGGAAAATTCTATGAATCCCCAGCTGTATTCATGCTTTTATTCTGCAGAGATATGGGTGGGGGAGAGCAGGTGCCTGTGCTTGGAACACGTGTGGAAACTGTGCGCTGCAGGGGGTTGTTGAGAGAATCTTGGTATTTAAGGGAGAGTGTTGGGAGGACTCAGTGCAGGCACACACAGAGTTTATGATAGACTTTTGCACAATGTAACATAACTTCTTCCCAGATATTGACACATCCTCCCCAATCACTTGCAAGTGCGGTAATGAGCATCACTTTGTGAGAGATTGTGGTTAATAATGTGTATGTCAGCTGGTCAGTTTCCATCTGCAAACCCCCAGGGGCGTCCTCCTCCCTTCCCTGGGACCCTGGCTGACACCTGCTGGGGCTGATATGCTTTGTCCACTCTCTGTAGAGCGTGGGAGTGATTTCCATCTAGTTTATTACAACTGGGTAAATGTCAGCAGTCAACAGTGGTCTTTGGCCCTGGAGTTCGCACGGAGCTTACCGTATAAGCACATTCTATAGAAATTTGAAAATAAGAAAAAGATACTAAAACTTAGCAATAAACAATAACGGTCACTTAGAATGCATGTGTGTGTTTATTATGAACTGGTGCAGACACACATTAAAACTTAGCAGTAAACAATAACGGTCACTTAGAATGCATGTGTGTGTTTATTATGAACTGGTGCAGACACACGTTGCAGCAGCCCCTGGGGAGGGCGGGGGACGTCCACTCACGGCTGATTTCAGTGGAACAGAGGGGGCCCCAGCATCCACATCCCCCCCGCCGCCCCCGCCAACTCCTCCCAGAAAGACCTTCAAAGGGAAGTATTCTTTTATTTCACAGTCATGTGTTTTTAAGCCATTAAGCAAAGCACCAGATTCCTATGTATCAATAAGAAGAATGGGATAATGAGGCCATCTAGCAGAAACAGACAAAAGTCTTGAACAGGCAGCAATTTATAAATGAGGAAATCCTAGGGACCAGCGCACATAGGAAAAGGTGCTTATGCTCATGGGTAGCAGGGAAATGCAAACCAGCCTCCCAGGGAGACTCCCTGACACCCAGGGGAGGGGCAGCTGCGGTGAACCCCGGGGGGCCCCGACGTGCCATCAGCTTGTCCCTGCAGACGGGGCACAGGACGAGCAGACAGGGGCCCACTTTGTAGCGGGAGGCGTGTGAGAGAGTGTGCATGGCACGCTGGTAGTGATGACCAGATCCTGGAAGCCAGCAAGCATCCACTGGTGTCGGAGGGAGAGATTACGTGCTTGCTTGGCCCACGGGTAGGACATGAACGGCAAGAACACAGGAGCTGCTGCAGCGAAACGCGGCTCTAGTGAGTGTGTCCGGGTGAGGGGCCGGAGCCCGGAACGCCGCAGCCCATTTAAAGTTCAAAAACCAGACAAAACTCAGCTTCAGTGGTCAGGCTCTAAGGACAGTGGTGAGGTGTGGAAGGGGGAGAACTTGGAGATGGGAAAGAGGGCTGGGCCTGGGGGCCCCTCCCCCCTGCCGGGACACTGTTTCCCTGGACCTATGGTGATAAGTCACTGGGCTGTGCGTTTGTGTTGATGCACTTCACGTGTGAGTGTGATGTTTCACAGATTCAGAAAGTTAAAGATGCAAAGCCCACGGAAGGGGTAACACACTGATTTAAATTCTCCCCGAGGTTATAAGTTACCTGACATCCTTTCTCGAGGATTTTGACAGAGGGAAGGTGCTGGATGTCTAGGAAGCGGCAGAAGGGGAGATGGGGTCAGGACGGCCCCTTCCCTGCAGGGGAGGGATGGCAGGAAAGAGGCTGCAGGAGGGTTTGGGGAAGACCAGTGTCAGGGCCAGCATCTGCCAGGGGATGCGCAGGACGAGCGGGGAGAGCAGGCTGGGAGCCCACGTCATGGCGACAGTGGCCGGGCTCACACTTACGGGGCTGTCGTGTGTCAGTGTCACGCCCCGAGGTAGAAGTGGTTTTACCTTCTATTTACAGGTGAGAGCCTGACCCGAGGCCCCTGTGCATGTAAGTGACGGGGCTGGGATTTCAATCTATGCTTTTGTCTCCATTGCCCACATTTTATGCCAAATACCATAATGTGACTTCATGGGCCTTGAGTTCCTTATTTATAAGAAATAATGAGTTCGAACATGTGTAACTCCCAGCTCTGAGCTCCATGACCACGGGGCCGTGTTGTCCAGGCCCCAGCGAGGTGCTTGAAGGGCAAGGAGGGCCACTGCCCACCCACTGCGGTGACTCCTCGGTGACCCTGGAACCCACCGCCGGCTTTAATCAGCTTTCACCAAGTCAGCGCACTTCCTGGACCACTGCTGCTCGGGCGCTGACAGGTCATCGCACAGATTTTCACAACGAGGGGAGGACCTGCCTTGTCTCTCCTTCCGGCCACGGACTCGGACTCGTGACTCTCAGCGGAGCTCAAGCCTTAGGGGTCAGGGAGCTTCGGGGCAGAAATCGGCCCCTTTGGCCCCTGTTGGCACCTGCTTCCTGGTGACGGGATCGTTCCCACGCGGTGAGGACCCTGAGAACGGGATCAGAGCCGTCCCTTCAGTGAGCGGTAGCGGCCAGGCACCGTGACGCTCGTCCTCGTGGAGGCTCCCCCTTCCCTCCCTAGAAACCCACCCATCATTTCTCGTTCACGACCATCTCCACCAGCAGCACTTACCGAACCTTCGCCAGGCCAGGCGCCCACAGCCGGACACACCCGTCGAGGATCTGGGAGTTCTGTGCGGAAGCCGCGGGCCCCCGGAGAGGGGCGACTCACCGTCCGAGAACGCGGGGAGGCGTCTGGAGGAGACAGCTCCCAAAGAAGAGGGGCAGAACTGGCTCCTTCCACTGCTTGGTCTCAAGGGGCCCTGGGTCTGCTCTTCCCCTTACCAAGTCGGGTGGGGAGGTGAGCAGGGGCGGGAAGGGCTTCCCCTCTTCTGGGGAAGCAGCAGCGTGTTGCCCTGAGACGTGTTCAGGACCAAACAGCTGCGCTTGGAGCTAAATCCAGATGCACTCCCAGCCCTGCCCTGCCTGACAGCAGGCGTTCCTGGAGATCATACCCCCAGCCCTGCTGGTCTAGACCCCGGGTCTGCCGCGGGGAGGGGGCTTCACTCGCACCAGGCATGCTCAGGACGGTCAAGGCAGTGCCAGGCAGCCCACTGGGTCTTCCCTCCGTCTTTCTTGCTGCTGAGGGGCCGGGGCCGCAGGTCTCCATCCGGGCACAGCTGATTTACATTTATTCTGTAGGGATTTTCTCTTGTTCTTTCTAAAGATTTGAAGACTGACATTGCTGGGGGCGGGAGGAGAGCTTAAAAACAAAGGACTTTTTTCCGAGGGAGGATTTCTGTAGCTGGCCCATTCTCGATTATTTGGAAATGGCTTCGGGGTTTTAATCTCATCTCCCTCTGTTCCCGTGCACCCTAGCCAAGAGTTTATTCCTGGCGTGAGTACAAAGCAGTCGAAGACATTGTAAGCCGAGCCTACATGCAGGAACTCTTAATATTACAATATCCAAGGAATCTTCATATGTAACTCAGCTTGAGGTATGCGTTTGAAGTAAGCTACAGACCTCGGGTTATAGAAGAGACGAGAAACACCCGTAACTGCGGCTTGAGATTGTGCCCGCACCGCCCTGCACCCCTCTTTAAACCAAAGCCAGTTGTAGGGACGATGTTTCCGGGGAAGGAGTGGAAATCTTGTTCATCCGGCCATGGCCACATCAAGTGTTTGAGGAGTTCCTTCTCAAAGTGTAGAATACGATCTACTCTTTGATTTTAATGATGGAAAGCTTTGCAGGAATGAGCAAGTCAGTGGTCGTTTCTGGGAGTTTACTCAGCTCGTATGCATTCTGATGACAGCTTCTCGGACTAACTTCTAAATTTGGGTTTTGGAAGGCCTGGTTATAAATGACAGAGAAACTTGGATTAGATTGAATAACTCTTCTATATGTTATTTACATTAATTGAACTATGATCTTTGCATTTTCCTACCATGCGTAAAGTTTTGGCCTCTACCTGAAATGGTAGAACTCCATGTTTGTACGAATATCCTTATGATTTCCGAAAATTTTCACTTTATAAAGAGAAGCTGTTTTTTTCACCAGTGAATTTCCCTGGTAATGAGTTAAGGGCCCTCCATAGCTGAGGAACTTGAAAGAAACATCCAGAACAATTGAATTCCCAAATATTGAAATCAACAACACAGCTGTGCCTCTGAAGTACCTCTTTATAAGAATTATTCAAATGCACATTCAGGGTCCTTTGCTTGATGGGAAAGGTTACAGACCAGAGGGATCCAAATGGCTTTTTCTTCAGGCTTAACAATTCTCTTCCTGAAAAGGATACTTGTTAAAATAAAACATCTGAATACCTATTGGTGAGGAAATGTGAAAAGAAACAACTGTAACAAGATGTAGAAATGCACTGAACAGAGCCCACGTTTCAGATGGGGGTGAGCCCCGGGGGAGGGGTTGGCTTTGCTGCCAGCCTTCAGTGCAAACTTCTCTAACGAAGTGATTTTTTAGAGAAAAATATACATTATATTACTGTCTAACACCTACTGTTATGACGATTTTTGAAGTATTGAGGAAATTCATTTTACATCCATGATGAGAAAAAATAGTAATTTGATACAGCCAACATGGGATTTGTAAAATTTCTGATAAAAGTTCCAGATTGTGGAAATTTCAGAAGGTGTTTAATTGACACTGAAAGATTTTTTAAAAATTAAGTCAAATATTCAAGGAAAAGACCACGAGGTGCAGTTATTGTGCTAAACAAGACTTAGAAGCCTGTTTGAGAATTAGCATTAAGGACCTCTGATGACCCCGTCTGACCAGCACCAGCCAGGAGGCAGATTTTCCCTCGGCCCTTGCCTGGCCATGGTGCTGGGGCATGTCTGCGCCCAGAGCCACAGCTGTCTGTCTGTCTGTCTTTTCCTTTTCAGTTGGGACTTCTTTTGAATTATTTATTTACCTGATGGGCAACATTTTGGTGTTGTTAGTTTTCCTTTCTGGAAAAAAGTACTTTCTGGTGTATAATAGTTGATTTATATTATAATCTGCTCTATTATTGTACCCCATTATACATTTTATTTGGTGGCTACTTTATAACCTCATCTTTCATTACTTTAAGACGGTACTCTATAAACTGTCCTCTTCCACACTTAAGCCATAAATAGCTTTTTTCTCATATTTTCTAATTTTAACAAAACTTCATAAAATAAATTAAAAGGTCTTTTAGAAGTAAACGGTCCCAGAACATATAACTCTATATAAATAACAATGGATAATCTCTTCCAGAGGTATCCCATGTCTCCGCATTAAAAAACAAGTATATGTATTTTCCTTATTTTTTTTAAACAAGCAGAACAATTTTTTATGGCACCTTTTTAAGTGTACAACTGCAATGGTCAAACGTTGGGAAGATTCATGAAACTATTGACTGTGAACGACCCTGTTGCAAGAATGATAGTGATGTTTGTTTTCTCTGGCCATTGAAATACTTTAACATTCAGACATTAAAGTAAAAAATATAAAACAGAGACATTAACGTGGACACTGATGGAAAGTAAATCCAGAAATAATCTCTCAATTTTTTAAAGCAAAATTTGTGATTTACTGATTTCTTCTCTTACCATCTTGAGAAGGGGATTCTCAGATGTGGGTCAGTCAGGGTGCTCAGCTCAGACTGGATGAAGTCTGAACATCCCTTTTGTCTGATGCCCGTCCAGCCAGGAATCACTAGGTAAGAAAAAAGACGCACGGAGAGTAAACCCAAGGTGACACCCCCTGTCCTTCGGGACGGGGCGGGCCTTCTTCCAGCCCATCAGTTTTGCAGAGGCTCACTGCAGGGAGACGAGCTGATTTAGTTTGGTTTCTGGGTCCACAGAAATATAAAAGTAGGAAAACAGGAGACATCGTGGTGGGTCTGAGGGAGCCGCTGGGGCTTGACAGACAAGACACAGACAAGTTCATAATAACAAAAAGAATACAATAATAATAATAATAATCACTGCAGAGAGCACAGGCCAAGCCCTTTTCCTTAGAGCTCTGGTGTCCAAATTTTGGTCCACAAAGGGGCTTGACAGCACAGATTCCTGCCCCCCACCCCAGAATTTCTGATTCCATGGGTCTGGAGGGAGGCCTGAGGTCTTGCTTTTTTGACACGTTTCCCGGCGAGGACGCTGGGGCTTCTGGGCAGAGGGGCGACCGAGAGCCCCTACCTGCGGTGGCCCGTCTCCAGTGTCAGCCCCTGGCCATTCCTGGGCGAGAGACACAGGGCCTGGCTCTGTCTCTCCTCCAAGTGGCCTGACCAGCCCGCTGGGGTCCTGGCTCAGTCCCACCGCCCGGATGTCACCTGAGCTGAGTAGGAGCGTTTGGTCCGAGCCCCTCGGGCGTCTGGCAGAGGAAGATGTGCTTCGGCAGGTGTGCCTGGATGTGAGAAGGTGGGTGTGGCCGCAGGGGCTCCCCAGGGGCCGCGGGCAGAGCTTCCCCCGGGGCACCCAGGTCTCGGAAGGATGCCCGAGGCCTCCCCGGCACAGGGCCGGGTGGGCAGTCTGGAGGGGACCTGGCCTGAGAGCCCCAGCGTCGGCTCCGGGGAGGCACGCGCCTTTGCACCTGGGCCGGCCGGCTGTGCTCCAGAGGAAGCCCGTCCAGCTCAGAGGGACCACTGCCCGCCCCCTGGGCCGTTTGCTTCGCTGGAGGCAGAGGGACCAGGGGCCCTGGCGCCCACTCCAGATGATCCTGTCTTTGCTGCCCTGTAGGTCAGGCTGCCTCACCCACTGCCCGGCTGGGCGCACCTTCCTGGAGCCCGTCCCCCGGCCTCTGGCCTCGCAGGGCGGCTCAGGGAGGGCCCTGGTCACAGCCAGGTCACCGGAGTGTGTCCTCAAGGGTTTTGACTGCAGAGGGCAGGCTCCTTCTTGTGTCAGAAGCACTGGGTAAAAAGCTCTGGCTTTGTGGGTGGTTTCTGCCAAGGGGGAAAGCTGGTGAGGATGGGAGTGAACAATGAAGGTGGCTGAGAAGTGGGGTGAGGCGCCCAGGGTCACGGAGCGGTGTCTCACTTTACTCGGCCAGCGGGGTCCAGCTGGGGAGGGGCCGGGGCAGCGCACGGCTCCGGGGCTGCCCTGATGCCGTTCTGAAGGTCCACGTGGTGCTTGGACTTCCCAGGTTTTCAACTGCTTTGACCCAGACGTTCACTGAGTTGCATCTCCATCAACGTTGGGAAGTAAACTGCGGGGCATAACAGCGTACTGATTTATTAAAAGTCACCCCAATGGCCCCCACTGTACATGCTGGTTCGACTGTAGGACGGCCCCTGGCACCGACAGAAGGGCCGTGGGCCCGGGCTGTTTTCAGGAACTCTGGCTCCAACGTGGACTCGGCGCCTGGCCCTCGCATCCCCAGCACGTGTTCCAGGCAGGGCCCTTTTCTGACTCTGCTCTCCAGTCCCTGGGCCTGTCCACAGCCAGGAGTGCGTAAGCAGGTCTGAAGTCAAGCAGTGCTGTCAGGAATGGCCAGGGTTGCATTAACCTTCAGGTTACGCCCAGGCCTTCCACACGCGGGCTCCACGCACTGGTCTCTGCAGAGGCCGAGGTGAGAGGAGAGCCTGCCTGTGTCCTTGCAGACAGAGGATGTGTGTAGAAAGACACAGACATGGTGCTTACAGAGAGACATCTGGAGCCCGCACGTTGGCTATGCTCCAAGACCTGCTGTGCGCCTCTCACTGCCGGCCTGTGCTCTTGGCTCCCCTCTGCTGTCCTTTCTGCCTCATGGGGGTTCTCCTTCCAACCTCCTTGGGGAGGCCAGCCCTGACTGCTCAGACCAAGTTAGTTCCCCTGCGGGCTAAAAGCACAGGCATGGACCCTGGGTCTGCCACTTACTGGCCAAGTGACCTTGGGCTGTTACACCTCTCTCTGGGTCTCAGTCTCCTCATCTGTCTAATGGGTATAATAGTGGCACCTACTTCAGGGTTGCTGCCATCATCAGATGACTTAATGTATGTGATGTTCATAGAATGATGACCAGCACACAGAAGGAACTGTATAGACTATGTACACAGTTGTCATATGAATTATTTGAATAATTTCTGTTTAATGCCTATCACTCCAAAGTAGATGGAACTTTTTCGTGCTGTATCCCGTGAACATGTTGAATGAATCAATGAATGAAAGAAAGTGGCCACAGAGAGGCCGATGTCACGCAGGTATCCTGCCAGTGGCTGCACATTTTAACCATTTGATCTTGAGTGGAGACAGCATTGCTCTTTGTTGCAAGCGGCTGTTACCCTCTTGACCTATAAAATATACATACGTGAAGAGAGAGGCTACAGGAGGAATAAACAACACGTAGATACCTGAGTGTCCTGAAATATTTTAAGTGAAAATTCATTGTGGCCTCTTATGTGTTGATTTCTCTGCTGGCTTCTTCCAGCCTGTGAGGGAGGTCCCCACGCTGCTATTTTACGGATGAGGAAACTGAGCTTTGGGCAGGTGAGGGCACCTGCCCAGGGCACAGAGCTGGTAGGTAGTGATGTTTGTTCTGTCACCCACGTTCTGCCCTCTTCCCACAACACACAGTCGCCACGGTTATCCACGTCATCCACACGCGGTCCTGGCCAGAAAGTACAAGGCAGAGCAGCCAGACAGCTCCTGAGAAAAGCCAGAAGTCCTTACCCTGGAGGAGGGGCCCAGAAGGATGGTGAGACCTGGTTTAGGTGCAGAGCTTTGTGGGACCTCTGCTTTCAGAGCCCAGGGTCAACAGTCTAGCGACCAACTCAAAGGAGCAGGAAGAGAAATGCTCGTCCAGAAGATACGGAGGATTGTAGCCTCTCTGCCCCTTCTACTCCCTTTCCTTCCTTCTTTCTTCCTTCCTTCCTTTCTTTCATTCCTTCTTTCCTTCTTTTTTCTTCCTTTCTTTCCTTCCTTCTTTCCTTCTTTCTTTCTTTCTTTCTCCCTTCCTTCCTTCCTTTCTTTCCCTTTCTTTTTCTTTCTCTCTTTCTTCCTTCCTTCCTTTCTTTCTTTCCTTCCTTCTTTCTTTCTTCTTCTTTCTCCCTTCCTTCCTTCCTTCCTCCCTGCCTCCCTCCCTTCCTTCCTCCCTTCTCTCTCTCTCTCCCTCTTGTCTCACTCTCTCCCCCTCTGGCTGAAGCAAAGCCACGTGACATTGCGAATCTGCTCCTGGACATGAGATTCCAGAAAGGAATAAACCCCTGCAGCTTGTTTAACTGTGCTCTGAAGGACCATCAATCTACTTGCTAAGCAAGTGCCTGCCTGCAGTGAGCTGACCTCATTAAACCCTCTCACGGCTCCTCTGGCTGCACGCGTTGCGGCCCCTCTGCCCCTTACGCATTTCTAAGGTGCACTGAGTGCTTGTGAAAAGGGCTCGTCTTAGACCACCAACCCTTTCAGCAAACACTGCACCCTGCCTGGCGCTGTTTTGGCAGCAAGCGGGCATTGCTGAGTGTAGCTGGATTTGAACCAAGGACTCAGGACTACAGGGCTCATTATTCTTTCCCTTGACTGTAGCCAGTCCCCTCACATTGTCTTTGTGTGGTTTCCTCCACCAGAAATGCATACCTTAATTGCTAAAAAAGCCACCCTTTTAAAATAGCGTTTAAATGGGATGAGATCTCACAAATGGAAGGAATTCAAATGTGTCCTTTGAAATAGGAATCTGAGGGGCAGAGTGTTCCTGTCTGAAGGTTCAGCCAACCAGCCCATGGTCTGCAGAGCTGTTTACTGCCATCCAAACTCCTATTTCTAGGCTCCCTTTCTGCACTTACATCCTGGAATCTCACCTGCTCCAACTCTTGGGAGTTCTTCAGCGAATTCTTACCTCCAGAAAAATGTAATGAAAGAACAAGAGTGGCGTTGGGGTTCTGGGTTCCTGGATTCTCCTTTGCCCAGCGGCTTTGCTGTGTGGAGAGTGATGCCCACCTGTCTCCCGAGTCCTTGAGGACAGGGAGCTGGGGGAAGCTGGGCCGGGAAGGCATGGAGGGGCTTCTGGTCCAGAGGCAGTTGGATGAGGAAGTACATGCCCTGTTGGGATTGCCCCCCCCCCAGTTCTGTGCAGCAAAATATTTGGAGCGGGCTTCCCTAGTGGTGCAGTGGTTGAGAATCCGCCTGCCAATGCAGGGGACACGGGTTCGAGCCCTGGTCTGGGAAGATCCCACATGCCGCGGAGCAACTGGGCCCGTGAGCCACAACTACTGAGCCTGCGCGTCTGGAGCCTGTGCTCCACAACAAGAGAGGTCGCGACAGTGAGAGGCCCGCGCACCGCGATGAAGAGTGGCCCCCGCTCGCCGCAACTAGAGAAAGCCCTCGCACAGAAACGAAGACCCAACACAGCCAAAATAAATAAATAAATAAATATTTAAATAAATAAATAAAAATTAAAAAAAAAATATTTGGAGCAGGTTATCCAGGGATGCTTAGTTCTATGTTAAAATTATTTCTACATCTTAGGAACAAGATGGAATTAATTTCGTGCGGATTTATTTAAGTGAACACTGATTGGATTGGGCGGTGGCTGGTGAGCAAGCCACTGCACTGGTTGGTTCAGAGACAGAAAGGGAGCCGAGGGAGCAGGTAGATACTCGCTAAATGTTGTCTTCAGACCTCAGCCGCTCATCAGAGCGTGAACCAGCAGCTTGGAGACTTCAGCCCCTAGGTTACAAAATATTATCTTGATTCAATCGAGAAGCTCTCTTGGGGAGGGGGGCTTCTAATTATTATTTGGGATGTTTGCATTTAGCTCAGAAGAGTAAAACCTACATAGTCGTATTCAGAAATATTACTGAAATATTGTCATTTCCCAGTCAAAATAGAAAACATTTTTTGACTCTCTGCAGAAACACATGATAAAAATAAACCGATGACTAAGAAACTTAAGCCCTTTAAGAAATCTGGATTTGTAAAGAGATGCTACAAAGGGAGAAACGAGCAAAGTAGGATCTTGAAAGCTTTGTCAGAAGGCCACACAACGAGCTCACTTTATATCCCTGGGAATTCTCACCAGAAGTAAAGCCCTGTGTTTTGACCCTGGAAAGCATGTAACATTTCACTGCATGGTACCAGCCACAGCTGGGAAATAACCAACAGCTGCTTTGGGGAGCACCTCAAATATTGTGCAAATAGATGGCACCAGGAAAATCTGGTCCTTTTTATCTATTGACCAAACTGCATTTCCAGATGCCTATGATTCAGGTATTTCAGACAAGCAGCTGGGGTGGGGAGGACAGGCTGTGTCTCCTGCAGAACCCCACTGAGGCCGCCTAGTGTTTACTGTTGTATCTTTTGCTCCTTCCTGTAACCCCTGGGCTGAGTGTAGGGGAACCCACGCCCTCAGTGTCATTTCTGTCAACGTTTGGAGAGGATGAACAGCATCCCTGACTTACACTGTCTGCCCCGTCCTTCGGGATTGCTGTCTACAACGAACTGCTCGTACATTTCCTGCTATAGAACCATTATATTTCCAAGACAAGATAAACATTCTCAAAATGTCCTAAAGTTTATATCTTTAGTATAAATACAAGTCTATATCTCAATGTTATATTCGAAATTGAAAAAACAAGCAATGAATTTCAGGTTTTATTTCATGAGATGTTTTAGCTGTGGAGTCTTGCTAGCATATGACTAGGGGAATTCTAAATGAATCCTGGATGGAATATTCTGAACTGGATGGGCAGATAAACTCCAAATTAATGCTGAACAGAATTTGCTTATTCCTTTGAGTAGGTGTAATAACGGTGAGGAAAATGTTGGTGCCATAACGGTTTCAGTCTATGGGGAAGGCAGAGCAAGGCCTCCTATTTGTAATATAAACCTTTCAGTGTAATATAATTGTTAAAATTTTGTTATAAATTACTCAGTTAACCTTAGCGTATTTGCTGTACTCCCCTTACAAAAAGATGGTTCCTCAGTTTTCCATAAATCAGAATTCAGCTGAAACCAGGGTTTTTATTTATCTTTAGTTCAATAACTTTTTATTACTTTTTAAAAGTTTTTTAAAAATCTAATTCACTCAACTATCCCCACATAGGGATGTATGTTAAAAAGGTTAGTATCATATTTTTCATGTGAAGAAACCGCTATATTTTGTACCCTAGAAGGTCTTATGTACATCCCAAGCCAGGTAACCAGAGAAACAGGAGCTAATCTTACATTTCCTAGTTTTGGGCTTGTGATTTCAGATGACAGAGTCACCCCAGGGCACTAGGTAGCTTGTGTAAATTAACTAGAAAGTGACAAAGCCCTGTGAATTAATCAAAATGGAATAAAATGTTTGTGTAACAATTAGTGATGACCATTTGAGAGCCAAGAATAATTTTATCCCTTATTTTCCTCTTTTAGGTTCCATAAATGAAAAGTTACCCCAACGGGAAGGCACAGGAAAAACAGGTAACTATCTTAAAATGAACTTCCTTGATATATTACTACAGTGAATCCAATCTATGCCTTAAAATAACTTCTCAAGTTAAAATGTCAATGTATATCAGTGATGGTAATGAGAGCTGAAGCCCTTTGTTAATTATTTATTCATTCAGCAAACGTTTATTCGACCCTTAGGGTTGTTGGGACCTGGCAGGTGCCGGGCACGTGACCTGCTGGGTGACCCACTTGTGTCCGCGTCAGGGCTTCTTAGACGTGGCTTGTGTTGGGACCACCTGTGGACGGTGTTAGGATCATCCCGGGTCCATATCTGTGCAGAGGACTCCAGGGCTGGCACGAGCCTCTAGCATAGCAGCTGTCGGAGGTCACTAATGGAGCTCTGTCTGCTGTTCCTCATATGAAGGTGGCTGTTTCCATCTATGGCAGTCACTCCTTCCGGGACCAGTACCCACAAGAACCAGACAGAGCAGGGAGCATTTCCTTTGGAAATCATCCCACGGCTCCTGGAGCATCTCTGCTGGCCGCCGCAAGCCCACCGTGACCTCTTTGCCCTTTCCTCAGCTGTCACCCGTTAGTCCCAATGACACATTTTCTGTCTTTATATCAACTTGTGAAGTCAGAATTTATTTTTTAGATGAAATAAAAATAATGTACCAACATCTTAAGTACTTTTTTTTCCCGAGGTAGGTTATAGCATATGAACCAGTAATAGAGAAAAGTGATATGAAGTCAAAAGACCCCCGTTTTATTCAATCCAGGTCTTTTAAGTGTGTATTGAAGTCACGGTGGCCACTGTCCTTGCCCTGGAAAGATTGTAGAGTCTTTGTATCATTAAGATAAATCCATGAGATCCACACAGATTGGCACACGAGTAAATGCCAGCCGTGTAGACAGCACGCAGGGCGGGCGCAGACGAGGGCAGAATTGGAGCGGTTTCACAGAGGAGGAGTTGTTGAGTGGAGCACGGTGGGTGTGAAAGCTGGGGCAGGTGTGATGTGGGCAGAGACCCTCACAGGTGGGGAGAAGAGCCCAGTTCGTAGGTGAGAGAGGGACCGGCAGGTGGGGTCAGGACACTGGCTCGGGAGGGGGTTTCCGTGTGGGAAGGGGGAGATGAAGATGCACAGAACGTTGGGATTTGCTTCTCTGAGATGCTGGGGTGGGCAATACTGGTATGTTTTAGAGGAGAGGAAGTACACATGTTCGTGGTGAGAAACAGGAGTCAAATGCTGAAAGGGAGACGGAGGGAAATACTCTTTCAGGCGCCCGCACCCAATCCTGTTCATGGTGATACAGGTTGAATCCACTGTAAAAATATTTTTAAAATCCCCGGGGAATTGGCACGTGGGCTCAGAAGTGGATTTAAGGGAAGAACACGTTCCTTCTACTGAAGCCCCTTGATCTATGGACGTGCCTGTCAGAGGAAATACCTGAGAATAAGTAACGAAGCCGGTGTATCGGGAAAAAGAGACATTTAACAAACTCCCCTGGAGGGAAAGTGAAAGGCACCAAGCTGTCCATGACTTTGTTTCATTTTCTGAAGGCTGAGCCCCATAGGTGCCAGTGGGCTAATTGCACCGGGACAGACTCTCAAGGGGCCAGAGCATGGTGGTGGGTGAGAGGACCATGCTGCCCGGGGGCCTATGGCCAAGGCAGGAATGGAGGAGCCTCTGGTGCTGGCATTAGGGGCGGGGGAGGGAGAGGCGTGGGGGCCGGCACCCATCATTGTCCCTCAGGGACGCCCCCCGTCACCTCTCGCCGTGGTTAGCTTGGCTGAGAACTCAGACTGGCCTGGACCCAGGGATCAGATTGGGGCTGCTGGCCCCAAAGTCGTGGCCTGCTTAGGCCTCAGCAAAAACGTGCAACATTAGCTATGTACTTTATGGTTGTCATTCCAAAGGATGTTTAAATATGCTAAGACTTTTCTCAGTATGTTCTGTTAAGACTTTCAAATATGTTAAATATGTTTTAAATATGTTCCCCATTTCATTCTTGGAAGAAGATTATAGAATATTCAATAGCAAAATACTTCTAGTTTATTGCTACTATCATTATTTGACTTGGCTATTTCAGATAAATGATGCTACATTTTGTCAGTATTTTGACAGATAACAAGCTTTTTTTCAGGAGATGGTTAAATGTTAAAGAATTTTAAAAATATTCTTTTTGGTTTTCCCCTGAAAAGAACTTCATTTTTATTCTTCAGATAGCTGGGATAGTAATGAGTCACAGTTAACTACATAAGCCATGTGGCTGCCCCTTCTTTCTACCACTGCTTGCTGTATTTTGATACTGAAATTTAAAAAAAAAAAAAAAAAAAAATCACACGACTAAAAACAGTAGGATGGTTCTCGAGAGCCCCCCGCAGTGTGCCTTGTAACAGTGTCCTTGGCTGGGGCCCCCTTGCCTGGGCAGCTTCTAGAGGCTTGCTTACCAGGGAACCCAACGAGTGTTTTTCAACTAATTCAATAAAGACTGTGTCCTTGGAAAAATGTTTTCAGTGAAATGGCGTAGAGCTTTCTAATCCACACTCGTCCCTCTCCTCTGACACTCGCACCCGGTTCCCCACCAGCCTCTCACGTGTCGACACAGGAGGCCTGAGGGGTCGAGAGACCCACGGGGCACAGTCCAGGGCCTGGGCCTCCATCCCTGCCTTCCACTCTGGAACACAGGGGCACAGCAGGGATGCCAGACCCCCGCCCCCCCAGTGCCCCCATTACTGCCGTCCCTCCCTCATCCGTCCGGTTGGCTCCAATGGTTACATCACACCTAACCCTTCCCCTTGAGGTCTGTTTGGAGCTTTGAGCCTCTGTATGGTTTACTGAGTGCTGGGTTGTGGTTTGGTGGATCGTGGGGTGTATGCAATCCTTAGGGTCCATCCTGTATGCACACTTACTTCACTTACTCTCATAATTGTAGTCTCCTTGCAAATCTTTTCCGTTCTGAATTCAGATGATGCCTCAGCTCCAGCGCTGGAGACTCAGCCTCAAGGAGATGAGGAAGGTGAGTGTCGGTGGGGAGTTGTGTTGGGGGTAGGGCGCGGGCCTGGGGGTGCAGCCACGTCCTCTTGCGGGGACTGCACTCAGGACGGGCTGGGTTGGCCTTTCCCACCTTTTTGAGGCCCCACCATCCCTCCTGAGGGCTCCTGAGTGTTGCCGTGGTGCTCTCACACAGTACACGCAGAGGCCTTTCTCTAAGTCCAAGTCTCTGAGTTGAAATTTTATCTGGATAACATGAAATATATATTTCCAAAGGGTGCGCTAACATATGTCATTTCCCCCGCTCATCCTTCATGTCATGTGATCACCACCTTTACAAAGACCAGTTTTGTGAAGTCACATTTATAGAGATGTTTCGGAGGCTTACTGAATTTTGTGGTTATGAGAAGGATGGATTGCCTACTCTTAGCCTTTAATACATTGTTGTAGGTATTTGCCACTGTATCACCAATTCTCGGGTCGAAAGGGGTCAGGTTTGAAGAGCAAGTGTAAGGAATGCACATAATAAATAAAGATCAAAGGGTAGGATGACATCGTGCTTTGAAAATAATAATAACAAGGATAATCATAATAACTAACTTTTGCTTGGCACTAAATGCCATGGACTCTGTTACTTGAGCCCATTGAGCCCTCAGAACCCCATATCACAGATGAGAACTTGTCCGACGTCACAAAGCCGATAGATGACGAAGGCGCGTCTGCCTAGCTGGTCGGCTTCAGTGTGGTTCTCGGGCACGTGGTATACTGATCACACCGTAAATATTCAGTTACATTTGTTAATATTACTACTGAAGATCTGTTCCCAGAATGTTGTAGGCAAAAATTACGTTTTACATACTGCACTTTGTATTGAATCTTTCAACTGAGTGAAGACCCTGTGTGTTACATGAATATCCATCTTTACCACACAAGGATATGTTTTTATACTTTGGGACTTTTTGCCAAAACCTGTTCTTTCCAGTGGAGCCTGTCTGGACTCATATCACTTTTATTTATACTTTTGGACGAAGAAAGAAAGGAAAAGGCATATGCTAAAGTTTTTAAAAATGTATGTTGTCGTTTCCTTTTGTTTCATGCACATAATCATTTTATTATTTTTAAAAAATATCTACAATGTGTGTTTACTGATTATATTGATTTTTTGGGCTTTTAGACTGCTGAAATCTTTAATTGAGAGACTTTGTGTTTTCATGATGAATTAAAATAATCATTTTATTTTGGTTCATTAGATATTGCATCACGATACCCCACGCTTTGGACTGAACAAGTTAAAAGTCGACAGAACAAAACCAATAAGAATTCAGGTAAAAAGGAGCCCAATGTGACTTAGTTAATGGACCTGGAAAGTGGTCTTGTTTTCTAGAAGTTACATGCAGAGCACATCTATTTTCCTGGTTACCAATGAGTCATGCAAATAATGCCATGGCTTGCGCACCAAAATATAGTTTAAATTTGAGTGTTTTATTAAATATGGTAAGTTATAGAACATATTATAGAATAGTTAACATTTTTTTTCTCAGAAATTATCATTATGGATAAGTTTTCCTATTGCATAAAGACATTAACCTGTACATTTCTCTTGTGAACTTTAGAAACTGAGTTAGTTTTGTTCAATCTTGTCACTGTATTTCCAAAAGTTACCTAATTTGGTTTGCTTCTGTACCATATAGACTAGTACATGGGAAATTAGTTCAAACATTGAATGTTTCAGATTTATTGGTGGACCTTGACGTTCAGGGGATTTCACTGATGCTCAGGGGAGCATCAATGTGGCAGTACTTAAACTTAATTTGAGAAACATATAAAATTATTGTAAAAATGTCATCGGAAATGTACATTGTTTTAAAAAGCAGTTTTAATTGTCAGTAGGAAGCTATTCAGGGTTTGACAGAGTTAGTTCCGTATAAGTTCACAGAACAAGTACGTTTGTATTTCACCCATTACTTTCTATTACCAGGCCTTACATGACCTGTCAATTATAATTAACTAACAAAAACACTGCAGACTTGCAGTATTTAGTGGGACTGAAAATAATGCTTCAGGAAATTCCAGTTTACGTAAGCTACCCTACACTGTAATTTGATTTAAATCAGCGTAAATGTGAAGAACACAAAAATTACATCTGTATTTAATGCCAGTTGTCCAGATACATGCTCTTTCTGAGGGTCCAAAGAAAGTCAGCCCTAGTTAGAATTTTAAGATGTTAAATATAGTATTTACTTTATTAAGTTTAGTGATAAAATGGCAAACAATCATAGATTTTACGTAATGACCACCACGGTCACTGAGATTTCAATGTCAGAAGAGTTTCGTTTGTACTTAATTTTTATTTAGTAATAATCTTCTTTGGTAGAAGTAGACACATTTATTTAACAAAACAAATAATTTGTGACTTTTTGTTATTCTGTGTTTTTAAAAATTTACCTTGTTTGTTGGTACTCTTTCATGTTCCTTTATAGAAGAAGCCAAACTGAGAATGCATTGCTTTTTTTCTCTGGTGTTTCTTTATATCAGTTAAAAGTACTATTCCCCCCTCCCCCAAGTTTGCACTAAAATAACATAATATATTACTTACGTTACCAAACATGGGGAGTATGATTGCCACGCGTAGTGAGGGAGGCCGTGTGGGTATGGGCAAATGTACTTTGGAGCATAAAGTGATAGTCGTTTTCAGAAGGGACCTCCTTGTAAAGGAAACAAAGTAATCTGAGTCTATGAAAATTTACACGTGATAGGCACTCAATACATGTTTATTTATTCCACAAGTTCCACGGCCACTTTGATGGTATCATTGCGTTCTTATCTAAAGCAAACTAAATGAAACAAAAAATAAATTCATAAATAACTGAAAGTTTGATCTAATCTACATACCATGACAGTTTCACTGCTAGACTTTTAGTAATTGAAATTTCAATATAAATATAAATGAAATATTCTTCTGTTGGTTCATTATGCAGGAAAAGCATCATTTTCATTATATGATTCAATATACATTGAGTAAGAGACAAAAACCTAAAATTGCATTTTACTTAAGAATGCGTGACTCAGTTTTTTTCTATTAATATATAATTGACAGTGTCTATTTCTTTATGTTCTTGAATCATCTTATTATATTCAACTTTATCATTCTATTTATACAAGTTATAAAAATTGATTATGAAATTTTACCAGATAAGAGATCTTGTGACACACTGTTTAATTATATAAAATTAATTTATATCTCTATTTATTAAACTGATTCTCTTGCCCTGTGGTACATTAAATAGGTTCTAGATTTCTGCCTGATTTCCTTTAAACCAATCTAGAATATTAAAGAAGAGTGCACTTTCTTTGTTAGTTGGAACAACAGTGATAATAGTAAGAGCAGCTAACGTTTCTTGTGCTTACGGTGTGCTGGTACCTCACATGCCTCGTTGCCCCTCTGTCCTGCTCCGCCGTCACAGCAAGCCAGTGGGGCTGCTGCACTTCCCATCCCCGAATCTCAGAGGAGGAGAAGGCAGTTACAGCCAAGCCCAGACGGCATGGGCAGGGTCTCTGAGGATGGGAACTGCAATGCCACCTGACCACCCCACCCCCCGCCGTGCTCCTCGCCACTGTCCTTCAGAGAGGGGACACCTCCTCCGCCCCACTGAGACATGGGGGCTCCTGGCATCACTGTCTGTGCTCACCTGGGTGACACAGCCGGGCCCCTGTTAAAATGCACCTGTGCTGCCTACAGCCATTGTCAGCCGTTAAACCTTTCAGTTCGAATCCTTCATCACGCTGAGGGGACGGGGCAGAGAAAGCTGGAGGAGTGGGGACACAAGGGCGTTTCCCACGGTGGCTGCGGACGAGCGATGGGGACGGACCCTCTTGTGTCTTCCAGCCTGACCCCCCCGCTCGTCCCCTTTCTCATTTCCTCCAAGACCCTTCTTCCTGGCCCTCTCAGACCTCAGACTGCTCCCCGAGCAAACCGCGCACTGTCTTACCTACATTCTTATTTCCTATCCCTGCTCCTGGGAAGGCGCACTTTGCTTTTCAAATATTCTCAACTCTTGGTCACTGCTGGGTCTGCCGGGGCCCCAGCTCCTGGCGCGCAGACGGCCTCGTCCCGGCCCCCGCGCGCGCCCATGTGCACGCGCCCCCCGACGCCCTCCCTCTGCGCGCACGCTAGCATCACTCCTCCCGTCCGCTGCGGGCCCGTTTTGCATGCTTAGCTCTGCCCTTGTGACGGGACCCAGCACACACAGCCCCAGCGTGCAGTCCACATCCCCAGGTCCCCAGGGCAGGGCGGGGGGCGGGGGGCTCCTCCCTCAGCCCTTCAGGGAGTGGAGGGGCCGCGTTCCAGGGAGCTGTCCCTTCTAGACGCGGGACGGAGGCTCCCGTGCAGCCCGTTTTCTCGGGTCAGTAACCCATCCAGCAGGTCCCGACGGCCAGCGTGATGGCTCACTGCGCGTCCACCCGGCTGAGCCACGGCCCCCAGCCTCTCGGTCAAGCACAGATGTTCCCGTGAAGGCATTTTGTAGAAGAGAGTGACGTTTAGATGGGTGGCTTTGAGTAAAGGAGGTTCCCCTCCACCCTGCGGCTTGCTCACCCGGCAGGAGGGGCCCCCATGATGGCCCGTGGGGCGTGGCATGGCCAGGCGGACTCTGTTTATCTTTTCCGTCAGGAGAGAACGGAGGGCTCTCTGTTGGCTCATTGTTTATTTCACATGAATAATTTATCCGCTGAGTGGGCCCCTGTGCTCCTGTGCAGACACTGCAGCGCACCAGGCGTGCAGGGCTCTGCGAGGACCCAGGGCTTCGCTGGGGTCCACGGGCGGGCAGCGTGCAAGGTGGGTCCTGCGTCAGCGTCTCTGCCCTGCTCTGGGGAAAGAGATGCGTTCTGGCTTTGCCCCACACCTCCAACGGTTGACCCCGGAAACGTGAGCTCTAAGGGCCCGGAGTGGGTTGTCCTTTGACGTGTGCTGTGTGACAGTCCCCCTTGGAAACACCCGTGTTGGCCTCAGCTGTGATACACGGGAACCCCCTCGTCTATTCGCTTTAGGAGTCTGCGGTTTGGGAAGGCTGAGGTTCTTCCCCGCCCTACTCAGGCCGCTGTCACCGTCTGGGGTCACGGTGCTTCCGCAAGGCCCAGCCTGGCCAGCTAGGAGGTGGGCACTGGCCGGGGGCACTAGCGCCCGCTCCCAGCGGCTTCAGAGCAGGTGATGCTTCCTGAAGACCGAGAGCGCCAATCTGGGGCATCATCGGGCGTTTTGTTTCATTACTTATTCAAATCCCAAGTTGGCAGGGGAGCATGTCTGCTTTCTCTCTCTGCCTGTGGCTCTTCCGAGAGCTGAGCTCGAGCCAAGGAGATGGTCCCTTGGAGACCTCCAGAGGTGGGCCCTGAGTTACAAGGCGCTGGGGATGGCTGCAGACCCAGGGCACACGCAAGCCGCTCAGCCGGCTCTGATAAACAAGCCCCTGGCTTTAGTGGTCTTCTCATTTGCGGTCTTTTTAAGTTTTGCATGTGAGCTGGAGAAAACCTAGAGGCCCTGGTTTTGCCATCTCTGAAACCCTCCTCCCACTTGGACGGAAAATATTTTTTCCTCCCTAAACCATTAAAAATAGCTCTGTTTTATATCCAAGAGATGTTCTGTATCTCAGGATGTTCCACAATTTTATGGGACCCCCTCAGTGGAAACATTTTTCTATTTTATTCGGGGTTGATAATTTTTGTTTTATTGCACATATTAAAATGATTGCCAAAAGATTATTATCTTTTGATTCTGCTTTAAATCATGGTAAATTGCATTCCCTGGGGGAAAAGAACACCAATTATATTTTCTTTCTTCCTTTTTAAGCTTTAAAACATTACTTCCTCATTTCCCTTTCTATTCCATTCTTCAAACATGACATTACAAAACATCAGGATGCCAACTACATTCTTATAAAGTGTCGGTCATTTGAAGAGATTAAAATATGAAAATAAATCAAATAGCTCCTTTTAAATGTGGACTGTAAAAGTGTGTTGTTTACCCATATTAATTAAGCTACCTAAAAATGTACAAGACAATTTATCCAAGTTTCCTAACTATAAAAGGGAGTTTTAATTCCAATCATATTTAATTCTTAGATTTCAGTATTCAAACTCTGGTTAAATAATCAGGATGCAGCATTTCAACATAAGTACAGAAAAAAGCAATGGAAGTAAGCAAATTGTATCTGAGCTGGTTGGAAACACACACCAACCTATATACATACAGACCTTTGTACTCTCACCGTGTGAAAAAAAAAAAAAAGGGTGTTCGACTTATTTATTCTCTCTGTATAAATGAGATTTAGTCCGTCGTTGAATTAATGAGGTCTGATGTTAAATCGTGTCCTTTGTAGAGCCATAGGTTACAATTTGTGGAAAGCTTATTTTGCATCAGGCAGAGTGCTATGTGATTTAATGCATAATATAACCCACTTCTCACTTTCTTGTGGGTAAGAACACCTTTCAAAATCTCCAGGTGGCTGGCAGGGGTTTAGCCCAGGTCTGTGACTGCACATCAGACACGTGTCCCTTTCAAAGCCAACCACCTTGCTGTGATGTGACTTTGGTCCCAGTTTCCCGAGGTGCCTCTGTTGTTGACGGTGGGTTAGGAGGCTGCCTCGCCCCGGAAGCACCTGGACGGGTGCTGGCAGTTCTCGCCTGGCCGGGCTGTCCTCTGGGGAGGGCGGTGGCTCCCGAAGGGTCGTGATGGGAGGTGACCCTGGGCAGAACCGCTCTTAGGCAGGCAGAAGGGGCGCCGCACACGAAGCCCCTCTTCACGTGGGAAGGAGCACAGGGGACCAGGGCGGGGGCCAGACGGACCGCTCACGGCACGGGGACACAGTGAGCTGAGCTGCTGTGGGCCCCGCCGTCGCTTTCCCCGAGCCCCTGGCTCTAGTGCCGGCTTCCTTCTGACTAGTTATGGCTGCTGCTCGGAGCCCCCGGGGCCTCGGGAAGGGCAGGGGCTGAGCTGGCTTCCCACAGGCACCGCGATCCCCATCAGCCTCTCTGAGCATCAGTTCGGCACCTCGTCTCCACGGCAATGGTGAGCTGACCTCGCGGGAATCGGGGCGTGTCCCAGGGAGCCCTGGCGCCCGGCGGGGCCATCAGAGTCCAGTGTGTAAATAGGACTGGGGTTAATGCCCACTTGTTCACGTGCGAGCTCAGGCCTGGACTTTGCAAACAACAAGAGGACATTTCCTGAGAATCTCACTCGTGCGCGTGTGTGTTCACTACAGAGGTTACTGGATAGCTGCTTTGGAGAATTCGGGTGCTAGAAAGTGTGCGACGGGATTGGCAGGGCTGAGGGAAGGTTTCTGTGGCGGTGAAGTTCGTAAGGTTGTGTCCCGTCCTGGGCTGGTTTGCCGCGTGATCCAAATGAAAAGTCCCTTCTTGCTCTTCACACGTGTGAATAGAGCGTTAACAGGCCAGGTATCGCTGTGATCCTGTTTCTGTGGTCTTCCCATCAGTTGGATTAGAGACTAAATCGGGACTGATGCGGCTCATACACAATGGAGGGTCTTTTTGGAAATGACTCACACAGTGAAACCCAGACTAGAATTCCCGCCTCGCCCGCAAGGGCAGTGGAAGGCTATTCTGCCAACGGCCGCCTCTTCTCAGCGGGCCCTGTCTTGTCATCCTCGCCGTTTAGACTGCTGGCTGATGCCCGGCTCTTGCCCAAGCCTGATGCACGGCCAGTTACAGTGACCTGCGTGACCTGGCTGTGCGGCCGGCGAGTTGGAAAAACGTTCATCAGTTGTTAAGGCTTTTGCTTCACTCCCGGGAATGCTGTGGTGTGTGCGTGTGTGCAAGTGTCTGTACACAATCAAGCACGTATTAAGTACTCATTTTCTATCAAAAAATTACCTTTGTTTTTTAACAGATGCAACCTTTTCCCTTACCTTCATTCGTCTCCATAGTTACCATCTTTCTCCTCTTTGCCTGCATCCTGAGTTTCTGTCTCGGATAAGCCCTGGTCTGGAAGTGTTCCTCTGGTTTTGCCTGAAAATCACATTAGTGGCTAAAGCCGGCATACGTCAGGCTATTGTGTTTCAGATGAAAAAGCAGACCAAAGATCTGCCTGTTAAAAAAGATCTCATTTAAGTTATGGATTTAATAAAATATCTGCATCAAAACACAGAATATCTAAGTAATATTACGGTTCTGTGTACTAAGACATAGATCTGAAGATATAAGTAGTTTCTCAAACTACTTAGATCTTTTGTACCAGCCTGTCTTATCCCAGACATACAAAAAGAGTGCAAAAATTTACCTAAGCAGCAAATCCAGGTGATTTGCTTAACGTTCCAGTTTACTTTGTATGATTATCGTGGGGGCATAGGTTTCTAAATGACACACCAGTGTTTATCAGGAAGGGTAGGTGTAAATGTTGGAAGAAATGCACCTGCAATTCCGTGTCTAGACAAGAAGCTAACAAGTTCACCCTCGCTCTGGGGACCATCCCGGGGGAGCCCTGGTTCTCTGCGGCCGTGCGGGGACCCAGGTGCCTTCTCTCCTGGGCTCTGCGGCCTCATTCCGTGGATCAGTTTCAGGAAGGGGAGTGCCACACGGAGGGCAGACTCCCTCCTGAAGGTCCAGCCTGGCCTTGGACCTGCCGCCTCCTCTCCCTCCGTCCTGCTGCCGGAAGCTGGTCTCTTGGCCCAAGGTCTCTGCGTGTCAGGCGCTGGTTGAGCCCTGGATACAGCCTCTAGGAAAAGAGCAAATATGATCATAGCTTCACTGCATGATTAGGTCCTGTGATTATGTCTCACTGGTTAGTTTATGTTTCCTTTTGCATCATCCGTATGGTTACACACACACACACACACACACGTATGAGTGTGTATTCATGTTATTTATATATACGTTTACGTTTTGCTGAAAATGGGTGTGTGCTTGGGCCCCGTCTCCCCAGCCCTGTGCTCACGCCCCGGGAAGCTCAGTGCTGCCTTGTACTTGCTGGTTCTCTGTGCTTCCCACAGCCCGGTGCTGCCTGTTAAAACTTGTGCCACCAGACCTATAATCCTGATTAAAATGCATGTTCCTTATCTCACCCTCCATCAGAATACCGGAGTCTCTGGGGTGGGGCTTCTGAAGCTGCATTTTAAGCAGCTTCTCTGGTGATTTTCGTTTATGTGAACATTTGAGTCCCACTGCAAACACGTGTTAACTATTATCAGCAAGGTTTTGGCCATCTTTAAGTGTTTTCTTGTCATTACACATGTATGTAAAACAAAGCACTGTTTCTGGAAGGCATCAGAGTACTAGGCCAAGGCCACACAAATATCAGTTGTCCTCAATGCTGTGTGACCCTTCCTTTCACACCTCCATTCTGTCCTGCCTTTGAGGTGTGTCCACGTCGTCCACTTCCCTCCAGGCCCGCGGCGCCGGGCTCACTGAGGCATCTGAGCTTCGCTTGGCTTGGATCGCCGCTTGGATTCTGAGCATCTCCAGGCCTCCCCATCTGTGTTTCTGCTTCAGTCTTTCTTCCCACTGCAGCTTTCTCAACATTGAGCTTTCAAAGCAAGAGCCACGTCTCTGTTCAGAGTTCTGCAGCGGCTTCCCGGGTCACCTCATCATAAGGCAGAGTGCCTTCTAGGGCCTCTGGTGGCCTCCAGGCGGCCACCCATTCTGCAGCCTCTTTACCCACCTCTGCCCATCCACGCTCCATGCTGTATGTTTTCTTTAAGCAGCTTTATTGAGATGGGATTCACATACCGTACCATTGACCAGCTTGAAGTGTGCAAGTCAGAAGTTTTGGTAAAGTCACAGAGTTGTACAATATCACCACAACCTAATTTTAGAACATTTCATCACTCCAGAAACCCCAAACCCCATATTCATTAGCAATCAGTCCCCATTGACAACCCCCAACCCTTGGTAACCACAAATCTGCTTCAGGCTCTGTAGATGGACTTGTTCTGTCATTTCAAGTATGTAGAATCTTACAATATGGGGTCTTTTTGACTGGTTTCTTTCACTTAACCATTACGCTTATATGGATCATCCATGTGGCAGCGTGCGTATCAGGACCTCATCCCTTTTTATGCCTCAATAACTTTCCCTTGTATGTATGGACCACATTTTATTTATCTATTCATCAGCTGATGGACATTTGGGTTGTTTCCACTTGTCAGCTATTATGAATAGTGCTGCTATGAACATTCCAACACAAGTTTTTGTGTGGACATATGTTTTCTCTTGGGTTCATACCCAGCAGTTGAATTGCTGGGTCACATCGTAACTCGATATTTAACATTTTTAGGGGCTGACAAACTGTTCTCCAAAGTGGATGTACCATTTTGCATCCTCATCAGCAACGCACAAGGATACCGATTTCTCCACGTCCTCTCCAGCACTTGTTATTTTCCAGTTTTTTGATGGCAGTCATCCTGGGAAGTGTGGAGTCGTGCCTCCTTGTGGTTTTGCCTTGCATTTCCCTGATGACTAAGGATGTTTAGCACCTTTTCAGGTGCTTACTTGTAAATCTTCTTTGGAGACATGTCTACTCAAATCCTGTGCACATTTTATTGTTTGGTTATTTGCCTTTAGTTCTGGAGTTGTTAGACTTTATGTATTCTAGATACAGATCCCTTATCCGATATATGATTTGCAAATATTTTGTTCCATCCTGTGTGTTATCTTTTCAGCTTTTTGATAATGCCCTTTGAATCATAAGCGTTTTTAATTTTGATGAAATCCAATTTATCTATTTCTCTTTTGTTGCTCATGCTTTTGTTGCCTAACCAAGGTCTCCCTTTGTCGCCCAGAGTTGAGACCCCCTTTTGGGGAAGACAGGGAGCTGCTGCTGCCACCCGCAGAGCCTCACAGCGGCCTTCGTGCCCCCAAAGCCGGGGGTCTTCCTGCTTTGCAAAAATACGCCCTTATACTGTCCTCTTCCATAGACTAGCCTGAACCTTGAGGGTGGAATTTGGTGTTAATCCTGCTGGAAAATTTCCTCCCTCTAACTTGACTTTTCTTCTTTCAGCTGGTGAAGTTGGCTAAAAGTTACATCAACAGCAGGTCTGAGTGGGGAAAGGATAAGAGAAAATGTTATAAAAGAAAAAAATATAAAACTTGCATGGGATATACTTATACTAAAACTATTCTTCATTTATCTGAAATTCTCATTTCACCTGGTATCCTGTATTTTGTCTGGCAACCCTGCCTGTCAACGAACACACTTCCCTGTTTTCAGCCTCTGTTTGGCTAATCTTCAGCAGAGAAAGGTTCCTTGGGCTTTCTTCAAAAACTCAAGTTTTCATACAGTGTATTCGTCTGCTAGGGCTGTCATAACAAAACACCACAGACTGGGGGCGGGGAGCTGTTTATTTCTGGTTCTGGATGCTGGGAGTCCAAGCAGAGGTGCCAGCAGGATGGGTCCTGGTGAGAAGGCTCTTCCTGGCCTGCAGACAGGCAGCCGCGTCTTCTCTGTGTCCTCACACGGCCTCTCCTATGGCTTCTCCCAGTCCTGGTGTCTACGCTTCCTCTTGTAAGGACTCGAGTCCCATGACCTTTATGACCACATTTAACCTTAATCACCTTCTTAAAAGCCCTGTCTCCAAAAACAGGCATATTGAGGGTTAGGGCTTTACCCTGTGGATTTTGGAGGAAAACAGTTCAGTCCATAACATACAGAATAGGATAATTTTACTGTGCTTGGATTTGGATGTTTGCATTGAAAGCAAAACCTATCAGGAAAAAGGCTCAGCGTGGAGGTAAAGGGGCTGTTGGTGTGCCCCCTTTATGTATATCTTCAGCCCCCCCCCCCCCCGTATCCTTCTTTTCTGCAGTCACCCTAGGCTCCCAGGGATCTTTCTCTTGAAAAGTCCCCTTACAACAGGAATGATTTTGTATTTGGTTAAAGAAGTGTAATACTCATGAAAGCTATCTGGGTAGTTTCTCATCAACCTTTGATAAAAGTTTCCATGTTTCACTAGATTGAAATTTATTACAGTGTATCAAATGTTGGTTGAAGACAAAATTGAGAATTTCCTCCAAACTTAGTATTGCTTCAATGGCCACAAATATCTTATATAAAATGGATATTCTTCTGTTTTAAAATTTTTATTGAGGTATAGTTGATTTACAATGTTGTGTTTAATTTCTGCTATACAGCAAAGTGATTACACATATATATGCATATTATACATATATATACATATTATACATATATATATTATATGATTATACATATTATACATATATATATATATTCTTTTCCATGATGGTTTATCACAGGATATGGAATAGAGTTCCCTGTGCTGTACAGTAGGACCTTGTTGTTTATCCATCCTATATGTAATAGTTTGCATCTGCTAATCCCAAACTCCCAATCCTTCCTTCCCCGCCCACACCCCCCAACTTGGCAACCACAAGTCTGTTCTCTATGTCTGTGAGTCTGTTTCTGTTTCATAGATAAGTTCATTTGTGTTGTGTTTTAGATTCCACATATAAGTGATACCATATGGTATTTATCTTTCTCTGTCTGACTTACTTCACTTAGTGTGATCATCTCTAGGTCCATCCATGTTGCTGCAAATGGCATTATTGCACTCTTTTTAATGGCTGAATAATATTCCATTGTATATATATATACCACATCTTCTTTTTCCATTCATCTGTTGATAGACATTTAGGTTGTTTCCATGTCTTGGCTATTGTGAATAGCACTGCTATGACTTTTTTTTTTGGTCTCACTGTGTGGCACATGGGATCTTAATTCCCTGATGAGGGATCAAACCCACGCCCCCTGTGATGGAAGCGCAGAGTCTTAACCACTGGACCACCTGGGAAGTCCCCAAATAGTGCTGCTATGAACATAGAGGTGCATTCATCTTTTTGAATTATGGTTTTCTCTGGATATATGCCTAGGATTGGGATTGCTGGATCATATGGCAACTCTATTTTTAGTTTTTTAAGGAACTTCCATACTGTTCTCCACAGTGACTGTACCAATTTACATTGCCACCAACAGTGTAGGAGGGCTCCCTTTTCTCCACACCCTCTCCAGCATTTGTTATTTGTAGATTTTTTAATGATGGCCATTCTGACTGGTGTGAGGTGATGTCTCATTGTAGTTTTGATTTGCATAAAACGGGTATTCTTCATTGTGATTCTTTTTTACTATTTTTTTGAAAACCAGCCAAGTACAGCTTACATTAACTAAGAAAAAATGTCATGTATTTTATGAAGCCACCTCAGTGTCTGCCACTTCTGCCAGCAGGGATGTTTGTTTCCAATATTCCCTGTGCCCTCTGAGTCCACCCCGAGTAGTCACACAGCTGTACAGGTTTTTAAGAAATACATGATTTTCATGCAGTAATGGATATTATAAATGCAACATGTAAGGTTTTATAGACTCTTGTAATGGACGATCTGCCTTTACTTTGTATACCTGTGGACTTTATATAGCAGATTTTGCAGATCATAGTGTGTGGCACATTCAGTTGTGCTGGAGGACACACACCTATTAGATGAGTAGTTGGGAAGATGTCTAGAGAAGCCTGGACAGCACACCAGCCAAGGGGGGATGTCCAGCATCTTTATCTACAGCTGCTCCCTTGACTAAGAATGCCAAGGAACACTCTCTCTAACCCCCTGTTTCTATTGCTCATAACTTTTTGGACTTAACTTGAGAAATACATTTTCCAAGATTAGCCTCAGCTGAAAGGCATGCTTTCTTTTGTTGGAAACTTGGAAATACTTTGTTTTTCTGTTTTGGTGTGATTCTGCATCAAGAGAAAGATGGGTACTTTCTTCATTTTAGAAGTCAGTTTTTAAAACTAAAAGAGAAAAAAAGAAAGAAAAATTCCTCTAAAATTCTTCTTGGGAAGAGAGTTTTCATTAGCTCAAGAGTTTTAAAAAATTTTTTTAAGTGTTTTTCAATCATTATGTGTTCTCATGATCACTGGACTGTTTTATCTAAAGCCATTGCTTTAACTTTTGAAATAACAACATGTTACAACCAAACTGCCTAGGAAGAAGTAGACTTATGGGTTGAAGCAGATGTTAATAAATTACTGAAGATATTTCTCCTTGCTTCATGTCTTGCCTCTCTGTTTAAAAATTACTGCCTGCTATTTCCTTGTTGTGCCTTTTTATAATTTGTAAATCCACAGTGGACGTCTAATAGATGTTTAAGTCAGTACTGAACGCCTGTGAATTTCCTATGGTGACTTGTAACATTTTAGATGTGACATAAGGTGGAGATTTAGAGTTTTGAGCCAATAAGATGGTAGCGAGAACCCAGAGTGACTGGGGGTCTTGATTAGGTCGGGGACTAGTCCTGTGGGCATAAGTGAGAAGCCACTCAAAGACTGAGGGGGAGTCAGTTTCTGTTGTTAGAATTTCACACTCACATCTTTTCAGATGTGGAACAGTATTTTAATTAATTTATTTTATTTTTAACATACTTTATTTTTACAGTTCTTTCAGGTTTACAGAAAGCACAGCGTTCCCACGTATATAGGGAACTCACTTGGGCAAATACCAAGGAGTGTGATTGCTGGATCATATGGTGAGGGTATGTTTAGTTTTGTAACAAACTGCCACACTGTTTTCCAGAGTGGCCATGCCATTTGCATCCCCATCAGCAACGTGTGAGAGTTCCTGTTGCTCCACAGCCTCACCAGCATTTGGTGTTGTCCGTTTTGGGTGTTTTTTTTTGGATTTTATCCACCCTAATGGGTGTGTAGTGGTAGCTCGTTATTGCTTTTATTTGAAATCCCCTAGTGACCTATTATATTGAGTATCTTTTCACATACTTACTTGACATCTGTGGGTCCTCTTTGGTGAAGTATCTTTTGTCTATTTTTCCCTTGGATTGTTTTCTTATTTTTGAATTTTAAATGTCCTTTGTGTATTTTTGATGTAAGTCTTTTTCAGACATGTGTTTTGCAGATATTCTCTTCCTGTCAGTGGCTTATCTTTTCATTCTATTAACAGTGTCTTTTGTAGAATATAAGTTCTGTATTTTGATAAAGTCCAACTTATCAATTATTTTTTTCATGGATCATGCCTTCGGTGTTGTATCTAAAAAGTCATCACTAAACCCAAGGTCACCTAGATTTTTTCCTATACTATCTTCTAGAAGTTTTATAGTTTTGCATTCACCATTTAGGGCTATAATCCATTTTGAGTTAATTTTTGTGAAGGGTGTGATGTCTGTATCTAGATTCATTTTTTGGCACTTGGATGTCCTGTTGTTCCAGCACCATTTGTTGAAAAGATTATCCTTATGCCATTGAAATGTCTTTGCTCCTTTGTCAAAGATCAGTTAATTATATTTGTGTGGGTCTATTTATGGCTCTGGAACAGTGTTAAGACTCAAAAATATTCAGTAATTGGCTGTGGATGGGTCGATGACTGGGAATAGAATTAATAGAGACCAGAAATAAGGTCTAAAAGCAAAGAAATGAGAGTTTAGATGTTGTACAGGAAGATATGGAAAAGATGCGGGTTCTTGGCCAAGTCTCTTTGGGAACAACCAGGGGAGTCTTGACAGCTGTCAGAGCTGGTCTCGCTTGGGGGCTGCTTCCCCGTCTCCATGACCCAGGTCTTTACTGTGGACCTTCAGCCTCAGTCTCAGCCAGAAGGAAGCATTTCTCCCTGTGCTCGAGGCTGCCCACGGGCCATATTGCTGCCACTTTGAACAGAGGTGCTGAAGGAAATTCTGGGAGACGAGAGCTTGAAATAACATCTGTGTCTGACAAGACATTGGGAGCATTCACGAACCTGGGAGAAAGGCTCCCTGGGACTTGGGAGATATTTGAAAAGAAAACTTGGGTACTGGGGAGAATTCACAATAACATAATTTTAATTACTAAGAAGTGTATTTTAAATGCTCTGCTGTGGATGGAAAGTGTAAGACAGGTATTATTGGTGGGAACATCCCTAATCCTTCTTTGCATTTATTTCTGCTTTATTTATTTATTTTTGGCAGCATATTTTATGAAATTTTTTCTTCTTTTCACTTTTCATCCCTTCATCTTTTCCAAGTGCCCGGGAAAGAAAGCCAAGCCAACCCATAGCCAGTGTCTCCACGGCCCTCTTCTCCATGGACACGGTTTCTGTGGCTGAATACCTTACTTTGGGGGCGACCAGCGTGCCTGGCCCCCAGAACAGCAGAAGGAGGGCAGGGAGGGGGCGGAGGACACTGGGGGGATTGCCTGGTGCTGAGAGTGTCCGTGGTGGGGTCGGTGGGGGGATGAAGGTTGGTTACATGGGGTGGCCGGGCCCCAGTGACACAGAAGGTGTGGCAGGGAGGGAAGACGAGCTGGTCCGTGGGGCCTCGCGGTGTGAAGACGAGGTGCCCTGAGCCTGGACCCTGTATCACAGGCCGGAGGTCACCATGAACCTGGGAGCCTGGGGCCTCGCAGGCTGGAGGAGGTCCAGGAAAGGGTGGCTCGGAGCGGGGCCTGCACGGGGGGGAGGGGAGCACACCTTTCCCTGGAGAGTCAGCTGGCATCTGGAGCATCTCAGTTTTCTGCTTCAATCCTGCGGGCAGCCATCTGGGCCGAGGTCCGGCGTCCGGCGTGTGTGCCATGTGACAGAGCGGCTTTTCTCTTCAACTGCTGACCTGGGTCTGGCCTTGCTGACCTCTGTGGAGGTCACACTCTGTCCCCCACTTGCTCCCCACAGCCGGAGGGCTCTTCTCTTCCAGTTACTGCAGGCTCTCAGCCAGCCTGTGGGATGGCAGGAGGCCCTCTGTGTAAACCGGGCCCAAACGTGGCCTTAGTAGGTAACGTGGTACCAGGCGTGCTGTTGGCTGGAGCTTGGCTGGTGATCTGCTCTGTTTGAACACTTCTGCCAAAACATGTCTTCAGATTTCCTCCCCTGCAAAAGGAAGGGCTTCTAGGGAATGTTTGACCCTCAGGGCCACCAGCGGGACGAGGAGCAGCTCCGGGCAGCAGGGGCGTCCGGACCCCGGGGGCCATCGTCACAGGGACCGCTGCCCGCTCCGCAGCTGCTTCTCACGGCTGCACAGTTAAATACAGTTACTCTGTGACTTAAAACCCAGATGATGAAATGGGCACGACACACTTCAGTAAGACCTTCCCTCCTTGTAGTTCCGTCCAGCATCCTATTCGCATCCTGCTGGGAGACGTACACTTTGTCCTTCACTGCACAGCGGTGGGCACGGAGCCTCCTGACCAGGGCGTGGGGATCCCACCAGCAGCCGGGACGAGGCGCTCGGAGACACAGGGAAGCCTCCTTTTGCTCTTTGTGTCTTGGCGGAAGATGCAAAGTCCCGCACAGGTGTGGGCGTCTTCTTGAAGGAGGCGCAGCACGCCAAGGGTCTGGCTTGACTGAGGAAGGAAAACGCGAGCAGAACTGTTTGAGCCAGCTGCCAACATCTGAAAATAAACTCCCCCAAGCAGTGTGAAACCATCACGGCAGCTGAAGGAAACTGCCCCGGGCCTGGGACCAGCCCCCCTGCCTGGCTCTCCTTCGAGGACGCTCAGCCCGGCCAGTTCAGATGCCCCCCCGTCGTGTCCCCACCCCTCCGGGTGGATGGCCTCTCTCCTTTGCGGTCACTCATCTGTGAGGTCAGATCATCCCTGCGCATGAGATTTCCCGGATTTCAAGGCTCTCACAGCTGCCCAGCACAACGCCGGGCTGTCCGCGTCTGTCGGCCACACAGCCAAGGCAGCTGGTCCTCCAGGCCCTAGGCCGGGCTCCTCCCCGGCCGGCCTGCTTGGGGTCGGGGTGTTGTCTTCCTGACGTTTCTTCCCTCAACTGTCCAACGGGCAGAGCTGTGTGCAGACAGAGGAGACGTGGAGACTGGGCCTTGTGTGGATCTGCCGTCACCAGGAGAGCCTACTACGTGCTCCCTTAGAAAATCAATGTATAGCACAAGGTTCTTAGCCTCAAATGATTCAAGTTTATGGGTTAGGTTGGCAGCTCTCAAACCTTCTGGTTTAAGAATCGCTTTATGCTCCTAGAACTTACTGAGGCCCCCAGAGAGCTTTTTAAACATGGTTTCTATTGATCAGTATTTATGCTTAGTATTAAAACTGAGAACTTTTTAATACACATTCCCTTGGCTGCCATCATGAGTCGCTTGTGAGCCTGAGAAGACAAAGGGCACCTCGGTATTTATAGAAATAGTTCTGACCTCGTGGGCCTCCTGGGAAGGGGTCCTGGGGCCATGTTCTGAGGACCACCGGTCAGAGTGCCGACAAGACAGACGCCTCGGAGCACAGAGAGAAGCCCCAGCTCTACAGAGTTGTCCAGGACGGCTGAGAAATAAAGGGCCAAACGAAGCACAGTGGAGATTCGACAACAGCATGAACCCCTTGCTGGTGGACAGAGGGGGAAGTGTCACTGCAGATGGGGGACAGAAGTTTTGTGGTCAGTCCTCTCCAGCCCGAGACCCATCTTGGATTCAAACAACACAAGGACTTACATCCCTAATCGGAACACTTTGCTTCTCAGCCCCAGACATCTACATCCAGGTGATTCATATTTTTCTCCAAAAGCAAGTGTGGAAGTTCACTCTGTATGTGGGGCATGAAGCATCCTTTCTGAAGGTTTCCTTAGAAGAAAGACCCCGCCCCCCGGGAGGTGAATTCACGCCGCTCTGTCCTTGGAGACACTCGTTGATTTCAAATGGCTGTTTGCCCATTGAAATCTGCCCACATTTCATCAAAGAAAAATCTTAAGGCCGAAGTTCGGTCGGGGCACTTATCACGTGTGCCGTCTCTGTGCTCCCAGTTCCAGGGTTTGCTGGAACTTGGACTCATGACCTTCGCTCTTTCCCTCCCACCCCGATTATGGCTGATGGTTCTGGTTTCCTTCGGGATGCGTATTTCGGGTCCAGTGATTAGATGGCAAGGAAGTGGAGAGTATCAGAATTCCTCGCTGTGGGAAGTCCAGGGGGAAACACTTACCTGCGGGACCGGCCTCGTTAAGATCCCCAGTGGCTGATGGAGGTGAGGGCATCGCTGTCCTGCAGCCGTCCCAGCAGTGGTGCCTGGAACCCTGTTCCTTTCCAGAAACGTCTCGCTTACCCTCAGACCTGGGTCAGGTACGGGCGCCTTCAGGTGGGGCGTTGACCGAAGGCTGGACAAGGTGAGGCTGTGATGGCACGGTGCCTCCCATGATGGGTTGGTTCCTGCGTGTCCTGGGAGCTGAGCCAGGTCTGGGATGTTGCCCCCGGGAGGCCTGCCATGGTCACGGCTGACCCTACTGCATCAGTCTTCTCTCTGTTTGGGGCTCCGTAGCATCGACTCAGGGTTGGAGACCTGGCTTGTGTCCTGCTTCTACTGTAACTGTTGGAGGCCTTGGGAAAGTCACTTAATTTTCCACCCTGACTTGCAAGAGTTGGCCTGTCATTTCTTCCTGGTTATGAGGGTTAAAGATCTTCCAGTACAGGGCCTCTCATCCTGACGTAAGATGCTTGTTTGCAGGGCCACCTCCTCTGAGCAGGCATCTCTGCTGCCCTAGTCATCTGGGCCCGCCCTTATCAATCCCGCCCCCGGGGGAGAAAGGGGTGCCACGCTCGGAGGGGGGAGCATTGTATGTCAGGGCTGTGTGTACCTTGCTGAATCCAGCACTCCCAGGGGCGATGCAGATGGGCCCCGTTCTCCTCACCCTGTAGACGGGGAGACCCCCAGAACACTCGGTGAGTGAGTACTGGAGCCTGGGTTGGCATCCTTCCCGGGCCATGGTGTGTCCAGGACACCAGGGTGGGCAGTATGGCAGAGGCAGTGTCGTTTGGGTCAGAATGTTGCTTTGTGTTTTCTTTTTCTCATCTCGGTTTTGTAGAACCCACTTTTGTTTGTCCACTTGCAAAGAAAACTAGTTTGGAGAAATTTGGCCACCTCTGGATATTAGCCTGAGTGGACACAGTGTGTTTTAAAATAGGTTGTAATCAGCTGCATTAGCTTAAACCACTGGTCTTAATGGGAGACTTTCTGGACAATGGAAAATATTCTGATTTCTTTTGTAAGGCATCCAAATATAAAATCATACTGCTCTTCTTAACTTCCTTTTGTCGTGTCTCCTAACTCTACAGAACTTAAAGGGAAAAGCAGGTAACATTTCTAGCGCACATTTTCGGTGCAATGATGTGTTCACCCCTCTCTGACTGCGCACAGTTCCATGAGTGAGAAAAGGACGTGGCAGCTGTTGTCCTGGAGAGAGAGGGGTGCTGTGCTAGGGCTGACCCGGGTCTCGGGGTCCTTGAGCAGCGGCAGGAGAGGCTTCCGCGGTGGAGGCCTTGGTGAGACTCGCTGAGGCCAGTGCAGTGAGGGTGGGGACGGGGCAGGGGTCCAGGGAGCACCCTGGAGAGTTAGGGTCCATGTGGAGGAAAGAGTGGAATAAAAGGTACCCGGATTCAGGTTTTCAAGAGTGAGCTGGTGAGACTGTCCCTGATAAAACAATCTAGAAGATACAGAGAGAGGTTAGGATGGAAGGGGGTGTTGTTTGGGGCCATTCTCTGTCGGGGGCTCTGAGGTCCTTCTGGGGTGGGTGGTCTTCGCCGGGGCTCACGGCGCTGGGTCGCTCCTCTCCCCCGTCTGGGACTCGGGTTCAGGCTGGAAACGGTTACTTAGGTCCATTGCTACAAGAATGAACATGGGAAGAAAGCAATTAGAATGGACACCCGGGGTCACTATTTTCTTTCCAAAGAAACTGTATCTGTGAATTACATCCAAATCTTTATTTCTTTGGAAATATACGTTTGACTGTGGGCTTCCCGTGTTACCTGTTTATACCATTTGGGGATGTTTCTAGACAGAACTGGTATGTGGCCTCCAAGGGCAGAGGGGCAGGAGTGCCGTGTGTGGGAGGTGGCTTGTTTGCCTCGGTGTGGGTGTGAATTCTCACCCAGCTTCGCCTGACTCTGCCATCCTGAGTAAGATATAAAACTTTTCAGAGCCCGTGTTTCCTCACTGGTAAAATACACATGGTAATACGTATACCTCGGTCTGTTATTACCAGGATTAAAGGAGAATGCGCATAAAGCTGGGTTCCCTGCCCACCATGCCTGTAAATGTTATGGCAACAATCCTGGATTTAAAAGCTAATCTTAAAACTCTTCCTTTGGAATAAAATTATACAATTGATCGTAAACATGTGTCACTTATGCGCAAAGCCTTAGCACCATGAATCCCAGTTTGATATTTTACTGAAAGTGGACATGTGAATAATTATATTCCATCAAAACTGTAAGTTTCCAGGTCTCCCCCCGCCCACTCTGCCATTTCTAGAAAATCAAATTCTAAAGGGGCAACTCTTCTTATTTTTTACCTTCTTTGATCATCTGTGTTGTGCAATTAAAAAGAAAACCACAGACAATTCCATGACTGATGAAGACAACATATGTAAAAATTAAGTAATCAATTCTAAGAGAGCGGGCCTGGCCTCAGACCAGGACTTCGGGGCCGGGATGGCTCAGTTTAAACCCTGTCTCTGACACTCTGTCTTTACCTTCTCTGATTCAATCACCGAACTTGCAAAATAACAATAATCCCACCTCACAGAATTATAGCAAAGTGATTCAGTTATACATATATGTATTATACATTCTTTTCCATTATGGTGTGATTAAGCAAATTAATACCTGAAAAGCAGGTAGTCATAAGGACCCACTAAATGTTATCAAGTATCAATCTCCAATCTCTGCTGTGTGTAAAACTCCTATGCTTTCTTTTTCTTTTTAAAGATTTTTTTGATGTGGACCATTTTTAAAGTCTTTACTGAATTCATTACAACACTGCCCCGGTTCCATGTTTTGGCCTTTTGGCTGCAAGGCATGCGGGATCCCCACTCCCTGACCAAGGATCGAACCTGCACCCTCTGCATTGGAAGGTGAAGTCTCAACCACTGGACCACCAGGGAAGTCCCTCATATGCTTTTTATAAGTGAATCCTACTTGACAGATTGTTTATTATTTTATCCCCGAAATATTTTTATATGTGAAGTCCTTTGTAAACCTCAGAATACTTCACAGACTTCCATTCTATGTAGCAGTTAAGCTTTTAGTATCCACCAGCTAAGCAATGTATAATCACACACAGCAGTTAGGTATCTGTATTAAAGAAAATAATGTCCATTTTATGAACCCCAATAGCAGTCATAGACATTTTAAGACAAGTAGAGTGAAGGTGCGAGTCTTCCTGTTGATTCAGTGTCCTGACAAGGTTAGTATGCATGTCCACGTGAGGGCCTCTGCAGGTGACGGCATCCTTGGTCCACAGGGGAACGGTGGTCCCACCTTTAATTTGGTACCTCGTCATTACCTTGTGCTGAGTTACCTGTGCATTTCTATCTGCGTTTACTAACGTTCCAGGATTTGTTATTTTCTATCATGTGTGTCTGGTAGCCTCAGATTAAGCTCTCGTTATCCCTTGTAGGGACTAAAAACAGTCTTGAACTGGTCTTTTGTTTGAAAGCTTTGCCAGCAGGGTTTTAAAGCACAAATATGATCCTGGCACTCATCCTTACAAGGCTTTCCGTGGCTTGTGGAAATTGCTTTACCTGCTCCAGAGCCCCCACTCTGGCCCCTGCTGCCTGGCAGCCCACCACTTGCCGTGGACCCTCCCTCTGAAGCCCTGCTTCCTTGTGGGAAGGCCAGCCCCTCATCCACCGTATTTGCTGAGCACATGTTAATGTGCCATTGATCTTATGCATGTGAAAGGCAGGGGCCGTGTACTGATAAGGGCAAGTGACAAAATGCCAGGAGAAGCAAGATATTTGGTGGTTTAACTAGGTGTAGTTTTTGAGAGAATTCTGAAAATACTATAAGGAAATGCAAAGAAAATAGAAGATGCTGATTTTTGCCCTCTGCAGCTGACACCAGGATGCCTATTGTATCTGACAGCTACTGCTTTGTAACAAATAGCCCCAGGATGTTAGCTGTGATCAGTGACAAGTGTTCATTTCTCATGCATCTGCTCATCATGGCTGGGCTCTGCTGGGAGGCTCCAGGCTGCATGTGGGTCTGGGTCTGTCCCATACATCTCTCATCCTCCTGGCCTGAGTGAGGAGACCGGAGGATGCCCTGCTCCTGGCAACACCTAAGGGCAGGAGAGTGGCCCACACGCATACAGGTGTCCAGCCCCAGCCTGCAGACACCCCACGAGCAATGTAGTTCCCACGTCTGAGCCCAATGTCACAGGACAGGGGAGACACCCTGCCAGTGTGTGGGGGGGCGCTGCAAAACCCCTGGTGATGGGGAGAGAAGACGGAGTGGGCCAACGTGTCATCACTTATTCCTGGAAATCAGTGCATAATTATCCCGAGTGAGAGAAACTGAGGGGGTGGGGCTTGAGGGCCCAGCAGAGCACCGTCCGGATGGCCGTGAGTGTTGGATGGGGAAACGATGCATTTCCGAGCCGTCCAGCTGGTGGCTGCCATGGCAACTGGACTTGGCCAAGACCTTCGAAGATAAACAAACTAGTCCACGCAGGTCCCGGCAGTGCAGTAGGGTGGCCAGAGCAACAGGACCTCGGCCAGCAGAGGACACTGAGGCAGAACTCGGGGACTGCCCCCAGGAAGCTGGGAGGAGAGCAGGGGGACAGGTGGACTCACCTGGTCATTTCTGCAGCAGATTCGGCTGGATGTGAAAACTGCCCGTAACTTAGACGTTCCTGCAGAGCAGACTCATGCCCGTTGGACTTGGGACCTGAGCAGATTCTGCACATTCTCATTCTCATAGCAAAAACTGTCCTTACCCAATTAAGTCAGTACTTAGAGGCCCGAGAGCCTTATTATTATTACTATTATTATCATCATTGGAGTCCAGTTGATTTACAATGTTGTGTTAGTTTCAAGTGTACCACAGAGTGAATCAGTTATACATATACATATATCCCTTCTTTTTCAGATTCTTTTCCCGTATAGGTTATTACAGAACATTGAGTAGAGTTCCCTGTGCTCTACAGTAAGTCCTTATTGGTTATCTGTCTTATATATAGTGGTGTGTATATGTCAATCCCAATCTCCTAATTTACCAAGAGCCTTATTATGAACAAAGCTGGCCTTACTGGTGTAACATCAAGCTTGCCGTGTTTGTTTAGTGGGTAATGGAACACCACGTCCTGTTGGACAAAAGGAAAGAAAAGACTAGGCATTTGTTAAGTACTGTTCCTGGGAGCCAGCGATGGACTCGCACGTGTATTTGGTTTATCACTGAATCCGAGATACTGTCCATCCTCAGATATACCGAAAAGGAAAATAAATATATTGCCCATTAAAACGTGGTCGATATTTTCTCATATCTTAGGATCCCTATTTTATTTTTATTAAGAGAAAATTTTACGCGTCATTTAGGTGTCGACTGTCTATCGGGAACGTGTCTGCACGGTGAGGTGGGCTGCGGCGTGTGTGTCCCCCAGGACAGGATGTCTCCACCACCGCCGATGCTCTCAGGCTCTCCCGGGCTGGGCCTTCTTGGAGGCCACCGCCACTTAGGTTTCCATCACTCGATGATCCTTTTACCCCGGCTAGAGTTTTGTATAAATGGAATGATGGCACCATATAACTCCTGGTTTCTGCCTTTTTTACTCATTATAATAGTTTTTAGATTCACTCTTGTTGGTCATATTTGTTACCCATTTATTCTCTAGTTTATATGCACAATTGTATATTGTATGCGTATAACACGATCTGTGCATTTTCCAGTGAATGGCTATTTTAGTTGTTTCCGTTTGGGGGCTGTGATGAGTAAAGCTGCCATGTGCATTCTGCACTCATTGCTCTGTGGATGTGTGTTCTAATTACTCTGGGTAAACACCTGGTGTAGACTTCACACTTGTGTGAGGAATGCAGGAGGGTCCCCACTGCTCCACATCCTCGCCAGCCTTGGGGGCCTCTGGTGTGGGTCATCAGGGCCCCTCCCGCAGGCCCATGGAGGTACCTCCTGTGGGTTTACTTTGCATTTTCCTGGGGACTGGGGACGCCCGGCAGTTTTCTCACTGCTTATTGTTCAATCACATACCTTTCATTTTGAATTGTCAGTTCAAATCTTTGCCCAGTTTAAATTAGATTATTTGTCATTTTTATTGATTTGTAGGGGTTATTGACATAACCTGAATCTTTGTCAGGTGTGTGTGTTACAAACATTTTCTCCCCGTCTGGGGCTTGCCTTTTCACTTTCTTAATAGTGTCTTTTGGTGAATATAAGTTATAAAATGTATTAGTAGCATCCAGTTTACCAAATTTTTCATTTTGTGGGTAGGGTTTTCTGTGTCTGCCATAAAACCCCAAATATTAAGGATGCCCTTAAGAAGGAGAGCTGACCACAAAACTGACAGCTGCAGTGGGCATCCTTCTGAAATACGGCCAAATCTGAAGACCACGTTTTTAGAATGGATACGATTTGTTATTGCTGCCTATAAAAATGCTTCAGGCTTCATCACACCAAAATCAAGGATCCTCCGTTTAAAGAGATCTTCATTTAAGAGTTTTTTTTTTCCTTTGAGTTCGTAAATGTCTGGCAGCCATTTGTTATCATCTATAATCTAATTCCCTTCGGTTGTCAGATTACTTGAACAAACCGTCAGATACCTTTTAAGTCACTAAAATCTGCTAGTTTGGGAAATAAACTAATTTTTTAATGGAACTTCTACCAAATTTACAGAGGTAGCTTTTCTAAAAATACAGAATTGTTATATAATTGCAGAACTTAAAATTGACAGAAGCAAATTGGAATTGTACTCATGTTTCTAGTCTAATACGATAATGAAAAAATACCGAGGCAGACTATCTCAAAAGTGCTCATTACTTCTCAGAAGTCTGCTCAAAATGGGGTGTGTAGCCCAGGAGATGAATATCCAAGCATTAGAGAAGGCACAAACACAACTGCTTGGAACTAGAAAAGCTTAAATAAAATTCATCATAGAAGAAAGCTCAATGCAATCACCATAATCACGTTGAAGAGTTAATGCATTTCCATGTAGGCTCAAGGGTCACAGTACCAGCAGGAGAGTTAGTTAAGCTGAGGCAAGAAAAGAACCATCCAGATTGCTGCAAAGCCAGTGGCCTGGGTGAGAATGGGTTTAATACACTGAACGGAAGGTGGTTTTTTTGTAAAGAATGTTGAGATCTGACAGCATGACAAATTACATATATCATTTTGAAAGTGAGTAGACATCTCTCTTACGAGACACAAACTGCAGAACTTGTAGCTGCGATCTGATCCATTTTAGTTCTCGTCTATCACTTGAGACTTTGTTGTATCCCGTGACTTGATGGGTCAGGTAATTAGGACAGTGCAGCATAAGCATGGGTGTTAATGAATCCAGAAGTTCAACCCAATATTTCCCCATTCTTGTGCTGAAGTTGTGGTTTAAGAAGTCTACATCTGTGGTGTTGAATACACGTAAAGTTTTCTTTTGGGTTATGACTCTGGTTGTTCTTCGTAGGACCTTTTGCTCTTTGTGTTTCTGTGTCTAACGGGTGACGTTAAACTTTTGCTCAATATTAATAATAAATTCGCCCAAATCCTTGCCACTTTGCACGTGTGATTCCACCAACCACAATGACCCGTGAGGCAGGACAGGCACAGAAGAGGGTATCGAATCTGTGAGGTGAGAGTTTTGCTAAAGTTCGTCAGACTAGTAATTCAAGGCTGGAGAGCAACCAGAGTCTGTCTCCTGGTCCAGAACTTGACCTGTGCCCCTACGACATGAAGCTGGCTCAGAAGAGCCATCCCGTGTCCCATAACTGCGCTAGGAGTTGCGTATTCACTTCCTAATTCTCTAGGGACACGAGCCTCATTTATTACAAAGGCTTCTTTTTTTTTTCTTTCACCTCAAAGTATGTTCAGGGCTCTTTCCTTAGGAAAAAAATCTTTTTTTTTTTTTTTTTTTAATTATTATTTATTTATTTATTTGGCTGTGTTGGGTCTTCGTTTCTGTGCAAGGGCTTCCTCTAGTTGCGGCAAGCGGGGGCCACTCTTCATCGCGGTGCGCGGGCCTCTCACTATCGCGGCCTCTCTTGTTGCGGAGCACAGGCTCCAGACGCGCAGGCTCAGTAGTTGTGGCTCACGGGCCCAGCTGCTCCGCAGCATGTGGAATCCTCCCAGACCAGGGCTCGAACCCGTGTCCCCTGCATTGGCAGGCAGATTCTCAACCACCGCGCCACCAGGGAAGCCCCCAGGAAAAAAATCTTTATTCAACCCAATCATCAATTCTAAATAATCTCTCAACTTTTCCTTTGCCTGCAGCGTATTCCTCAAATAGAGACTTTCTTTGGGTGGTTTTTCTTGGACAAATTCAGTGGCTTCTTTCGTCACAGCTCACCTTCCTTTGGATGCCCTCACATTAAAATTCCCTCTGTTCATTTTTTCTCTTTCAATTCTTCTTCTTTCACACATTAACTCCTCAACATTCAGTATAAGAGAAAATTATGTAGTTAAAGCCCTTCTGAATAGGAAAGAAGTCACGGTCGGTCATACCACGCTGAACGTGCCCAATCTCGTCTGAATGGGAAAGAAAACGTAAATATTTTCATCTAACCTATTAAGTGGATGGTATGATTTGAATTTTGTGAGCATTAGTTATTTTATTTTCTTGCTGAATTATTTCCAGAATCCCAAACTTTATTTTTATCCATTGGAGGACATCCTTTTGGAATGGATTCAAACCTAACTTTTCATGAGATAATTACTGTAAAACTCCAGCTTTGGTGCCCTTTGCGACCCTGACCCATCAGCCAGCTGCAGGCGTCTCCACTGGCACACACGCTTTCACCTGGTCCTCAGCCAGTCCTGACCAGAATTTCACCAGCGCCTTTCAACCGTCCCTCCTTCCCTCTCTCCTATTTCCACCATCGTTGTTTGGTCCTCTCCATTTTTACTTTCTCTAGAGTCCCTTTTTCTGTGCTCTTTCCTACCGTGTGATGAGATCTCACTGACATTTTTCTAAAACGTGGTTGGGGCTTGTCTTTTTGGAGTCCTGTTCCCGTGTGTCTCAGTGATTGGGTGAGCGTCCAGTGCGATGAAGTGCGACTTGTTGGCCCTTCATCTCCTTTTCCAGGCGCGATTAGCATCCTGCACAGAACAGGGGCATCTTTGCCGGAGAGAATCCCGCTCCAAGAGCTTTTCCCCTCAGCCATCTCGTTGTGGCCCCAGCGGGATGGGGCAGAGCTCAGCTGTCTCAGGAGGGTGACTTTTAAACAGATAGATGGGACAGCCCTTTAGCCTCTGTTCCCTTGCACCATCATGAATTTGTTTAAAGAAGATCTACTTCCTTCCACATGGCCCTAAAATGTAAAATGTAATTGCATTTCGCCCATAAGAGAAACTGAATTCCCCACACGGAGCCAGGTTTACCAAATAAAATTGCATAAATGAACGGTTCTAACTTCAGCCAGGATGTTTATATAAACAAACACGGAATCTCTTCTGACTTGGCAATGATATCTGCCATATTTTACAACATTCTCAGCAAATTTTAAGAGGTGGTTGACTTAATCAATACTACCTTGCTTATGATGAGCCTTCAAATATGATGTAAAATCCTCAAAAGGGCCATTTCAAGAATTTTCCAGAACTATTTCTATAGATACAGTATGTTCTTGGATAGAGCATGGAAAGCATTTTGTGCCCAGATAATCACACCATAAATTCTGTTCACTAGTAAAGCTTCTGAAAAAGGGCCAAGTGCACAGGAAAGTAAGCCATGTGTCTCCAGGAGAGCTTCCTGGAGCAGGCCCCGCCATCAGCTGAGCCGCCTGCATGTGGAACTCCAGTTAGGGACGGACCAGCTACTTTGAGGGTTTCAAAAGACAGGACCCAGTTGCCTCTGAAAACGTGTAGCTCAGCCTCCATCCTCCTTAGGTTGCCCCCATGATCTAAAGTAAGGAATTGATCACTTCAGAAAGAAATATGAGTCATTGTCATTTTGATGCCAAGCCAGTTTCCTAGTCACGGAGCGAAAGCCTCGTTAAATTAACCCTGTAACACAGGGGTCGGTTTGATTTATGTATCTACCTATTTGCTGAGCAAAATCTAGAGTGCATAGAACAGTACAGAACTTATAGGAAACAATCAGTATGAAATTTTTTAAAAAATTGCGTGGTGCTGTTATAAGAAATGCAACACCATTGATTTTTTGTGTGTATTAGAGATGAACCGTGTGTTAGAAATCCCCTACGCGGGTACCCTGTTAGCACCCAGAGCAGTGCCTGGTGCAGTATTTGTCGAGTGCACCAATCAATGCAGTGTGACTACTGATGGAAACGAAATGCCCGATCCTGATGTTGGACTGATTTAGAATCATAACTTTGCTATTTAAAATTCTTAACTTGCAGACTGCCCCGACCCAAAAAAAAAAAGATCCGCTTCTGGAAATTAAAGCCACGGGGAATTTAATGGAATTACATGGATGCCTCGGAGAGCAGAGGGCAGCTCAGACAGCTCAGGGTCCCGGAGTGGGCTCGGGACCTGGTCCCTGGTCCACATGCACACAGACCACATGCCTTCCTAAAGGGGGCGGACGCTGAGGGTGCAGGGCTGTCTCTGTAGCAGGGACCAGGGCCCTCGCTGTTAGGAACAGAACCGCGTGCCGTGGTTCAAGGGCCATTTCTTCCGTCTCCTCTCGTGTTCATTAAACAATGTAGAATGACTGTGAGATTTGAACCACCCTGGGCTTTGAGATTATCCTACAAGACGTCAGTCTGGACACACAGCAATACAGCTTCCACCCTCCTCGTCCATTTTCAGGAGGCTGAGGTCAGCCAAGGAGGAAGCACTGTGAGTGTCTTCTGAGTCGGAGCGAGGGGAGAATCCCAGGTGCCCCGTACCTTTGTGTTCTTCCAGGACGTGCGCAGGGATGCCATGCTCACACAATAGCAGCATCCGGTAATACAGTCAGGAGATGAACTAGTCACAGCGTTAAACGTACATGTGACTGTCCTCAGATTGTAAATGGAATTACTAAAGGGAATGGATTACTAAATGGATTGTAAAGGGAAAGAAAATCTAGGTGGTTTTGTAACGATTAATGTCATGACTATGAGTTATCTCAAAACAGATTTATTGAGTGCCTGTGATATGCCAGGCATTTTTTTAAAAAATTATTTTCAGGCATTTTTTAAGTGCTGGAAAAATAATGAAAATGAGAGCTAACCTTTATGAAACAGGGTTTCTGTGACACACTGCATATGGAACCTCCTTCAGTCTGGTCACCTGAGTTGTCATGTGAGTCAGGTGCCTAACTCCCAGGTACCATGCCCCCATCACCAGCCACGGCAGCATTGACACACAATGCTGTGTCACACTCTTTCCCCAGCTTTCAGGGGTTCCCCACCTGTGCGGTGTCACATCTACCGTCATAACCTCCCTGCAAACTGTAGTTAGTTCGTTTCAAAGCAGGCTGAAACATAATTTATGGAACATTACTTTCTAAGCAGGAAATGGCTCTAAAGATTTTATTTAAAATATATTCGTCCAATATGTTGGCTGTCTTCTTTTCCCTTTTACGGAGAAATAGGAAAACAAAAGAATCTTTAGATCCCAAAAGACAGCTCAGGTGAGGGAGAGCCTCTCCCGAGGTGGCCCTGGGTCTGAGGGGGAGAGGTCTCGTGGTGGGCTGTTTGTTCGCGATGGCTCTGATTCCGTGTAGAGGCCAAGCCCAGAGAAACCCCGCGCCAAGGGCGGAAACTGGAAACTAGCGCCCACGTTTGGAATTCTTTAACACGAGCAAGGAGGAGGTTGGTTCGCTGCTGTGAATTTTTAATGCCATGTCTTCGGGCTGGAAGGATGCAGAACAGGAACATTTGGAATATTCTGTGCCCAGTGTTTTCTGGATTATATTTTAAAGCTCGTGTGAATCTCTATGACGGATAAAGTGTTCTTCACCTTTTATTTGACTCAAATTCATTACCATCTGAAGATCACTGAGTAGCTTGGACTCGTTGATATGGTTCTAAGGCATTCGCGGTCTGTTTGGGGCAGAAGGGGGATCTAAGTTAGCTCACGTCCAAACGCAAAAAAGAAACGGAATTTATTAACATAAAAAGACATAAGCCTTTATACATGGAAATACCCGGTCCTGGCATTTTTTTAAGTGATCGCTTAGTTTTCCTGTGGATGAGCTTCAGAGCTAACCCCTGGACACAGCTTTAAAACAAAGTCCCTCATCTTCTTCTTGACTAATTTCCAGAAACGCAGGCTGTTTCGGAAATACTGCAGCTGGGATTTCCAGACCCAGCCTCAGTCAGCCCTCGGGGCGAGTGGGGGGCTGCTCTTCCAGGACCCTCCTGGGGGGCGTGGGTAGTGGTGTCAGCACGTCGGGGCTGCAGCGGGAGGGGCCGCGAGGACTCGCTGGGACTGGACCACGTGCCCGCCGGCCTGGGGACCCAGAGCAGAGGACCGCGGCCGTCCCTGGGGCCTGGGTCCCGCCTGTGGCCTCCGGGGGTCCACGGGGCGTCAGATCCACCTGTGGAGGCTGACCGCCCGCCCTGACGCTCCTCGCCGGCCCCTCCGCTTGCTGTTCAGTCTCATCCGCCATCGGCTCCCCGGGTGACCAGCCGCGGGCTCACGCGTGTCTCCTTCTCACTGCAGCGTCCTCGTGTGACCAGGAGCAGCAGTCCGCCCTAGAGGAGGCCAGGCAGCCCAAGAACGACAACGTGGTCATCCCCGAGTGCGCCCACGGCGGCCTCTACAAGCCGGTGCAGTGCCACCCCTCCACGGGCTACTGCTGGTGCGTCCTGGTGGACACCGGCCGCCCCATCCCGGGCACGTCCACCAGGTGAGGCTCCGTGGGGCCGGGAGACCCCAGAACGCAGAGCCCCCGTGGTTCCCACCGCCGCGGATGCGATGCCCGTGCCCCGGACCTCGCCCCGCTTCTCAGTGCGGCGTTAACGCCTGTGCCCGCGGGAGCCCGTCTCCCTGACGTCACCAGGAGCTGGCGATGCCAGCGATGGCACGAGGGTGGTGAAGACAGACCTTTTAGGCAATTTTGCTCCTGTCCGTATTCATGCAGGCTGGAATTTTGAAAAATGGCTCTGGTGTCCAGGCTGGGGTGGGCACCTAGAATGTATCATCTATCACCTCAGCTTCTTTTGTCCCCGGAGTTGGCAAAGGGAACCTCGCATTTCACAGGAACCGATTGCCCAGGACGGCTCTCTGTAGTCCAGAGATACCTGTCTCCTGAAATTACCGCTGAAGAAGAGAGTGCTGAGGTCAGGGGCAACAGTAGTTACTCAGGGTCTGAAATACAAACCGACCCATTCATTCATGTTTTGCGCGAGTCCAAGCAAAGCAGGTCATTTTATAATAGCACCAGGAGAAGACCTGATATTTGTTCCTGGAAATAGAGTGAACAAGTGAGGGTGTTTTTGCAGCTCTTGGTCATATGAATTGACCTCGGTTTTTCATAGATTGGTGTAAAAGTCGTTTACAGGTAAAGGACACTAGTACCTCTCCCGTGTGATCCAGCTTAAGCCCTGGTTCCCTCTGCAGCGCTGAGGCATGAACACCTTGACGCCTCCTACGATGCCTCCCCTAATTTCTCAAGGGTGACCATGGTGCGTGTAGAAGGGGAAATGCACCCATGGAGATTCCGGGAGCTGGAGGGACAGGCAACCAGCTGACTTTTCCTCGTGAGAAAGTCCAGCCACACCTGGAGCCCCATCTGGCTCATGCGGGAGACCAGGCTCCTTGGGGGACGGGAACCCCAGGCCCCGGCCGCCCTGGACACGTGGCCTGCCCTGCACACACACGACCCCGACGGGGTGTCCAGGCCAGAGGCTGAGGTTCCCTCTGCGGGTGGTCGTAGGAGATTGTTTCAAACATAAAGAGAACATAAATCTTCCCCAGGTTTTGTGGGAGAAATTGCTCTTCTCGCTCCTGAACGCGTCTGTACGCAGGGAGTGCTCATTTCTAAGAAACCCTTCTTGGGAAATGACATTTCCATTACTTCAGACTCAGGCTTGTGGACTGTGTCTTTAAGTCGGGCTGTTTGTTCCCCCGGCCCAGCTGCAGGGGCGCTAAGAACGATCTCGTAGCTCCGGCCAGCAAAAGTCCTGACGCTGTCAGAGCCAGGCCTCCGCAGACGGGCTCAGAGGCTGAGATCAGCTTTATCACGTTGTCCCTGTAGAACCTGTAAACGTTTTTATCTTACAGTCAGACGAGAAACACAAGAAGCCCCCCTCCTTCCTGTCCGTCCTGATTTCATTCTGCCCAGACGTTTGTGGAACGGAGTACCAACTTCTCATTCTCCCTATTCTTTGTACAGGAGGGAGGGACTCCCTCTTCTTTGTTTCAAGAAACAGACTTAAACTAGACCCAGGGGAGGAGACCCCTCAGACTCGAGCTGTACTTTTCTCTCATTCGTTCATTCCTCTGTTCATCCTCTCCGATGCTGACTGTCATGACCCCGACACCATCAGAACTGAGGCTAGTAGCGAGGGGGGTGTCAGAACCCGCACGTTTCCCACAGGACTCTGTCCATCGAGGCCGAGCTGTCCTTACGGCCCACCGGTCTGAAACGTGACCGCTCCCAACGCTCTCGGGGACAGAGGCTCCGATTATTTCCGCAGTTAAAGGACGTGATTTTCATGAGCCATTTTTGGTCTCTCTGCTCTGCATCTTCAGCGCACCAGCTTGCTCTGGCCTCATTCCTGTCTTGGTTTCTAGAAGCATCACACAGCTGTGACAACATAATGTGGCTTTTTTGACAGCAAGAAAGGCCTTCCCCATGGATCCGTGGTGGGCCTCCCCTCACTCTAACTGGCCAGAATGTCACCCTCCGACCAGGCTACCGCCGGTCAGGGAGGGCCCTGGGCCCCATCGTTCAGCACCCAGGCATGGACGGGGCCACCCCCTGGGCCCCCGAGGCCACGCAGAGCAGGTTCTACGTGTGACAGAGTTTAGCACAGAAAGGATGCGATCTCTTAAAGCTCCGAGAAACACCCCTCCCTGTCACCCAGAGGTTCACTTTTTATTCAGTAAACGTTTGAAATCCCTCAATGTTGCAGGCACCGCTCTAGGGGCTGGGGGGATTCAGGGAACAAAACGGACACAACCTGTGCTTGCATGGAGCTTACGTTCCCATGGGGGGAAGGGACGATGAACAAAACGCATAAGCAGATAAGCTGAATGTGAGTTAACACGCCGGCCTGTGGTAGCTGCACTGGAGGACAGTGTACAGGAAATAGGGACCCGAGGGGGGCAACTTCAGCGGGACGGCCGGGGGCTCCCAAAGTGCTGAGGTCGGATTCCGGTCCAGAGGAATCTGGGGAGCAAGCCGATGATGTCTGCGGGGGGCAGTCCAGACGGAGGGGGGAATGTGGCCCCCCGACAGCGTAGGTCCCAGAGCCAGAATCTAGTTACGTTTTGGTCGAAAGGGAGGATGTATCGATTAGGAAGCTCTTCTCTTCTAGTAGTGGTAAATATGACAAATAGGCATAAACAGGGAGGGACTATGTAATCTAAAGAAGAGGTGCAGAGATGGAAGAAGTTCCCTTTCAGTGGGTGCTATGACTTGGTGATGTCACTGAGGACATAGAGTCTCCCAGGTCTTTCCTCTGACATCCTCAGTGTGTTGCCTTTTCCCTTGGACAGACTCCCCTCATGGTCACATGATGGCTTCAGGGATCCGGGCATCTCATTCAGACACCACATGCTCAGAGGACACACAGCCCATCTCTCTCTTTCTCAGGAACCAAACAACATTTCCTAAAAGTCCCCTAGCAGACTTAAGTCATGGATTATTGACCGTAATTGGATCATATGACTACAGCTGAACCCATCACTGGCAAAAAAAATGGAATAGGTTTAAACAGATTTCTACATGGATACTGGGAAATCAGTCAAAATCATCAAGTTTAAGGCATATCTTATGAGATACTGGCCAGCTTCACCAGCCCTCACTTACCCCTGCTTCTACTGTGATTTGAGTAGCAATGTCACAGAAAGTCTTCTGCATTATTGTTTAAATACTTTCTGGGGCATAAATGCTATTTTCTTGCAATTTTTCTGAAATAAGCCGTTCCAGGGAGATACTTTATAGTTTTGATTTATATTTGGGTAGACAGTTCAAGTTTCCCACCCCTCCAAATCGTTCTCTATATTTTCTGATGGGGAAGAATAATTTAAAAATCTAAGAACAGTAAGATGACATAAATATAAAATGCATTCTTATTATAAGCTAGTCCTCCTTTCCTTGTGTCACCATGAAAGGTAATTACAAAGCACACATTTTGTTACAGGCTTGTGCCAAAGACAATAAACACACAGAGGCAGAGAGCAGCTACGGGGCAGAATTTCTAGGTGGGGTGGTCGTCAGGTAAAAACATGAGTTGGACCGGGCTGATGCATCTGCTGGTCTCCCTGCCTTTTTGAGTCAAAACTGACATCTTGGCCGAGGTGTTCAGAGCCCCTGCAGGCCGAAGCCCAGGCCACGCATGGTGGGACCTGGGAGGAGGGGGCAGGTTCCAGCCTGGTCGCTGATTTATAGAGGGGAGAGCTGGCGTGAGCTGTCGGGTTAAGCGTGGATCAGGCTGACTGCCAGCTACTACATTAGCGCCCAGAACGGAGGGATTTCTCTTTCACTTTCTTGATGGCCAATGAGGGTCTGTCCACCTGCCATCAGGCTGCAGGCTGCTCTGACCTGGCACGAGGACCCCATTCCCAGCCTGTGGAGCCCACGCGGCTTGCTGGCCGTGTGAGCATGAAATTGAATTTCTCCCTGGCAGAGAGCCTGGTATCTGATGGGCAACCAGACGATTAAGAGATGTGCTTTCTTATCTTATACAAATAAGTTAAACACGATTGAAAAGGATGCTGACAGATGTCAACACAATTTAAATGGCTTTATCTTCAAAGGCATTGATTCTATTTCTTGAGATTGTCATTTCCGCAAGTCACAGTATTCTTTACAAGGAGGAGAATGCTGTCATTTAAACATACATTTTTATATCAGCATCAGCGCTGGGATTCTTGAGGCATCTACGGCCCAAACCAGGATGATCACGCGGTAAGGTTAATTTCCAGGCGGCTTCGAAGTTAAAGCTTCAGAACGGGGTTGGCAGTTGTGCGGTTTCTTATCACCACATGGGGGATACCGGCGTTGACTCCGAGCCTTTGACAGGCTGTACACAGGGTTCATATTAACGGTCCAACTTCTTAACACGACAGAACAGCCAGTGGCTGACATCCTCACAGATCAAGCATCCCAGGAATGGCTGGGCCGTTCGGCCTCCCCGGGAGCCCCATCCCTAGTTGTACCTGCTTGGTTAGGAGCTGGGACTTTGCTTGTTCTTTCACAGCTCACATTTCACGGGCTGCTGGCTGTGAAGGTGTCAGCTCTAGCGTGGGTACCATTTCCAACCTCCCCAGCCCCACGGACGCTGATCTAGAGTCTGAAACGAGGATTTTTCAGTCTTGAGCACGTGCTCAGTTTCCCCAGATTTAGCAAGCGTGAGTAACAGCGCGCTCTTAGCCATCTCTCCGTTACCTGGCTTCTTTCCCGAATGTTCCCCTAGGGAATTTCCGGCTCCTTACCTACCTGCCTCAGTCCCAGGTGGGAGAGGAGACACCAGGTGGGTAACAGGTCCCTTCAGCCCCGTTCATTCCTGTGACCGTGGTTCCAATGCCATCTGCACTGAACCCCACTGCATTTCAAAAGGATATGAGTTAATGGCTTTCGGTGAAAATGTGATCGCTTAACTGTTAGCTGGAGTGTGTCGGGGACTCTTTAATTTCAAAAACGACATTTCAAAAAGGCATATTAAGTTTGTGTGAGTGGGGTGTTAAGTTTTCTGGTATCAAAGAAGCTATTCAGGGTGTGAGGGACTGGAGGAGCTCGTGGTGCCCTGGCTGTGTTTCAGCCGCGCTGGACCCGACCCTCCAAGACCGGCCCCGACCCTCCAAGACCGGCCCCGGCTCCCCGGGCGCCAGGGAGGGACGCTGAGAAAGGATCCCTTCAGCGGGAAATTTCATTCTTTTATTTTCTAGGGTGGGAAAACAAGAAATAATGAAAAATAAGAATCAGAAATGATCCCTATGAAGTAAACATGATCTCGTATCTCTTTCTGAGAGAGTGAAAAGGAAACGGGCAGCAAGAGAGGGTGAGGCCTCAAGGGGACTTTGTTCACATCCTGAGAATCAGCAGCCCCTGGACCTGACCGTCCCTCCTGCGCCCACCCCGACTGGCTCTGACTGTCGTTCGCATTTTCCAAGAATCTTCCCTGAGCCCTGAGACTGCATTAAGAGCCCTAAGGGCAGGTTCTCACAGCTGCCAGGCACGCTACCGAATCGTCGGTGTCCCCATAAGACGGGGCGGTTCCCCAGGTGATGTGCGTCTCCCTGTGTCTCTCACCAGAGGGGCAGGTGCTGGGAGTCTCTCCACGTATCCCACCCAAGGGGCTTTATAAAGAGCCTTGAAGGAGGCTCCGCTGGGCAAGCTGTCCACCTGGGCCTGGATCTGGAGCCCAGCTGGCAGATCCATCCAGAATTACTGTCAATACTGGTATCCCCGAAGTGCCCGCTGCCTGAAGTGAAGTAGCCGGCAGGCACCCCGGGTCCCGCCCGCTCAGATACCAAGGGCCACCCTTTTCCTGTTGACTCCGTGGGCCCAGAACATACACGTTATTCTTTGAACCCTGAGACAACCTTTTGTAGCTTCGGGAGTTAGATTTTGAATTCGTTGGTCTTTGAGTGATGTATCAGTCTAGAGCTCTGAGGTCCTCGCTGAGACTTTACACTCTTTCCCGGGGGCTGTGACCCTGCCCTCGCTTAGTGCCTGTGCTTGCATTTCCCCCTCCTCAGCCCCTCCCCACCCTGAACCGTACCAAAATCCCGTCCTAGGCAGGGGCGTTCGGCAGCCACTCTACAGGTTGTGTTTCAGAAACTGGATGGAGAGACAGAGCCCTGTGCGCCATGCTTCTTCCTACTGACTGAAGAATATACTAAATGGCCACAAAGGTCACCAAAGGTCATACATCCCAAGCACTGTAACGTGAGGATGAGACGCCCAATGTGTCCCGGGGACCAAGGAAGCCTGCGGTGTGAACACACGGGTGTGGAAGGCAGCCCCCATCTCAGTGTCTCAAACTGGCTCTTTTCTCTTTCCTTCCCCTCCTCGTAGGTACGAACAGCCGAAATGTGACAACACGGCCAGGGCTCATCCGACCAAAACAAGGGATTTGTACAAGGGCCGCCAGCTCCAAGGTGAGTAGAACGACGGGTTTGATCGGATGCGCCAGCTGCCACTTCGAGTTTTCTTGCAGATTTAGGATGAGGAAGGATCTCAAGTGAATTTAGTTGCAAAGAATGATTTCAAATGGACAGAGGCGGTGAGTTTAACCTTATGATTATTAAAAATACATTCCCAGAAATGTTTTATGGATGTTCTCTTTCATCAAAAAGCCCATAAGTGTTTGTGATACACCAAGAATGATGATTTCAACAGTTAAACCTCAAGCCCCGCCTGGACCCAGCGTCTTCCAGGAATTCATGTGAGATTGAACTTGGTCGTGTGGCGTGAGCCCCGCGCCGGCCGACCCCCGCCGGGTTGCAGTTATCTGATGAGATCGCAGAGTTAGAGACATGACTCCTGCATCATGGCAGTTTCAACGGCGTCGGTGGGATGCTGCAAAGCTGGTTGCTAGTTTGCTTCATTTCCGTCCTCTTTTTTTCCTTTAAATGCCTCCAGATTGTGTACATGTAGCCACAGCCTCAGAGACCATGTAAACCATTCTCTAACGTCTTTCTTTTAGCATGAGTGTTGGATCTTGGTCTTACACAGAGTCTGGGTAATTTCCGGTTTAGAAAAATTCTGTGGTCCTTGCATGATTTGTACTGTCAATGATAAAGAGGGTTTTACACTCCGAAAGGTAAAGATGTTTCTCTGCTGTGAGCAGAGGTAGAGAAGACTAGAGGGTCACCCGTCCACCTCCGTATCCCTCCAGCCATACCTGGAACGAAGGCACTGGACACAGAGGGAGGGGAGAAGGCAGGACCTGGTCCGGGGGCGGGGGGAGCAAAGCACAGCCGTGCCCAAACCACTCCGCTGTCCCATGCTTATCCTGAGACATTTGTCGTGGGTCTTCTGCTGTTTCCCCTCTCCACGCCTTCCTTTCGATGCAGGTGGTGGAATCTCTGAGATGATTATTATCATCGCACGATGTCTGTCTGTGTGCGTGGTCAGTGGGGTGTATGTTCATGAATCGGGCTGCTTTCTGGATCCTGGAGCTCCCCGAATGGTGTCCTCCAATCACAAGGGCGCTCTCTCCCTCCCTTGTCTGGTACAATCTCTTGCCTCTGCAGTGAGGTTTTAACACTGGTGGACACTAGTTTTCTTAACAGGAAATAATGAATTTAGCATGTGCTTGGTCCAGGGAAAGACCCCAGTGAACGTTTGCTCCTTTCAGCTGGTCTTAACCATGCCGCAGAAACTTCAGGCAATCTGTTCTTTGTCTCTGAGGTTCCAAGACTCTCGTTTTTTTTTTTTTTTAAGATTTTTCTGATGTGGACCATTTTTAAAGTCTTTATTGAATTTGTTACACTATTGCTTCTGTTTTGTGTTTTGGTCTTTTTGGCCACGAGGCATGTGGGATCTTAGCTCCCCGACCAGGGATCGAACCCGCACCCCCTGCATTGGAAGGCGAAGTCAACCACTGTTCCCTCAATTTTTTTTTTTTTTTTGATAATCCAAAACTGCATTCCTTCTAAATTGAGCTGCATGTGGTTTTTGCACATATAATATGAATGTCATTAATGAATGTGCGGTCAAGCTCTGCTCTCAATGGTTAGAGATGCTACGACAGACAGAACACAACCCCTCCCATCTCCTCTTGGTGGGTGCACTTGGCTAGGAAGGAATCTGCGTTCATGGTGGAATCCAGTACATGGAACCCTGAGCTGGGACTCTGGATTTAAAGGCTGGAGTGGTCATTCATCTTCTGGGAAGTGCTGATCCTGGATATTGAGAAGTACCATGTGACATCATTCCTGGCTCGTCTGGGAGTCAGATGGGCCATTTAGAGACAGAGCATCTAGCACTTCAGGGAAAACCATGTGAAGAGGTGCCCATCAGAGCTACAGAAACCACACCCCATAGGAGAGGAGGTCGGTTAGGCTGTGAGCACAAAGGTGCCCTTTCCTTCCCCCACCTTCAGTGAAGCCCAAGTCCCCAAGCACGAAAACTATTTTACACAAACTCGGTAAAGGTCAGCTCATTTTGCAATTATAGATGTTTGGGAGTGTACCGTTCATGACCACTTAATCATTTTGCTTCTCTGGAGATAATTATCCTTATTAGGGAAAAACAAATAGGTCTTAAAATAACTCCTGGATCTCGAGGCTGTTCTTGTGGAGAGGAGAAAACAATTTCCAGAATAATACAGCACCATGGTGGGTAGGCAGACACTTGTTAAGTCACGTGCCAATGCATTTTCTTCTAAAAAGGGATGGTTTTCATTTTAAGCAGTTTTTCTAAGTTTCGGCCAATAAGGGTCCTTTATTTTTCAAGCCAGGCTGATAATATCCTCACACACAATTCACTTTTTAGGGGCTTTGTTGACTGCCAAATATTTATTTACATGCTGTGTAGGAGCGTACGCAGATTTCCCGGCTCACGCTAAAATGATCATTTAATCTTCAGAGGCCAGTGCTTTACCCTATGGAGAGATCAAGCTCCAGCCTGAGGGGTCACTTCCTGAGAATTGGGTCATGATTTTGGCTCTTGAAGATTCTTCTTTTCTTCTGTAACTTTCCTCATACGACTGTCATACCATTTTGAGAGAAGTCAAAAACCAGCTTGAGGGAAGTTTTAAAAAAAGGCATTAGACCACACCTTTCTCCTTCTACAAACCCGCCCTGCCTCATTTTGCGCTGGCATCTCTTAATCTCGGTGGCTTTTGGACCAACCTATCTGCCCTGCTCGCTGGCCTGCCCATCACTTCCTTCATCCCCTTCCGCCTTCCCTTGTCTCTGCTGAAGGCCTCCTCACAGCTACGGGGAGTCTCCGTCGCCAGGATCTTGCTCATCACCCCTTTCTGCACCTTCCCTGGTCCTCCGTGCATCCTGCGGGACCCGGCTTCTTGGGGAGGCTCTCCCTGGCTGACGCCAGCCGTGTGTGCTCCCACTGCATCCAGGGCACCGGAGGCCGCTTTGCAGGTGCTGAGTTACAAGCTCCGCCCTGTGTGCCACGTGGTCCTCCTGAGAGATGGGCTGATCCCTGGGATGCCCACCAGCCAGCACGGCAAGGAGCCCACAGGAGGCCCTGGGCGCCTGGAAAAGAGTTTGCAAATTAAGGGCACTAGGCAGGGTTTCTTTTCCTATTCTGAGCCTTTCTGACTCTTCTGTATTGAGTGATAACTGGTAGACTTAGACTTACCCAGTGGTTTTCCTGACTTAAAGGGCACAGAGCATGAGTCTTCAATGAGTGGGATTTCTCTGTGGGAAGAGGGTGACCTGATAGACAGAGTTCATTGTTCTGCTTCGACCTCAGGGTGCTCTCTGACCAGGGGAAGGAGGGAGAGCCCACCCTGTTCTCTCTCCTTGGTGGAGAGACTTGCACACCCACGTGTGGCAGCTGAAGGCCACGGGAGGCCACACACGTGACCGTCGCAGAGATGAGATGTAGGCAGAGGCCACGGTGGATGGAGATCTGTCTGCACTTGGCGCCCAGAGAGCAGCCCATCCACAGACCTGGGTCCCCCATCCCTGTAGAGGAACTGGCTCTGGAGGGAGCTAGTGGGAAAGATTGATGAGGGAGAGTTTATTACAAGTAAAGTCAAAATAAGTAAGCTTTATGGCTTAGCGTTTATGACCTCCTCTAACTTATACCGATCAGATGATTTGTGTCTTTTACACTTAAATACATTTTTTTGGCTGATTGTCATTCTGAGGTGCAATTTTAACAGGATCAACAGGCTTTCACTCTCCTCTGGCCTTTTGCTTCATTTAGTCTCTTCTGATGGGGCAGTCACTGGTTTTGTTAGTTACGGTGCAACACAATCAAATATTTGTGGGCATTCGATAAGGAAGAACCTAAAGACAGGAGGGCAGGTAGAGAGAGTTCCGAGAGCAGGTGAGTCCACAGGGAGAAACCTCATTCCCTACTCCTAGCCTTTCTTTCCTCCATCAATTTTGGGGGAAGCTCTGATGTCCTTCTGGGGCTTCAGAGTGTTAGTGGTATAGCCCCAGCACCAACAAGAGGGTGGTGAAAAGTGTCTGAGGTTTTCTGGTTCCAGAAAATGGCCTCCTTACTTTACTGCTTCATCCTCCAAACCAGAGCCATCAATTGTCCCCTGCCCCACAAATCTCCTCCATGCTGGCACCCAGATCTGCCACGTGTACTTATTTTGATTAAACGCCCCGCCCATAGCATCTCCAGCGGCAGCTCTGTGGACCTCACAGCAATCAGTGGCGATCAAAGCCCCCTCCCTAACCTAAAAGCCCCTCTGAGGGAGAGTTAAGCCACCACACAGAGCCTTTTGAAGTCAACAGCCATGAAAATCTCTTTTCTCAGGGCCTTAGTGATTGCAGGCACAATAGGGTCTTTGATTCAATTAGAAACCCTCAAAGCACCACCCGGATTTTCCAAGCAATATTTTAGCACAACTCTAAATGTTTTCAAAATTAATTATGATTTCCTGAGGCAGCATAAAATGATCCTTACCTTCCCCTAAGATACTTTCCCAGAGGTAATTAGACCCTGAACCTGGCATCTGTGCCGAGGACTGCATGGCACTTAGGGGCCAGTGTTTACTCCCCTCCAACGTGGCCTGGGCCTTCGAGGCTTTTTCAAAGACAATAGGAAATGTCAGTATTTCACCCATGAGAAATGTCAGCCTCTGTGATTCCGTGTCAGATCGAGTACTGACGTCACAGACAGTCATGGTTTTAGCTGAGCTGGGAGCACACTCGCTTGGGACCCTGCATGGGCTCTGCACCCGCAGTGGGCTCCTCATCCCCAGCTTGGAGAGGCTTCCCGGTACCTGTCTCCCAGCACGAAGCCTCGAGGAGGTGAGGACAGCTGTGCTGTGTGTAGGAGAGGGTTTTAAACAGCGTTTTGCTCTTAAGAGCTGTCTGATGACTTTATAGCTAAACATCCTTGCTGGTTCACTCGGTGTCCAAGTGTGGGTTGGATTCCCATGTGGAAGGGACTGTTCTGAGTAGCAATGCTTGGGACAGAGACTGAGCTCCGTTATTTTACTTTTCGACTGGTGAGCTTGATGATTAAACATGAAATTTAAAATATTAAATCTGTAGCTGAATAAGGTGACTAATCCTTTAGAAGAAAACTGCATTTTGTAGAAAGCACGACAAAGAAATGGACCATTAAAGCCAGTTTCCTTGAGGACAGGATGTTACGAGTAGAAACTCAGTTAAAAGCACATGTGTAATTTCCATCCTAAAGATTCATAAGACAGGAATCCAGGAACAAGGGAAGCCAGGGGGGTCCAGGGTTTGGGAATATGTGATATCCCGCAGGCGTGTCCTGAGACGCGGGCTCTGCCTCAGATGTCACAAAGAATCACTCACAAGGAACTGGGGAAAGCCTGATCAGACACGAGGGAACATGTATGAAACAAATCCTTTATTTGGTACTTACTATTTCTTTAAAAAAAAAAAAAGTCGATAAGATGCTAGGATGTGCAGAGGCATCCAGACGACGAGAACTAAAACGTAACCATTGTACTACACTTGGCAGAATTCTTAGATTTTTATTAGAATATTTAGTTCAGTTGATATTTTTCTCCATTTTTAAGAGAATAGGAGAAATTGGAGAAGGCTTGGAGGAGATTATGGGAATTACTCATTCGCAATAAAGTAAGAACAAATAAAGGCAAGTTGAGGAAGCAAAGGCTATTTTTTTTTTCTTACCATGAAGAGGAAAGAAAAATAAAGGTCAACTGAAAATGTTAAGTGACTTACAAAAAGGCGTTGGGCGCTTCTTCCAGTTATTAAGACTTAGCGGAATGGAGTGTTGAGGTCATTTCTTGATTTTTCTGAATGAACCTAAGAGGAGCAACCTTACCCTTTAGGATGTACCTGCACGGGGAGCAGAGAGGTCTAAACTCGTGAAAGTCTTCAGTATTAGGTAGAAATGTGGTTTAAAAGGGGCAGGAGAATGGAGAGACCATCTGTTTCCTTCATAGTCTTTCAAGTGAAATCTACAACTCGGATTCACTAAAAACAGTTTACGTACTTGTCCTGTGCCCACAGCTGGTGGGCAGCCTGCTGGTTTCGACTTCATATTCTCTCTTTGTTGCCGGCGGCGCTGACTCCCTCCAGCCAAGTTCCCAGACGGGCGCTGAGCAGATGTCTGATCCCTCATCCGCATCAGCAGCAGAAACCTCTTGGAGGCACAGGCCGGCCGGGCGTCCATCCTGATGGTAACGGCCGTCGCTGCCAGATGAAGCCGAAGCCTGGATGAGGCCATCGAGCTTCACCCGCACACCTTGCCCCTTCTCCCCACCATGAAACCCACATCTCAGCCCAGCGACTCGTCTGCTCCAGAAAAGGGATGCGTGCGTCTAGAAGTCCAGTTCTCTCTCAGTGACTGGCCCTTCATAACCATCGGCCTTGTTGGAAAGTTCTTTACATCAGAGCTGCAGCTGTAATTTTACATTTTTGACATCTTTGTTCCTTTCGTTGTAAATGTACTGTTCTCCCAGTCTTTTCTCAGCACACGTAACGATTCCTGATTTGGTCTTGATCTTGGATAGGCTGTGGGCTCCCAGGTGACAGCCTGCGATCTGCAGATCCCCCAGGCCCGGTGGGCACACAGGCCCGAAAGAAAGTGTTCCCTGGTCCCTCCTCATCACCGAATGAAGCGGTTCAGACCCCCTCTGTTGCCCTCCTGCTGTCTGTACTCCAACCCTTTACTGAATCATTCTCATCGGTCCCATTACCCTCCTGGTTCTCCTGTGTTTTAAATCCAGAACTGGTCTAAACCCTGCAACTGCACTTACCTGCTCTGTTTTATCTTCCTGTTGTAACTTAGGATTCCTTCTTTATAAACTCAAGCCTATGGCGCGGCTGGCCCAAGGCCAGATGCTTTGGGGGATGCAGAGCTCCTTAAAACCCAGGGCCAACCCTCCGGAGGAGAAGATCGCAGTTTTATGATCCCAGGACTGATGATCTTAAACAAGACAGCAACGCTGTAACAATTAGAAAAATCAGGGAAATGGAGACTGGTGCATAACGCAAGTTTCCCCTTCTATCTGAAAATGTCATGTTATCGTTCTTAAAAGCTCTTTTCCAGATTTTGTGCCAATGTCAGGACTATTTGCCCTCCCCCTAGATAGCACGTTTTGGGTTAGGACTCTCTTGGCAGTCTGCGGTCACCCCAATGCTGCACAGTCCTGGGGAGTGAGAGTTAAAAATCACTCCTGCAGAAGTTCTGAAGGGAATGGAGACAGGCAAAATCCCACTATCCAGGTTGGATATTGGCCAGAGCACTGGGGTTATTACTCCTAGAATAGAGGCAGGACTAATGAAAATGGCCCAGTGATGGTAGAAATTGAGTTTTATTCTTCCTGATAACTTAATTCCCTGCGAATTTATTTGGACCAACCAAGACCACAGGGCTCAAATACATAAGCTGTGTGTTGGGCTGCTTGGACACTCCCCAGTGACCAATGATGGTGGAAACTTCTCAAAACCTGGTTTATAATGAATACCAGCAGGCCATGGAAACTTCTAGAATGTTTTCACTGACAGGATGATTTAATTTTTTTCTTCGCCCTCTTCTGACTTGCAAATCGAGAACAATTTTTCAGAAAAATCAAGGGTTTCTCCCTCTGAGGGAAAAAGATAAATTGACTGCTCTCTGGCTGTTAATTAACTTTCAGAAATTCCTAAGACAAATTGTTCAAGAGTGATTTCCAGCAGAAGAGTTTTGGGTTATGAGTTCTCATCCCACTTATCCGTCTTTTCTCTGTGCTTTTGCTTATTGAATTAATTAACTTATTTAAACTGTATATTGTCCTTATTTACAGAGAACCTGAGGCACCTCCTTCTGTTCAAAGTCAGACATCTCAGAATCTGACAGTTGATGCAGAATGGTATTGTCATCAGAGATTCCTTAAATTCAGGAAGTGTTAGATTTCTGATTTTTAAAAAATCTCCTGAGAAACATGCATCGTCTGTCATGAAACAGTCCTTTTGGGAGCACCCTTTGACAGGCTCTAAAAAGTGTGGTTGAAGTCAAGGTTTAGTTTAATACTTTGCCCTGTTAAATGATCCCCACTTGTTATCTTACAGAGGGATAAATTTGCTTATTCAAATGCAGCGGAATAGGAATTTTATCTTTGTAATTTCTCTAATGGAGAAAAAGTTTTGAAGAAAAGAAAGGAGCAAAATAGATACCAGAAATACAAAGGGATAGCTGTGCATGCCCCCATTCCCGGTAACCCTCCCTTTTTCCTAGTCGTGCCATGTCATTTGTTGACCTCACTCTTTATTGTTGAGTGAACCAACTCTTTTTGCCCATCCTATTTCCCCAGAATGCACCAGTGGACTAGAGTCCACTTCTGCATGATGTCTGATTGACCACTTAACACCTAACTCAGTAGAGGTGAGGAGGTTGCCCCGTGTCCCGGAGCGGCTGCTATGCTTGTCTCCCCACCACTAATCCGAAGCCCTTTCCACCGCGTGACGCCGTTTCTCATGTCAACAGCTCTGCAGAGAGTCTTCTCCACTAAGAAGAAGCTGAGATACAAAATGCTTTAGGGCAGAACTGGGTTGCTTTTATACCCTGGTCGAGGAAGTGTTGAGGATGTGACGTGGGAAGCGCCCACGACATGCTCCCTTCACCTCTGACCAAGCAGAGGTGTGTGCCTGAGCTTCCTGGCAGCCACCTCAGCAAACGCTGGAAAGAGCCATCTTTTTCGGAAGCCCCTCTCTAGGGAGAAGGTTTAAGTTCATAGCGCATCTATCTGACAGTGACTTCGCTCTATTTTCACATAAATGAATATGGATGAAATGATCTCTTTGATTATCTTCTGGCTCTACCATCCAGAGCATTTCTATAGAAATTCTTTAAATATATGAAACCAAAGAGGCCAGTAGAGACTCATGCCGCAAACCGAGGTCATCGTACAATAAACGAACACAGGCTGGAGGCTCGGTGAGATTGAGACCATACCCAATAAGGAGTGTGGACTGTATCCTGCAGCAGTGTTGCCTGAGATGTGGAGAATTCATTTTTTATTTTAAAAAGCCACTGACAGGTTTGTGGTTGGCGGGTCAGAAGTGCCCAAGACAAACAGCAGTAGCACCGAGAACCGCAGCAGCGTTCGCACTGGCAAGGACTTACTGAGAACTTACAAGGTATTGGTCGTGAACCTTTACACACAGTGATACAGTTAATCTTCACTACAGCTCTGAGGGAGGGTTATTTTCTCTGGGCTTTATAGATCAGCATGTTGATATTAAATAGACCAGGTCTGTATCATTTAGGTGTCACCACAGTGATACCTAAATTACACAGGTGACACCTATTTAAGTTAGAGAAATCATGTTGAAGCCAATCAGAGTTACACACACACACACACATATATTTACATGAATCTTATTGGACCAAAATTCTTTATAGTATGGCTCTCATTATAAGGTGGACTATATTGAACGCCTCTGTGATTTAGTGTTAAAGGAACCAGAAGAAAATTGTTATAAAGTTGTTGTGCTTCGCCATGGAACACAGACAGAGACACACACATATGCACACAGACACACACACCCACCACAGACACCCTCTGTGTCCAGTTTGAATGGGGCTCAATTTACCAAAATTAACAGAAATGAGTGGAATCTCTCTCCACCCCTCCTCGTTCCTTAGATCTGTGAAGCAGGGCTCTTGCTTTTCTTCCAGAGGTCCCTGCACAGGGTTTGCTCCTGGAGGCCCCCAGATGCCTGGGCCCCTGGCCATGGGAGACGCAAAGGGGTCTGACCTGCTTCCCCCTGAGTCTGGCTCAGGTGTCTGGGACGGCGCTTAGGATGAGGACACGTAAGGAGGGATGATACTAGAAGGGGATTCTCCAGGAGGCCTCACCAGACCGACAGAGACGGGAACTAGAACTTGAGGGGCTGCAGCTGCGGGTGAGCTGGGGAGCAGACCCCACTCTGCACCCTGAAGAGAGGGTCTGCACGAGGCCACAGCCAGTGTGGGATTTTGGACTAAAAGTCGGTCCTGCTGTCACGCCGGTGTTCTTAGGCTTTGTTTCTTCCATCTCGGCCTTGGGCTTTGGGGGTTCTATTTTTCATGCGCTTTCCTCCTATCAAGAATAAGTAGGATAGGTTCAAATCTAGGAAGCATTTACCTTGTTCTAAGTTTTCCATTAGCTTTTGTGCACCCTCTCCTGGAAAGTGTGATTTTCATTCTGGACACTGCGAGGGTGTCTTCGCAGCAAAGGCGGGCAAGGGGCAGGTCGTCTAGGACTCCTGGGCCTGGCAGATGGACGTGACCTTGCGTGTCTGCCTGCCCTCTGCAGAGCGCCCACTGCAGTCCCGCCATCAGGAAAGCAGCTCGCGGCCCAGAGGAAACAAACAGAGGTCTTTGGGCTTTCTCACCACTGAAGGAGGAAGTGAGTCTGTGTTTACAGCCTGTCACCCACCTTCCCAGACGCCACAGTGAAGACACCGATCTGGCTTTCATAGTCCGTGTGAGCCAGGTAACTGCTGAGATAAGAGTTGCCTTACAAAGAAAACGAAAAATCAGCAATCTGCGGCTTTGGTGATTGCAGAAGTCTCTCAGCCCGACCAGGGTCAAGTTCTGAGTATATGACATGGAGAGGTCCTGATGCATTAAAGAAGCGAGGTCCTTCCACTGGTTAGAAAGGAATCTGAAACCCGTAAGCAGTTACTCTCCTTAAGCGTAGGTGATACGAGCCTATCGCCAGCTCGGTCGAGGCCGCCCCGCACAGCACGATGCTCTGCTCAGGGGCCTGGACCGGACTCGCCATTTCTGCCTCAGGTGTGGAGGCAAGGCCACTGCAGCTCGGGGTGCTGGAGACAGAGCCATCTGAATCCTTCTTCTGGCCCCTGCGGTGTTTCCTCTTTGGAAAGAATTGGCCATGTGTGCAAGATTTCCACAGACAAAGCTCAGATTACTTGAGATGGCCAGGAAAAGTCCAGGATGCAGCTGCCCTTTTATGTGTATTCTAGTAAAGAGTCAAGTGTTGACACAGTTAACAGGGGAGCTTAGCCATGATATCCCCACAAGCATGCCTGCGGCCACTTGGGTCTCACCTCTGTTGGCTGCAGCGTTCTACCACAGCCTTGCATCTCTTGGGCCATAGAAGACAATGTCCTTGCTCTCTAAGTATTGCCTCCAAAGACGGGCTCTGGGTCAATCCTCCTACAACTAAACATGATCATTTACTGGTGTATAGTTAGCAAACCTACAGAGAAACTTACCTCCGTCTGGTACCTAAGCATGTGTTTTCCAACCTGCTTACCTTGGAGGGTCCACGGGGAGGCCATGTCACTTGGAATCAGGGATCTTTCCTAGCACTGGAGGCGATGGCTGAAGGAGGCGTTTGGCTAAACCTGCTTAAAATCTGTTAGGCTGAAAATGTGGTTGTGGAAACTCAGGACCTTCCTGCCCAGTTCTCTGTGTGCTTGAGTGGAGCCCAACTGCTTCTCGAGGAGAACCCCATCCTGCCATCTGTAAAAAGGGGACATCCTTCTATCCGGTGTCTTATTATTAGGCTTCTTATTTCATGTGATTCTCAAGGCCAGCAGCTCCTTGTGTCACCAGCTTCAGAGAAAGAGATACACTCCAGGCCCCCAATGTCTGGGAGGAGCTCAATTTTTATCAAAATCTGAGAAAAGCATAGACGATTTGCATGAAAGAACTGCCCCCCACTCTTGGTCTTCTAGCACCCTCTCTTTGGGTTAGCTGGAGGTGAGTGTATACAGACCACCGGCTTCTCCTCTACTGAGTGATTCCGTCCACTTCAGGGCTGTGCCCCACGCCTACACTGGACGTATCTTATAAAAATAGCCCCCTGCAGACTGTTGTTTGTCAAAATACAGGTGTGTGTACTGTCAGCCTACCTGCACAGCTGTGGTTAGGGCCACGAGGACGGGTTCTCTCTTGTTTCAGGATCAAGAAGTGGCCCTCATCTCTGTCAAGTTCAATCCACTCCATGCTTTTTCTTTTGATGGGCTTCCCCTCCCCGCAAACACGAGGGCCGTCTACACCAAAGGCGCGTTGAGATTAACCTCACTCTCACGTTCCACTGTCTTCTTTACCCTTATTTTTTCTCCGTGTCGATATCCTTCCCATTTATTAAATTTAATTTTATTCTGAAGCAGTGCATGTACTTTGCCATCCTCCTGGAGTTAAGTAAATACTCGCGTCTGCATGGCGCATAGAAAGCACGACTGCTCTCTGCTGAATCTGCACATTTACCAGTGGAGACGTGCGGAGTGTAGGCTGAGGCCACAGTGAAGTCACAAGGGAGACAGGCTTCACCAAGGGTGGTTGATTGTGTCACAATTTGTGGGCAGGATATTGAGAAGGAAAAACATGTTTCTTCCTGACAAGGCGACTGGCACATACAGAAGCCGGTGATGCTGATGGTTGCTCTATGTGATCAAATCCAAAGAAGCAGGAGATTTAAATTTCTTGGTCCTGTCCAGGTTCAAAGACCCTCCAGCTGCTAAGAGCCTGTGTTCTAGTGGGGTGGGGGGGGCACAGCAGGCTCCGTCGTACCCCCAGCAGAGATGGGGTGTGATTAGCCCAACGCCAGAGGGGGCACGTTGCAGGGCCTGTTCCGGCCGCGGCACCGTTGTGCTGAGGACACAGAAGTTGTTGGAAAGAGAACAACACGATCCTGTGACCCCCTGGAAGACAGTTAGCTGTTCTGTGGCCGCCTCCCCAGTAAAAACATTGGATTGCAGAAAATATTTCTGCCTTCGTAGAACCTGAAAAAATATAAATAGACATTGAAACGTCGAGTCAAAGCATTCCATGCCAAAGTGACACTGGATGTCTGTTTCTCCATGTCAGTGACAGTTTGTGACAATCTGTTTAAACAGTCTCAGGAGCGGGCTGGGCCTGCAGAAAATCTGTAGGAGATAATAACCCAGATTCAATATTCAGAAAGAAATCGAGTGTATGATTTGGAGAAGTGGTCTGAGTCCGAACACGTGAGGCCAGCGGTGTACCCAGTATGGCGAGCCACGATCCTCCTCGTCATCTGCGCTTCCTCACCCCTGGTGTTTACTTGGTGGGGTTTCCAGAGGGTTTGCGGACCGATCACTGAGCTATGAGCAGAGCTCTGAACGGGGTCAGGCCAACCGGGGTCACCTGCATGTCACAGATGCCTCTGGAATCTGCGGTAGGGCTCATGGGCACTGCTTCCCCATTGTGGCTGGTCCATCCAGGGCCGCACTGCTGGGCAGCCTGCTCCTTGGGGGAGGGCAGCCTCCTGACCTCTAGTGGCCGATCAGGGTGGGTGGGAGGGAAGCAGGTCCATCACTGAGGTGAAGATCAGCGAGGGCCCAGGACAAGCCCCGTGCAGAGACGTCTGCCCCAGCCTGGGCCAGTGGACGGGGAAGGGCGTTGGACCATTTCTGTTCCCCCTTTTTCCACGGTAAACGTCCTCTCACAGCCCAGCTCGCTGCCTTGAAAGGAGTGTCCTCAGTTCCTAGAGCAGCGTGCGTCTCTCTGGGCTGTCCCCTCAAGCTTCGTGTTCTCGGTGTCTGATCTCGTTCATACTCTGGGAGCAGGCACGGTGGGGGGAGCCTCTCACCCAGGCTTCGCTTAAGCTCTCACTTCCTGTTTTCTGATATCCCTCTGGTCGCCCACACATGCTTTCTCTTGGTTCTTCCCCTGTAAAAACCAAGCTGGAACCGGACACCTGGAGACGCCCCTGGATCACTTTCTTCTGAGCATCCCTTGCTCTCAGCGCCTCTGCACTCAGGTGGCTATAGGATGCTGTGCATCGTGTCCTCTGAGGGTTTGGGCTGATCTGGGAGGCGTGGGCTACCTGAGCTCTGCTTTCTGAGGATATAATTAAATTGGTGTTTTGTTATCTGGGGAGTTTTCATCCAGCCTGGCTTATGGTACACAAATCATTCGGCCAGACTTTCCACAAGAAGGAATGCCTTTACCTATACACCCCCTTTTAGGGTTAACGGCGCTGCTCTGTGTTACAACCCTGGCCACCTGAGTGTCATCAAGGTCAATCGATTGTTCAGACCTTTTGCTAAACAGATGCACTGCTAAGTGGGCAGCTGGACGTGTGAACGGATGAGTTAGGTGGAGCCGTGGAAGGCAGATTAGGTCCGGAAGCTTCCTTTAGTGTGTGTAGTGTCATGTGTTTGAACGTCCATCGTCGTGCCCGTAGTTTGATGGAAGTAATTTTTAAAGCCCTGCTGAAGAGCAGGTGTGCCCAGTGCTTACGCCGCTGACTAGCTGACCCCGCAGCTCATAGCCCCTTTCAAAGCTTAGTCATTCGCTTGAAACGGGCAAGTGACCCGGCAGAGGTCGACTTTTGGGAAACAATAATTATGCTGTGAGAAGGTAGGACTCCTGTGCTTGTTCTGCAGTGAAACCTCACTGGGTCAGGGAGCCGGGTAAATCTCTCGCCAGCTGCACTGTCTTATTCCTCTCCAGCTCAGGGCTCTCTTCCCTTCAATAGCCGTCCTTGTCAAAGGTTTGTAGGGTAGAAAGACGAAATATACACAGCTTGGTCTGATTCCCTAAACTCGACAAAAACCTGTGCTAACAAAACTGACCTCTGTAGCCTTGGAGATGACCCGTGGGAAGCATCTGGCCCTGAGCTCGGTTCCAGGAAGTATGAGGCTGCTGGTGGTGTCAGGACATCGGAGGAGAAGAGGGTCCATGCCCGCTGGGCTAGGCAGCGGGTGGTCCTGGAGAAAGTGGGCTTTGAGCTAATTTATTAAGAATGAGAAAGATACAAGTGGGCAGAGAATGGATGATGTTTCAGGTGTAATAAACACTTGGACATAAAGCAGAAGTAAGAACTATGCGATTAATAAACCCAAGAACATGTTTGGAAGAGCTTATATTCCAGGAGGAAGGGGATGTTGTTTCTTTGGTTTTGTTTTCACATCGAATCATATCATTATCTTTTTCTAATGAGGATAGGATTTCGATACAGTCATCGATTGTAGATCCAAGTGAAAAGCAAACATGTCACCTTTTCTTCAAGGATCCTGCCCTTGACCTGAAACCCTACACTGGAGCCATGGCTTCCTGGATCAGGCTCATACTGGTTTATGGTTTGGGTGATGCTGACAGAACAGGAGAAGGAGAGAGCTGCTATCTGTTTAACCAGTTAGCAAAACAGAATCTGGGTTGCAAATGCAGTTAGTTGTAGGAGATCGATGCCCATCATAACGATCACGAATGACCACCGTTCCTCTCATCCAGCATTTCCAGACTTGATGCTTTATAAGCATGAAATAGAATAATTCCAGAATCTTAAAAATGTCTTCATTTGAATCCTTCAAATGACAGGAGGCTATTTAACACCTAATTGATTAATGTTAACTGGGTTGGTTGTTAATAGTTAATGACTTAACTCAGGAACAGAAGAAGTAACATCCCATATTAATATTCCATACCAAGAGCCAGTGCTTCCTTAATTATTGGGCTGGCCAAAACGTTCGTTCGGGTTTTTCCGTAACATGTTCCATTTGAATTTCCAAAATCTGTTTTTAGCCTTACACAGTACTAGGACAGATTTTTCACAATATACTTATGCCAGACGTCAATAACTTTTCTATTTCTTGACAGTTTATTTGTGAGACATTGTTTTTAAAGGTACAAAACCAAAACCAAGCATGGAAATGATCACTCATTCCTTACCCTTTCCCTTTGTTTCTTGCTGGATCCGAAGGTTCTTCCATGCTGCATAGCGGATCAGATTGTCCAGGCATTTGTCTCTTGCTGGATGTTAAAAACCAGTGATTATCTGTTGTGTAAAACACTGTACATCCTGAACTTGCACAATCGAAGTGCGGGACTTCAACTTTCTTGGTTATATTTCATCTTGGTATTGGCTCAATGACCAGCCGCCATGATCGTTTTGAATCCTGATTTTTAAACTTCTGCTCTCCAGCCTATTATAGTCTGTCCTCGTTTATGTGCTCGTTCCAAGCTTGATATGAGAGCATTAAAGTCTTCTCCACCCCCGACATTGCATAGATTTTTTGAAAATGAGAAAACCAAAGACAGGACCTTGCGGCCCTTCCTCAAGAAGCTCCCTAGAGATTAGTGCTATTCCATTGACTTAACACCTTGTTCCTGAAGCCTTTGAACCAGAGGCAAGTCCACTGACCTCTGTCTCCGAGGAGACGTAACAGGTGGTCAAAGGTGAAGCCTGGGAGGTCCCGTCCATTTGGATGCACGTCCCCTTGGAACAGAGGCTGCTCCAAACCACAAGGAGTTCATTCCCTCTCTCTTACATTAAAAGTGTTGGTGAGAAACCAGACCAATCCAATTCCCACTTCTCTTTTAAGAATGTGAACTAAAATACCTTCATCCTTCTTCTTTGGATAGTTTCCTTTGTGTTTCTTCTGCCTGGAATAAGCAGCGGTGTGGATGACCTGGAAAATAAACTTTGGGAAATTTGCTATATTCAGATAATCATTTGAACATTGAGAAATGCAAATGTATGAAGTCTTTTGATATTTGAAACCATATCAGAAACCATATCAGACTTGCTTCCTCCCCAGAGGTTTGAAACACATTTTCCCTATTTCTTCATTTCTGGGACAAACACCCCCATCTCAGAAATGACGGGAAGGTGAGCCCAGGACGGTGTCCTCGGTTAAGTGATGGGTGTGGGCGTGCCGTGACGTAGACCAGGGGTAAGAGGACATAGACACACTGCCCTCGGCTGTGTGGATTTAGGGAGCCTGGTGCGGCCACCGTCCAGCAGCATGTCCTGTAATCGCTCCCTTCTGAGTCTCTGTCTGCTTATCAGAGAAAAGGGGGTGATGCATACCCGCTCTCCCAGGGCTCCTGCAGGTGGAGCTGAGCCCATGTCGTAGGTTTGCTCAGCACCGGCTCAGTGCCTGTAATACTGCACGTTGGCTGAAACGAGCTGCTGGCCACCTTCATGGGGACTTTTCCCTCAGGGACCCTGTAGGCAGACAAGTGGGCAGGAGGCCCCAGGACCCCGCCACTTCCTGCCCAGGCTGTAATGGACATCTCCAATACTTAGCTCTCACCGAAAAAATCCGGGTTTTATTTTTTTTAATTAAAGAAACAAATTCGGGGGTCCCATTGGATTATGACGTTATATAAGTTTCACGTGTTCAACATTATATTTCTACTTCTGTCTACACGACCTCGTGCTCCCACCAAAAGTGAGTTTCCATCTGTCACCACACAGTTGATCCCTTTATCTGTTTCTCCCCTCCTTCCTCCCTACACCTCTGGTAACCTGTTCTCTGTATCTGGGTGTTGGTTTTTGTTTTGTTTAGTTTGTTCATTTATTTTGTTTGGTTTTGGTTTGTTTTTTAGATTCCACATATGAGTGAAATTATATGCTATTTGACTTTCTCTTTCTGACTTATTTCACTAAGCATAATACCTTCCTATTCCATCCATGTTGCTGCAAATGGCAAGATTTCATTCTTTTTTATGGCTGCGTAATATTCCTGTGTGTGTGTGTGTGTGTGTGCACACTACATCTTCTTTATCCATTCATATATCGATGGACATTTAGGTTGTTTCCATGCTTTGGCTATTGTAAATAGTGCTGCTGTGAACATTGGGGTGCAGTTACCTTTTCGAATTAGAGTTTTCATTTTCTTTGGCTAAATACCCAGAAGTAGGATTGCTGGATCATATGGTAATTCTATTCTTAATTTTTTGAGGAACCTCCATACTGTTTCCATAGCGGCTGCACCAATCTACAAGGAATCATCGTTTTGCAAGTATTCAGAATATATGGTTCTCAGAGAGGCCTGTAACTGAAATGGGAGGTGAGCATTTGCAGCTGGTTCTCAAGGGTTAGGCTCCTAGACTGAAAACTGGTCGACCTCTGAGCAACCCATTGTTTGGGGAGTTTCCTTGGGGCAGTTTGCCATTTACACCTTACACAGCATCAGGGATGGGGGCCGTCTTGGGCCTTAGTGTGTGGCCCCTGCTTGAATTCCAGGCACAGCAGAGACATCAACGCTGTCGGCTTCCCTCCTGGTTCCCTCTTCTCGTTAGAAAACGTGTGTGGCTCTTGGTCAGTTTGTGAGCATAATTCCAACATGACTTTATGTGATGTTTGACTCGGGTCCATTGCCGTCCGCTTTTCAGATGCTCACTCGAGAGCGACTTAGAGGCACGGCCCCCTGCAAGGGCTGGGAAGTGCAGGTCCTGAGTGGAGGAGGGCAGAGCAGTTGCGCTGGAGCAAGAAGGTGGCCCCCAGAGAGCTGCCGTGGGAGGGGGGTGTCCCCTCAATGCCCCAGGGAGAAGCCCCGCGAAGGCCTTTAGGTCAGCCTTCAGAGCTGTCTCCCTGGGGTGCAGGTGGTGCCCAGACTCCATGAAGGATGTTACCCTGCTCTTCCGATGGCATCCAGGCCCTGGGTGGTGAAGAAGGTCACTCAGAAGACATGTCGCCAAGCTGGGCAGAGCCAACAGGCGTGGTGCTGAGGCAAAGCCTGTGGGGATTTGGAGTTCTGGGCTGGGTGGGGTTCCAGGGCAAAGAGCTCCCCAGCTCACTGCATCCCCTGGACCGCCCTCTCAGTGGTGCTTTGGTCCTCATGTGGCCATCCAGCCCTCCCGGTCAGCATTTCATTTTGTAAGCCTTCCTTTTCATCAGTGTTTTGTGTTAAAACTCTCTCTCTCTCTCTCTCTATTTTTGGAGGCAGTTATGGTGTGAGTTCCTCTGTTTTAAGGCAGCTTTGAAAGCACAGATCTTCTACATAGAATGTTCACTGGTTTAACAGACAGTTGTTGGTGAGATAGGCCCAGGGCTTTTGCTTCAAGTCATTCCAGGAGGTACGGGAGAATAAATACAAACATTTGCTCACTAATTAATGCGTATCCTAATTTGAAAGCAGTGTTACATAGAATGGACATCTGGCAATGAACCCTGGGCGTGGGCTCTGCGCGGACACACAGATCCGGGGACGATGTCTGTGCCAGGGCGCCTGCCTCTTACCGGAAACCTCAGCTGAATTTGTCCACGTAACATGTGATCCCATGGTTCCGTGCAGCCACACCCAGAGGGTGGGTCATCAGCTCTGTGCAGTTGCGGGTGAGTTTCGGGGCCCAGCGTGGGTGTCCTGCTCCCAGCTGCACCCCTACCCCCGCTGCCCGGACAGGAGCTTGCGGGTCCACCAGATTCCACCTGACCAAGACCCCTGGACCCTTTGGGACCTTCCGTGTGGACACTTACGGGGCAACAGACTTTAGTCCCAAGAGAAATGATGCTGCCTTTGAATGACGTTATTATGCATTTTATGACAAAAACAAAGTATAGGCACAGACCTCTTTTGACTTTCTGTTCACTCCCAAAAGCCAGCTCTGTCACGCCTTGTCAACCCCAGAAAACCCCATATTGTTGGACCATAGCTTTAAAAAGTGCCTGCCACTGAGTTAGACCTGAATTAAATATGTTTTTTCAGAGTTTCTTGTGGCAGGGGTACTCAAGTAGCTCTGTTTTACAGTAACAGTCTGTCTTTGTTTTTGTTGGGAGCTTGGAGGAAGGGTGGGGATTCTAGCTTGGAGGGTCCTGGGCAGACATGGTGGGAGGAGAGCCCTGGAGGGAGGCTTCGGGGCCGGGGGGTAGGTGGGCACAGAGGACCCTGTGTGCAAAGGAGTGAAGCAGAGGTCGGCTGTGGAGCTGCAGGGCTGGTGATGAAAGTGGAGAATTTCCATCAGGGGGGCACATTGGAATCAATGTGGTCCCGAGCCGCACTCTACCCATCTCCTCACTGACACGATGCCAGGAAGACGATGCATGATTGGGCGAGAGAATGAGTCTGGTGAAAAGTGTAGGGTCTGTAATAGTTTAGGTCACAACATCAGAACGACTTTGAAGTCTGCAGTGTTGTTTTGTTATCATTCTATTTGTGACTCAAACAAAGAGAAGAATTCGAAATTTAGGCAAAGAGTAAGTGATATATGAGGAAGAAACACACTTTTTTTGGAAAAAGAGAAAACGACTCCTGTGTGCTTTTGTTCGTGTACATTTACTTTGAGTTGGACCCGGCAGACCTTGGGGTCCTGAGGGCTTGGCTCCATTGCCCTAGAAATGTTTCAGAAGTTGACACTTTCAGGATAGAGTATTCTTTGTTTAGATTCAGCCGTAGTTTCTCGTCTCATTCATCAAATTGTCGACTGAATTCACCATTTTTGGCTCTGCGTGGCTGGTCTAGACGCAGAGAAAAAAAGAAAAACAAAACTTGTTGCTTCCAAAATGTGGCCAGACCTTCTGCTTCTGCAAGACCCCACTTTCGGTCATTTGCCCACATTGTGCCCAGTGTGTAACCGCTTCCATCCCACAGGGAAGAAAAAGAAAAATCCTTGAGGCAGCCATTTCTGACTGTCTTTATCTGTGAAGGTTTACAGTAACCTTTGCATTGAAAATTGACTAAAATTGGGACTTGTTCCTAAGGTGCAGACATTCTAGCAAATTCCTGGGCTGAGTCCACGCTCTGGTTCCGCTGAGCAGAGAGGCTGCGGGGGGCCATTCACCGGCACAGCGGCTGGGGAGGGCATTTCCTCAGAGGTGGTGTCGTCTCTACCTCTTGTCCCTCACGTCTTTTTAAAATTCCCCCCAAATCATGAGATTACAGAGCTCGCAGAGATGGCCCAGGTCCCCGTTCTATTTGATGCCCGGGCCGGGGTCCCTGGAAACGTGAGCGGGGGCGGCCCCAGCCCACGTGGAGAGCCCTCGGCTCACGGGGACCATTTCCCTCACCGGCGGCAGCACAAGAATCCCCCTGTGTCGTCACCTTGGCTTTGTTTCTGTGTCTGGGGCTCTGAAGAGGTGATTGCAGCATGCATTTGGGTGGTTAAAACCCAGCTGGCCCCAGAGGTTGGCTGGCGGTCGCTGGCCGTCAACGGCGCCGTCCCTCGCCTCCTATTTTCTCTAGTTCATCAGGGAGCGTCACGTAGTTTTGTTGCTGCTGTTGGTATGTGGCTCCCAACGGGGATCTCCTCCCCGTGTCCGTGGTAGGGTTCGCTAGGGATGGGGCCTCTGACCGGCCAGCTCAACGGGGCGGTGGCGGGGGGAAGAGAGCGAAGGCAGGGCAGGCGCGGGGCCTCCACTGACGCGGGGGCGCCGGCGGCCGAGCCCAGGGCTCCGTCTCGGGGCTGCGGTGACTCACGTGCTGACTGGAGTCAGGGAAGCAGCAGAAGTCACGCATCCCGTTACGGGACGGCCACGAACACACTTATTCACTCTTAACATTTTAAAGTTTCGTAAAGTGCAACCTCACTTGAAATCCAGTCAAGGTCACGGGTGCTATAAAGTGTAATTTACAAGCGCGTCGTAGAGCAGAAGCTTATTTTTTTATGACAGAGGTGAATGACTTTTTACAGGTGTGTGGTTTGAGCCGTCTCTCTGGTGGTTAAGCCCGTGTTCTTTCCTGGAGTCCTCGTAAAGGATATGAAAGAGCCTGTATTGTAGAGCAAACTATCAAAAGTAAAAGTAAATGAACTAGGAGTCTGGAAAGAAAGGTTTCTCCACTGAAGTGGAAAGCAGAGAGAAAGCGACCAGCCTGTGTCTGAACACCTGGCTGGAGTCCGGTTCTTCCGGCCTGTGTGCTGGGGGAACACGTCTGGCCCCGTCGCTGGGCCCAAACCACCTGCTTGTTCTTTCCTCGCGGCCGGGCCAGGCAGACGCTGGGCTGTGGGGTGAGGGGCACTGCGCCCGCCAGGGTTCCCACGCCGAGCTCCTGGAAAGGACGAGAGCTCCCCGCGCCGCCCGGACCCGGCTCACCTGTACCTGGCCAGGCCTCTGTCTGGTTATGCAGCCCGAGATTCCATCCGGTGTTCCTCACCCGTGCGTCGGACATCAGGTTAGATCGCGCTGGTCGGGGCACAGGTGCGGCCCCGCCTCCGCCGCAGGTGCTGTGGGCAGTGCCAGCGTGCGTGCCCACCGGCCGCGTGGCTGTCATCCCTGGGGCTGGAGCAGGAACCGTGTTGCTCTTTCTGTTCTCCCAGGCCTAGAACACGTGGTAATTAGCAACTGTCCTTACAGGGACAGCCCGGCTCGGCTCCCACAGGAAGGTGGTCCATCGTCTCGGGAAATATTTCAGAAATCCTCTCAGAAACACGCGCCCGCACTGCTGGGTCCATCGGTGGAGGGCGGGGCAGAGAATAAACAAACGCGTGTGTCCAAAACCGGGAAGCGATGCTTCCACACACAGCACAGCATCACAGCTCTCTCTCGAGTTTCACATGCACACACGCAATTCTTGGGCACAGTGACCTCGGTCTTCCGAGGGATGCTGGGACGCCGAGCCCAGGCAGAGCTCTTCCCGCGGGTCCTTGGCGCCGCGTGGACCCGGCCGCGTCTCCACAGGAGCCTCGTCTCTGGATAAGGATGCGCTCTCTCCCCTTCGTGGCTCCGTCCTCTGTTTTGCGGAGTTGTGTCGAGGGAGGTGCCTGCACAACCTCAGGTCACATCTACTAGAGTGAGGATGGCTTCCCGAAGGGCCGGGGTGTCCCAACCTTCCGAGAGAAGACAGTCCACGCTTATCCCTTCTCCGTGGTCTTAAAGATGCACCACCTAAGCATTTCACTGTCAGTTTGGTAACATTCAAAATACTGTGCTCTGGAGAAAATCCAAGCAAAGGTAGTTGTTTTGTTGCTCTGAGTGACAGTGAGAGGGAGGGAAGCCCCCTGACTCAGGAAAGCCTTGAAGGGATGATCAGAAGTAACCCTAATTCTGCCAACAGTATCTGTTGGTCAAAACACCTCATTACGACGTGGACCCGTGTCCTCAAATGCTTCCTGTTCCTCGGCCGGCAGGAGACCTCCAGAAAGTCTGTGCTTCCCACAAAACTGACATCTGTCTTACTTTATCACCATAAACCCTCCTCTCCTGTCACCAGTATTTTACTTTATAAGCTCCTTAAGGGTAAAAACGGTGCTTTTTACCCAGCATGTGGTTAATAAGTAGCTATCAAACGAATGTTTGAAGGACATAATATTGTCCTTGAGAAATGTAGGGAGACTCAGGAAACAAAAACACTGTCTCGGAGACAAATATTCACAGTTAACTTATCAGCTATTACGAATTCCTAGTGCACATGCTGGACTCAGATGACCCACCCAAGAGAGAAATAAAATCAAAGGCAAAGAGTGTCTCGAACATCACAGCTGAGGGAACCTCAGGGCATTTAGTGAATGAGAAGGCGGATTCTCTGAGCCCCGACTCTCTCTGACCACATCTCCAAGAGAATAATTTCTGGGGTCCATTTAGGCATCGACTTTAACCCAACTCCGATATTACTAAATGTTAAGTAATCAAAGCACAACCTCAAGCCTACAAACCTCTTTGTTTAGAATAATGAAAACCTGTGTTGAAAATATGAAAAAATAAATACAGTATATAAAATATGTAAATATAGAAAAGATTTTAAAAATTAAAGTTAATACACAAGAGTAGTGATTTTGATTTTATCTTAAGAGTGGAAAGTTTCGTGCTTTTTCTTTAGGGCGTTTTTTGAGGATGAATTTTACTCACTGTCTCCCATGTAGACGTTTTAAAGTATGAATAGGCGTCCTGACTATGTGCTTTCCTGCCGTGCAGGGGCCACCTGGTTCTAACACCGTCATCTTGACCTTGACACAAACAATTCCAAGTTGGAGGGAGGATTTATGAAGGTACACTTTATGTACCTTTTATTAGCTACAGATATTTTATGGATCTTACAATAAGCGTGACCAAAGAAACTTTTCTAATTATCTCTGTTTAACTTTTTTAAACGTTTAAGCTGCATATAAAGTTAAAAATTAAGGAAAAGGCACTTATTAAATTAAGGGAGGGACATAAAATGTTTCATGGAGAAAGTGTATCAGGACATGTCATCTTTCACTCCTTCTGTGCCTGTAGGAAATTCGACGTGAGCAACTTTATAAGAACGGATCTGGGCACTGAATCCAAGTGTACCCTCTGCTGAGAATGTCCTCTGTCCTTGTCATGTTCGGGAGGCTGTGTGACCTGGCCGTAGCCCCAGCCCTGGAGCGCTGCCCCCTCCAACCCCTGATTTCCCCTGAACCTACTTCTCAGGTCTCTGGGCTCCACTCTGACCTTGGTCTCAGCAATCTTGTCCCTGGACCACAGGCCACAGCCTCAACCCGGGCTCCCGGGGACCCCACTGTCCATCGAAAACCCACAGAGTGGGCTCCGTGACCCTCATTAATCACATGGTGCGGCTCCTCCGAATCTTCCAAGGGCTGCGATTTCCCTCCAGATCAAGTCCCAGCTCCTTTCTGTGGCTCCCGGGACCCCGCGGTGCCTGCACCCCATTTCTCACTCCTGCTGTCCATGCCCGTCTTGTTCCACGCGCCTTGGCTTCCTCTCAGCCCCTCAGCACGCGCGTGCCCCCAGCCCCAGGGCCTTTGCACGAGCTTCTCCTTCTGCCTATTCGAAAGGGCTTGCTCCACACTTCAGGGCCCGGGTCCTCAGCAGGGAGATGTTAATTTATCTGATGTCACCGTCCTCCCGCAGGAGAGGGCAGGGCCCTGGCCTGTTTGTGCCCCTCTGCACCAGTGCAGTGACTACAGCCTGGCAGTCTCTGAACTCCTGATCGGTGAGGGCGATGCAGGGCCCCCACCCCAGGGGTTACAGCTGTCCAGCTCAGCCAGAACCTCAATCTTCCACTTATCGCCTCCTTCCCTCCCTTCCCCCTCCCCCCTCCTTTTTCTCCTCTCCCTCCCCTCCTCCTTCTCCCTTGGCAGAACCTTGCCGTGATCACCAGTTTGGCAGGTTGTCCTGAGGCGGAAGCATGGGGGCTGGAAGGTGCAAGTCAGTGGAGTAGCGCAGACCCCAGGCGCGGGGACCCCCTCCGTGGACCCCGGGGGCCCCAGGTGGGATGCGTGGACCCCACGGCCCGAGATGGGCGTGTTGTACGTGTTTAAGGGAAGTCAGTGCTTGGGAAACAAGCCACGAGCTCAGTGTTTAATTGAGGAGAATGTGGACTTCGAAGGCGGCCAGCGTTTCGGCCGAGCGAGAGCGCAGGGCTGCCGTGCTTGTGGACTGTCGGCGGGGTCCAGAGCAGACTTCCGCAGCTGAGCGCCGTCAGAGCCACCGCGGAGCAGAGCGGGGGCCCACGTGCTTCTGGGCCAGAGAGCCTCTGCACCTTTGTCTCTGGGTCTCAGACGCCCCTGACTTAGTGGCAGATTCTGTAGAGCTTTTCTTTCTCTTCTCCACCGGATTGTTGTGTTTTAAACGGTGAGGATGAGCGTCACAGCAGTTTCATTTCCCGTTACTCGAGATGATCAACCCCGTGGATGGTTTTATTTGATGCCTCACTTTCCCCTCCTCAGCTGCACGAGGAGAGTCTTCCACCAGGAAACCCACCCACTGTGTCTGCACGCGCAGACCCAGGCAATATTCAGGGTCCAGGAGGTACGTGGTTCGCACCTGGAGCACCTTGCAGGCCCCTGGTTACACACAGGGAAAGAGCACAGCACGATTCATCCTGTGTTTACACTTACTTTCAGGTAAAGGTAATTGAGAAAGAAATTACACACCACTCAGCTGCTTTTATGTAGTTCAAAATATTGCACATTAAATAAAGGGATTTAAAATCTGGTGCCTAAAGTTCACGTAGAGTTAGCAACCTTAAGACTGTGTTAGTCTTCAGGCAAGAGTGGGTCTAATCCATTGCAAAGAGACAGTTATCAGGGCTTTTCTTCACATTTCTAGAGGAGCGGGTGTAACTTTATTCCCATTTCTCACAACCCTTGAAGGCAGCGAATGGTGGGTCTCAATTCTGACCCACACCCTACAGGTAAAATGCATTCCTATTACTCTGGGGGAAATTGCACAAAACTAGACTTCCCTGAAAATTTCTATGATACATTCTTAAAACTTTGGGAGAAGGACTAGCCTTATGTGTGTGTTTTAAATCCTGGCTTTATTACCATAAAACTTTGATCTCCAGGGATTTTGTGTTGCAAGGAGAATTTTCTATCTGCCCAAGTTCTTCTCTCTGGTTTTTGTCACTGAAGACACTATACAGGCCTTTGGGAATGTCCAGTTCCTCCATTAAAGTTCTGACCAAGTCCCGAAAAATACAACACTTCCAGGCTTCTGCTCAGCCCTGTTTGGGGCAGCCATGGGCCAAGGGAGAAGGGATGCCTGCATCTCACTTCCTGCATCTCACCTCCTGCATCCCACCTTCTTCATCCCGCCTCCTTCACCCCACCTCCTGCATCTCACCTCCTTCACCCCACCTCCTGCATCTCATCTCCTTCGTCTCACCTGTTTCATCTCACCTCCTGCATCCCTACCTCCCCCATCCATGTGTCTCCCTACTGCCTCCTCACAGGGAATCCTAAGATGCCATGCCAGAGTTCTTTGACAGACGTGACACATACCTGATAAAAATTTAGAGAAATTTGTTCCCCATTGGTTGACTTCCAAATTTGAGGACTTAAACCTATAAACAGAAAAGTAGGTAATTATAATGGAGTTAATAAGTGTGCAGGTATCATACAGACACACCCAGACACACACACACACACAGACACACACAGACACACAGCTCCTCAAAGAGATCTGAAAAAAATCAGAGAAAGGTGTTATTTTTGTTTCCATTTCATTTTATTTCTCACCTACATTAGTTTTCTAGACATTTGAAATAATAAACCAGCCAGATGAGGATTTTAAGCTGCTCACTGTTAGATGCTTGAAAGCTAGATTAAGTAGTGTCATTGTCCTGTGACACTTTTCATCCCAGCAAGTCACCTGGTCATCTAGTGGGATCCCCCCTCCCGGTTTCCCTGCCCAGCAGCCCACAGACCTCACCTGCTGGGTGATGCTCAGACTACAGTTAGGGACCAGTGTTGGCTAACATGGGTGCAAGACTACGGATTGTCACCATTTCATGCCTTCTCTTGGTACTTGCAGGAGGACATTGCCACCCTCCGACTTCCCTTCCTCTGGTGTCGGGTTTCCTTTAGGGGGTGATCCTGAGTGCTCCAGGTGACGGGAAGGAAGCGACACTAGTTACCATATGGAGCGGGGATTCATGATGTGGTCCAGGTAGCAGTCCTGAAAATGTTTCCATCTGTACTTTAAAGAAAAAGGGAAAAGACGAAACTGTATAAGTAAATTTGCTGAAATCAGTCATTTCTATACCAAAAACTTTTGTTTTTTAAAATAAGGATGTTCTGTAGACAGTGTAGAACACATTCATTTTAAGAGATATCAAGTGAAATAATTTTTTAAGGCATCACATACGAACCAGTTTCCCTGGGGCCGAGTGGCGCCTGGCATCTCGGGAACCAGCAGCCGGTCAGCTCATCGCTACCAAGCAGCCGGGGTTGAGGCTGGGGACAGGCGGGTGGGGGGCTGCCCTGGGATGGGGCCGCCAGCTTACCGGGGGACAAACCAGGATCAGAACCCAAGTGTTTGCACGGAAACGCAACAGGGTACCGAGTATTTTCCTTGGATTCCACAGATAAATGAAATCAGCTAAGCATCTTCAACACAAGCTGGCTGTTTTATTTTGCCTCAGATTTGTAAATAAATGGTTGTAGTCATTCTGCTTCTAGCTTTGAAAAGGACAGTCTGGTTTCCTCTCTCTACAAATGTTTCTTTAGCTGGCTGTCAGTTCTCCATGGAAGTTCCTGGCACGGGGCCGTCCCTGCCCTGCGTCTCCCCTGACCCAAGCCTTCTGAGCTCTGCTCCACGTCCCGCAGGGAACAAGCTTGTGGGTGGACACAAATAAACAGTGACTAGGTGTCCTGTCACGGAGCCTGCAGGCTGTGGTTTCAAGGACACAAGATTTCTGGGCGCTTCTGGCCGCATGGAGGCCGCGCAGGCGGAAGGGGAGGTGAGCTGCTGGGAGGAGGTCGGAGGTCCCTGGGCACTTGATGTCCCCGGGGGGACAACTCGATGAGCTGAGCCCAGGACATGGGAGGCCGCGTGGCCACAAGCATGGTCTGTGGGCAGGACCCAGATCTCCGTGGTCGTCACCGTGGCCCGAGGGAGCGAGTGTGGAGGAACTGAGTGCTGCCCTGCGCTTTGCAGGGAGCCCGGCGGTTTGGGGGGTGCGTCCCTTTCACCGCCAGCCCCGTCGTTCCTTTTCGAGGCCTGGTCCATTTCACGGTGGTGAAATTTTGATTTCATGGTACTTATGTCATTTCTCATATAATGAAAATTCACTTCTTAATAACGTACTAATTTTTCATTCTGATTTCTTCTCATTTTTACAAACACTGTGCCAGGATGAGCATGCCTGGGACCCTCGTGTCCCCATGAGGAAGCATCCTCTCAGGATATTTGAGTAAAGGCACGTGAGCTGAAGTACAGATAGTAAGTGAAGGCCGAGGTCCTTTCACCTCCTCGTCCTCAGCCCGGTCGGCCTTCGAGCCCGCCCGAGCCTGGACACGCAGGGACTGTCTTCCCGGGTACGCATCGCTGTGGGTGCTACCCCATCCCTGTTTATCCACGCACTTATTTGGAAATGGCGCTGCTGTTGCTATTTCATGAGTGGTTGTCCTGAAAACCGGGAGCCACACTTCTCACAGTGTGAGGTCACCCTCCATCTCCGTCTCCCCGTCAAGCGAGGTGAGGACCTCGGCCCCGAGAACCGGGATCTGACGGGTCTGGGAAGATCGCTCACCCCCGGACCCCAGACCTCCGCCTGGGTCCCAACAAGTGTTCACTCCGAGCGGGCTTGCCCATCAGCAAGTCGACTTCGTGCGAGCACAAAGCACGGGGCGGAAATCACCTGGAGGCTGGTCTCAGGATGCAGCAGCTCTGTCTCTCTGAGCCTAAACCGTTTTTCCCTTTTCTTTACTTAAGTGAAGTTCAGTGTCTTTGCAAATAAATATGAAAAGTATTCTTTTGTTGGACTAAAGTAGCTCTCAACTGCGAAATATAATCCTTAGCAGAAAGATCTGTGCACTTCGCAGTCTGTAATTTATACCACGTTGAAAACGTGCTATAGCAGGATTGATTTAATATTTCTTGGTTTAGAAGTAGATTAAACTTAACTGCTTGTTGTGTTAAAGCCTTCTAAAGCTTTTAGGTGCTGTTAGCCTTGTGTTTCCTGATGCATATATATCATTTTCTAATTAAAAATCTCGTGTTGCTTTACCTCCTTTGGGGGGGATATGATAAAATTAACCGCAAAAAATAACCGGGGTGCGTCCCCACTGAAGTCATACCGCACAGGACACAAGCGTAATGCTTTCTTACACCCGCTCAGCCCTGAGCAGTTTCTCACCAGCTCAGCCTTTTCCCAGACACCTGCATGTTTCCTACCTGCACCACATCCCTCCCGGGGTATCTTGATGCCAGCCGGGGTGTGGGACTTCACGGGGGCAGCTGGGACCGGGGCAGGTTATGCACACCCCCTGACACATCCCTGCTTGCCTGCTTGCTGTTCTCTGTTCCCTCTTGGTGGTCAGGCGAGCTGCTCTCAGAAGCATTCATTACTGTGACAAAGGGCAAAGGGCGCTGCCCTGTCTCAGAGCTGGCGCTGACAGGGCTGCAGGAAGTCCCCGAGGTCCCCAACGGCCCCAGACACGCCTGCAGCCTCAAGTCGGCTATTGCCTCCCCAGGGAATAGTTAATGAGATAATTGTTTTTTGCTTGAAAAGTTAACATTCTTGCAATGGTCCTGGGGGTTTCCCTGTAGATTATAACCTTTCCAGTTGCCTTCAAAGGGAAAAGGGGAATAACACAGCTCTATTTTCACCCTTCCCCGACCCTTAGGGATTCGCATCTGTTTTCTGATATGTGTATTTAAGGAAGTGGAAACTGGTGTAAATGGATTCCTGCTCTAGGCAATTAACATGTGCTTGAATAATAATAACAAAAACTCGTGTCAAAAGGAAATTTATGAAACCCAGAGTTCTCTAACTGTGTAAACATGTTGGTCTTTGAATGACTTGGTCGTCATAACACAGCACCAACATCTGGTCCATGTGGAATGTTCCTCCTGCTTCTCAGAGCCCAGGAAAGACATGCGAAGCTGCATCTCTTTATCCCGGAACGGCGAGGAGGTGGAGGGGAGTTTAGGGATAGTTAACTTGTAGGTAAAGTATATTGTAGAATGTTAAGCTTCAAGTAAACTCAATTACAGAATTACTCGAAGCCCCTCAGCTGCCTTCGGACTCAGGCTCCCCTGACAGGACTCTGGGGCCGTGTCTTCTCCAGCCATGTGAGCTTGGGGTGTTTCCCAGCATCCGGGTCCTCCTACGTAATGTGGGGCAGTGATGCTACCTACTGGGATTGCAGCTTTGGGACAAATGAGATGATAATGCCTGGGAATCCCTTAGTCTCACATAGTAATAATTCAATAAATCTTAGCGATTGTAATTTACAGAAACTTTTAAAATCAACATATATGGATTGCAGCGTGCTTACAAGTGTTCAAATGAGCTCAATGATATAGGGCACCCGACACACTGATTTTTTTTTTAATTTTTTATTTTATATTGGAGTATAGTTGATTTACAATGTTGTGTTAGTTTCAGGTGTACAGCAAAGTGATTCAGTTATACATATACATATATCTATTCTTTTTCAGATTCTTTTCTCATATAGGTTATTACAGAATATTGAGTAGAGTTCCCTGTGCTATACAGTAGATCCTTGTTGATTATCTATTTTATATTTAGTAGTGTGTATGCGTTAATCCCAAACTCTTAATTTATTCCCCCCGCCCCACCTTTCCCCTTTGGTAATCCTAAGTCTGTTCTCTATGTCTGTGAGTCTGTTTCTATTTCATAGATAAGTTCATTTGTGTCATATTTTAGATTCCACATGTAAGTGATATCACTTATGATATTTGTCTTTCTCTGTCTGACTTCACTTAGTATGATAATCTCTGGGTCCATCCATGTTGCTGCAGATGGCATGATTTCATTCTTCTTTATGGCCGAGTATATTCGTTGTATATATGTGCCACATCTTCTTTATCCACTCATCTGTCGATGGACACATTTAGGTTGCTTCCATGTCCTGGCTGTTGTAGACAGTGCTGCAGTGAACATTGGGGTGCGTGTCTCTGTTTGAATGATGCTTGTCTCAGGGTATATGCCCAGGAGCAGCACACTGATTTCTGAATCCTACGTAAGCCTTTCTTCCCGTTACAGAGAAAAATCTGTTGTACCCTGTGAGCTCTGGGAAATATGAAAAGATGTCCATACTTGATTTTTTTCAGGCTGTCCTGGTGCCAAAAAGAACGAGTTTCTGACGAGTGTGCTGGACGCGCTGTCCACAGACATGGTCCATGCCGTCTCCGACCCCTCCTCCCCGGGCAGGTGCGTGCACTCGACTGCAGAGCAGGAGGCTGGGAAGAAGCCCGGCATTCAGGGAACTCTCAGAAGCTGGAGGGCAGAGTCCAGACACTGGCATCCGAGGCCTGATCAGCTTAGCGGACACAACAGGGCCTGCAGGAAAGAAGTCCCCTCCCCAAACCTGAGGTCACTTCCTTTGTCTGGAGGACATTTGTTTAGCAGGTTCTCTTGTAATGCGATCAACCCAAGGAGGATGTTGCCATCAGGGACAAGGCCCAGACCTTGGGATTTTCCCAGGTGCCATCAGGCAGGGGTGGGGGCGGGGGCAGGGGGAGGGGAGGGGATGGGAGGACCCTGGTCCAGAGGGCTTCCCGCTTTGGAATCGCATTTTAGAGCTATTGACTGGATTTTAAACACTTTGAATTAAAATGTTCAATTTAAAATTCTCAAAATAGGATTTCTTTACAGTAAAATATATATGACATAAAATTTACCATCACAACCATTTTCAAGGCTGCAATTCAGTGGCATTAATTACATTAACAAAATGTTCAAAATCTGATTTCTGAAACTCTGGAAACTTGCTCTGTGTGCCTGGTGGAAATTCTGCAGTTCTGGGGCTGAGGCTTTGAGCTTTGCTTCCGGAGAGACTGTTAATTCCCCGAAGCTGTTCGTCTCTGTGGGTGACGTCCCTAGGAGGGTAGTTTGTGGTGTTTAATGGATATAGTGTTTCAAGCGTTGGATCTCCCCTGTTAATTAGTAATAATTAATCTCTTTATTTTAAAGCACATTTTCTGATCGGGAATCTCGCTGTCTTTATTTCCTTAGAGCACTGGCCTTCTTCCCTGCCTGCCCCAAACCTTGATTATTTCATCTATTCCAGATAATCTAAAGCTTCCTGGTCTTCTTCAGCTCAAAGCCCGCCTCTCTCTGTCTCTGCTTAAGAGTAAGATTGCAGAAGAAAAAAAGGCAGTGCTAATGAATCCAGTAGTAAATTAAATGATGAAACAAAAGAAAATCACCCAATTTTCAAATTGACCTGTTACATTCTTGGAAAGATAGATCTTTTCTGTAAAACTAAAATTGAAAGCAGTAAATGAATGTCCATCCTAGAAGGGCCTCTGAAAGTTTGGGAAGTAACTGATAGCATCAGGAAGCCCTAACACCTGGGAACCTTTGGTGTCTGACCCACTCTTTACACTCATGGAAACACAGAGACCAACAGCCAGACAAGGAAGGAAGGACCAGGGATTATGTGAGCACCTGCCACACCTTCCACCTGGTGAGAAGGCCCAGTGTAACATCTGGGACGGTCTCCAAGATCAGCCTCAAGGCCAGGCCTTCTGGAAGAGTGTTCTACTTATATCTTAAAGAATCAACCTTTTTTTTTTTTTAATCCAGGGAAAGATGTCTGGTTACCACTTTAAGATGTATGTTGTTTTGCACCTTTTAGTTCACCCATGGCATAAACAACCTGCCCATGAGTCACAAGTAAAGGAGCAGAGAACCTCTGGGTCCCAGGTTGAGTAGGTGTGCGATGTGTGAGCCGATGGACCATCCCCATGGGGCTTTGTCCTCACGACTTGCCAACGCCCAGCGTGTGACTGGCCTGCACAAGTTCACTGTGCCATTTGCCATTTTGAAACCAACTTGAAAATGTTTTGCCAAATTTCTAAGTTATTTTTAAAAATCATTATATCGAATGGCAAAGCCTCGCAGCCTTAGGCCCTCCTTCCAGGAAAGTCAGAGCACGGGGGCCCTCGCTGGAGGGACCAGGGCCGGGGTGGGGAGGCAGCCAGGCTGCCGGGGACCCCTGACCACCCGCGTGTCTTCCAGGCTCTCGGAACCTGACCCCAGCCACACGCTGGAGGAGAGAGTGGTCCACTGGTATTTCAAACTGCTGGATAAAAACTCCAGTGGGGACATCGGCAAAAAGGAAATCAAGCCCTTCAAGAGATTCCTTCGGAAGAAGTCCAAACCCAAAAAATGTGTGAAGAAGTTTGTTGAATACTGTGATGTGAATAACGACAAGTCCATTTCCCTGCAAGAGTTGATGGGCTGCCTGGGCGTGACCAGAGAAGAAGGTGAAACTAACACGAGGAAACGGCACAGTAAGAGCCTTTCTCCTTATTTTGCTCCCACGCGTGTCCACTCTCCACGGCGTCTGTTGAGTCTTAAGATGTAGAGACTGTCCTTGCAGTCTGAGGGTGGAGAGAAGTCTGATGTGCCACGTGACTGCAGGTCACCCGTCCGTGGAAACACTCACAGAGCGTCGTAAGCGGTCAAGGGGAAGCCGGGTCAGAAAGGTGGGAGCTGAGTGGTGTCTGGAGACAAGTCTTACTGTTCCGTCCGGGGGGCGCGGGGTAGGGGGTGCCCTTCTCCAGGGGCGTCTTCTGATGCTGAACAGCAAACTGGGGACCCTTGGGAGTAACTCGGGGACCCCATGCATGACCCCGACCAAGCATTCAGCCCGGTGTATTAGCAGTTCAGTAATTCCTGTTTCCAAACCAGTTATTTCAATGGTTGAAACAATGTTTCAGCTGCGTTACCAGATGCGTGTATCTCTTTCCGGAACCCAAACGCTGTCAGCAGCCCAGGGGCCCTGTGCAGACTTGATGCTTTGCAGAGACCTCTCCCATCTCTGCTAATTTATGATTCTGTTATTCTGTTACCAAACTTGTAGCATATTTGAAACATGAAACAAGTTTGAGAGTAGATTCTGGAGCATCGGTAGATGGTGGTCTTTACACCTCCTTGTATTTGCAGCTCAGCTGGGACACGGAAGTCCTGGCCGCTGACCTCGATTGTGGGCTTCGGGAAAGGACTGCATCTGTCTTATCAGTTTCTGTGTCCCGAGCACTCGTCATAATAGTCATTCTGCATAATTCAGCCGAACTTGGTTCCAGGCTAGATCCCTGTAATTGTGAAAGGACTCTTGCTAATTTTCCTGTGAGAAGTTACTCCTGGAAGAGTTGAGTTTTATTTTGAAGACTTCTGTATGGGGTCTCGGAAGCTAAGTGCGCTTCATGTTGCCCCGAACATGTCCAGACTGCAAACAGTGGTAAAAATAACGCGGCCGCCCCCTTTGCTGACCTTGTGGGGTGATGATGACATTTCCCGGCAGGATGTGGGTCCTTGCTGCCCTCTGATGGGGGTCAGACTCAGAAGGCTCTGGTCGTGGACACATTGTGTGCCGCATTCGCCTCCCTGCTGTGTGTCTGCAGGCAGGGGGAGGAGCTGGGCTTCCACCAGAGCGGGTCAGGGGGTGACCGGCCCCCATCACCATCCTGCCTCACGGGCCCCGTGGCTCCTTCTTTTCTCCCAGCCAGGCCGGGGATGGGGGTGAGGCTGTCATTCTCACTTGCGGATGAGAAACCCAAGAGCGCCGTGCGGGTTCCACGCCCTGCAGCCACCCGAGGCGTGCCACGGGTCCACCCTGAACAGCGGCCCAAGCGCACGGGTCCGCCTGCAGGAAACCGGCGCCTGCTGGGCTGCAGCTCCTGTCGGGGTTTCCTCAACCCCGCGCAGGCCTCCCCTGCAGCCCCCAGGGGAGCCTTGGACGCTTCCAGCCCAGGCAGTCGCCCCCACCCTTGCTCTCCTTTGTTGGGGCCTAGGGTCGCTGTCTGCTGCTGTCTGACACTGCCTGCGATTCTTGGACCTGGACAGACGTTCTCACTCATCCTATGCTTTTTTTTTCGATTTTGGTCCCCCATAGGGTCCCAAGAGACAAGTGACCTACTGCAGTTTTAGGCAGAAATCCTGGCAGCCAGGCGCCTCGGAGGCCCAGGGGATCACCATGGGGGCCAAGGGGGAGCCAGTGGCCGGCCAGCTGGAGGCCGGGGGACTGTAGCCCCCCCCGCCCTGGGGCTCTGAGGATTGCCGGGGAGGGGGATGAACACTGACCCAGTGACTCGTTTCAGCTGTTGCCGGGTTGGCTTGGGGCCGCGGTGGCCCTTCCTCTGTTCCAGAACCCAGTCTTGAACTTCTGAAAGAGTCCAGTTTTGTGGTTTCAATGAGCAAATTAAGTGCAGGCTCAACAGTGTGTAGAATCTGCCCTTTTAATCTTTAATTATCACCCCTTTCTGGAGGGCCCAGGCCAGTCCATTGTTTGCAAGGACCCCCTCCTGATAAGCACCCAAACCCCTGAGCCTCGTCCGGTGCCTGAGGGACGTGCCTCGCCAGGGGCACGTCCTTTCTGCATGTTTCTTAAATACAAAGGAAGTCAGCAAATGGAGATGCTTGGCAGGGAGAGTGGACGGGGGGAGGCCCAGTGCACGGCGGCTTTGCCAGGAGCGTAATTGGCCTCAGAGCAGTGGCGAGTGTGAGGCATTCTGAAATGGAACGGGATCCCTCCAATAGTTTCAAGATGAATTCTGAGCAGCGGAGAAATTACTCTCCTGGATACCACCGCCTGGCCCAGCCCTTTGGTTCTACAGAGAAGGCCACGCTCTCCACCCGCCCCCGCTCTCCGTGGCTCAGTCCACAGTGTGGATGGGTCATTTCCAGAAGCGTTAACCACGAGTGGGCGTGTTGTTTAAACAGCAGCACTTGGTGTGAACTGGTGCCACGTAGCCTGTGTTGAGCCCGCGGGTTCCGGGGCATCAGGAACCACTGCGCTCGTGGGTGAGTCCTGAGCTTCTGCAGCGGGTACAGACGGTGCTGAGAAGGGTGTGCAGATCCCACCCCTCGGTCAGGTGCAGGGCTCTGACTTTGTGGCTAACGAAGTGCTTAGTTCTCTTAGTCATTCACTCGCTCAACACAAATGTCGAGGATCTGCCGTGAATCACGGGGCGGAGGTGGGAGCTGAGTCTCAGAAGCTCCCCAGTTTGTAGGGAAGGTAGAAAAGCCCTAGAACGGCCCGCGCTTGAGGCGTGGGTGTGAGCGGGCTGCTGGCCGGGCCCTGAGGAGGCAGCTCCCAGCTCGAGGACTCGGGAAAGCGTCGCTGGGCCGGGTACCTGAGTGCCAGCCCAGCGGCCAAAGGGGTGGACGGGACGGCCCAGACCCTGTGCCAAGCACTGGGACACTGGTGCCTCCCCTGGAGCATCTCAGATGCAAAGCCTCCACACCGCCCGGTCAGAGCCCGCGGCATGAGGGGTAACTGCGTGACACCCCGAGGGCAGCCTCGCCGGAGAGCCCGGGGGCCGTGAGAAGGAAAGGGTGCCCTCGTGGGAGAGACAGGATTGGAAGCTGTCTGGGGACAACACGGCAGCTCTCACCCCACACGCTGAGGCCTCAGGAAGCTGACGTGAAGCCAGCACCTTCAGGGTCACGATCCTGGACACCCACCCTTGGTTGTAAACAAAACTGTCTCAAAACCCCACCTCCCCGTCAACACCAGAGTTGGACCTCTGAGTTGGCTCAAGGGCCTTAGCCGATCACATGCCCTATTGTTTTATAATCTGGTTAAATAATAGAAAACTTGAGGTGTGGCCAGTCCAACAGATCAGGAGCCAGTGCTGTGGAGAAGGTGGTGCCCACAGAGGAAGTGCACTGCCCCGGCCCCGGCTGCTCTCGGGCTGCAGGATGCTGCCCTCTGTCCCTGGGTGGGGGGCGGAGCAGGGGCATCTCCACACCTCTCCTCGGGGCGGGGAGGAAAGAACACACAAGGGGAACAGAGAACACGTTCGCGGGCAGAGCGGATGCGCAGAAGGGGTGCAGGCCACGTCCTCTTGCCGAGAGGGGTCCAGGGTCTCTGCACAGCCCTACAAGGGGACACGGAGAGGGTGGGTGTGTAACCCTGCTACCAGGGGAGCGAATAACAGAGTATAACACCTTGATGTCATCATCATTTATTAGAAATGTTTAAATTACTGCAGAATCTTGAGTTATCTTCTTTATGTGCCTCTGACTGAACCGATGTGTCTGAATTTTATTGTCTCATTAGTAACCAGGAAGATAGCATGTATAATCCCCTCTCTTCCCCCAGATAAGCTAAATTTGGTAAAAGTGGCAATTTGGTCAAAAATGAGCATTGGGGATTTGGATACATTATTAGCTGATCTTGCAACCCTTTTTTTTTTATCTTGCAGAATTTCTCTAAGAGTTTTTCAGCTCTTAGTTTTTTTTCAACTTTATTATTTATGTTTTCCTACCCTGTGTAATTTGAAATAGTGAAAAGTCAGAAAAACCTAAATATTCAGGAAGGGGTTAGTTGGGACAGTCTAAATATCCAAGTGGTTACCAGTTTCTTTTGTTTTCTTTATTTTTGCTCACTAGTTAACAATACATTTTTTATTCTAAAAAATATGAGAAATTAAATAAAGAACATAAATAACACATGACCTTTTATTCTGAGACAAAATCAGACCAGATCTATAGCTTTCCAAAAAATATTTCTATGCACATATACATATGTATTTATGTACTATGATTTTCATTACAAAATGGGGTCATAATATACATACTTCATTAATCACACTTATTTTAAGCAAGTGCACAAGATTTTGCATTTAAATTTTTGCAACTAAGACATATTATTGGGAGCTTGATCTCAATTTTCACCATTACACAAAATGCAAAAATGAAAAAAAACCCTGAAAACTATTGAGAACTGATAGAGACTAGAAAAAAAAATTTCTGAAGAATTCAGAAAAAAAATTCACAAAAGATGATACCATGCCCTCATGATTCTCCAAAATGACCATTGTGCAGAAAATCAGCAATTAGGAAATATTCATTTTTGACCAAATTATCTTTTTCAGCCAGACTGCCATGCCAGCTACATTCTCTCAGGCATATTGCCTTACAGCCAAATTGCCGTTTGCCGTGTCACCTGGAAACAATCACTATCATTCGGTACCGATGAAGCCATCCTCCCCGCCACACACACACATCCATCGCTGAGCTCTGTGGTAGGAGCTGGGAAGTACATACTCATTTTCTCACCGAAAAGTATTTTTATTGATGTGGCATGGCTTCATACTTATTTTCATGATGTACATTCTGTTTCATTCAAATTAATTAACAGTTTATTATTTTTCTGCCCTTCATGTATCTTAAATGGACCTTTTCCCTACTCCTTCTTGAGTGGAATATTCCACCCAGTGTCATTAATGAAATTTATGTCCTTTTCATCTACATAGCAAAGTTCTAAACACCAAAAAATGTTAACTTTTCTTGCTGTAACCTAACTTTAATCTGTAGCTACCTCCAATGATCAGTAGACTGATATTTACCATAAAAGAAACCAAGAAAAATCTGGCAATTGTTGATAGTGCAGTTGGTTTAGATTAGATTCAAAGTATCAGTTTAATATTCTTTAAATTTGAACCAATGGCGCGAAAGCCTGCTTTCTCTGTAAAGTAGTCATTTCAGGCAAAGCAAAGTGGAGAGTGGCAACAGAAATTATCCCGATCCTTGGATCATTCAAACTACAATGGAAAGAGATAGTCCATTTAGCTACCATTTATTTAATATTTTTGCAATTTACTTAATATGTTTGTGTTTCAACTTTTCATGCTCTATTTCTGTTTGCCTGAATATAGCAAGAGAAGAAGTTTGAACACAGAATAATTTTGCTCTTTATTTTTTTAATGAATGGATAGACGTCAACAATTAAGGCATTTGGGATGAGGGATGCTGCCCTCCGTCTACTGATTCATTCGAAAGATATTTACAGGTGCTCCCTGCTCTAAACATTGGCAAAATCACAGTAAATAAAACAGACAAAAGTTCACATCCTTCTAGAGCTTACGTTTTAGTGTGGATGCAAGAAATGAGATGATAAATAAGAAAAATCCACTGTGTGATGGATGATGCTAGCTAAGGTGGTGATGGGGGGAGGGGAGGGGGAGGGCTGGAATTTCAGGTAGAGGTTTGGGGCAGGAAAAGTGCCTCCACAGGTGATGTCCCAGGTCCCAGTCTTGAAGGAGGCACAGACGGAACCAAGCAGGATTTGGGAACAGTTATTTTGAGCCAAACAAGTTAAATGATTCTCGTGATTTAACTATAAAACCAAAAGATTTCAAAGACCTGGTGCTGGTTCCTAGACTTAGAGCTGCCTGGGTCTTCTGTCCCTGGGAGAGTTTGAAAACTCAGGGAAGGAGGTCTCCACGGCTAGTGGACACGCCTTTGGAGTTTTGGGTAAAATGGAACAGTCTTCTAAAGTTGGGCCAGAGCATTTGTATTGTTGGGAATTGTTTACATCGTGACTTTTATGATCCACATTTATAATCTATGCTCGGTGTATGTGTAGATGCATATTTTCTCATGTAAACAAGTCTGCCAGTGGACGACACTTTCCTACAGTGATATGGATTTCTTCCTGAAACATTCTATTTAACCTTTTACTAAATGAAGAATATTTGGTTTTTAATCTTTCTTTTTTTTTCCCCTGTTAGCCCCTAGAGGTAATGCTGAAAGCACTTCTAGTAGGCAGGTGAGTATGTCTACATTGTAGCCTTAATAATTTACTGCTTTAGTTATAGGCAATAAAAATTGAGGTTCTGTCAATTTGTAAAGTGAAGTTCCTTCCAAGAAAAGAAGCAACTTATCGTGTCTACACCCCTGTGAGGCCCCAAATAGCCGTGCAAGATTCTGCCAGAAATTACCAACTTGCTGAAACGTCAGCATCAACGTTTTGCCCTAATTATTATTTTCTTGCTACTTGAAATTTCAATTATTTTATTATTTTTAGAAAAATTTCTGAGTCCCCTTATTTTTGGAAATACTTATTTTTAAATAGTTCTCCAGGATGTGGATTTGTAATTTATTCCTTACGTTTGGTTAAGGAGATTGCAGGGACGGGGGGTCTTCTTTTTTCATCTAGGGATCCGAGTGAGACAAGTGGCAGCTCCAGAAGGGATTTTTCACTTCCTGCCGTGTGTGCCCATAAACGTACTTCTGTGCTTCTGAATCTGTATTTCTACCTGTGCAATTAAAGGAGATAATTGTGGTGTCTCTCCCCAGCATCCCAGGCCACAAGCTCTCCAAAGTCTAGAATATTTTCCAGAAGATGAACACGAGAGATTCATTTCTCCCTGTCTCAAAGCCAGGGCCACATCTTCCTTTCTTAAGACCACTTGTCAATTTGTTATGTATTTTATCTTCACCTGCTTGATGGCAGGTCCCCGGTCCCTAAAGCAGGCCCCCGTATTTGCGGTGGGCTTGAAGTGGAGACCTCCCACGCGCACCTTGGATGCAATTTAAAACCATTTCATTAGGAAAGATGGGTGATACGGTCGGTCTTCTTTGTTTAGCAAGTGTTTATGGTTTCAACTGTTAAAATCCCACCGCAAATCACTTGTGCTTTAGAACAGGGCTGGTCTGAAAGCAATGACCCCAGCCGAGCTCCGAAGACTTCCAAACGGTTGTTTTCCTAAGATAACGCCAATGACGGGCACATGGGTGCTGCCTCGGCCTGAAATAAACTCTGTTCCAAACACAAGACTCACTCAGCTTTTTCCCAGAAAAGGAATCCAGAGCGGTTTCCCCAGCTCTTTTTATGGTGTTTATCACTGCAAACTGTGATCCTGGGATGATGTCCTGCAGTGGCTGGCACATGATAAAGTGATTGAAGACCATACAGATTTCTTTGAAGAATCAGAGTCCCAACCACCAAAATCTTTCACTATATGAATAACCAAACACAAGAACTGTGAAATGAAGGGCAGCAAGGGGGATGCATGAAGCTTGTATTTAATCGAAAAGTGAGCTGTCTTTCTTGGTTTCTTCTCCAGTTTCCATCACAGTTCAGCAGTCATCAGGACAGTGCTGTCAGCCACTGCTGACATAGCTTAAAACGTTAGTGCCACCCCTCCTCCAGCAAATCTGACCAGCTTTAGTTGCTGGTAAAATACATTGATGGCTTATCTTTATCCTCACCTAATTAAAACAAAACTTCTTATTCACTTAATGCAGGAGATACAGTCTCTCTTCTTGTCCCCTGTTCGTATATTTATCTGGGAAATAAAAGCCAACACAGAAGCCTCCTGAATGTTCAAGTGTAATTATTTTAAATAGACCAACTTGTACTGGTCGGAATGGGTCTACGTGGAGAAATAAACCTGGAAGATTGTACTTTGCTTCTCCTTTTCATTCTATATTATTTTTAATTGGCACAGTGCAGAATTCCAGTAATTTAGTAAACAAACTTTTCAAGTCGTATTTCTTAGGTCAAATAGTGAATGGAAAGGATGAAAAGAAAAATGTTAAAAACAAACCCATGCCTTTATCAAATTTGAAGCATAAATTAGTATTACAAGTATTTTTATATGAGAAATCCATGGTGATCGGAGATTCTGCACAATGTTTAACATATTGAACACACAATCCTTGAAATAAATGCTTTCTCAACTGATATATTTTTCCTGATATTTCTGATCATTGAGCGGGAGGAAAGTGCTAGAAGTTGAGAAGTGTCCACAATGTTTTTATTATTTTTTAAAATTCTTACACCCCAAATAAAGCACTCTTTCTTTTCGCATCTATTTAAAAATATTGCTTTTTTTCCTTGTTGTTACCAGCTGGGTTTATTTTATTCCTGAAAGGCAAGTCTTCGTCTTCAGAGATGAGTGATGCAAATGTCTTAATACATCTCTTTTTTGTCTTTTTTTCAGCCAAGGAAGCAAGGATAAATGACTGACACATCCACGGCGGGTCCTAGACACGTGGCCGACTCCCTCACCAAAAAGCAATTAAAAAAACCAAAACAAACACATAGTATTGCACTTTGTACTTTAACTGTAAATTCACTTTGTAGAAATGAGATATTTAAACAGATGGCTTTAATCTGTGAAAATGGAAAGGCTGGCTTCAGAAAAGTAATCACATACAATGTATGTGTCCTTCTTTGACCTTCAAAATCTGTAGTTGGTGGAGATGTATTTTGAATGGATTTAAGCTTAATTTCTTCCTCCTACGCATGTTAACCTGGCAGAAGCCTTGGCCTAAGGCGCTCTGGCTCCAGGTCTGTATCTCCTTACCAGGGCCGTTACTAATAGCCTCGCCAGGTTGGCATCGTTGGAAATCTACTGCCCTGGCAGCATCCAACATGAATCCATGTTGGAAGCTTCATGGCGCCATAGAAGTTTGTAATCAACTGCTGTCTTCGTCGTACAGTTAATGAGTGCATGGGTCTTTTTGTTTCTTGGGATTTTGTGTTAGTTTGTTGGTTTTCCTTCCAGAGTTCTCGCTCACGCAATGAGTTACCCAACCACTAAAGCAATCTTTACAGGTAGTGCCCTGGTAGAAAAGAAGGTTTTTCAAACTCTTTTTTTTTTTTTTTTTTTTTAGTGGTGAAAAACAACTGTTTTATTATGCTTGCAGATTTTGTGGGTCTGGAATTTGGACAGGGTGCAACGGGATGGCTTGTTCTTTGTCCCCGATGTCTGGGTCCTATGATGTGCCTGCTTTTTCCACTGCAAGCTTCTGTTTGAGTTTTGCCTCGGGCTCAGATTATTCATGCAGTAAATGCTAGAGAATTCTTTCTGCATTTCTGAGGCAGCATGAAGGGGTCCATCGTTCAGAAAAGTAAATTTAATCATGACCTGACCAAGCCAGCTAAACACGCTTGTCAGCCTGCTTTTTCTGTTACACCTGGCCCCTACCCATCCGACCGTGGCCCACCCAGGGGCCCCCCGGAAGGTAAAACTGTCCCCTGAACAAATTATGAACAGTCCCCTTAGAGAAGGCACAGCCAGGCGAAGCTGTGCCTGGGTCTTGATCTTGGCAGCCGGGGACAAAGGCCTGTGGGTCCCCCACCTTCCCTTCTTCTTTCCTGGAGGCCTCAAGGGCTCAAGGGTTTGCCGATGGGAAATTCATCCGAATGGGACTTGAGAGGGGCGGGTGGGGAGCTGAATGCCCCACTGTGAACAGCAGAGCGGGCCCTCGGGACAGCCGGCTTCCCGTCTCAGAGCTGGACCCCGGCCTCCACAGATGTGCCCACGGGCTCCATGAAGCATTTAGGGGACAGCCCCGGAGCTGGGGTGACACGCTGTGACGCTGTCTCGGCTCTAGCTTTTGGTTTGGGAAAAAAGTCTTCACGGCCCCAGACCCTCCAACACATGTTGTGTCAGACGATCTTGAATTTGCATGAAGACGTTTCAAGAGGCGTCTCATTTAAACCGCGCAAAAGTCAAAACGGAAACTTTGGAAACACAAAACCAGCTCCAGTGTGTGTCACCATTGTTTAAGAAACAGTTAGGATCCTAAATTTATTGGATGATCTTTTATATTTCTGAACTTTGAATTTAATCATTTTTCTTAGATTAAAATAAAATATGCTATCAAAACCATACTTGGCCTCTTGCTTCGTTCTGAGCATGTTTACCATTGGCAAGCAAGGCAGGGACCCTGGGCTGGAGTGAAGGTGAACCCTGGTTCTGCCCCTCTGGCCATGGGACTTGGGACAAGTTACTTAGCCTTTGGGGGCTTCAGTCTCCTGCTCTATCAACAGGGATGACAGTGGCATGCACCCCTGGGTGAAGGTTACGTGTATCCATGTGTGTAAAGGGTGAGGGCCCGGCACAAAGGGTGCAAGTGTTTGCCCTCGTGATGGGAAGCAGCCGTCCACTCACTAGGTACCGAGGGCTGGGAGGACTTCCCGTCCTGCCGGAAGCTGTGTGGACCACGGAAGAGACAGAAAAGGTTCTTGTTGTGGTTAAAGCTGATGCTGTTCACAAGTCACCCCGCCAGAGACCCTGTCAGGCCACGTCTCTTGGTCCCCAGCCCCAGTCTCCAGACCCAGTGTCCGCCCTTGGTTAGGCGCTCACTATATCTCACCTGGACCATTGCAGTAGCTGCTGCTTCTCTCAGTTTTGTTGCGAGGTAATTGACATACGCCACTGTGTCAGGGTAAGGTGCGCGGCATAATGATTTGACTTCCATGTGCTGAGAAATGGTTGTCACAGTAAGTTTAGATAACATCCAGCATCTCACATAGATACAAAAAAAAGTTGTTTTTTTGTTCCTGGTGATGAGAACTTTTACGATCTACTTTCTTAGTAGTTTTCAAATACACCAAACAGCAGCGTTAACTATGGTCAGTCATGGTGTGGTCACTGCAGCAGCTTCTTAGCTGGTCTTGCTTCCTCCAGGACTCCCTATTCCTTCCTGGTAAATCTCCCTGTGCCCCACACTAGTTTTTTCTCTACTCAGAAAAGTGTGATCTTTGTAAAACTCAACCTTAGCATTTCAATTGTGCAGTCAAGACGTTGCTGGAAAGGAATTAAGAGGAAACGCTCCTTGAGGGGGCGGAGGTTGGACTGGTTCTGGAGCAGGCGGGAGAGGACGCGGAGCCCACGGAGGCTGAGAGCCTGACCCAAGGCAGGGATGAGGTGGAGCCACGGAGGCAGCGGGCCGGTGCGCCGGGGCTGGGGCAGATGGCTCTTATTGCGAAGTATTAAGATTTCAAATCCGAACCAGAAATTGTTTCCCTTACGTACCTGGTGTAGCTGTTTTTAGGGATAGTTGCCTCCCCACCGAACCTCCCCTTGCCTCCTTCTCATGTTTAAAAATGCTCTCCTGCATCTTTGTCAAAAATCTCCAAGTGGGAGATTATTTAGAAGTGCACCGACCAACTCATAAATCATGCCCGTGAACGTCACATCCAGAATTTTTTAAAGTTATCGAGATGAAAGGTGTCAACTTTTTGTGATCAACGTGCAGAAATGACCGACATAATCACAAACTGCCAAGTGAACACCGAATCATATAAACAACAAAGCTACTCCAGAGAGAAAGTAAGAATGTAGACAGCGCTAAGCTCAGCGGTCTGTGGTGATGGTGATGGTGGTAGTTGAAATGGCGGTAATCATGACGATGATAATGATGACGATGCTGATGATAGTGGTGGTGGCGATGGTGATGATGATGATGGTGGTGGTGGCGATGGTGATGATGATGATGGTGGTGATGGTGATGACGATGACGAGGGTGATGGTGGTGGTGATGGTGATGGCAATGGTGGTGGTGGTGGTGGTGATGATGGTGACAGTGATGGTTGTGGTGGTGGTGGTGATGGTGATGATGGTGATGATGGTGGTGGTGGTGGTGGTGGTGAGTGATGGTGATGGTGATGATGGTGATTATGATGGTGGTGATGGTGATAGTGATGATGGTGATGGTGAAGGTGGTGATGGTGGTGATGGTGATGATGGTGGTGATAGTGATGGTGATGATGGTGATGGTGATGGTGAGTGATGGTGATGGTGGTGATGATTTTCTCCCTAATACCATTTACTACTACATGGGCCAAAATTTGTAAAGATTTTTGACTAGTTAGATATTTAGACATTTTTGATATTTCTTCATTCTAAAAAGCTTCATTCTTCATTTACTATAAAGCTGTGAACAAGCCACCCCAAAGCTCCAAGGCCTAAAACCACCCTTGTTTATTCTTGTCACGCTGTGCACGTTGGCTGGGTTGTCTGGGCTTGGCTGGACCTGCCCCCATGCCTCACGCCTGGCCCGGGACGAGTGGGCCTTTGGGGCGTATCTCTGTGGTTGTGGCTAAAGCACAGGGTGATGCGCCCAACTGCATGAGCGCATTTCAAGCTTCAGCTCGTAACCTGTCTGCTCACATCTGTGGACCATCATGGGGCTCCGAGCAGGTCATGGGCAGGGAAGCACACACCGCCCACCCGGAGGCCCTGGTAACTCGTGGACGTAGACGCTGTTGAGTGTTGGAGTTTGTGCCCAGCTGCAGTCCAGCACACAAGTGCATCCTGAACCTGGGGGCAGCAAAGCTCCACGCGTGGTGGTGCAGATGGAAGGAAGGGGTGCACGTCGGCATGCCACCTCAGACAGAGAGGAAGCAGGAGTCATGCAGGGAAGCGGATGGAACTGGGCCTCCCACCCATAGAAAGAGGTTTCCACCCCTCCCTCTCAGGGCTGTGCAACCAGCATAGATCATGCACACAGCCCGCTGTATGAACAGGCACTCCACAAGTGGCATTGTGGAGTCACACGGGTGTCAGTACAGTTCTGTATCACATGGTTCTGAATCTTCCTCTTCAAAGAGTCCAAAGGACGGGAAAGCTTGAATCCAAAACCCTGAACCCTGCACATCAGGATAAAAACTGCAGGTCTTTCCCTAAAGGAGGAGACTCTTTAAACATGGCAGGGATGGAAGTTTATTCAGACTCCTCTATCATGGGGAATTGACTGCATTTATAAGAAATAGAAAATAGGAAGCCACGACATGGTGGCAAAAGAGCCATTTTTCTCACTCAGGAAGCAGACAAACAGAAATCAGTCAGCTCAGGGTGGAGGCAGCCAGCATCCCGGGCCTCGGCCTCCCAGGCCCCTTGGGTTTGTTCTGCCGTCTTTAGAGCGAGGCCTCGTCCCGGACACTGGCTGGAGGGGCAAGTGTCTTCATCAGGGACCGGACATGGTGGAGGGCCTCGGGCCAAGACAAGAGGCCAGCTGCACATGGCGCATGTTATGTTTTATTTGTCCTAAGCCCCATTTAGCAGGTGTCTGCTGAATTTCCTTGGCCACCGACATCTCTTCTTTGCATCTCCAGCTTCAGAGTTTTAACTGTACACTTGCTACCCAGGACGGTGAGACAGAGGGCTGGCTGCCCAAGAAGCAGGAGGGGGCATTGCCATGAGCCACGCCCACCCTCTGACACCTAACAGTACATTCAGGACACATGGTGTTTACTCCGTCTTCTACATCTTATGTGAAATAAATGTCTTCTTTCTGTCTAGTTTCCCTGGACATCTGAACGCTTGCTCTTTTCTGATAAAGCTGACCAGTTAACTCAATCCCTGTGTGTTTCATAGCGGAAAGGTTTCATACACCTTGTTATTAATATTTTACCTTTAGAACAAACATTTGGTTTCTTTTAGTTAAAGCTGAAATTATGCTCAGTCAATAGATGGCTTCTTTGTTAATAAAAGATGGATTTTTATACTCCTGACCAGCCTGCCTACGTGTTGTGTTTCCAGTCTTCTGTGGCTGCTGTAGTTCAGAGGAGAGGTGCCTTTTTTTCCGCTTCCTAAGATCTTGTAAGTGTGCCTGAGGGAACCACCTTGAATGTTTCAGTTTAAATTTATATATTCATGATGCTCTGAGTATTAGAACAGAGAAGCTAAGTTTTATTACTCAGATTATGTCAAACTCTTTGCTTTTTCATCCAAGAAAATGGTCTTTCTAATTTGGTAAGCAATTTTATTAACTGAGCCCTGTTATAATAAACATATTTCTAGAAGTAAGATTAAGTAAATAATTTAAATGTGTTTTGAAATAAGTTTAGGATGTTGGTTTGGTTGGTGGTCCTGAGAGGTTTCTGCAGACAACTTCTAGACTTTCTGACACTGACTCTATACTCGCTGAGCCTTAAATTCAAGTCCTCCCCTGGCTTGGGAGAGAGGAATAAAATAAAAGCAGAACCTATCAATTCTGATGTTCAAACCTGTAACGAAAGGCTGCTCTTTCTGGTGGTCCTGCAGCACTTACAATTCCCCAGTTTGGAACAAACCAGAAACACTGCACCCGGGTCATAGAATCCTCCCTAAATGTGCACTTGTATGTTGTCGGGTCCCTGAAGCAGAGCCTCTGACTTAGACATTTCTATTCCCCACAGCACGTAGTAATCACATGAAAGGCTCAAAAATTACTTTTTGGATGGATGAACATGGTCCCATTATGCCATGAACATCTTAAATAATAAATGGATTTTATAGTAAGATTCCGTCTTCCATTTTATCCCTTTCTCTCTAGCTTTAGTTACTGTTATTTTTTACTTTTCCTAATATATTTGCCTGGAAGATATGTGTATCCAGAGAAATCTTGAGAAATGAGTTATATCCTGTCATTCATTACTTCTATCAAGACAGAGAAAGGAAAATAATAGCAGAAGGTAATTGGCAACTTTGGTGGTGAAGCTTTTCGGAGATCGGCGGACCCCCGGCACGGCGAGAAGCGCTTGCTGCTGTAACTCTAGCTTCTGTAACTCAGACCAGCCATCTCTGTCACAGGTTCCACAGGTTGCAGCATAAAGTCTGATCTCCACATTGGTCAGTCAGTTTGACTATTTTGTCACCCAAATGTGAACAATTTCACGTTTTCCCCCCTACCTGAAACCATTCATTCCAAAACGTGCTGAGTTGTAATTCACTGTAGCTCCCTAAGGGCTGTCGAGAATTCCTTTACCTGCAAATTTTGAGATGAATACATCCATCTGTTATTTCTCCTTTTAAGTTTGAAAATCCATGTGCCAACTAAAGAATATAGTTCTAGATACCATAGATCATGTTTGTAATAACATCAGTTATGTCATTAAATCAGGTGCCCACTGTTTTGAAAACCTCAGATTCAGCAAAGAATTGTCTGTAGATAGCAGTTCACATCAAATCAAGACCTGCTTCATGATTAAATTAATATTTTCGTCTCAATAAGTTTGTTTCCATTCTCTTCACTTTTCTTCTGCTTCACATTACCTTCTCTTAGTTAACAGCAATTGTTTTCTTTTGATTTTTCTATTTTTCACATTCTTCCTGAGGCACAAAAATGCTATTTAATACATTTGCAGTGGGCTTGCTATTTTTCATGTTATTTAGTATTTCATGCCTGAAAAAAATGTACAACAACTTATCTTTTTGTTAAATGCTAAAAACATACAAATTTTCCAGAGTTTCCTCTTTGGAGAGTGAGGCTTGGAGGCTGTATTCCATCTTGTTGATGAAACGCACATTGACTATTAAAAAGAAAATCGTTCATGTAAATAAAACTTGGAAAGGAGACCTTTTACCAATCCCAGCTGGTTACCTCTAGGGTGCTGAAAAGCCCCATAGATGGCTATCCTAGGGCAGTGGGCCCAAAGGGCCCTTATTTGATTATAAATTGGATGCGTTTTCAATCAATTAAAACGTGTTCGGTTTGGACACTTTCTCTTCTGAGACAGATCCACACATGCTGAGAGCGAGGTGGACCCCAGTCATACGGCCTCGGGGCACCTCTCCTGGTTTCGGATCCCAGGGCCGCTCCCAGGGTTCCTGTGAGCGCCCCACTACTGGGTGTGCCCCGGCCTGCCTTTCTCTCATCAGTCATAACATTTTCTTCTTTGAAGCATTCCTAGTACCGCGAGATGGCACAGAAGACTCCGTTCATGTGTGTCAAGTGCTACTGAGTGAATAATGCCCTCTTCTAAAAGAAGGCAGTGGAAGTCTGACCCCTTCCTGCAGGCGGACCGTTGGCTCGGGAGGGGCTGTTTGACCTGCATTTGCTCTAGTAGTTTGTGATCTTGGGCAGAATTTCCAGCCTCTCTGAATCTCAGTCTCCTCCCTGGAGAAGGAGAACATTAATGTCTGTCCCACGGTGTTACAGGCGACCCTTTCCCATGGAAGACCAGTGCTGTCCTTCTGTACATGTCCACAGCCTTCCACTCAACCCTCCTTGCAGGGAAGCCCTGAGGATTCTACCATCTGGTCCCCCGTCCGTGTCCCCCGGCGGACGCCAGCCTCTTCCTGGTCACCCCTTGCCTTCCTTGACCATTTTAGCCTCGGGCTCCCCAGCTCCCCTCCACCCGGTTCCCTCCACGCCTTTATTCTCGTTGGTTATTTTCTGCCGCGAACGTTTCTGCTCATCCCCCTCCCTAGACGTGTTGTCTCTACAGATGGCTCGCTTCCATATCCCTAAATCCACGTGTCCACGCTCACAGCTTCTGCTGCTTCCAAACCCAGAGAACCCTGGAAATAACCTTCCAATCCCAGGAACAAATCCTGCCCAGCCTGACCAGACTCATTCGGTTTGTCCCCACTTGGACCTTAGCTTTCCTCTCTGCTCAGGACAGAGTCTCTGGCTTGTCCTTAGAACTGCCCCTTTGCAAATGTCCTCAACCTTTGCAGCATCCTCTGTGAACCTGCCAGGCGGGGCCCCAATGCTGAGCAAACCCAGATGTGCTTTACCTGCACCCCGATGCCCAGGCAGCGAGGCATGGCTGGAGAAGAGTTAGAAAATCAGTCCACTTAGCATCACCCTCTGATGACACTGGCCTGTTCTGACTCAACTCTGCGTCGCATCTCCTCCAGGATGATTTTACACCTTTTTCTGGGCCCACCTTCCCCGCCCCTTCCCCGACCCCCAGCGTTCCCTGTGCACCTCGGGCAGGGCACCTCCTCCCTTCAAGGCTGTGGCTGGGAGACTTCCTCTCCTCCACCCCTCGGATCTCTGGGCTGACGTCCTTCTCCCCGCTCTGTGGGGCGGGCCGGCCCCTTCCTCCCCCTGGCGGGCGGCGCCCTCGCCTGCTCTGGGGCCGTCCCTTCCTCCACACCTGTCACCTGGCTTCCTCCTCTCGTGGTGGGCCCTCTTCTCATTCCGCTCTCAGGTCTCCCAGCTGAGAAAAGCCTCTCTTGATCCTTTGCCCTTCTCCTCCCCAAGTCCTGTCCTGGGCAAGTCCTTGTGGACAGAGCTCTCGACTCACAGGCGGGGATGCTGTCAGCCATGCTCCGGCAGGACAGTGGGATGGGGCGAGGAGGGCGCTGTGGCCGGCGGGTCTCTCTGGCCTGAGGCCCCAGCTGGTGGCCGGGGTGGTTTCTGCCCCCCCAGCCCCCGTGGATGTCCCTTTCTCTCTCCCTGGGCCTCCACGGGAGAATCAGGATGGAACCCAGGAAACACCACTTTCTCAGTGTCGGCTCCATTTGTGAGGCCCGGGACTGGCCTGCCTGGGTCTGTGAGCTTCATTTCCACCAGCCCTGAGCCCAGCCCACACCTCCTCAGACCAGGCCTGAGAAACAAGCCCTCACACACTCTGCCAGCAGGGCCCGCGGCTTCGATTCCAAACCCAAACACTCCATGCAGAGACTCCCATCCTGGGTGAAGCCACTCCGGTCCAGCCGTCATGCCGACTCTGGGTGGGGACTTCCCTGTGGCCACTTCTCCTGCCATTCACATCGTCCCCCTGGAGTCACCTTGGGTCCTTCAGAGGCATCAGGTGTTGTGAACGGCCATGTCCTCCAGGAGCTGATATTTTTAACCCCTTGATCCAGTGACCCTCCCACTCCCAGCATCGTGGGCCCTGGAGCTGCACCCTCTTCCGGACGGGGTGTACGTGTGCCAACTCATTTGTTTATTCCTTTTGTCCTCTTCCGACGCCCGTCCCGAAGTCAAGGAGGGCAGAGCTTCCCCCCGTCTCGCTCATGAGTTTCCAGCTCCAAACGCAGAGGCTGGCGTGTGGTGGGCACTCGGTGAATGTTTTGGGGGGTCTGGGGCCTGTTCACTTGCTTGACTGGTTGAGTGGGTGAGCACAATGCCTTGTGCAGCCCAAACGTTACCGTGAAAAATCATCCTTATCACACAACGCTATTTCCTTGCCCACTTGGTTCTCTCATCCTGAGATGAGCATCTCTTTGTCCTTACAAAGAAAATCCATACCCGCCCCCCCTCGCCCCGCAACTTACCCACAGGTGTCTCTGTTTCTGCAGCTGGTCTGGGGCAGTCTGATCACCTACACCCCGTTTTTAGCACTTGACTCTTCCTCTTCTCCACTCCGGCCTGTTCTTTTTCGTGCATCCCTGTATTATCATAGATGATATGGGAAAATAGAAAACAAATAGAAAATATATACCTGGTTCTGTGCTGTTACTACTCACAACACTTCTGACACCAAGCATGTGGTGTTTTACAGACACTAACAAATGCTTCAGTGCTCTGGACCCACCTGGGTGTCCTACAGTTCAGTTCAGGTCTGACATTACCTGCAGTTAGCTGAGACCTCCCGATACGCTCACACTGGGGGTTACGGCTTCAACATAGGAAATTAGGGGGGGTGGGCACGAATATTCAGTCCATGACAGGTTCTCCAAAGGGACTGTTTGTATGTCAACTCACCAGGAAGTGAGAAACAAAAGTAAACTTGGGAGGGCCAGGTGAAACCCTTGGGTGAAATGTTGCAGAAAAAGCAGATATAAACTGAAGCAGGCAGGTGAGCGGGGTTTGCACGTAGTGACAATGACGGATGAGAGGGCCAGCGGGGAATCCTGGAGGGGGGAGCAGACAGAAGGATGGACGGCAAACGACGCGAGGTCAAGTGTGTGACCAGAGCCGGCGCCTGCATCGGACCCCACCCACTGCCTGTCACACAGTCCTAAGGATTCAGGACCCTCCTCAACTAACCTACCTCGACTCTTGCCCTCCACAGGGACAAACCATTTACATTAAAGGCCAGCTCCTGGTCCCCATGATGTACACGTGCAGCATAGGTAAAGTTCAATATGAAAAGCTAAAGGAGACACCAATGTATATTTGCACGTCAATAGCAGATTTCAGCAGGATGAGATCTGAACCGTAGCAGAGATGAATTTCTCTTTGTAAGTTTTATATACTAAGGCTTTAAGCAACACCTAATTCCATAATATATTTTTAAATTTCATTTCCTATAACAATAGATCTTTTGAATGTTTGGCTGATAGAGTAATTTTATTTATTTATTTTGTAAACCTATTGATGATGAAGGAAACAGCCAAGTGTTCATTTTAACTTTTTTTGGTGGTTCCCAGAAGTCTTTGGTCTGTCGCAGTTAAAAAAAATAATTATTTCTTAAAAGCAGAAGTTCCTGCATAACTCATTTTTGTCGAAGACATCCCATTAGAGGTCCTTTCTACTGGAGCCTTATTGGAATTGAACGGCCATATTACCAACACCCTTGAGACGCCTGATACCTGAGAGTCTCGGGAACTCCAAGAGCAAGATATTATCTGTGTTGATAATTTTTCCCTAATCTTCTTTCCTCTGCCCATTCGGATCTCTGCCTTCCTTCAGAGTCAACACCAAAGCTCAGACACGGACGCCTGAGGGGCTCCGTCCTTTTCTGGAATCACACTGTTCTGAGTCTGAGCTTCAGTTTCTGCATCTGGAAACTGAGCCAAGATCGGGGGGTTCTGGGTGATTCAGTGGGATGTGGTGTATATACAGCATTTAGTGAAACAACGGGCACCGACTAACTACTCCGTTAAAAACAGCTACTGTGAATTACACCTGCAGCTGGCTCACTATTTTTCACTCTTAGATTATACATTGTCAAAATGCTCACAATAAACTTGCAGTGCAAAGCCTTTGAGGCTTCAGGGGACCAATGAACTCAGGGACTGTGGCATCTACAAACTCACACAGGGAGGGCTTACCCGGAGCTGGGGGGGCTGCGGATGTGACCTGCTTATCAGGACTCAGCTGCCCCAGGCCACCACCTCCATATGGTCACCTGAACTGCAGGGCCATTCCCAGGAGACCCAGTTTCACAGCTGCCCCAAAGGTCCACGGGGGGCTCACGGCTGCTGGACCTGCGCCAGACGGGGTTCCACCAACTCGGGAAAAGATGGAGCAGTGTCTGCCCTCCCGGCAGCGCAAACGGCCTGTGGTCCTGGGAAAATCTTAGTTTCCCAAATAGGAAATAAACCAAGGAAGGAAGAAGGAATGGGGGGACGGGGGGCAGACTGCAGAGGAAGAGAGGAGGGGACGGCCCAGAAGAAGCGAGAGGATGCAAGAAGGCTTCGGATGCTGTGGAATCGAGAAATAGGGGAAACCAAGGCAGAAACAGGTGAGAGACGCCGGCCGAGCATCCGCTCTCCTGCAGGGTCTCACCTCTGGGTGTGTGAGTCTCTCTTGTCTCCCCTGGTTTCCTGGCTTCTCACAGATGCAGAGGCCGTGTTCTCCTTGGAAATCTCCTCGGGACCCTGCTTGTTCAAGCAGACCCCAGCGTGGCGTCTTTTTCTGGAGACCCCGGCCTGGGCCCTCCTGGGAGGGGATGCACCGCCTCCTTTCTTTCCTTTGCCTCGACCTGTCTCGGGTTTTCTGTCTCACTCACCCTGAGGCCCCTAGGCCCCGCCCGCGTCCGCTGTGGATGAGGCCGCACCTCAGCCAGCACCGCGTGGAGGACAAGCGTTCCGCGAGTCCTGGCCCGAGCTGAGTACAGGGGCGGGAGGTGGGCTGCCCACCATCCCGTCCCCCCTCGCGCTCAGGTGCCTGTCCTGTCACTACAGCAGAACAGTTCAGGACGACAGAGGTTTGTGTGTTTGCATCAGAAAACCGTTCTCAAGGAAAGGACTCTCAATGCTCAGCCACGACCTCCGATGCCTTCTTGCTCAGTTTCCTTCACACACTTCGGAACCCCAACTGTTGCCCCTGCAGTTTCTAGTCTCTCATTCGTCTTTCAAGCATTGTGAATTATTCATATTTCCCAGCAAAATGCAAAAGTGTTTCCTAATGAAACTCCGGTTCCCTCCCTCTGTGTTTTATTTCATTTCAGCTGAGGAACATGGCAGGTTCTTTCTTGTTTCATCACTGTGCAGGGTTAGGAAGCCACATCAGAGCTCAGCTGGCAGAATTCTGGGCACAGAAGCAAAGACAGGCATGACTTTTCCCAGCTGAGTTTGGCCCGGTTTCCAAGGAGACGATCAGAGAGGCACGTTTCTCTGGTCAATCCAGGAGCCGTGCGTCCCTGGGGACGTGCGTGTCCGGGTCCCCTCTGTGCCTGGGTCCTGTGACCGGGGACAAGGCCCTCTGCGTCCCTGTGGCTCCGAGGCCATGCGAGGCCGGGAGCCCTCAGCCGTCCCAGGATCCGCGAGGCACCCAGGATCTGCGAGGCCCCCAGCATCTCGGGTGGACGGTGCCCCTCATCCTGAACTGACTCGAGTGAAGCCGTCTGTCTCTGGTTAAACGAGGGGATCCATCAAGAGTATCAGCTCATGGCGGATTTGTAACGGTCTTTCCTCCTCTCTGCTCTGGAGATAATAATGAGTCTTGGGCTTTGACTTTCTCGTGGTCCCAGGAGACTTCCCCAGATACAATTCATGTAATTCCATTGTGACTCAGAAATATCTCCAACGAAAAACAACCAGTTGAATGCGAGCCTGAAGGCCAGGGTGAGTCATCCCAAGGCACACTCACTCTTGTGGGTTATTTCAAAAGCTAAGCAGTATTATGGGATCACAAGAGAAAATGGTTACAAGACAATGAGTTCCATATTTCACTGCCCTGGAATTCTTTAAAACATGCAAATGTGAAATGAGTGCTCATTGACAGCTGTGACTGTTTTAAACGGAACTTTGCTTTGGGTTAACATCAATCATATATGTAAAACATGAAGCATACGGCTTAAATTATCACATGAGCATTAATGTATATTTTTCTTAGGTCTATTTTCATGTTCAAATGCTCTCATGCCCTGCTATAGATCTAGAGGTGAAATAATAATAATGGCCTCTCTGTTGCTTTGACATTTTATTGAAACATTTACGTGGAAGGCATGACAAGTCTTGCAAAAAGCTTGGAGCCCAACACGTATGCTAGGCTGATGGCAAACAAAGCTAAAAGCTTTCACTTTTTAACTGGTTTCTCGTACAGACTCCACGCGCTTGGGATACGGAATTCCCATCAGATGGCAAGAGTCAAGGTTGCAATTAGTTTCTTTTAAAGAGATGAAAGGAATTGGTGATGGAAAGGGCCTATTAGGTAATTTTGCCCATTCTTCTGTTGTTGTGCTATTTACCCATAAAGACTGTCTGGACCTGTCATGTACTTAAGCCGGGCTTAGGATGTATGCGGTTAAATGCTGTGTACAGTTACGTAGAGCTAAATTACGTATTCATCAGAAAACTGTGCTCAGAAATAGTGATGGAATAACTTTCGAAGGTCTGCATGAGTGTAGGAAGGAGGGCAATGCCTGCGTCCCTGAGCTGGGAGAGGCGCCGGCCTCATCAGTCGTGGCTGGGCTGGGCCAGCTACCTTGCCTGGAAGGGCAGGGGTCTGCTTTCTGCCCCCAAGGATGGAAGCTTGGTCAGAGAGGAGGAGGAGGGTCAAGCCTGTGCTTCTTCCAGAGTAGAGAAGCAACTTCTTCCTCACCAGCCCTCTCACCACGTGACCTTCATTTACAGGGAGTGTCAGGTATCCTCAGGTAAGGTCCACCGCTGGCCCTAAATTTCCGACTGATCCATGTCCTGCTGCTTGGGACTCCTCTATATTTCTACGCTTTTGTGTCATGTTCTTCCACATTTCAAAGCAGGGAGTTTCTGTGGACACCGGGCTCGCAGGGGTCAGTGAAGCAGCTGCTGTTGATCGTGTCCCGTGTCCCCACCGCCCTGGCCCACAGATGAGCTCGTCCGAGCGGGGCTGGGACCCCTTGAGCTCACCGCTTCCCACCAGTGCAGGGCCTCCTGCTTCTCTGCCACAGGCCGGCCTCACGGCCCATGGTAACGCCCAGCCCCTCGAGAGGCAGACCGAGGCTGCCGTGGGGTAATCCCGAAGCCGGGAAGGGCAGAGGTGGCTGGATCAACGCCCACCTTCCACAACTCAAAGCGGGGTGATTTTGAGGAACATTTTACAAGATCCCTCAGAGGGTCCTTGGAATTAAATGCTCCCTCCTCAAGTTGATTACCTGCCCCACGTCCTTGCTCCTTGGTCTGCTTCGAGGACCACAGATGAAGGCTGTGGGAGCTGCACTTTGTCCTCTCGTTCAGTCAACAAATGCACATCAAGTCTCTGCTGTGTACAGGTCACGATCGACACCAGCGAGCGGGCCTGTGGCTGGTCCAGGCCGAGAACTGGAGCCATCTTCCCCTCGCTGGAGATTTTAATTGGTTTCTTACTCATTGTATCAGTCACCGTTCTCCAGAGAAACAGACCTATTGTGTGTGTGTGTGTGTGTGTAGCTGGAGACTCGGGGAAGAACTGAGAGTCTGAAGGCCGTCTGCTGGCAGAATTCCTTCCACTTTAGGGAACGTCCATCTTTTCTCTTAGTGTCTTCAACTGCTTGGATGAGGCCCACCCACCTTATGAGGGTCGTCTGCTTTATCAAAGTCAACTGACTTAAATGTTAATCTCATCTAAAAATACCTTCACATCGCCATCTCGGCTCCTGTTTGACCCAAAACTGGGTAACATGGCCTGGCCAACCTGACACATAGAATTCATCTCACACCCTTTTACCCATTGACTAGGCACTGAGCCCTCACCACATCGAGGCTCCTTTAGGAAACAGAGGGACTGGATTTGCCAAAAAGCACGCAATCTTTCTATCATCTCATTCAGCTTCTCCCAGCTAAAGGCACCCACCGCACTGATGTCACCAGTAATGGTGATGGGACCACGGAGCTGAGAGCCAGACAAAACAGGGGCTTTGTGTCCATCCAGCCAGGGTGCATGTCCCGCCCGAGCTGCACGCTCATAACCAGCGATCCCTCAGGGAAGCCCAGGCGTCCAGCGGCCAAAGAGGAAGATGGTTTTCAGGCATTTCACAGTTGCACCACTATTCTGGACTCTTCCACCAGGAGACGGCTGTAAGGGAACTCTGGCAGGATGTGGTTCACACTTACTGCATCCCGAGGGTGAGTTTGTGATTGATTAGCTGTGCCCTCAGTGGGTCTGGGCACCTGGACCTGGTCCCCGTGTTCAAACTCGCAGCCCCCACACCTCTCAGACCCCCGGGTCACTGAAGCAATCCAAGGCGGGCCATTTGGGGCCCGGGTGGCACCTGCGGCTTCCTCTGCCCTGCAGCGGGGAGCTGGCGGCTCCCGGCCGACACGAGTGACACTCACAGCTTGGGGACAGCCCTGGGCTGATCGACCCATCATCTCCCTGCCGTCTCTGGGCTCCCACAGCTCATCTTCACAGGGAGGGGTGGTCTCCGGATGGTGCGGGGGCACAACAGGAAGGAGATGCAGTCTCCAGGGAAACAAGTCCAAACTCTCTCTCTTTCGCCCTTTTCTTCTCCAAACCCCCTTTAAGGCCATTGTAGAGAGAAATGACTTTTAACCCAAAGGTACTTCCAGCATTTTGCACAGTCACACACAGCCCCACTGTGGGTGAGGCACCAGCATATGAGGAACACTGCTTGACGGATTTATTTCCAGCTGAATGTAGAAACGTAAGAAAAAAAAAGAAAACACGTAATGACCCTAAAGGGCACCATCATTCATGATTGCTTCTGGGACTCATATGTGAGCTTCATAGTTGGAAGCTTTTCGACTCCGGGCTGCCATGTTTTTGGTGACTGTTTAGTTGTGAGCATCACACGTCTTCTACAAGGTGACTTCGCTGTGGGGCTGGCCCGCGCACTGCATTAATGAAGGCCAGGCTACTAAACCCTGTGTGCCCGGTCACACAGCCTTCCTCCAAAGTGAGACCTTCACTCAAATTGCTCAGGATGTTTCCAATTTTGACGCTGGTGCATCTTCAGAACTTCTTTAAAAGCACTGAAGGCTGCCCAGAGTTTATGGCTGGGGTGGGGTTTGGGGGGAATTGAAGTAAACACTTGAAAACACTTTATGAACTCGGTCCAGTGGGCAGTGGGTCCTCTACTCCGTGAAGAGAAGTGCTGGTTGTTCCTTCCCCCCCAGGTCCAGGTGTGAAGCTGGCTGGCCATGCTGGTTCATTCAGAGAATTTTAATTATGCCTTGGCAATTCAATCGTATCTGAAACATCAAAGTGTCGTGCTGCATCAGATTCTGTATTACTTCTCTGAGAATTGGCTGAGCTGTGACACTATCTTGATTGAAACTTCTGGTTGACCTCCCTGATCTGGTCTCTCGTGATCACCTTACAGGTCCCAAGGTTGTGTCTTAAGGAAGCACAGAGCATGTCCTGTGTGGCGTTTGCACTCGTGACTCTGCTCGGGAGGGGCATCCAGCTGTCCTTGTCCTTGGGGTCCAGGAAAGTGTGTGCTGTGCAGGAAGGAGAGTAGCAGTTGGTTCAGCGACTGTCGTGGTCGGGGCCCCACGCACAGGGCCTTTGTCTAAAGCTGCACTAGTACTTCAGCTTCTAAGCACCCCAGTCATATTCTGGTGGGGAAGACTCAACACTGCCTCTGACCAGTACATTTTCAAAAATCAATGAGTTTAAATGGATCAATGGATGAGTGGACACTCCACCTACAGATGTGGTACCACGTGCCCTCATGGCAGCTCTGACGCAAGGCGCCCTTTGGAGCCGCAGAGATGACCTCTACCCCCATCCAGACCAATGGGATTATGTGGGTGGGCAGGTGGGCGGGGGCAGGGCCGTGGGAGTGGTGCACACAGATGACAAAAACAACACGTCACTTGGCATTGGCAGAGCCCTTGAGTCTATGACTTCCTTTTGCAAATACTCATCAAATTCAATCCTCAAACAGACCAGGTAAGTATTATTATTTGCATATTTCAAACGAGGAGAGGCAGGGCTTGTAAGTTTGATTTATTTGCCCAAGGTCACAGAGTTACACATTGTGGGATCTAGGACTCAAACCCAAGTCGTCTTTCCTGACACCCTCTGCCTCTGGGTGTCCGGGGTGACATGGACACAGCAGCCTGGGAGGCTGGGTCTCCATCAGCCGTCTCCACCTTTGTAGACGGAGCTCCTCGGCAGCTCGCCTGGAAGGAGGTATCATTAAGGACAGTTTGCCGTGGAGACAGACACAGAGGGCTAGCAAGACCCCCTGCGGGGATCGGAGAAATAAACTGGCCAGATTCTTTATTTGAAGTAAAAGGTTCTTTTTCGTGAAAGAGATAAAGAGGAAGAGAAAAAGCTCCTCTCTCCATGCGGGTCACCTTTATATACATTATTTATTACATTAATTTTCTGCTTCTAAATCCAGGTATCCCTGAGGAATTCTAGTTTAAGGGCAACTGAAGAGAAAGCCTTTGAAGTACTTCCAGCCCCTGAGCTTGCTTTCCTTCTTCACATTTGGGAAGAAACTAGTAACATGCCCTCTCCTGTAAGGGGAGGAAAAACCCTCAGTCTTCATAATTCTCCGCAAGCCTTTGTCGACCCTGACCTCTCACTTCCAGAAAAACAGCGTCTCTCCTCCAAACCCAACACGAAGACATTTGGAAGGGCCGTCACCCTGCAGAGATCCAGTCCAAACACCAGTCCGGGCCGCTCCCGGGCCCAGCACCGCCTGGACCCCACCGGCCACCATTCCAGGGCCCGGAGAGGCCGGATGGAGGGGTGCCAGCTTCACAGTCGTGTCTCCTCAAATGCTGTCGCAAAGTCTGAGCACAAAGCTGCAATCCCTTCTGCCCCCACCAGATCTCCTTGGTCCTTACCTACTGCCACACGGGAAAATGGAATTCAGTGATTTAATCCCCAGCTATTTGTCGAGAATAACACTTGCTCATGTATAAAAGTCATCTCAAACCTTATGAGTTCAGATGTGAAATATGTAGGGTTTCGAGCTAATTGTTTTTACAAACATAAGATCTTGACTTTGGGAAAACAGTTAAAAGTTCAAAAACTCTTGAACATCAGATAAGTATTACAAAGCAACGTTTAGATAAGTTTCAGTAAGACTAAAGGAATTAGAAACATATGAGTCATAATTTCCTTTAAACCCCACTTTCATTTAAAGATTAAGGGGCAGAGAGATACTGATTAACCAAATGTGTTCAAGTACTTAGTAAATCCAGAATATTTAAAACATAACGAAGACATTTAGGGAGGAAAATAGTTACTGCATTTACTCAACGCCATTTAGGCCATGCAAATAAAGCAGTGTTTAGAGAGTTCTTAAAAATTATTCATGGCTTAGTGTTACTTAACTCGGGCCAAAATGAACCATGAAAATTTGATTTGTGCTACCTTTACACGACTTTTCAGATTTCCAGTTAGAAAAGTTATATTCAGATTCTCAGAGTTAGTGATTAAAGGTGCTGATAGCTAAAGAATGAAAAATAATGTGGCAGGCTCTTTTATCATTCCCTGACAAATTAGTGTGGCTAATTTAGATTTAATAAATATTTATGGGGTACTTTTCCTTCTGTCAAAGGCTCATTTTTTCCTCAGTAAAGGCTGTCCAATATAAAACCGTTTCACAGCTTACAAAATACATCTATTATATTAGGAAAAAATGGATATATTAGAATATCAGTGCAAATAGAATATACTTTTAAAAGAAATAAAATTAAAGCTTCAGATGAAGTTGTTGAACCAAACACACACAGAGTGGACCATCCTGGTGGGAAAACAGCTATAAACGTGGTCTTTCTAGCAACCAAGGCAAAGAAGGAGACATGGTACTTTGTCAGGAGTGTCTGGAGAAAGGAACTCTCCATCCCAGCACAGGCCACAAGGAGGAGAAAGGAGGCAAGTGTAAAATGTAAAATAAAATTTCTCTAATTGCACCAGTAATCCCAACAAATATAAATGGAGCTGTCTTACCTCATACAACACAGAGAAGTGTTTTGAAAAATTGAATTACGTTTTTATAAAATTTGAATGAAAAATGCAGCTTTATGTGGCTCATGAGGGACATGGGACATTAATAAGATAAAGAAACACAAAATAATTTGAAACTAAGAGGAAGGAAAACTATAACAAAACTGTGATACAGCAATAATAATGTTAAAGTAAAATATAAGGCAAAATCAAGAAGTAGATAAAGAGGGTATGATGGGTTGAATTGTGTCCTCCCCAAAATGAGATGTTGAAATCCTAACCCCAATACCTCAGAAAGTGGAAATATTTTCTTTTTATTATTTTCAAATATTTTATAATTTGGACATAAGTGTTTAACAGAGGTCATGAGGTTAAAATGAAGTGTGACCGGTGTCCTTATGAAATGGGGATACGTGGACTTTTAGGTGGGTATAAAATTCTAGGCTGGACGCATCCTTCTGGTGCAAACATGGCTCCCCAGCCTCCTGCCAACATTTACTTCTTCAAGTGAGGGACAGACACTCAGACACTAATGTGTCCCCTCGTCTGGGGACCACCTGTGTGTTCTAGGCTACGCCCTTCCTACCAGGCCTCTTTGAAGATCTTAAACGTACATAGTTTTAAATCTTTTTCAGATTGTTTATAAAAAATTTTGTTTATAAACTTCCTAGTGAATATTTAGTTTTTTTTCAAGTTGACCTTCATGGTGTTATTGGGGGTCTGTATTTTGAGATTCTGTCGCATCTCACCTCTCTGGAGTCCCTCCCTCCCTCCCTCCCTCACCTCCTGAGCTCAGCTCCTTGGTCCACAGGCTTGTATCGTGGTCGGAGGACCGTCATCCCTGAGGGATGTTGCCGTGTCAGCCTCCTTGGGGTCTGTGCTGCCTTCTGGTTGCTGAGCCGTGTCTGCTGTCTCTGGAGACCCTTTGCTTCCCTCCCCAGGTGCTGCTTCTCTCAGCCTTCAGGTGGAGCCCCCTTCCTGAGCTCCTGTTTCAGATCATCGCCTTGCTGGACCCCTGAGTCCCCGCAGCTCCCGGTCCCGCAGCCCATGGGGGGTGGAGAACTCGGCCAGTCCATGGGGGGATATGGATGTTCGTCGTGAGTGAGACTGTGTTCAGTATATTTTTCTGTGTCATCTAAAGTTCCTGAGTATTGGAAACACGTCTGGGTAGGTTCTCTGAAAGTCACATCTACAAAAATAGAAGCCCCATAACCTGCTGTCTCCTGGGCACAGAGCGTGATGCCTTCCTCTCCCAGGATGTAACCGATCACTTCACCAGAGGGAAAATGCAGGGGAGTCTTTGTTTGCGCTTTTTAATAGAAAATTTTCTGGAGCACAAAAGTGGACTTGAGGGGAAGAAAGGGGATTTTTTTTTTTTACATTTTTAGAAGAATGAACATCTTTGCACTCAGAAGGGGATAATGGTATATGTATATAATATACATAACGAATATATAATGTGTGTGTATGTATACATATATATACATGCTCACATATCTATAAAGTAATTTTACAGTAACTTTAACCCCTTTTGTCCTCTGGTTCTAGAAATGTTCTTTAACTCTTCCATAAAGTGAGGGAAATGAGGAATAACTGTCAACCATCGGCACCAAAAAATAATAACTATTAATATTACATGTTTTCATTAATTAAAATAATACTGAAACCTACTGGAGGTGCAAGCAGGAGCGTGAGGTTGGCTTCACAATGAAGGAGCATTTCCTGTCTGTCCTTCATGCGTTGCCATCTGTTTCAGTAACGATATTTCCTTTCTCATTGTTTCAAAAAAGCTTAGTTCAAAAGAATGAGTGATTCAATAGACGCATTAACCATTAACGCTACTAACTCACTTAGTCTTTCGCTCCAAAGATCTTTGTATGCATTTTCTTTTCTTTGTTTTGCTTAAGACTTCTGCGCTCTATGTAACCTCATAGAATTATAGGGTGGGCTGTAAAACACTTCAAAACTAATGAGAAAAGGGGGAAGAGCCATCGATGGGTGTTACACCAAGTAGCGTTAGTTCAATGTACTTAGCAGATTCCATACACTGTTGTCTGCACACTGACTGCTCAGACTATGGGCAGGAGGCCTAACTCTCCAATCCTCTCTTTCGGGGGTCAGTCTGGGTCAAATGTGGCTAAAAGGGCCCTAAGCCAGCAGACTGGATCTGCGCATCTTGTAGGAACTCACTGCCCACAGAACCTTCTTAGGGGCCCCCATCTAAATAATTTTTTCTGCCTGACGACATTCCCTAAAATATAACCTGCTTCTTCAGAGGAGATTTGTGTCTCTCGAAGGAGTCAGCTTGCCCTGTTGATCCAGGTAGATACTCGCCAGATACATGATAGCGGCAGAATGCAGAGACCTAAAATGATTTAGGTGGTAAGTTCAGCGTTCCAATTTTCAGATAAAAACTTTCACGTTTATTTTTAATGTCACCATCCAGGTGGAAACCTGAGATCCGTTACTTGCCATTTGTGTGATTTTGAGCAAGTGATTTATCCTCTTTAAGCCAAGATCTTGCAGTAAAGTGGGCATTTTCACAAATCACAACGCCACAGTCAGAATTATTGTACTGAAAAAAGATGAGGAATATGGATGCTCCTAGAGCAATGTCTATTCATAGTAGTCAGCTGGGAACTAGAGTGTCTTTTCCTCTAGTTCACACAGAGCACTTCCTAGCCTCAATTTTCCAAAGACACGCTCCATCCCCCGCCCAGCATCACTTATCCGTGTGTTACTGATGGCATCGGACTCTTCTCTAGAGAACACGACCGAGTGATGACCCTGCACGTAGCATCACACAGGAGGCTGCAGTGTAACGAATAGTTCCCTTCTGTCAGAAAACGGTTCCTGTAGCCACACAGGGAGCCGGCAGCGGCTCAGACTCCGAATTCCAGGATCAATGCAGGATCAAGGCTACAACCCTTCCAGAATAAGGACGTTTTGTGGAGAGGTTATCACACTTCTGAAACCTGTTTTCAGCGATATTTGTCATCATCAACTGGTCATCCTTCTCTGTCCAGGGAATTGGAGCCCTGACCTGAAGGAGACGTGGGGTCAGAACACCCAGGAGGGGACACAGACCTTGCGCTGGTGACTGGGGCTACCCTGGAAGGTGCCCCCCGCTTCTCCGCAGGCAGCCAGAGCAAGCTGCCCAGAGTCTCTGCGCCTCCCCCAGAGGAAGGTGACACATTTAAGCCACACATTCGCCCAGCAGACTGACCGATGCGAAGCAAACGAAATCATAAAGAAAGCTATGTTTCTTTTCTATTCAAAGGGAGTATTCACAAAGGCAGTTACTCTATAAAAATAGCAAAGGGCACTAAATATTCAATAGATGGCCAGTTCACGTTAAGTTTTGGTCCCCTCTTTTCTTTTCATTTGGGAAAATAATTCCCACACCCTCGGTAGGTGTGATTTACCATGGCTGTGCGTTTGCACACAGGAGGTGAACACAGGCTCAGTGTTTCTCTTGGGTTAGAAATTCGGAGACAAGCAGCTCAGTCGGCCCTTGACAATTTCCCAGGAATGTGAACGCACTTGCCGTGCACTCAGCTTCTATTTTTCAGGCTCTCGGGGCTCTGCTCCAGGTGGCCGTCTTGGACATCCAGGAGGCGCTGAGCTCGAATAAATGCATCTTTTTGTTCCGCTCTTGGCTTTCGGAGACCCTGGGGACCTCGCCCTCACTGTGCTCCTTGGTTTTCAAGGAGAGGGTTTTATTCGGAGCTACGGCAGAATATTTTGCTCGTTCTTTTCATTGCGATTAAAAAAAAAATTTTAGTATTTTTAAAATTCATATAAAATGAGAAATTAAAATGCCATTTATTTCAGTTTTTAATGGGAACTATAAATCTATCCTCCAATGTGTTAAAAACAATTCATTGTCCCCACCTTGGTGTTGCCGTCTGCTTTGCAGGGCTGGGTGAGGGCGCTTTGGAGCTCTCTGTGGTCCAGGTAGAGATCTGTCTCCCCCAGAAGACAAATTCCTTGAAGGCAGGGCCTGTGTCTTTTTCAAATGTGTCTTCCTGGTAATCAGTCAAGCTACTAACAAATAGGTACATAACTGATGAAGTGGTCCAGCTCAGGCCACCACCAACAGCGGGTCCAGATCGGTTTTAGCAGAATTTTAAGGGCTTCAGATCAATTCAGCTGGTCTTCAAGCCAGACTTATAAATGGAGAAATCAAATATACAGGCTCAGAATCCATGAAAACCATGATACGGTCCTGCTGTAGACCGGGAGACGACATCCCGTCCAGGCCTCGGTCCGGGAGTGATCACAGTGAGGGTCAATGCCCGGCAGCGGTGGAGACGGGTCGCGGGCATCTCCCTCTGAGCCGAGCAGTCATCCTGGTGAGAGGGGTCCCTCCCTGACAGGCGTGGGCCAGGAAAGTGAGTTCAGTGTAGCTCAAATCTACACTCACACTGGGTATGTTTTACATTTACAACTTAGTTATGATTTTTATTTCAACCCCCGTCTGGCTGAATGAAAATGCCTGCCTCATGTTTTGGTTCCAAAACCCACATTTTGTGTGTGTGTGTGTATTCCCTCTATACGTATATTTAGAAGGAGGGTGGGAATACTTTTGTTTTCCCAGGGTGCCTTTGTGGGCACACTGTTAGTTTTTCCATTCCGGCTATGGGCACCATCCCTCAGAGGATGCTGGACCCAGAGGAACACGACAGAAAAGTGTGTTTTGAGCAAAAGGCAAAGGGAAGGCAGGCAGGGCCGGTGAGACAAGGAGGTGGGATAATGAAGCCAGGAGAGGGGAGGGGGAAGGCAGGTCCCTCCGGGCACCTTGTCCACCGCGACAGTCGAGGTCCCAGGACGGCGGGGATAGTGTGGCCGGCAAAGTAGCAAAGAGTCCACGCAGCATCTCAGAGGAGGAGGCCAGCGGCTCAAGGGGAAGCGGCTTCTCCCTTGGCCGACAAGCGCAGGGGCCGGGTGGGTGGCTGGCTGGTCGCCTGCTTCGCGAGCAGCGATGACCCGTCCTCCTCACGCTTCACGCGGTCCCTCTGTCCTCAGGTTGCGGCCAGGGGGGGCCTCCCCCCTGCGGATTCTAATGAACCTTGTTGAGTTTAGTCATGAGATGGTCTGGAAATAGACCATTTGTGGTGACCTAAATGGGAAGGAAATCCAAAAAAGAGAGGATATATGTATACACATAGCTGATTCACTTCACTGTGCCATGGAAACTGACACAACTATACCCTAATAAAATAATAATAAGAAGAATAAAAGGCAAAGGGAATCAGTCACTCATTGGTCTGATTTCAAGTATGGCTCTTAATAGAACCAGGAATCCAAAATTTTCAAGCCACCTCTTAAGGTTTTACACAGCCTTTCTTGATCTTTATGTTAGCACATTTTCTTAGATTTTCTATGCTCTGCGAATTGATAGGTTCTAAACTCCTAAATCAAAGCATGTTTCATTTCGTTTTGGAACTTAAAAACTACTTTTTTTCCTTTGTTTCTCCCTGGCAAACAAAAGTTCCTTTCTTTCCTTCAAATTCCAAAGATGTGAGTTTGTGAGCTAAGTGGACACATTTACACGAGCTTTCAGTCCTTGCTCTAAATTCGTTTCTTTAACGCTGAGCATAGTTATTTCTTGATCTTGGTGTGAGTTTCCTTAGATTGTTCACAGCTGACTTACATGACCTGATGATGAGAAATCAAAACACGGATCATCTTTCTGAAAACAATATGCTTTACTTATGGGTAAAATACTTTGTTTTATGGATTCTCAACTTCTTTTTTAAGATACAATTCCATTTAAGAAGTTTCAAAAGATAAAAGAGATTACTGAAAAAATATTTTTAGGACTTAATAAACCTCGACAACATAACTAGTTTACCTTTTCAATGAATCCTGTTACCTGATGCGATTACCCAGCTTATAGTCACTCACCAAGGGCGGCTTATCATCGGATGAGTAAATAAGACAAACTCCACGAACTTCTGCGACACACAAACACAGAGGTTGGTGCCTCACTTCATGGAGGGACCTGCGTTTTGAATGTGACCTGAAAGTCTCTGCTCTGGACACTGAAGCACGAGTTCTGTGCTGCTGTTTAGCCAACGAACACGCTGCGTTGGTCCGAGGGGCCTGCTCCCTGCAGCCCGTCAGCCCCGCCGCCCCTGGCGGAATCCACCACTTTCCACCTTCTGTTTCCAGACGTGGTAAAACTGTAATATTTCTTAGCAGACTGTGCATTGCTACTTGGATCCCAGAACATTCTCTGCACATGGGGAAGACCTGGCAGCTCCTGAGCCTGGGGGCAGCAGAGACCTCGTGAAAATCTAGGCTGAGTGACTTGTTCTAGCATCAAAACTTCTGAGGCTGAGGTTTGCTTCTTTATTTGCTTTTAGAGAATGAGAGTCTGGGAAGTGAAGGTGGAGGACCTGCCTTGGAAAATCAAGGGATTTGTCGATTGAGAATCATTGCAGTTCTTCACCAGAATTGGTCAAGTTACTCACTAGAAATTCTCATCTATTTTTATATTGTTGTAGGTGCCAAGTGAACAAGCTTAGTATTTCAACCTGTAAAAATATTTGAAAATGTTCAAGTTTTGAAGCATTGAGAGACAGTAGTGAATATTTAAGACTCTGCAACATACAAGAAGACCCCCTGACCTCTCTAAGTGTGACGGTGTGTACATGCACACCTGTGACGTGGGAAAGCGCATGTGGCATCGATCACCTACGTGGGTGCAATGCCAACTCTGCATGGCTTTGCAATCTCTGATTTTTGCAAGTACTTTTTCTTCTTGAATATATTTTGTGTTGATTAAACTATCCATCATCCCCCACCCCCAAATAAACATTACTCAGCATGGACCGCTGATAACCAACTGAGAGAATTCTACCTAAATTTTTTTTAGAGAAAGAAAATTAAAAAATTAAAACTCACCCGATTATTTGAGAACCTACGGGCTTTCGATGAAGAGTCTGGTGGAAAACTAGTTCTCACGCTGGTCAGTTACTTCTCCTTTTTAGGTTTTTATTCTCTGCTCTCACATACAAAACCGGCTTATTGTGCATCTGAAGTCACCAAAGGAGGTCTGAGCTTGTCACCCCTTCCTAAGGCCTCCTTTGTCTGTTTGGCCTGGGAGTGACCTTCACCTGGAGTCGTGCTTCGTGTTGGACGCTGGCGTCTGCCTTTGCGCCTCTGTAATGGGGCCGCGCAGATGGCAGAGCTTTGCTCTCATTTACGAGGTAGGAGCAACTTCCATACGGCACTTAATCTCTCATCCCTTTGGCTCTGATCTGAAGTGACTGTGGGTTGAGTGATCGGAAGAGACCCTCGGTCCTTCCAGGCCTCCCACAGGTTCCCCGGTGTGATTGGTGTTTGCTGCAAACAGCACTTTAGTGCGAGTGTTATTTTTCTCACTGAAGAGGCGGGCTCGGGTATGGGATGAGATTTAGGTAGGTTTTTCTTCCTGAGAATAGAAATCAGAGGGAACAGATGCTGGCTTTGGGGCTCGGTGCAGAGGGCGCCTGCGGCCTTCGCAGAGTCCAGACACGGAGGTGACGGAGCGTGGGTGTTCCTGGGACGTAGGCGAGGGACCCAGAAGCAGGTTACAGCGCTACCCGGTCCACCCGGGGGGAGAGGTAAAAAAAAGAAGCAAAAATAATGCAACTAAAGTCAATGGAATAAGAGCAAAAAGAGTAAAAGAGACAAATTGCAATGCAGGGAGGAGAGAAGCAGATGGGAAGTGAAGCGATTATTTTTAGGATGGCTCCAGTATGGGAAGCCAAGGCATCGTGGGAATAAGCATGAGATGACGCAATTTATGCAGCTATTTTTAAAAAGTCAGCATCCTCTTTAGAAACGGTCAAAGCACTGTGTGGGCTTTGATCAGCGCTGCAGGGCTGTGCAAAGCCCCACAGGGTAAGCCGTCCACGGCTCCTGGAAATACCAACCACGACTTGGTGGCACTGGACCACAGGAATGACCGCCCAGGCTCGTGGGGTGGCTGGTGGGGCGTGCTCACCATCGGGGTGTCGGGCTGTGGGATGAAGGAGGGCGTCCCCTGCCAGGACGAGCAGAGCGTGGGCTCCCGGCTCCGGCAGGGGAGCCGGCACCACAGGTCATGTCCCCATCCAGACAGGAGGAGGAGAGACGGGTGAGCAGGTGCATTTCAAACCTCTGCTGTGTTGCATCTGCCAACGCGGCCTTGTCTGGAGGGGCAGCTGTGGAGCCTGGCGCCAGCCACGGTGGACGTCTTCGCTCCTGAGGGGGGGGTCCTCTGCAAGGTACGTGGCGAAGGAGGAGCACCCCAGGGGTGACTCAGCCCACCTACCGGGACCCACCCTGCTGAGTGCGTGCGCTGGGGCTGGGCCCACCAACAGGCTCTCTCCCCGCTCCTCCATCCACGGTGAACATGGACGTTTGGCTCCAGGGTAGAGTAATTTGGGATACCTTTTTATTTCTAAAGTACTTGGGTGATAAAGCACGAGGCAGTAGCCTTCAGTCTGCAAACCGGTAGCTCAACACCCCCTCTGAGCCCGGAAGGTGCCGGAGCCCAGGGTGGGCACGGGGACCTTCCGCGTCGGTGCACAGCGGCACTCATGACTTTGGCCGCGACCTGGGCCAGGAGCAGTGCGGGCCGGTCAGTGCTGACGACGGGCACCCTCACGCCCGCACACCACACAGAAGGTTTCAGCATCTACTGAAGTCTGTAAATAGTCCCACCGTGGTCGGCACCAAGCCACCAACACGGCTTCAGCTGAGTCGCACATTTCTGAAATGTTCCCAGTTGGCTGGTCTGAGCTGGTCGGGGACAGGGCCCTCCGGGTCTTCCTCACTCTCACTAAATTTTTAGAGCCATCACTCGGCACGTTTGCAGGTAAGGGCATCCCTGGCCTCGTTTCTCCCCCGCCCAGCTGTCCGTTCAGGTGTGGGCCAGGATCAGGAGCATCTGGGCGTGTGCGTGCCTGGGCCCCGCTCTCGGGCCGGGCAGCTGGCTTGGCCCCAGGGACGGGATGCTCTGCTTTGCGAGGGACCACCTGGCACCCTCTGACCAGGCCCTCCGGAGACCCCGCGGTCCGTGGTGTCAGGAATTGGGCTCCGGGTGCTGGGGAAGCGGCAGGGAGGACACACATCCAGAGAGCAGCATTAAGGAACCTCTGTGCTGGGCCACAGCTCTTTTTAGGTCTCAGAGCAAGAGCCCACAAAGCTGCCCTGTGGCCCGACATACAATGACCCCCTTGAGCACAGCAGTGATATTTAGAAGGAAGGAAACTGGTGTCAAGTATTCCCTCAGTCAGTCATTCTTCTGCTGAAGGCCCTTCAGGAACCTCCTCCAGACCCCCTGATGGGCTCCTCTGTTAAGGCACCTGCCCCTCCCCCCATCCCCCCACGCAGCACTGGGGCACACAGAGCACTTCACCTAATGGTCTCCGAGACCCACGAGAAACATGTACTATTTTCTGTTTAGAGGGAGGGGTAGCCTGGGGACCACACGGCCACTGGAGGGAAAGCCAGGTGGACGTCAAGCTGGGGACCCAGCCCACTCCTCATCCTGGCGGTGACCTTGGGGGGCAGAGATGATTTTGGGCAAGAAAGAGGAAACACACTTTGCTCTTGTGTGTTCTGGAGGAAAAGTATAGCCAGCGCCAGTTCTCAATAATCTGGACTCCAGGCCCTACGCAGTCCATTGTCCCCTGGGATTTCTTGGTCCATATTAACACGTATTTGTCCAAACTGCCTAACTGCACCCCAGCATTATGACCTCCTGTCTCCCCACTCAACTCCATTTCAGAACCTCTACAAATAGCCATCACCCGGGGTAAGAACAAAGGAAAAAGCAAGGATGACAGATTCTTTACCGCCGCAGAAATCCCTGAGGGCAGCTGAGGGCAGCGACTGAAACCCCAGCACGGGGAAGGGCCTCCGATGACTGTGAGGAGGGGGGGAAATGAACGTGATCGTCTGCGTTTTGCAGATGAGAAAACTGTAAGAATCTATAAGAAATGTAAATTTATATCATGCCCCAAGGCAGGTAAATGGTCCCAATAAGCAAATGCAAGTGAGCGGACCTCAAAGCCACTTCTCCTTTGCACTCCTTTGCCCCTGCAGGACCTGCTTCAGGCCCTTCCCCTCATTGCAAACTTGACATTTTAAGCATAATCGGGCTGCCTCTATATTATGGTAAGTGACACAAAATGCTACCAGCATAATGCCACTAAGAAAAGGACTGATTTATTCTGACCATGGTTAGTTTTGAAAAGGTGCAGATTAACAAACAAACAAAAAATAGCATCACCAAATGGTCGCGGGGCTTCTCACGGCCCATTGAAGACATGTCAACAGAGCAGGCAGCTAGCTCTGTGCCGTTGCCAAGAACCCTTAGAAGGACCAGCTTGGGGTTGACTCTTGGCTTTTATCTCCACCCAGGGGCCCTGGGACGGTTACTCAGCATTTCTAGACCTGGATTTCCGGATCCATAAAGTGTGAACATCACAGAGCTGTTACGAGGATGACAGGACACAAGGACGTCGAGCCTATAGCACAGGGGCTGGGGAATGAGAACCAGGGTTTGTATTTTTAGGTGATTGTTCTGGGGAGGCTTCCCTGCTTGATGAACAGGCAGTGTTCTGGGGCTCGTGGGTATTTGGGATTTCATAAAATGCTCTCTATGCCTCTGAGTATTGTGTGGAGGATATTCACTCATCTAATCTGTCCTAGAGCCTCAGCAAAGACTGACCCTAGCAGTAAACAAGGAGTTGAGTTAAGAGCTAAAGCGCAGTCTTGTTGTTTTGTAAATTCTCAGTTGCTTTGGATGCAAAGGTCAAGGTCAGCCTTGAGAGCTCAGCCAAGGTGACCCAGCAGGACACTCTTGGAGACATGGAGGGTGTGTCCTGCAGGGAGAAATTTATCAAAATCTTGGTCTTATTCCTCCCAAAATATGCTCTCAGGCCCGTTGAATGGCCTGTACCCTCCTTCCATCCTGACCAGTGTGTTGAGAACGAAGACACCCAAGACGATAGTTCAGAAAAGTTCCCTGTCTGCATGTTCTGGGCGCTCCCATGAGGCAAAGAGTGTTCCTTCGTGAGCATCAGCAGGTCCAAGGATCCACGTCCTTCAGATCATGGCACAGAGCTGGCTTGTCACACATGTTCAGGGTCTGGAATCATCTCTCCAGGCCAGGATGGGGGCCCCAGTCCTGTGCACACCCCACCTCAGTCCCCTGGATGTCAGGGCCCCCAGTTACCCTTGATGGGAACAGCTTGGGCAGCTTTTCCTTCAAGAGGGCCCTTCTCCTGCCAAGTCTGTCCTTGCATCCTGGGACCTTCAAGCCCAAGTCTGGAATAACTCTTTGCAGACACAGTGAAAGTGAATATGTCTAAAGTGATTTATGGGTCTGTTTGAACTTACATTCCTATGTTTCGCTGCTTGCTGTGGGCAAGAATTTTCTGATGGCTTATTATGAACAGAGTTTATATTAGAAGCTGCTGTTTTACTTTCTGAGACAGAAGTGGTAATTTAATTAAGGGCTTTTATTAGATCTTGGTAACTTGCAAATTTTCTCTAGTTTCATTTGCATATGGAACTTTATAAATATAAAGGGAATTCTGTATTTGTCATTTAAAAAAAGATCCAAAATCGCAGAATTGAGATGGATAACACTGTTTTTATACATGTACATATTGTCGCAAAGGTGTTTGTTAAAGTTTCCATGGGAAGAGTCCGTGCTCCTTAGTCGTGATGTAAGTGGTTTCGATGATCTCACAAGCTTATCCATTATCTTCAAACAGGTGAGTGGGGGAGATGTGAGATTACCATGGAATGCGAGTGTCCCTCAGAGGGTCATGGACTTGCAAGATTGTGTTTAGAGCCTTCTCATTTGTCTTTACTCAGATGAAGTAAAACCTCCTCCACCTTGAATTCTTGGAAGTAGGATGCAGATTTTAACCCTTTCTTACCCTCCAAGGCAACCATTTTAGAAACAAAAATATGCTTGTCCTCTGGGGTAGAAGTAAGATTTCCCCGCTGGCCTGTGTGTCTGAGCACACGTGCCTACAGGAAGCTGTTGCTTTGACATCTTTCTGGATAGGATCCCATCTTGATCCCCAGAAGATGACTTAACTAGAAGTAAAGCAGACAGGTGCAAGAAGACATTTAAACACCGTCCTTTGTTGCAGGAAATTTGTTTCTAAGCTCACCCTCAAGTCATTGTAAAATATGATGGGAGGAGATCAAAAGGAACCGAGGCTCAGAACCATGAGACTGGTTTCAAAGGCCCTGCCTGTTTCCAGGACAAGGTTCCTTTCATGATGAAGCTTGCTGGATAATAAAGTATATGTATAGCTTCTCTGTTGGGAATGAATTTGGGGGAGGGTACTTTTCTGTAGTAAAATGACTACAATGGCATCATAATTTTAGCAAAATTAAGGAAATAATTAAAATAAACACATTTTATGCTATGAGCTTTTCTGGAAATTTCCTTTTTGTTTGTCACACTGTGACTCAGTAACTAAATGCTGGAATGGTCTTGGGGGACTGGGAGGAAAAAGTGGGAATTGGAGACTATTTGCTGTTAGGTATGGGGTACAAGGATACAAGAGTGATTCAGCCAAAAAAAAACTCACTAGCAAATTTACATCTCCAGTGAAACTGAGTTCATTTCACATAACAGAGCCTGCTTCATAAGCTTACGTAAAGATTAAATTGTTAATAAATACAACTAAAAATTAAGAATGTAATATTAAAATTTTAATAAAGACTGAATCGTTCGTAAAACTCAGAAGAATATCTGACACAGTTTAAGTGTATCAACCAATGTTAGTTATTATGGTTGTAGTTTAAAATATCGATTTATAAAAATTAGAGTATACATAGAAAATATTTGCAAATGATATGACAAATAAGGGGTTAATATCCGAAATGGATAAACAGCTCATACAACTCAACATCAAAAAAAAAATAAAAAATGGGCAGAAGACCTGAATAGACATTTTTCCAAAGAAGACATACAAATGGCCAACAGGCACATGAAAAGATGCTCCACATTGCTAATCATCAGGGAAATGCAGATCAAAATCACACTGAGATATCACCTCACACCTGTGAGAATGACTATTATCAAAAAGACAATGAATAACAAATGTCGGCGTGGATGTGGAGAAAAGGGAACCCTCGTGCACTGTTCGTGGGAATGTAAATTGGTGCAGCCACTGTGGAAAACAGTATGGAGGTCTCTCAAAACACTAAAAATAGAACTACCATATGATCCAGGAATTCCACTCTTGGATACATACCTGAAAGAAACAAAAACACTAATTCAAAAAGATACATGCATCCCAATGTTCATAGCAGCATTATTTACAATAGCCAAGATATGGAAGCAACTTAAGCGTCCATCAACAGATGAATGGATAAAGATGTGGTATATATATATATATATATATAATGGAATATTACTCAGCCATAAAAAAAGAGTGAAATAATGCCATTTGCAACAACATGGATGGACGTGGAGGGTATTATGTTAAGTGAAATAAATCAGAGAGAAAGACAAATACTGTATGATATCACTTACATGTGGAATCTAAGAAATACAACAAACTAGTGAATATAACAAGAAAGAAACAGACTCTTGCATATAGAGAACAAACTAATGGTCACCAGTGGGGAGAGGCAAGGGAGGAGGGTCAATAGAAGGGTTGGGGATTAAGAGGTACAAACTATTATGTGTGAAATAAGCTGCAAAGATATATTGTACAACACAGGGAATACAGTCAATATTTCATGGTAACTATCAATGGAGCACAACCTGGGAAAATTGTGACTCACTCTATTGCACACCTGTAACTTATATAATGTTGTGTGTCAACTAGACTTCAATATAAAAACATAAGAAAATCTGAATTGGAAAAATATTAGAGTACACATTCAATATTTTTTCAATTTTTTATTGGCAATGTCTAGAATATTAACATAATCTAGTTATAAATTTAGCAAGAACACTTCCTTAACTATACCCATCATTTAAAAATTCATCATAATAGCAGTTCATTAAATCATCCTCTACTTTCACTTGCTATGACCTTTTTTTTAAATCTATCACATGTCTCTCTGGAATTATGTTTATGATTTGATATTTCTGTTATGGGAAAGAAGTCATGCTGGTCAATCGAGGGCCATGAGAGGAGCTCTAAAAACCGGTGTTTACGATAAACACAGGTCAGGGAGGCAGACTGTTACATTACTTTTGGACCAGAACCTCGGCAGCACTTTCGCAATTATGAAATGAAATCAGTGTGTGTTTTGTTCTTTGCATTTTCTTTTTTGACATTTATTAGGACGGTGGACACGCGTTTGACATCATTATTTTGAAAGTCTAGGCTTATCATTTCGTGTCATAAATAAATACAACTGCTATTTCAAGAAAACAAAGCACAATCAGTTCATAACCAGAAAGCAAATGGTGGCTCCACGGAGAATAGCTGAAATGTTGTGACGATGTAAAGTTTGGAGAAAAAGGTTGGCACTGTCAAGAGCAATGGGTCACTGTAATGACTAAACTCCAGGCTGAAATCTCAGGGGGAACATGTAGGTGGCAGAATAAGGGAAGGAGGTGCTGTGGTCTCGGTGTTTGTGCCCCTCTCCACGACCTGTGTGCTGAAGCCCTAACCCCAAGGTGACGGTTAATGCGGGGGGTGATGAGGTCAAGAGGGTAAAGCCCCCGAGAATGAGATCAGTGCCCCTTCAAGGGGACCCCGCACAGCTCCCTGGCCCCTTCCACCACCCGAGGACATGGCAGGAAGATGCGGGTCGGTGAACCAGGAGGTGGGCTCCCACTTCCTCACCAGACCCTGAATCTCCCGTCCAGCCTGCAGGACTGAGAAACCAGTGTCTGCTGCAGACAAGCCCCCCAGTGTGTGGCATGCTGCTCTGGCGGCGAACAGACTGAGACAGGAGGTGAACGTGGAGGGGCTGCTGGGCCCGCGGCGAACGCTATTGGGACCAGGTGTTTTCCTGGAAAACAGAGGTTGAGAAAGGGGCCGCGCAGCACTGCGGAGAGATGCAGGAGTGGGCGGCGTCGGGGCTGCTCTGCTGAGCACTGGGTCTGTGTGTGTGCGTGTGCGCGCGTGTGTGACACCCGACAGCTTTCCCATCACTGAATGCAGATCCTAGCGCTTCCCAAAGGACAGTAGAAGGCCGTCACCCCGTGTGACGCTGAGTGTGTGCTCAGGACACGGCCACCGTGGCTCCGCAAGGAACTGTCAGGGTGGCTGAACACCGCCCGGGAGCTCCGGGGGGGCTGAGAAGATGTGATGGATGAACTGGAAACCGACACTGATGACCTGAGGAGAAGAGGCCTCCAGGTGGGGATGGGAGCCCTGCGTTCTGACCGGCACTCGGGCCTCCGCCGTCTGTCAGCAGGCAGGTGGACCCACGGGAGGATAAGCCATCGTCCCACCTTCACCCTCCGACCTCTGCCCACCATCATCTGGCCCGACCTCCAGGAGGGCTTTCCCCCTGTGGTGCCTTCCGGGGTCCCCCTGAGTTCCGGCTTCCCTGTTCCCCCTAAGTGAAGTCGCCCACAGCCTGCCTTCTTCTCCAGCCGGGGCTCAGCTGGCCGTAGACTTTGCATTTGGCCTGACAATTGTGTCCTGATTGTTTGTGTGTTGAAGGCCCAGGTCCCAGCACAGGCAGAGGGTTTACGGTGTCCCCTAAGCCCCCCGAAGCTGAGAGACAAATAGCCGACCACCCCGTATGCAAAGGAGGACACACCACACGACTCCCCTGTCCAGTCAGGTTCAAATCAGTTGTCTCACTCCCCTCCTCCTTCCCTCCCCTGGCCTCTCCCTCCCCCCTCCTTCCTGGATGTGAGAAGACCCCCGGATCACAGATGGGAAGGCAGGATGGCCAGCAGGGCGGGGGGGCTTTGGGGGGCTCTGGGAAGGGTCCAGGCATTAAGGAGCTTGGTTTTGAGCTCAGGGAGAGAGAGCAAAGCTGACAGACGATGATTCTCAGGGGGAAGTTTGAATCCTGCGGGAAAGTGAGGTTTCGGGAAATCTTCCTGGGGCTTCGGCGGGGACGGAGGTGGGAGGAGCTGAGGGAGGGGCGTGAGGGGCATCGAGGCCAGAGCCCCAGCACGCAGGTGGGAGCCCCCTCCTCCCATAGCCAGACCGCGTCCCTGCCTGGGACCGTGCACGCCCTGTTTAATCAGGTGATACGTGTCTGCATTCACCCTTCTTGCTCTGGGACAGGAGTCCTTTCAGGGTTACTGCTTTAATAACAGCCCCTGAGCTGGGTGTTTGAGGTTTTGCGCACAGAAATCCGTCTGGCTGAAATGCTTGGAGACCAGATTTTGATCCAAGTTCCATTTCCTCACAAGAATGGGTAAACTAAGCTTTAATAATCGAAGGTGATCTTTCCAAGGAAGCTGCGGCGTTTGGAAAGTGTCCACCGAGTAGCTGAGAACAATGTCGAGGCATCGTCTCTGCTGCAGCTGGTGGGGCTGGCATCCCTCACCCCCCGGGGATCTGGGCAAGTCTCGGAGAGGACGTTATCGGGTGGGAGACTCTGGCTGGGCCTGGGCATGCTGCCTGCTGGGTTTTCCTGCTTCTCGGAATATTTATGAAACCATGATTTTCATTAATCTCACAGCACAGCCTGCCACCCTGATGGACCACAGGGCAGCCTGGGGATGGGCTCCTCTCTAGAGAGGGCAGTGCCAGCAGCAGCCATGTCACCCTGGGGTCCCAGGCTGCGCCCGGATGACCCACCGGCTGGTGGCGTCTCCAAACCCTTCATTTGGTCCCCGGGTTAGTTTTTGTCTTAATTTGCATGGTCTTGACTGAAGTCATCTGGCAATATTGAAGCCCAAAGCAAAATCAGCGATTTCATCTGCCATTATTGCGTGTAGGTTCATGAGGTTTTGTGGTTTCTTCATCAAGCATGTAGTTAAATGTTACAAAATGAAACCATAAAAACCTTGTCTAGGAAAAATTCATGTCTCTCCAGAGGCGCCAAATGTGCTTTAAAGCTAAACGGTTGGGGAGGCTGGAAAAGGTTAGTCTCCAATTTAGTAAACTTGCTTAGATGAGACATTAAATCTAGCAATTAAATTGTTTTTAATAATTTAAAATTTTGAAATGAAAATAAACTTGGAAAAGAGGGCTGGTACAAAAAAACAGTGTCCTTCTGAATATTCCAGACCCTCCAAAGGTCAGATGTTGAATTACAGCTTTGACCAAGATCCATGGGATCATTTGACATTAAAAAAATAAATCACCCCTTTCCTCAAAGACTGTGAGGCTCGGACACCGGTGTCTGCACCTCCTGCCTGCCTTGTGCCTCTACTGCTGGCCGTCCCTCCGTCTGCAACACGGGTTCTTCATTTTTAAACATTTTACTTTTACAGTGAAAACTTTAGACTCGTTATTGATAATAAAAATATCAGGTGCCTTTAAGTTCTAGGAACTTCTTCTCTCCCTGCCCCTCTTCTGTAAGTTAATATGCGGTGGGAAGAACTGTTTCTGCTCGACAGGAAACCAAAATGAGGGGATAAGCATTCTGCTGAGTTGCTGAGTTGACTAATTCCTCGCCTGCACTTGCCATGCCTGCCCTGTGTGTAGGGGGGGTGGGTGGTGGGGGGGTGGTAGAGCTCGTCTCCCCTCCCCTCGGGACCTTAAACACTAGTAATAAAGGACAATCAACCAACGCAAACAAAATACATCAGTGCTGGTAAGAACCACAGGGAGAAGTCAGGGAAATGGGGGGCAGGGTGCTATTTTATACAAGCCCAGGGGGGCATCCCCGCCCCAGGCGGCGACATCCAACTTCCTGCAGCTCGTGGGGGAGACATGCTCCAGGCACAGGGACCGCCCGTGCAAAGGCCCTGGGGCAGGGCAAGCCTGGCTCCGTTAGGAAGCAGCAAGCAGCCCCGCGTGGCTGACAAGCAGTGAGGGGGGGGACGGAGCTCCAAGGTGGTGCCTCGGGGGGACCTCGAGGTCTCTGTCAGCGCGAGGGGTGGTGAGAAGCGCTTAAGCAGAGGGACGGGTTTGCAAGCAGGGCCTTGTCTGCAGGAGGACTGGCCAAGGCAGAAAGGAGGCACTGACCCAGAAAGGGACCCGGGCCTCGGGGCCGCTGGTGAAGGTGAAGCTCGGGAAGGTTCTGGCTTTAGCAACCGGACAGCGGTGGTTTTCTGGGGGGAGGAAATGGTCCCCCCCAGGACATTGGTCAGAGGTCCACACCCTTCCCATCTGCTTGGTCCCCGGGATGCCTCAGGCCTGCGGTCCCCGTCCGCCTCTCCGTGAGGGAGCACCACATGGGGATGCGGTGTGCTGGGGGAGAGTGGGTGGGTGAGGTCCAGTGCTTTCATCTTCTTGCGGAAATGAGATCTTGAAGACACCAGATTTTGGATAAATATGTTCTGAAATTTCAGTATAGATAAAGATCTGCATTCCAAATGCCCTTCCAATGTTTGCACATAGCAAGGCTTCGTGGAGCTGTGTGACGTTGTTAGAAGCATCCCGAGGAATCTGAACTACGAAGGGACGGGGAGTTTAATGTGCATTATCTTCTGGCAGCTTCTTCCCCGCATGGGCAGCTGCGCTCCTGGCAGCCTCGGCGGGGCTGGGGGCGGGAGGCGGGGCAGCACACCTGGGGCCAGTGAGTCGCAGAGACAAGGTGACTTGATCGTGGTCGAGGCGGGATGGGATTCCGATCTGGCCCAGTGGACACCTGGACTCCTGCTCCACGCAGCTGTCTTTCCAGGTAAGAGTTTGAGAGCAAAACGCCATTTTCCTGTGGGACACGCACGCAGACAGACACAGGTGTGACCTCGGGAGGAAACCCACCCCCAGAGCCAGCTGTCACAGACGGCCTCAGGGCCTTCGGGGGACTTGACATCCCGAAGTCTTTCCGGTCAGCGCCTGGTAGGGAGGACAGACCTCCGTCCTCATTTACATTCAGTTGTTGCCCATCTCAGCTCGTAGCATCCACCGGGCGCATTCAGGGAGGCGAGGGACACAGACCCCTGCTCGTTGTAGAAGCTGTCACGTCAGTAGAGGGAGGTGCACATACAGGTGGGGACGGTACAACGTCCCAGGGAGGGGAGAGATTCGGGGTGAAAGAGACCGCAGGGCCAAGGAACCCTCAGTGAATAGCTCGCCCTTTGAAGCAGGAAGAGGAAAGCTCTCAGCTCACCGACCAAGCTGCTGGAGGAAAGCGGTCCCCCATCCCAGGAGCAGCAAAGAGTCCGTGTCCGCAGAGTCGTGGTTTCCTACCAGTTTCTAGTCTCCCTCTGAAATTTGCACTTCTCATTCTCCTTTCATCACAAAGTACACCTTTTTATTTCAAAGACCATCCGAAGCTTTACATTTTCTCTCTGCACAGTTTCTCTAGAGGGAAACGTTTATTTCTTCCCTCTAGGTTTACTCCAGATGACTAAACCTCAGCCACTGTCCTCACCTGGTCACCTGTGACGTCACCTGCCAGGTACGTCCACTCTGCCGCCGAGCCCTCTCGCCGTGTCTCGTAGGTCAGAGCCATGCCCACGGCTGACCCTTCATAGCCACTTAGCCAACTAAAAAACGGCATAAATATTTGTGGTTGGCAAAATGATAAATTCTTGCCGTTGAATATCTAAGTAACAAACTACAAAATTATCAAATCCCCAAATAAAATAATGACCTTGAAAAAATCAGTCCCAGTGTTTTTCAAACATCCTAGCCACGCTATCCCTTCTCCAAACTCAATTTAGTGAGAAAGCCCAGAGTGAAGACACGTATCACCCTGGGGCTGCACTACCTGAAGAGGGGAGTGGGTCTGGATGCCCCCTAACCCGAGCACCCTAGCCCCGCCGTGGCCCCAGGGAGGCCCCAGGATTTGGAGGAGCCAGGTTTTCAACTACCGCTCAGTTTAACTGTCAAGCCAGTGCTAGAACCGTCTCTCTAACAGCAGCCTTGCCAAGTGACCACGTGTCTGCACAAAATTACCACCACAAGGAGGAGTTTGCTTCCTTGGATACGTCCTCGTGCTCACAAAACACAGCTGGGCAGGAAGGAAAGATGAGGCTTCCTCTTCCAACTGTGGGCAACGTCCTGCAGGATGGCTGGACGTGGAGCGGTCCAGTTCTAGGTTACAGAGTGGGACCGTTCGGGTCTTAGTAGCCACAGAACCTCAGCACGTTACTTAAGCTTCGGTGCTTGTACAGAACTTTGCGGGGCTTAGTTAATAAGTGGTGGCACGTGTTAGGCAGCCAGTCGATGTCTGCTACGATGATGGTGCTGGTGATGCTGGTGATGAGGATGGCAGGGAGGGGGCCGCAAACGCAGGACCGCTCGGAGGAGCCCCAGGACGGCGTCCCCGACGCCAGCTGCCGGGGATCTGCAGAGAGCTGTGCCCAAGAGCAGAGCCTGGAGAAGCCAAGCACTAGCTGGCTGCGGGTTCAGACTTTGTAACTCCCTTGTGTGAGATCACTATTTTAAATCAAATGTGAAAAATGAGGAAGGCACATAAAATTCTACTTTTAAAACTGAGGACCCTAGTTTTCACTTTGAGGTTTTGATTTTTTAACTCTATGGGTGTAGAGGTGTTTGAGAATGCTTCTAAATAATAATGGGCCAAGCAAAAAAAAAAAAAAAAAAAAAAAAAAAAAGTGAACGGAGAATGCATTTTGCTAGAAAAAGACCAAAGACAGGTTTCTCTTGAAGAAAAAGCCCCTGTCCCCTGGCCCTAGACACACAACTCTCGGTCCTCAAATCTCAGAAAACCACCTTTCTCTTCCTGAAGCCTAAGAACAAGTCCAAAATTCAAAACAACTGAGATTTATTGGTTCACATTTTAAAAATAGCTCAATTGTCTATTTGTATCTATAATCCTTTTCTATAGCGGTAAGTGACCAGCAAGAAAGGGATCAGAGTTTGAATTTTTCTTCTTTATGGAGTGACGCGGTGAGGGTTTCGCCATCGTGTAGATGTTGATCCACTGACAAAAGCTTCCCTTTTCAACTTACCCCTCCAGCTCCCCCAGACTCAGCCGGCTCTGGTCTCAGCGTCCTGGGTTTACAAGGCCCACAGGTGCCGTAAGGAGCGACCTGGTACTCTACTGACAGGCGTGTTATGACCATCGGACCCTTTGGACAGATTGAACAATGTCTCTAAAAAACCCCCGAACTGTTCATTGTTCACTTTTACAGGAGAAGACGTCTCATACCTGCAGAGGTAAAGGGGGGACGAGCTCATAAAAACGGGAGCAGCAAAATTTTCTTGTTACAAAGGGTTTTGATAGGAGGGAAAGGTTGAGAGGTGAGAGCCCTTCAAAGGGAAAATGACCAAACCCCACAGACATCAAGGCTGGAGAAGTAAATGGGGTCCCTTGCGGATTGCTTCTCCCCCCGGATGCTCCGAGACAGACGTCAGGCTCTGAGCTCACGGGGAAGTTCTGGCTTTGCGTGAAGCAGGTGTGTTATCCTGGAGTCGGACAGGGTCCCAGGGAGAGGAGAGCCAGTGTGGACAGAGGGAGCATGCACGCCCCCTCGGCCTGGCCACACCTGCTGTTCATGCACCTCACGTGACCCCAGGCTGCTCCTCGGGACCTCTTCGCAGGGTCCACACCCCCACGTTGCTCTGCCTTCTCTGTGTGCCTGGGATAAACTCTCACGCATCGTAGCACCCGCAGGCTGGGCTGCAATGCTGGCCTTGGGATGTGGGTTCCTGAAACGCACGGAGAAGGGGAGAGGGACCCTTGCCCGGCATTGTCACATCTTCCGTAGGAGGCATCATTGTCACTCACGTCCCCAAGGCTCACATCGCTCAAGCAACATTTGAAACGTAACAGATAAGTGTTTCAAGATGGCCCCAGAGTCCTTTTTTTCCACTGATTTTTCTCAGGTTGCGTGGGTTCAGAGCCCTGCAGTCCCTGGGCAGTCACAGAATATGCGTGTCATGAAGAGCCCTCAAAAGCCAAAATTGTTCTGACTGGTTCCCCATTTTTTTGTGGCTGTCAGAAAATAACCTGTATTTATTTTGCAATAATGTTCCTGCCTTTTTGTTCTATATAAATATAATTTCTATTTACTGTAGAAAATTAAGAAAATACAGGAGAGTATACAGAAGAAATTTAGATGACTTATATTTCTGCCACCCAGAGAGAACTCCTGTTAACATCTTGATGTATTTTCTTTCAGGTTTTACATGCATATATTTATACACTGGAGATTATTCTGTATATACACTTCGAGACTCTGTTTTTCACTTAGTATTACATTGTGAGCAATATAGTCCAATCGGTGGTTACCCCATAATAAAGCGGCCCATTCCCCTGTTGAACTTGTAAGTTCCTATTTTTTTAACACTACAAGGAATGCAAAGTCTTGTGTGCCCCTGCCTGACTTGATGGTTATTTTCTTGAATCCTAAAAGTGTTATGGGGTCCAAGGTCACAAATATGAGGCCCTTGCACAAAAGTTTGCACTCATGGCAACATCTCACACAAATTGCTGCTGAAGTGCACATTTCAGCTACTTTGCACAATTTTGTACTTTATTAGAGGTAAAACGTTACAGAAAAAAATCTGCTTTCTTCTGTGCTATTTTTCCTTGTTTTTAATTTAAATTCAGGCGTCTCTGGGAGAGCCGTAGGCAGGACTCGGGAGGCTTGCTAAGATTGTGGCTGGAAGGCAGGACCATCAGGGCATCTACTGGGCGCCCCCCAGAAAGGTGTGTTGAGGTGGGAACCTCGGAGCCTGGGAACCTGGCCTTGTTTGGGAACGGGGCCTTTGCAGAGAGAATCAAGTCCAGGCGAGGTTGTTAGAGCGGCCCTAACCCAAAATGACTGGTGTCCTTGTAAACGGGGGAGATTTGGATGCAGGCCCAGGGAGAAGCCACGTGAAGACAGAGGCAGAGACTGGGGTCAGGCGTCTACTGCGGGCACCGGGGTTGCCAGCAGCACCCAAAGCGGAGGAGGTGAGGGCCGAAACTACGGGGTTGGACACCTTGGCCTCGGGCCTCTGGTTTATGGTCCTTGCTTACCACCCCAAACCCTAGTGCTGCAAAGCCCTGTCACTTCCTGGATCCCAGTCCCTGGAGGGAGGGAGCATTTATCCTCTCTGCCGTTTAGCACGATCTGCTCTTTCCGGTACCTGCTCCCAGCATCCCTTCCTGGGACTGTGGAGGCTCTGAGGCGGCAGGTGAGCTGCAAGGCCTGGTCCTTCTCTGGGCATGAACATCACTCAGAAGCTTGAGGGAAAAATGCATTCAGTTATGTTTCCAAAACGGTCCTCAGACCCCTTCGACACAGACAGGCGAGGCTCGGCGCTGGCCCTCCAGGGTTACACGGGGGGAGAGAGGGCACCGGAGCGTCCCCAGGGTGTGGCCCCCCCAGAGCATGTCTGGCAGGAGCGCACACACCTAGGCTCACGGGAGGGGAGTGTCCCTGGCACGTGCAGGACGCTGTGGAGACCTCCGGGCTGCCGGCTGAAAAAGGAGAGACCCAGAGAGATGGAAACGTCTTCCTGTAGTTACCAAGGGGAGCTACCTCGGCTAGAATCACACGGTTCTTTATTCCGATAAAATCCGCTTCTGCTCAGTGACAAACATTGCGAAGACAGAGAAGGAAGGATTCACGGCTCCCGGTGAAACAAGCGTCAGTCCCACAGACCCCGCATCCATCCTGCTGTGGATCCCGCAGTGGCGGGCCAGGAGGGCCGGGAGGGCGGGTGTGTTTACCTCCCTGCCATTTTGTTCCGAGTCCTCCTGTCCCACCTCAGGGACGGGGACACTGGCCCGTCTGCACCCCAATCAAAGGTTGAGGCCTCCGTTGATTGTATTCTTTCTGCTGAGATGGGCGATGGAGCGCCCGCCTGCCTCCGTCGCTGAGCCGCTCGCGCTGACAGGTCCACCTGCTGGGGCCACCGGCTCCACGGTCCACAGTCGTCAGCCACTGCCGCCCTGCTGGGGTCCTTCTGCGATTTGGGGTGGACCCCCACCCGGAGGCCCGTGCCCTGCAGCTGGACTGACACGGGATTCCAGGTGCGGACAGGTCAGCTGTCTCAGGGCCACGGGCCCACCGGGCTCACGGCTCCATGGCTGCCCCTCCGAGAGCGGGAGCTCGGCAGGTGAACCTTGTGCGGGGGGAGAGGACGGAAGGAAAGCTCCAGAGCAGGTGCCCTCGGGCTGCGACGCCCCGTCCCTGCGGCAGGGGTAAGGCTCCCTCCACTCCCCGCCCCCGCCCCCCCGCCCCCCCGCAGCCTCCCCGGAGGCTCCCGCGTCCAGTCCGGGCCCAGAACTCAACCCGAGGACCCTCCAGCTGCTGTTCCGGACGCCACTTAGACCACCAGGCCCACACTCGGTTTGCGACACGAGTCCTCCAGGTTGGGTGGGAGGTCCCCGAAGAAGTGGCTTACCGGGTACTTCCTTTCCTCTTCAACTTTTTCTCAAGGAGGGGGAAGCACCTCTCCAGCTGCAATTATTATTATTGCTGCTGTTATCGCCGGCAGCCCCCCGGCGGGTGTGCGCGGGGCCCTTCGGGGGCTCCTCCCAGCCCCCCACCCGGCGGCCCTGAGACGGACGGGCGCGTGCGTTCCGGCCCAGCCCCGGGTCCGTCGCGGCCTCACACGTCTGTGGGCGTCTGCAGTCGTGCAGGGTGTCGTCAGGGCGCCCCGGCAGCACGAGCAGAGGCGACTTCAGGCCCCGCAGGAGCAGCCGCGCCCCGAGATGAAGCTGGGCCCCCGGGGAGGGTCTCCGCCCCTCGCGGACGGCTCCCTCCGCTGCAGAGGCCCGGACGTCAAAGTGCCCCATTCGCTCTCCATCCGTTCACTCATTCGCTCGTCCGTCCGCCCTTCCTTGGTTGGAGCACCGAAATCCCTCCCCTGGAGCAGCCTGTGAGGAGGCAGCTGCCGGCTTTCGAGAACAAAACGCAGACACTGAGGCTGGATACACGGGGGACAGAGCTGGCTCCGTGCACACAGGAAAACGCCCTCAGCCCGTAGCTTCCAGAAGCAGCAGGTCCTGCAGCAGCGCTGACACCAGAGTGTTCGGTACTCAGGCTGCGCCAGCCGGGGACGCCCCCGGAGCGCCCTGAGCGCGGAGGCCTCACCTGGGCCGTGGCTGTGCGTCCCATCGCGTCACAGCCCTCACCCCCGGGGCCTCGGAACGTGGGTGTGTTTGGAGACGGGGCTGCCCCCCAGCTGGCTCTGCACCAGCTGAGCTCTCCGAGGGCGGCACAGGGCGCCCCGGGCCCTCCCCGTGCCGGCCTGGCTGTCGGGCGCCGGGACCCGAGGGCGGGGGACAGGTCCTGGCTGCGGCCCGCTCTGCTCTCTCGGCCTTACCCCTCCGGGGTGTCCGCAGCTGCTGGCTCATCCCCCGTGGGCACACACCAGCCTTGCCCGCCGCCAGCACACCTTTGAAAACCCTCCTTTCACAAATACCCATCCCAGACCCTGCTGGGTGTGCAATCCATTTCCAAGGGTCCACGACCGAGAGACAAGCTAAAAACAAAACACCTCCCGGTGCCCAGCCCCCTGTTGGGCAGGCAAAGGGCGCTGACAGCAGAGACGGCGCACGGGCTCACGCTCTTGTGGGTGGACGCTCGGCCCAGCGAGTCCTGGGGCCACAGGGAGTGGGAACCAAAGGACCACGTGCCTCGTCCACGGGATGCTTGTTTTGACCCAAAGTGTCCTGACTAGGGAGCCCATCGAGAGCACAAAGCAACCCCCTGCAGGGCAGGTGCACGTCTGGGAGTGGAACACTGAACGCCCAGGCTCATTGGAGTGGGTCCCGGGGGCACCCAACGCAGGACAGCATTCCTGTTGCCTGATTAAAGGAATTTTCTTTTGTGAATTAAACCACACTACAGAAACCCCAAATTGTGCTGGTACCAGCCACACATGCAGTCATTCTCAGAATGCTGGGGGCCACGAGGCCAGGCTCGGACCACCCGGGATTTTAGCAGCTTCTGTGCCTCCATGGGGATCACCGGTTCCTGTAGGGGGTTTCAGAGAATCATGGGAACAGCTACAAGAAAAGCTCCTTTCCCTGCTCTTTTCCATAATTGCCCTTTCCCAACCCAACATGATTTAAATGGGAAAAAGCAAACACATCCATTGTGGTCAGCCCTTTTTTCTCCTCTCCCTTAATATTTCTTCTTTCGTTTACAGTCCGTGAAGGCCGGCTGTGGCTTGTGAGTAGGAGTTGAGGTCCAGCGCACCTGGGGTCCTGGGAGAGGCTGGGTGGGCAGAGGGGGGCCCTGACCGGAGGGAATGGCTCTGAACTGAGAAGTGGGTGCGCCACATGGGTGCTTCGTGGGGAGCAGATTCCCGGCTCTTCTCCCTTTAAATCAACACTGCAAGTAGGAAGTATCTGTCATCTAAACAGAATTATCCCATCAAATAGGGTCACTGCAACTTGTTAAAAAATAAACATCAGAGCGACTCCGGCGCCTGGTCTCATCTTGAGTGGATGGCCCGGCCCCTTCCCGGCTCACCAAGGGAGACCCTGGCCTTGGTGAGGCTGGGTGACCTTGCGAAGGTCACGAGGTTTGTCCCTGACAGATGGTCACTCCCGCGTCTCGGAGGAGTGAAGGCCTGGGGTGGGAGCGGTATCTCTAGGGCAGGATCACGTTGAGGAGAGAGCTGCAGGGGGTGCTGAGAAAGTGTGTTTTCTCACTTCGCACAAGAATAGGTGTGCCGGGCACCTGAAATGGGGTCCAGGAGCCCACACACCCTGCGTGTGCTCAGAGGCTTCCGAGGGGCTGACCCGGAGCTGGGGCTACAGGATGGGCTTGTATTAAATAGAAGAGGTTGGGGAGGAGGGTGTGTGGCCGCCTGTGGGGAAGGGCGGGGGTACTGCACCTGCTGAGCCAGGAAGAGCCCTGCCTTGGATTTCCTCCGGAAGGAGGGTGCTGGGCGCTCCGAGGCCCTGGCTCCACCTGGAAGGGACCCAGGTGGGGAGACTGGTCAGCACGTCCTCACGCCCGTCCAGGCGGGGAGAGAAGGGGATGCACTGGCAGTTCTTTGGAAACACAATTGATGAGGCTCGGCCAGAAGTGGCTATTGAGCCACACAGGTTTAAAGACCGTTGGGTAGTGATGTTTATCAGTTTACAAAAGCGAGGCTAATTCTAGCTCCTGTAATTTTCTTTGCCTTTTATCTCTACCTGTCTCTCTGTCTCTGTCTCTCTCTACAACCACGAGGACATTTCTTTCCTCCAGGCGTGTGTAAAGAATGGTGAGTGACGCCTTACTGTAGGAGGGGTGGAGAGAGGTAGCAGTTCCTGGCATCCTGCATTTCCAGAAAGGATCAAACCGTGCTGAGCCCCCAGCAGGGGCTGACCACACCCTCCCAGCACCCAGGTGCTTGTATTGAGGCCTGTCTACTCCTGAAAGCTGTAACTATGGATGACCTGTGGTCACCGCGACGTCTGCTCCAAGTCAGCGGGGCGCGTCGGCCCTGAGGTGATGGGGCAACCCGTCTGGTCTGGCTGCCCCTCTGAGAGCCCACCTGGGCAGGACCTGCGAGTTCTCTCCTCCTGCCTCGGATCGCCAGGCATTTTAAAAACCTTCAGATACGTTTAGGCACCTTATCCTTTGAGAATCTCTGCCTGAAAAATTAGGAGCCCCTTTGGAGCTCTGCCCTGGGCCATCCTTTATGAGTACAACTTCTGTGACACTGCGTCTTGACTCTGTCCGTTGTGACACAGCAGACAATTATCAGAAAGATGTGCTGAAAAGCAGGGAGAAAAAGGGGGAGGGGTGCTTAAGACACTCACAGAAAGCAAACTAGGTGCCTAGAACTCAGTAGGAAATGAACTACTTCCCAGGGTGTTTGGATGAGCGTAGCTACTTTTGTCTCTTGTCAGTCTTAGGTAAACCTGAGATAAAATACGGTAGAATATTTTGAAATAACCTCTGGAATTGGTTAGATCTGACAAGATAATTTTACAATTATCTCAAAGGTTATAAAAAAAGAAGACACATTCCCCAATTCTTAGAAGCGAAAGGCCATCGCGTGCCACCACGTTGGTAGGAAATGGAAAGAGAAGAGAATCTGGCGGGAGGAGGTGGAGGGAGACCCAGACCCTCGGTTGGGGCAGAGACACCTCTCTTCAGACAGAAGCCACAGCACAGGTCGCTCGGGAGACAGAACCCACGTGTCTTCACGGCCCCGAGGAGGAGTGTCCCATCTGGAAGGCTGGGGCGCGGCATCTGGCTGTGAGTCAGCGGCTCCGACCAAGCTCCCTGTGTGGCCGTGCTGCAGGTGCAGGAGGACGGCGCCCGCCCCACCCGGAGCTCCAGCTGCAGGAGCATTTCGGTCACACTCCATTGCCAAGAAGAAGTCCTGCGCTCACCACTTCCCCTTGGCGACCGGTCCTCACCGGGCCTGCTGGGCTCAGAGCCAGCTCCGTCCATCCCTCACCCGCCCACGGCTCCGGCTGGACCTTCGCTGCGCTTCGTCCGCATGTGGGTCTCGGGGCGCCTGGCCCAGAGCCCGCACTGGTCCAGCCTTTGCTGAGCTTGAGTGACAGCTCAATTCTCATCTGTCTCTGTGGTGGGAACCCAGGACTCCTCTATCATTTCCAAGGGTTTTAGGAGTTTGACGGAGATGGGAACTTGCTATATTTATTTTACAGAGATGTCTTGAGATGAGAAAGAGGAGAGATTTCATGGTTACTATTTTACTGATTTAAAGAAGAGGTGGAGAAGTTAACCTTTTCCCGCTGATCACTGTTGGAACTGGAAACCAGACATCATCGGAACTCAGCCGCTGCTGATCTACCCCCACAACATGGTAGTCTAAAAACCTCCATCACATACATGTACTCAAAAGAGAAATATGCCTTGTATGACCTAAAATAAATGTTCATCAATGAGAAACACTTATTTAGGCTTTAGTGTTAACACTAAGGGGAAAACAATTTCCTAATCATTTAGCTCACATGTACACTGGAGTCCAGAGGCTGTCAGTCAAGAAATCCTCAGTTTCACTGACTCCACTGGGGCAGGGGTGGAGGGTGGAGGGTAGAGGGAGGGTTTAAATTGCCAATCCTATCAAAAAATACTCCATGTGTGAACGAAAAGAGCCCCAACCTCTACTAGTTCAATAGACATTTCTAGTAATTTGTTTTAAAAAAAATCCCTTGGTTGACCATTACATGACACATCACAAAGAGTGATAGGAAGAATTTCTTTCAGCCATCTGGAATGCTCTTAGAACAACATATTTTATTCAATCAAGTGAGAAAAAAATACACATACTTTTTAATGCACATTTAGAATAAAAAGTGAATATATGTATAGCAAACTACCAATAACTTCAGTATTTGAAAATTATTCAGGATGAATGCAAGGACTCTGGGTATGGAACATGGAAATTGTGTTCTGCGGGTGCGTGAAGAGGAAAACACGGTGCAGTTCTGTTCCCTACCATCTTCTACATAATGTTTACATCCTGTATCAGTATCCTGGGGCTGCCATAACAAAATACCGTAAACTGGGTGCTTTAGAGCAACAGAAATTTGTTCCTTCCTTCGCAGTTCAGGAGGTGAGAGGTGTGAAATTAAGGTGTCACATTACCTCCGAAGGCTCCAGGGAAAGCTACTTCCTGCCTCTTCCAGCTTCCGGTGGCCCCAGGCATCCCTCGGCCAGGGGCCCCATCACTCCAGTGTCTGCCTGGTCTTCACACAGCTGTCGTCCCTCTGTGCCTGTCTGTGTCCTAATCTCCTCTTCCTACGAAGACACCAGTTGTACCAGTTGATTGCTCACCCCAACGACTTCATCTTGCATCTGCAAAGACCCTGCTTCCAGGTAAGGCCACAGTCACAGGTCCTGGGGGTTAGAACCTGAGCATGTCTTTTGGGAGCATAATTCAATCCACAACGTGTCAGAGCTCTTGATGCGTTAGTTCACTGATCCCCAACAGCTTCTACCGCCAACCCAGGGAGTCAGCTTAATGAGAAAAGCAAAGCGCCTCCTGGACCCTGAGGGACCATCGGCTCCCCTGGTGGGGCTGGCCCTAGAACAGCACAAACGCGGGAAGGACTGCAGCCTCCTGATGAGAGGACCACCTCGGCGGGAAGATCCGGCCTCGTGGGAGCCACCGGCTACTGCTGTTCCCTCGGTCAACAACCACAGCTTCAGCGCATCCTTTCAGCCCCTCAGAACCAGAGGGAAGTTGGCTCCAACCACCAGTTTCACAGGCTGCGGTGGCCCGGGGCCCTGGGCACCCACGTCCTCTCTCCAGCCACCCCGTCTATCAAACCCCGGTGTGAAGCTGGGCCGTCCTCCTGCTTTGCACCCAATTAATAAATCTTCCTGTCAAACCTTGTGCAGGTTATGAATATCATTGTCAGTTTCAAGCAGGGGCAGGAAGTAGTTGTATCAAGAACTATGCAAATTCCTCCTTTCCTTGGCTTCATTCTCCCCTTCTCACCTCACACCCCAACCCCCGAGGGCTATGCATTCTTGCCTTCTTCTCACACAGGAATGTCCACACACACTCAGAACCCCTTACAGACCCACCTTCTCCACCAAAACACCATCCAGATCTGCATGCACCTGAACACGGCTCTCGTCCACGAAGGGACGCTGGGAGTCCACTGCCGTCTGTGAGAAGAGGAAAGATTCTGCACATTTCACACTGCAACGGAAAGACACCCTACACGGGAAAATCATTCAGCTAGTATGTTCTTTAAGATAATATATACATCCAGCTCGCCATCCAGCTGTCTAATCTAAATGAGCAAACACCTATTGCAAAAAATAGAGAAATTGCACCATACGGAAAGGAGTCTAGGGCTTCCAGCATCATGGGGGTGAGGAGGGGGGTGAGAAGGAAGATAAAACTTCAAGTAGGTAAAAGCAAAGTGAAGAACAGTTTAAACATTTACGGTTCCAAAGCATTCCTGAAGGACTGCTTGTTTATTATGCCAATAAAATCATATTTGTCTTAACCACAAATATTTTCCAGTTCAACCTACATTCCATGGAAGACCAAAAACAAAACTGATGTCTCTGAATGAAGATGAGCAAGTTTTGGAAAAAAAAATTTTTTAAATTTATTTCTCCATTTTTACACCAGAAAGTTCTATGAGTGCATCCTTTGAAAACTCGAAGGCCTCGAAATGCGTGGGAGATACAATTTTTGGCAAGTTACAAAGATCGAAGTCCAACCTAGTGGTCACAGAAACAGCCTCTGGAGTGAGCAGCTCCCCAGACACCACCACGGCCCTCAGAAATCCCAGCCCCCCTGCCATGGGTCACTTTGTCAGCTGTGCGGTTCTCACAAGCAGGAGGCTTGCGACCAGCGATCAGCGTTTACAGCCTTCATCTGAAGTTCAAATATACTGTGAGTCATTCTAAAATTTCCCTTTCATTTAGAGTCCCCAGATTTTCTCAGTGCCTTTATTAGTTTTTCTATGGATTTAAAAAGTAACAACATGACTAATGCAAAGTCTACGTGGAGCCAGGGAATCATGGGACCCAGACTGGCCTCCCCAGTGCGTCTGGGTGCCACATGCACGGCCCATCTCGGGGCCATGGCACCAGCGCCCAGGCCAGGTCAGGAGTCTATCCTGCAGCAGGTGACCCTGTGAAATGGGGCTTTGTCACCGTGAAGACAGACTCTGCAGTTTCTTCACACTTTAAGGGAATAGGGGGAAAAGCCAAGATTACCAATCCAATAACATGCTGATTCAGGGACTTACCAAAATTGCCTTTTAGAAACAAACTAGGTCATTGTAAGGATTTTTAAATGAATCCGTAATCCCGTCAGAAATGGGTAAATGGATTTAAGATTTTGATCTTCTGATTAGGAATTTTAGTGGTTACGTGGCGTTCTTGTAAGTGGAGAAGTTGGTTCTACCAAGAAAGTTGTGATTATCTTTTGGAGGAAGCTAAAAATACTTTTCTGGAAAACATGGTCGTGATTCAAAGCCAGTGCAGAGATTTGGAGCTCTTCCTCTGGAGAGTTTGAAGATCGTTCCAGGAATGTAGGAATGGGGCTGCATTTTTAAATGTCCAACTCATAGTATAAAAGCATGTATGTATAGTCATTTTTTTTTAGTTCACAGAATGCAGTGGAAATAATAATTATAACATCTGCATTTTGCTAACTAAAAAGATATATTGTCAACTGAGATAGACCTTAGTTTGAAATAGTTTGTACCGTTAGAATACAGAGATTTCACGGACTCAGAATTTTCTAATAAATTTGAAATTGGCAACATACGGTTGCCAATTCCACGTTTTTATATATTTGCCAAGTAAACTTTATAAAGAAATTTTTCCTACAATCTACTATCATCTTTGTCTCATATTTTTTAAAAAAAGGCAAAATCAAAAGGAATAGATTCTAAACATTAATGGTAATCTTGTACATTGAATAGATTTAGCATTTCTTGCCTTCATTTTGTCACAGGCCAATTAAAATAGCACCTATTTGTTCAAGTCAGTGAATTTGAACTTGGGATATTGATTGTAGATCCTGGCTCCACCGTTTAGTACCCAGTATGAACTAAGGCACGTTACTATGTGACACGAATGTCTCTGCGTTTTATTTTGCCTCACAGATTTGGTTTGAAAATTAATTGAAGAAATGTATGTCTGCGTGATCAGCACTTGGTAGGTCTTCAGAAAATGTCATTTCCCTCCTCCTTCGCTCTTGTCTATCAGGGTGGCCCATGTGCCATAGCGCTCGGCCCTCATAACGAATATCGTGGAGATGTTCACTACATGATTGCATAATATCTGCTCTTCCCCAAAGCAGCTGTGAGACAGAAAAATAGGTGCTCCTCCTGTGTTAGGAATCAAAATAGAATTTATAATTTTAAGTAGTGATCTGTTTAATCTTTCTCTCCTATTGTAAAATGCAATCGTTTTACGTTTTGAAAAAAGAAAAATTCTTGTTGGTATTGTTTTGTTACAACAAATGTTTACAAAATTTGTTAGAAGCTTTTCATTTTTATATGATCTGAAGAGAAGTGCAATTTTCTCATCTCCCCCTAGTTTTGAAGCCTCTTATACTTTTCTCTGGCTTTTTATTCAACCCTAAATCAAATGATCTGCTTCTTTCCTCAGATTTTTGAGTGATTGCTTCATAAAAACATAGGTACTGTTATCTACATCTGGGAATTGAATTCAAGTTTCATAGATACTCTTTAAATGAGGTAGAATAGCTGCTTTGAGTTTGAATTTTAATTAAATGGAATGGGTATTTATTTAATTAAGACACGTATCAATCTTAAGCAGACTCACAGAATGATAATCGGTATAATAATAAACAAATTATTTAATCATAAATGTCAATAGTCCATCGAAAAGGAAGGATGGTATATGCTTCCTGATATCAGAATTAAACATACTGTTTCACTTGGGCAGTATAGTGTCTCTAAGTTTTCTATTTAATTATGCAAACACTTTTAATCTTCTGAGAATAGGAACATTTAAAATTCATCAGCAAATAAAATAAAATAAAAATAAAACAAAGCAGTATTTTTTCCAGAAACCAAATTGACATAGGGCAGATGTTTTGTTTCACTATGCAAAGAACATGGGGGGGGGGGGGTCTAGTAAATATCATTAACTCTAGTTTTTCAAAAAGGCAGATCTTCTGTGAAAACAGAAGCCATGGTGTAATATCAAAAGCAGCAAAGGCACATCTGTGTGGCGTCCCATGGTGACAAGTGAAGTAAAACACGTTTTACTACCTGACTGTCTGTGGCTCATCACCTCCCAGCTCCAAGGTGCCAGGAGAGCTACCCACTGGGCCCACTGGACACACAGAAGAAGCAGCAAACACAAAGGAGGTGAAGTGCCCGCGTTCAGCACACTCCCGCGGGGTAGGCAGCTGTTGTTACTATTAGTTTTGTGTTGGGTGATATTATCATCTCGGAAAGGAGTTTAAGACCTGCCTGTTCTGATCTTCATTTGGTGACTGAGCCTGGCATTTCTCTGTCTCTCCTGGTGCTTCGACTTGCAACGAAAATCCCTTCAGCAAAGCACTGCAGTGGCTCTGTGAGCGGCGTGAAGAATCCACGTTTTTGGAATGCAAGCTACACTCTCTAATCTTGCAGCTTTGTAGGCGTTCTCCAGTAGCTTCCTTTTAACTGTAAATGGAAGGAAGACAGGAAATAACCCTTCTTGGCACCAGCGGAGGACTCTGCTGGGGCCTCAGTCCTTGGAAATGTTGCTGTGAGGCACCTTAATAATTGTAGCAGGAGGAAACTTTGTCCCCCAGCCTGCGCTGGCGAAGGCTTCTTCACGAAGCTGTCCGTGGACTTTGCGATGAGGTACTCTGTCTATTTACACGCCCTCCGCCGTGCGGGGCACATTCCCACGACTCCTCCTCTCACTTCTCTGTATCCCAGGTCGCAGGGCAAAGAGCATCTTGAGCGATTCTCACAACCAGGCTGTCAGTAGGAGGCTTGTTTAATCATCGTCGTCCTACCAAGGAGCAAACGGACCTTCTGAGGGCACAGGTGGTGCCCCAGGCCTCTGGTGGGAACTGGCAAATCCGGCGGCCAGCCTCCGGGTTCACGACAGCACAGACTGAGCGTCAGAGAAGGCATCTCATACACACTGATGGTTTTTTTCCCCTTTGTTTTTATACGAGAAGAAGAAACTCCAATTTTGCTTGGTTTTACTTCTGCCTTCAGGGTGACAGGACTCTGTGCCTGCTTTCCTGTGCCCAGAGGAATAGACAGGGCACATGTCCTTCTACCCCAGAGCTGCACACGCTGTCTTCCCTTCCTCCCTGCCTCTTTCCTTCCCCTCCCTTCCTTCCTCTCTCCCTCCCTTCCTCCCTTCCTTCCTTCCTTCCTTCCTTCCTCTCTCCCTCCCTCTCTCTCTTCCTTCCTTTCTTTCTCTCCTTCCCTTGCTTCTCCCTTTCCTCCTCCACTTCTTCTTCTCCCTCTCCCTCTCCTTCTTCTCCTTCTTCTTCTTTCCTCCCTTCCCCTCCTCTCTCTCTGTGTCTCTCTCTCCCCCCGCACGCCATAGCCTAACTGTAGTTCATAATCACGACACAGTCTTTATATGAGAGGTTTGAAATGTGAGAAAACTTTGTCTCTGCGGCTGCCCAGGAAGTAACCTCTCCTACCAATTACCGTAAAAACACCAGCTAAAACCAAGGACTCTGAACTTAGCCGGAGCCGCTGCATTAAGGAGGGAAGTCATAGTTTAAGAAGCCCCGTGCTGGCTGAGTTTCCTCTTTTAGCTCCTGGCTTTGACCTGAAGGCTTCCCAGGTTAGGAACTGCCCAGCCGACATAAACAGTGCATTTTTAGACAAACTCCATCTATCCGTCCGAGGACCAGGAAGAGGATCTCCTGCAAGACTAAGAGTGTGGGAGAAAATCGCTTTTCTTTTTTTTTTCTCTTCTTTTTGGTTATCTCTTCTCTCTCCGGACCCTGTTCTTTTGGTAGTTAAAGTCCCAGGGCTCCGTGAGAACCTAAAAACTTAAGAGAAAACTTGTCTTTCTGGCCAAAGGAAATAAACTTGATAAAAAGGACCTAGTAGTTTAAGAGTATGAAAAATACTCATTATTTATTTTTCCTTCTCTTGCCTCTGGCGCACCAAGTGGTCCTTCACAGGCACCTCCAACCCCGAGGGAAAACACAGTGGGGCCCTGGGAACTGGGAAGGATCTCAGAGAAAGGAGCCCTCCAATTCTGCGTGTGAAGTGACACAAATCCTAGGCTCATCTCTAAACTGCACATGTGCAGAAAAAACCCAAAACATCTTAACAAAGCACCAGACTTTGGGCACCGAACCATGACGTAAACCACAGCCCATGTCCTGGGTAGCAAGGTGGCATGATAGTGAAACTGGAATACTGCCCATGAAGATAAGACACTTTCAACATAACTGAGTTGATTGCTTGTTAAAAGTGATGACAACAACAAAATTTAGTATTTTCCAGAAGATTTTAATGGCAACCAGAATTTCATAACATAATATTTTAAAATGTCCAGGATACAATCCAAGAATATTTGACATACAATAAACCAGAAAATTAAGACCAATACTCAAAGGAAAAGACACTCAACAGATGCCCATCTCAATATGACCCATATGTTGGAATTATCAGACAAAGACTTCAGGTCAGCTACCATAACTATGCCCTTTGAGATCAAGGTAAACACTCTTGCATAAAAGTGAAGTTCTCAGGAGAGAATGAGAAACTATGAAAAAGAACCAAAGGGAAATTTTAGAACTAAGAAATGCAATATAATAAAATTGAAAAATCCCTGGATGGGCTTGTTAGTAGAATGTAGATGGTAGATTGAAAAGTCAGGGAACTTAAATATTGATCAATAGAAATCATTCAATCTGAATGACACAAAGGAAAAAACAATTGAAAAAATGAACACAGCGTTAGGAAGCTGTGGAATAATATCAAAAATCTCACACTCACAACACTGGAGTGCCAGAGTGGGGACAGAAAGAGTGATGCTGGGAGAAAAATTATTTGAAGGAATAATGACTAAAACCTTCCCAAATATGGTTCAAGACAAAAATTTGTATATTCAAAAATTCAGTGAACCACAAACAGAATAAACTCAAAGAAAACCGTGCCTAGATGCAACCTACTTGGGATGCTGAAAATTAAACATACAGGAAAATATTTGAAAAGTGAGAAAAATAAAGTTTTTCACTAGACACATATGAACCAATGTGTTCTCATTAAAAAAAAATCATCTGTTACTGTTTACTTTTGCATAAGACATTTAAATCAACAAATAAAGTGGAAGAAAGGGCATTTTGGCTCTGGAAAAGGATGTGCAAAACATGAAGTAAAATAAAAATTAGTGGGTAAATTATCTAAATATTTGGAACCTCAAACAAATATTTGGTTTGATTTTGAGGCAAATAAACGACTCGGTTGCTTCTTTTTTTATCCCCTCTGGCTCATCATCTGTGGCAATGACCAACAAATGAAAACATTGTAAGGTGAGTGATGAAATATAATCAGGAAGCCTGAAGAAATTGCCTGTTATACTTCTGAAAGCCAGGGGGACTTGGAAGCTTATTTAAAAATGATCATGGCACCAACTGCTTCATTCTCTAACTTATGTGATAATCATGGCGTTTCTCAATTGAAACCTATTAACATCCTGGGATGAAATTAGGGCTTAACATTGAACTAGCCTGAAAAACGTGTCTATAATATTTAGGATTTGTGTGGTCCCAAATGCGATCTTCTGCTATTGTACGAATGGCCCTACATGTCCTAGAGGACGTTGTTTCTTCATATATCACAAATAGTGATGGTGAAATTCCCAGTGATTTAGCAGTATGGTCCATTATGTACCTGAAATCAGAACAAATCTGCTAGGTGTGTAGAATAGAACTACTGACTATATGAAATGAGGTTCCCCTTGTTGACTGAAGGCATTTTATTAGCACATATTCTTTTTTTTTTTAAACATCTTTATTGAAGTATAATTGCTTTACAATGGTGTGTTAGTTTCTGCTTTATAACAAAGTGAATCAGTTATACATATACATATGTTCCCATATCTCTTCCCTCTTGCATCTCCCTCCCTCCCACCCTCCCTATCCCACCCCTCTAGGTGGTCACAAAGCACCGAGCTGATCTCCCTGTGCTATGCGGCTGCTTCCCACTAGCTATCTATTTTACATTTGGTAGTGTATATATGTCCATGACACTCTCTCACCCTGTCACATCTCACCCCTCCCCCTCCCCATATCCTCAAGTCCATTCTCTAGTAGGTCTGTGTCTTTATTCCCGTCTTGCCACTAGGTTCTTCATGACCTTTTTTTTTTTTTTCCTTAGATTCCATATATTTGTGTTAGCATACTGTATTTCTTTTTCTCTTTCTGACTTACTTCACTCTGTATGACAGACTCTAACTCCATCCACCTCATTACAAATACCTCCATTTCATTTCTTTTTATGGCTGAGTAATATTCCATTGTATATATATAGCACATATTCTTTATGTCTTTTTGAAATGCCAGTTTCCAAATTCCTAAAACTTAGCACAAAAGAGGAAAGTACTATAAAGGTGAAATGTGCATAGAAATTTAAAGAGAACATAGATGAGAGCCTTTATTTATTGACATGTGGGTAAAATGGAATTTAATTGTAACTTCATTTATACTGGAATCCATTTAAAATCTCCACAGGCCCCCTTAGCACCTTAGGTCATGTTTTAGAAGGTCATGGTTTGACCTCTAACATATGTAAATCCAAAAGAAATGAAGCAAGTTATAACAATGGTTTACTCTCATCCAAAGAAGAAAGAACAGGTAATTTATGATCCACTAAATACAGGCTGAGAAGAGAAAGAAAACTATCTCTGTCATCAAAATGCAGTTAATATATGTCCTAATTACATCAACTTGAAAAAGCATTTGTTCATAGCTTTGGAGATGGTAAGAGCATTTGATCATTTTATATCCACTTTTGCTGCTTTTAGTGGTATTTTAATAATAAAAATAGTAAATGGGTATACTCAAGAATCTTTAAATATTTTTTTATGATATTTTTCCTTTTTAACTCTTATAAAGCAGAACATCTGAACAAGGACTTAGTGATTACCACTGAAATGAGAAGATAAAACTAAGAATTCCATGTTTATTTTGAGGAAAGCAAGAATGACTAGTAAGTCTGCCTTAAAGGTGTCTTAATTTCACTAGGCTGTGTAGGAGAGGATGGTATGGTCCTTGCCCAATGTTTTGCATTACTCTGCTGGAAACAAACACAAAAAGCCCTATTTTGAAAATATTTATGCATCAGTTATATTGCTTTTGGAAACTGTGAAATTTATGCCAGTGAGTTATTAAAGAAAGCTCACTTTACTTTTTTTTCCCTCTTTTCCCACAACCCAGAACCAAAATGTGTACAATAATTCACCTCTCTATGAGGTCCTGCTCACACAAGGAACAAGTGACAGTCTTTACTCAAAAAGAGTTTTCTCACTCTGTGCAAATACATTTCTAATATTTAGTCATGTTGTCATTTCTACCAAGTCTGATATTTCTGAGAAATCATCTGAGCAATAATCCTTGTTTATATTGAATAAAGTCAAGTTGGAAATATATATAGCAAAAACAAACTTGACATTTGGTAGGCATTGATTATGACTTTGGTAGCAGTTCATCGTGAAAGAAATCAGAATATTTCTATTTTTGTAGACATGGATATATATGAATCTATATATTTTCAGTTCTTGCACTCAAATTGATCTGTCAGCATTTTTAAAGTTGCTAAACTAGACTTTCAGTAGAGAAAACGACTGGTGAAATCGAGGAGAATGTGTAGAGTACAAAATAATGCTGTTACGTATGAATTTGAAACACATATTAAGGTGTTAATAATAATTCACCTTGTTAAATCTCTTCAACCCATAATTACCTTATATCTTGAATCTCATCTGAAATTTCTGTTCTAGCCTAAATTGCAGAACTACCCAAAGAAAAGCAGAGTAGATCACTCAGCTGTTAGGAGAATTTCCAGGCCAGGACAGAGGGCCATCAGAGACCCCTTAACCTAGGAGAATTACAAAATGTGCAGGTTATTCCATAGGCCACAAGGCAAAGAATTATTGTACAAATCTGCTTCCAAAGATATCAGTAACAAAAGCTGGCATCTGTGCCCAAGAGGGAGCAGCATGAAGGCTGATAAAGCTCACGTTCCACCTGCGATTCACTCCCTAGAATTCTCTTCTCCATCCATTGCCTTTTCTCTTAATGGGTCCCTGGCCTTCACTGAGGGTCTCAGGAAGCATCTACTGAAGGCACAGTATAACTCAACTATAAAATTAAGTGTCGAATTCTTACTTTTTTTTTGAAGTATAGTTGATTTACAATGTTGTTAATTTCTGCTGTACAGCAAGGTGATTCAGTTATATATATATATATTCTTTTCTATATTCTTTTCCATGATGGTTTATCACAGGATATGGAATAGAGTTCCCTGTGCTGTACAGTAGGACCTTGTTGTTTATCCATCCTATATGTAATAGTTTGCATCTGCTAATCCCAAACTCCCAATCCATCCCTCCCTCACCCCCTCCCCATTGGCAACCACCAGTCTGATCTCTATGTCTGTGTGTCTATTTCTGTTTCATAGATAGGTTCATTTATGTCATATTTTAGATTCCACATATAAGCAATATCATATGATATTTGTCTTTCTCTGTCTGAATTACTTCACTTAGTATGATAATCTCCAGGTCCGTCCCTGTTGCTGCAAATGGCATTATTTCATTCTTTTTTTATGGCTGAATAATATTCCATCACACATGTGTAACACATCTTCTTTATCCATTCATCTGTTGATGTACATTTAGGTTGTTTCCACGTCTTGGCTGTTGTGAATTCAAATTCTTCCTTTTGAGCTCCAACATAAGCTTCTGAAAACGCAATGACTTTGAAATCCCGAGCTTGAATTTGCAAGAGCTTTACATTCTGAGACTCCATCAGTGAATCCAGGAATAAAGCTCAGCACAGAGCGTAGGTTGTAAAGGTTGCAAAACCAGGCTATCCTGCTGCCACACACTGGACAGATGTCTTCCCGGAGTGGAGAAGGAGGGACCTGGGGGCAGGAAGAGGGCTCGGGCCAGGTGAGTCCCTGAGCGGTGGCCCTGCCTGCCCTATCTAACCTCCCGCCCCATGGCACTCTAGATAGAGGAGCCCTGGCTTAGGGGGGGGGGGATGGAAACCGTCTAGCACAGGGCAGCGGGAAGCAAGCCTTAGAAGAGACATCTCTGCCCCCTTGGTGTGGTGGCCACAGCAAAGAAGTGGCCACACAGGGGTCTAGGCAGAAGAGCTGAGATGGTCCTACTGCAGTGGCCCAGAGTCCCAAACCTCCTCAGGCCCTCAGAGGGACAGAGATGCCTGGGAGACAACGGAGAATCCCTCCTTGTGTCTGTGACGATGGTGGCCCCAGGACAGTTCACAGCTTTGGCAGAAGTAGAGACTGATGACCAAAACCAGACCGTGAGAATTCCTCTCAGTGGCATCCAGGATGATAGCAAACCAGACATTTCTCCCCACTGAAGACACATAGAAGATATAGAAGCCCCTTTGGAACATACAGACCACACCCTGGGAGGAAAAACAGGAGCCAGTCTCTGAATCAGCTAAGTTCAAACTGGAAATGATTCAGGGTTCAATGACTTGGTAGTTTTTACTTGGAAGTGAGTAGGTTAGATTTTCTGCCACAAGAGATTCTGTGACTCGGTTGAAAATCACACTCAGATTTAAAGGAAAATAAATTTCCTTTTTAAAAAACAAACCTGAGGTTGTAGCTCATGGGAATACTGCATTGGCTACACGTGATGTTCTGTGGCCATCCCCGTGTGGAGCATTCAACAAGGGCTTATTTGTTGTACGTAGGGTCAACCAGAAAAGGGAGGAAGCATTCTCAACACGTCTCCTGTTGCAGGAACTAGGAAACCCTCCAGAAATCCTGAGTTTATCCTTCTTGACTAGGATGTTAGCCACATGTGCCAGAAATGGTTGCCTCTGGTTTCTGTGAAGCCCTGAGGCAGGATTGTACGGCAGCCCTTTTGGGACGGTAGAGATGCTCCACACCTGACATACTGAGCATCTGAAATGTGTCCAGTGTACCTGAGAAGCTGAATTTTAAATTGTATTTAATTTTACTTAAGTGAAATACACATGTGGTGCATGACCACCATATTGGACAGCACGGCAAAGGACTGGTTCTTATCCGTCAATCCTGTATGTGGCCAAGATTGTGACTGTGTTCCTTTCTTTCCTTGGTAATCTAGTTCTCCTTTATCTTCACAGTCAGGTTGTTGTAAAGGATGTCAGGTTACTATCTCGGTCTTCTTTCTGGATCCGTCATGTCTGCACGTCAGTTGCTTGCTGGGCTGATCCCAGTAGGAAGTCTGGAGACCTGGGTGGGTGCTGATCCAGGGCTGAGCGCTGTGGTGTAGATATCTCTGGGGTTGGGCTGGGCTCCAAGACATGAGACTTAGCAGAGCTGCGGAGGGAAAGCCACGCACGAGAGAGAATTGCAGTGAAAGTGGTGGTGATGTCTTGTCTGCTGTGTCCTGGAGGCCTGCTTCTCCTTCTGAGCTGCTTGGTCTTGTGTAACTGAAAGTATCAAGATAGTTACACGGGCTGGGTATTTACATCATGGTCATTGCTCTCGTTCCTTGAGTCCATTCATGCAGCCGTGATGTGCAGTGTCTTTTGAATCTATGTATTTCCTCTCCATTCACCAGTTATTTGTTCATTACGTGTTCATTCTTTATTTGTCGTGAACTTACTAGCTGTTGGCCGGTAGGAAAAGTGATGAGCAAACCAAACGTGGCCCCTGACCTCCTGTTGCTCTTAATCTAATCAGGGAAAGAGAAATTCACCAAATCGCCACTTTATTATGCTGGACAAGACAGATGTTCTCTGACTACCTATCTTTCATTACCTACCAGCCCAATGACTTCAACATAACCTTGCGATTTCTTCAAATTATTTCCTTCATGGGTCTAGGGAGGGTGATAGGAGAACAATGCTAAATATGTCTGATCAGACACCCTGCTGAGCTTTTTCCTGTTGGAAGAGACTGGTTGCAGACACTGTTAGTTTTCTAGTCTATGTCCAACAAAACTTTGAATTTGGGGAGGTAGTGTGTCCAGGTTAAAATATTTCTTGCAGCTTGTGGTACCCATGTAACCCAATTTCGTCAAGGATGTGCAATCTTGTCCCTCCGAGAAAGCTCTTTAAGCAGGAGAGACTCAGGTGGCAGGTCCATTTCAGCCTTTTGTCCCACCCTCCATCTCCGTACAGGTAACATATGTAGAAGCCTGGAGCTGGGCAGCCATCTTGTGAGCATGAGGCAACCCTGTGTTGTATTAGTTAGTTTGGGTAATGGCAGCTGTGGTAATAAAATTTCAGTATTAAAAAATGTTAGTAACAGTGTACTGGCAGTTCAGTGAAGGGTGTTCCCACTCTGCTGAGAGCTTTTCTTAATATGGTGCTTGGCATCCTGACGTCTTCTACTCTGTGGTTGCTCCAGCCCCAGGGCCTCCGAGGTCTTTGCACATGGCCAGCAGACAGGTGAGAAGAGCCTGGAGATGACTTACCTGCTCCTTAAGATATTGATCTACCATATAAAGTTTAAACTCATAAACTTAGAATTCAAGGTTTTCCAAGATAAAGATATTTCAATCTGGCCAGATTACCTTTGCTTATCCACTCTACATTTCTGTCACCTAGACATGCACATCCTCACTTAATACATCCTTTTACGGGTGTGCTATTTCGTGCTCCCCAAATTGCCTTCCGCTCTATAACTATTGCCTCAATCACCAATTTTAAAGAATCAGCTTAAATACCACTATCCGTTGAATCTTTCAGCTACTCTCAGCTGAAAGTAATTCTTTCCTTTAGTCTCTCAGAGGTCAACATAAACATTTCTTTTGATAATTCGTAAGAGTTATTTTAAACCCAAATTCAAAATTTAATATCTTGAGATAAAAAAGATAAAGATTGTTACTGAAGATTATTAAGCATCTTTAAAAATTCTACAAATAGTTTGAATATCCAACTTATGTGTTTTTTTCTAAATCAAATATATAAAATTCATTCATTGACTCCTCATATGTCAAAGTTGGAATCTATTAATTTAAGCAATATTTGTTGTCTTGGACTGCATACAATCTGAGAATTGCAGCTTTGTGTAAGATTTATCTTAATAATTCAATCAACTTAGAAATATTCAATAGAAAATGGATTCTATGTAATATAAATTTTTTAAAAACCTCTATCTGGCACTTGATTTTTCATGTTTATGAAGTTACATGTCTGGATGTCTGCAGATAAGGACTTATCACTTCATTTGTTTTTGTAACCACCACCTCAGACATTTTTCTAAATAAAATAATCTCAGTTTTGTTCCATTTGTAAGTTGCATTTTTAAAAAAAAATCCTACATTTGTTTTTGAAAGTTCTTCTCTTTTGTCAAAGGTTAAATATCCTCCCTCTTCTTTTTCTGTAATGATAGCAAGAACCCTACATATCTACAATTGCGTGTTAAAATCTACTAATATCTACCTTCACATCACTTGAGCCTTTTGAATCAGCTTCCGTTCCTGCTGGTGGGTGTCGGGGATGCAGGGGTAGCCTATCTCCTGCACCCACGTCCCAGGAGGTCTTGTCTCCCCAGCTTCAAACCCCGATAAGGCCGTTTGCTGTGGGGAGGGTCCCACTGCAATCTCAGCTGCTGCTCATTTCCAATCACCCATAAAACACGGAGACGCCGCCATTAGCACCCACGGGATGCTTGCAATGGCCTGGGAATGCTTCTGTGGCTGTGGCTAGAAAGGACAAGAAGCATTTGCACACTGGCTCCCCAACCCTTCCCCTCACGAGGGCATCATCTCTCACAGGGAACGCCAGATGTTTCAGAGACCAGCCGAGGGTCTCTGTGCTCAGGCCATGCCCACGTAAAGAATGGCTTTTCCTCTTCATCTCTGACAAGCATTGATGAAGCCAGCACTGATCGGGTACCCGGCGTTGAGTTATGCGGAGCTTAGAGGACCATACAGAGCCAGGACATTCCAGAAGAGCTCATGACCTAATCTTGTGTACAGTAGGTACACAAGTAGGAGAAACAGTATTCCCAGCAGAGGGAACACCAAGAACAAGGTTGAGAGGATGGTAAGAGTGGTGTGCCTGCTTTGGTCAGGATCCAAGCCAGGGGAGTGAGATAAGAACGGGGTGGGGGCCGAGGTGCCCACCTGGGAAACACAGTCAAAGAAGCAGCCAGTGGCTGAGGTGAGGCATCTGAGTTTGATTTCGATTGTTTATGCTTTTCAGGGGCCACTGTGCAGAGCTGACTGTAGGGGAGGAGAACCTGCCCAAGGTCAGGAGGCTGCTCAGAGGTGGTGACAGCCCACGATGGCAGCAGAGATGAGCAGTGGCGGGATTTGGTCCCTATTTTGGAGGTGGAGCCAGTAGAACATACCATTGAGTTGATTATGAGATGTGAGGCTATGAGGAGGAGAGAGCATTCAAGAATAAAACCTAATTTGGGGTCTTGTGTTACTAAAAGAATGGTGGTACCATCCATTGATGTGGAGACTAGGGATGGGACAGGGTTTGGGTGGAATCAAGAGCCTCTGGTAGAAACCTTGCATTGGCATCACTTATGGGGTAATTGTACCAGGCGGGCTGGAGATAATTCAGAAGACAGCAGCCTCTAGGGGGTGTTCAAAGCACACGCTGCCTCAGTCACTGATGGAGTAGGTGCAGGGAAGAACCGAGTGCCAGGAAGGGAGACTGCCCTGCTCAGTATTTAGAGGGTAAATCCATAAAGAAGCCTGGAAAGTAAGGAGGAAAAGAGAAAGGAGATGTGGACTTTTTAACGAACGAGCTTGACCACGTTTGTCCAGAGAAGCTGAGCAGGATGACAGCCGAGAACTGATTCCTGGATTAGCTTGTTGGTGACCTTGCCAAGACCTGTTGCAATGACGTGGACGGGACCACAGCGTATCTGAAACGTTCTGAAGAGGGTTAGGAGATGAGGCTCTGGGGACAGTGACATACACATGTTTGAATAAAGTGTGCATTTGTATTATTTAATAGTCAACATATACGGTTTAAAAGAATTATAGGCAGTTCTGATTTTCACCACGGTACCATTCAGAAACTGGTGGCTGGACAATTATTCTGCTCCATAAGAATAATGATGCATTTGGGACCTTGTCCTCACCAGAAACTCAAGTAAATCTTGCATAATAGCATGATGTGGCTACAGTTATACACAAATTATGAGTTGTACAACTATAACATCACAAAATTTTGACTGGCATAATTGCACTATGCATCTTCATTGTAAATTAGTCGCTAACGCAATAGAAAATGAAAAGATAAGTCTATGCCATCACATACTCATAAAATCATTAGTTAAAATCAATTTGTTAGCCAAAAGTACACTTAATTAGTTATAATTTTTTCTTGACTTCTAATTTTTTGAAAGCTTTTTTGTTACTAGCTGGACTTTTTTTAAGATTTATTTTTTATTTATTCATTTAATTTATTTTTGGCTGTGTCGAGTCTTAGTTGCGGCATGCAGGATCTTCCGTTGCGGCGTGCAGGCTCTTCGCTGTGGCGTGAGGTCCCAGGGCGCGTGGGCTTTGTAGTTGTGGAGTGTGGGTTCTAGAGTGCGTGGGCTCTGTAGTTTGTGGCACATGGGCTTTAGTTGAGGTGCAAGAGCTCAGTAGTTGTGGTGTGAGAGCTTAGTTGCCCTGTGGCATGTGGGACCTTAGTTCCCTGACCAGGCATTGAACCCGTGTCCCTTGCATTATAGGCAGATTCTTTACCACTGGACCACCAGGGAAGTCCCTAGCTGGACTTTTTAAGTTACCCAGGAATAGATGTCCTAATAAATCTCCCTTTATCAGGGAAATAAATATTGTGCCGTTGATCACAGAATGATGTCTACAGATGGGATTGTGTTTAAAAGTAGATAAACAAAATCTCAATTAACCACCACAGCATCTTAAAGGTTTAAGGAATTCTCCAACATCTGTCATGAAGATTTGCGAAGTAGTCTGGTTGTCCCTCTTCTCTTGTCTTCAAGAAAATTCAAGTCAGACTTGAAAAGAATCACAAAAGGCAGACAGTGAGATGGAGGAAGATCGGTCGCATCCATTTTTTCCCATAATAAGGATCTTTTGGGATTGATGGTAGGGATGTGAACCTGAGGATATTTTTGACAGTGGATGGAAAAACCTCCTCTCTCTGCTTCCCCCTCTCCTACGGCTCCTTTGAGTCACCTACTGGGATGTGGGTGGCACATTTATGGTTCAGGCAGCCTCAGGCCCAAGAAGGTCATGGACTTTAGTTTCCCAGTTTTATGCGGAAGGGGGAAAACCACACCTGGGAAGAAACCAGAAGTGGAAATTTCAACTCTTTGTGGCCCAAGCATGGAAAGAGTTAGAAGGGAGGAAAAGAGTAGCTATGAATACCGTCCACAGGGAAAGAGTCAAGGCCCAGACACATCAGGACATGGCGTCAAAGATGATCTAAGTGGGAGGGTTCAGGTAATAGTTCAGGTCAGGGGCCTGAGGCTGAGGACTAAACCCATTCACCGTAGGATGGAGGTCAATCACTGGGGAATATAAGGAGCAGAACTCAGTTGTCTACCTGTCTAGACAGGTGGGCAGCAAGTAAAATCCGCATCGTTTGGGCGAAGGCTTAACGTTAGGTTCCAGACTCCAAAGGGACAGAGCCAACATGATGCTGGGTGGAAATCAATGTTAAGAAAATGCTTTGCAATGAGGGCACAAATTAGCAATAAATGTATAAGATTAAATTATCCCATTTAGTGGTGGGACAGTGGCTGATGTGCCCCTTGTTTTGTGTAAAAAAGACTCAGGAACCAGTAGGGTTTAAATATCAGCAGACAGACACCATAAACTCCTTTTTGGAGTGTGGAAAGAGGCTGATACAACTGAATAGGACAATTAAATTACAGAACTGAGGAAGTGGAAAACCTCATACCTATGGGTTTGTTCATAAACCGTGACGGGCACTTCATGTCAACTAAACCATCCAAAGTCAAACCACCCCAATGGTTTGTGGCCATTCTGTGGGGTCAGCTGCAGACAGTGGACATTTTGTCTCCATTAAGATGTTATTCTTCCTGTAATGTTCAATGTGGCAGTAGCATCTAAATTTCTAAAAATGAAGTCATGAATCACTGCAGTATGATTTTTTAATACAAAATAAGTTTCCCAAGTTGTTCTGAAAAATCTTGAACGTTTTTCTTCCTTTTCTACTAGGTCATATTTCTTCGTGTGGTGTTTTTCCATTACATTTTCTACTTCAGATCACTATAGGAGTGTTTCTTCAATTTAAGTAGTAATGTTCTGTCAATTTTAGTTGTATTCTTCAGCTTATTTTTGAGATAAAACTTGCATACAGGGGAGTGATGACTTGATAAACAAATGCACCAGTGTAATCACTACTCCAATCAACATATAGAACCTGTCAATCAATCACCCCAGAAGATTCCTTATTCCTAAATTTAAGTCCATCTCCATCCTCCATGGTCATCCACAATCCAGACTGCTCTCATTGTAGATTAGGTTTCCTTGCTCTTGAACTTCATACAAATGGAAGCATCCAGTATGAACTCTTCTGTGTCTGCCTTTTTCCACTCAATATGTTTCAGAGATTCAAACAAGAAGTTACGGGAATCAGTTCATTCTTTTTATTGCTGAGTCATGTTCCATTGTGTAATATACCACAACTTGCTTATCTATTTCATGGATGTTAGGGTTGTTTCTAGTTTGGGGCTATTATGAATCCCATTTTGTGTAAGTTTTATTTGTGGATGGATGTTTTTATTTCCTTTGGGTAAAAAAGATAAGAGTGAAATTTCTGCCAGTTTTCCAAAGTGGTACAACCATCGTAGACATCCATCAGCAGTGCGTAAGAATTCCAGTTGCCCCACAACCTTGTCAGCATTTGGTATTGCCAGTCTTTTAAATTCTAGCCATACTGAGGTTAGTAGAATGGTATCTCATGGTAATTTTAATTGGTTTTTCTCTGATGATGAGTGATGTTGAACCCCCTTTCAAGTGTTTATTGGCAAATTCTGCATCTTCCTTTGAGAAGTGTCCAAGTCCTTTGCCCGTTATTATTAAGGTTCTTGGTCTTTTTATTATTTATTTTGGAAGCTCAATATATGTTCTAAATATGAAACATTCGTCAGATACATGCCTTGCAAATATTTTCTCCCAGTCTTTGATTTGCTTTTTCATTTTCTTAATTATGCCATTCAATGCACAGGAGTTTTTTGTTTCGATGAAGTCCAATCTACCAACTTTTACTTTTATGTGTAGTGCTTTTTGAGTTTGCTCTAAGAAACCTTCACTAGCTTGAGGGATAAAAATATATTTCTCTCTTTTCTTCTGGAAACTTTAGTCTCAGCTTTTATGAATGCATGTTTGTAGGGATCTAAAGATGGCATTGTGGTTAATTTTTTCCGTGTTCATCCAGATGGTGAAACACAATTTGTTGAATGGATCCCCTTCTCCTTTGAGCTACTTTAATGGTCATTGTCTCAAATATAGCACCTTTGTAGTAAGTCATGAAATCACATAGTGTGATTCTCCCAACTTTGTTCTTTTTGAAGTTTGCTTTGGCTATTTTATGTCCTTTGAATTGCTAAATAAGATTGAGAATCAACTTATCAATTTCTGAAAAAGTCTATTAGAATTTTCCTGGGATTGTGTTAAATCTAAGGATCAATTTGTAGACAGTTGAGATCTTAAAAATATTGAGTCTGAAAATCCATGAACGTGGTATGTCTGTCCATTTATTTAGTTCTCTTCTAATTTCTTTCAACAATGTTTAAAAATTCTCAATGTAAATGATTTGCATGTATTTTATTACAAGTACACCTAATTATTTATGTTTTATGATATTGTAAATGGGATTAATTTCATTTTATATTTCAAAAGTTTCACTGTTAACATATAAAAAACATAACTGTATTTTGCCCCCTAGAAGTTGTTTCATTCTAGTAACTGTTTTGCTGATTTCTTGGTATTTTATTATTTTATTAAGTATTTTATTCTTAGCGTTTTCTACATAAAGTATCTTCTTCAAATAAAAAATTTTTCTTCTTCCTTTTTAATTTTTGTGCTTTTATCTTTTTTCACTGCCTTATTTCAATAGGAAGAGTTTTCAGAACAAATGTTGAATAAAAATGACGAGAAAGGATATCCTTGTCTCCCAGATCCTAAGAGGAAGACACTCAATATCTCATCATTACATGCAATGATGTAATGTATCCATTACAAAATAACGTAATGAGAGTTGTAGGTTTCCTGTTGATTTTATATATAATATTGGCATTGTTTTCCTGTATTTCAAGTTTGTGTGCTGAGATTTTTATAAGCAATACATTTATATTATTGAACTTATAATTTAATAATAAATCATTGGTGCTGGAGTTGTTAGATGTTTTGATTCTGATAGTGGCAGGATGACAGTAATCATTTGCCAAAACACAGAATGATACACAGAGTAAATGTTACTGTATAAAAGTTATTCTTTAACAATAATCATAATAAACAATGTTAGATTGTAGGTTTCTCATAGATGATTTTTATTTCATTGAGGGATTTTTGTCATGAATAGATTGAATTTTGTCAAATGCATTCTCTGAATCTATTGAGATAATCATATATTTAATTAAAAGAATCCAGACATAAAAGGGTAACTACTGAGCTAATATGAAGCTCAAGAGTAGACTTAACTCATCTGTAGTACAGAAATCATAAAACTTGTTTATACTGGAGGTGGACTTGACTGGAAATGGGCACAAGGAAACGTTCTGGTTTAATAGAAATGTATACATTGATCTTGGCTATATTACACAAGTGTGTATATTTGTATACATTTCACTGGGATGAACTCTACTTGGTCATGATGTATTATCTATTTTAGATATTATGGGACTTAACTGTCTGATATTTTGTTAAAATTTTTCACATTTATGTTCCTGAATACAATTGGTCTGTAGTTTCCTCTCTCTCTCTCTCTGTATTATCTTCACCTAGTTTTGATACCAGGTTAATGCTAACCTCATAAAACAAGTTGAGAAGTATTCTCTCCTACTCTATTTCCTGAAATATTTTTTTTTAAGATTGGTATCACTAGACTGATTTCAGCCAAAGTTGAGTAACAGGGTCAGGATTTACCCTTTTGCCTGAAACAGCCATTAAAAATTCAGACAGACAAACTACATAAAAAATGATTTTCAAAACAATGGGCAATGTTTTGAAAACAAGGCAACTCTGCCCTGGGAGAGTTTCTAAGCTATATGTCACAGGAACAAAAAACCAGGCAAAACCTGAAAGACCCCTGAGTTGAGGAGAAAAGGTTGACAGTTTGGTGAGACCAAGGCAAGCAGAGTGCACAAGACTCAGTGCTGGAGACACATGCAGTCAACATATGCAGAGAGAATCCAGAGATCTGCAGAGGCCCCGCTTGAGCATTCCTCAGAGGACTAGTTAGTACATATGTACAAGGTTAAGAGTGAACCATCCAAAGGGATTAGAGGAAACAGTTGGTTGAAAGACACACATGGCTAGAAATTGTGCCTATTCCCACCAGCCACACTGGAAAAACTCATAATTCATGGGACATTTGTTAAAGTAGTCAGGGAAGTCTTATTTCAATAGTGGGTAATAATTATTCTTAGAATAAACACTGCCTCAGACTCACTTAATGAATCATAAAAGTGAGAGTAGAAAGGCTCAAACTGCTTGCAAGTAAATTAACTGCAACCCAGAACAAAGCTCAAGAATATTTACAAGAATTAAAAAAAATCTAACTCCCGATAAGGTAAAAAACACGTTTGATATCGAGTCAAAGATTACTGAGCCTGCAAAGAAACAGAAAGACAAGATTTATGATGAATGAAATTATTAATCAATTAAAATGAACCAGTAATGGACACAGATGGTAGAATTACCTGAGAAGGACATTGAAACAATTACTGTAATAAAATTCAAATATTCAAGAATCTAATAAGAAGCATAAAAGATATAAAAAAGACAAAAGTCCAATTTTAAGAATTGGTAAATACAATGTCTGAAGTGAAAAATACACTAGATCAGATTAATGGCAGATTAGACATTGAAATGTAAAAGATTTAGTAAGCTTGAAGACTTAGAAACTGCTTTCCCCCTCCAAAAAATAAACACACACACAGAGAAAAAGGAATAATAAATAAAAATGGAAAGAACATGAGTGAACTGTGAGACATCTGCAAGAACACTAACATAAATGTAATTGGAGTCATCAAAAAAGAAAATGGCTTGGGGGCAGAAAAAGTATTTAAGTAAATAATGTCTGAAAATTTTCCAAATTTAATGAAAACTATACACCCACAGATCAAAGAAGTTCAACAAATCCCAAGCACAAAAAAATATGAAGAAAACTACACTGAGGCACATCATAATCGAATTTCTCAACACCAGTTAAAAAGAGGAAGTCTTAATAGCAGAGAAAGAATATGTATAGGGAAGTGAGACAAGGATGAAAACAAATTTCTCACCAGAAACAATATTTGAAGAAATGATGGCTGAAAATCTCCCAAATTTGATGAAAAACATTAATTTGATAAGTTAAACTTGATTAATTTGATTAAAAACATTAACACATGCAAGAAGCTAAACAAATTTTGTTACGAAGCAGAAAGATCCCAAATAAATAACCTAACACCTACCTTAAGAAACTAGAAAAACCAAAGCAAGCTTCAAGAAGGAAATAATAAAGATTAGAGCAGACACAAACTACCATAAGTCACTCAGAAGAAATAGAAAATATGAATAGATTTTTAAAAAGTAAGAGATTAATTTTATAATCAGAAAATTTCCCACAGAGAAAATCTCAATTAGAGATTAGATCTCATTAGAGCCAAATGGCTCTAATGGTGAGGTCTACAAAATGTTTTAGAAGAATAAACAGAAATCTTTTATAAATTCTTCCAAAAAATAGAAGAGGTCTCATTCTATCAGCCCAGTATTACCTAGATCCCAAATGAGGCAAAGATATAACAAGAAAAGAAATCTACAGACCAATAACAATTATGAATATGAAATCCTCAATAAAATACTAGCAAAACAAATCCAGCAATATGCAAGAAAGAATTAAACACAATGACCAAGTGGGACTCATCCCAGGTATGCAAGCTTGACATCTAAAAATGTATCAGTATTACACATTATATTAATAGAGTAAAGAAATAAAACTACATAATTACCTCAACGCATGCAGAAAACATATTTAACAAAATGCTACACATTTTCATGATAAAATAACTCAAATAACTAGGAATAAAACAAACTTCTTCAACCTGATAAAGAGCATCTATGAAACACCCACAGCTTACATGATACTTAATGGTGAAAAACTGGATGTTTTCTTCCTAAGATTAGAACTCACTTCCCGCCGTGTTCTCCTTATTCATTCCAGCCTCCGTGTCAAGGCCAACGGCAGACGGGGTGATGGGGAGTGACAAGCTGACAACCCAGGGCCCTGGATGAGAGCTCCTTCAGCTATAGTACCCTTTGAGCTGCAGAAAGAAGGCAGAGCCGTATGCATGTAAAATGTAAACGTACATTTTATATAAATGCATATGTAATACACACATGGCACTAACAGCCGGGATCACAGGGGGCTGAGATGAAAGGAAATTTTCTCCTCAAACTTAATGGACTAATTTGTATGATAAATATGTATCTATTTCATAATCAGAAAAAAAATAAATGCTAGAATTCCTCTGTTGAGATGTAAATGCTCCTAGAAGAAGTGTCCCGGAGCACGTGGGCCACCTGAGCAAGGGCCACAGGCTATTCTCAAGACCACGTTTGCCGCTGACTCATTGCAGAGGAAATGCAGGAGGCTTTGTGGCAAGTGCAGGGACACTGTGATCCAACGGCCAGCGGCCTGGGGCAGGTGGCCTGAGATGCCAGGGCATCCGGATGGTGGCGGGACAGGCTGGGGACTGCTGGGGACGGAGGGCCTCTGGGGAAGGTCCCTCTGGGCCAGTCCCGCCTGCGGGGACACGCTTCTGGTGGAGGTGTTTTCTGGCAGGGGAATCGCCGGCATCCACTCCTGCCCTTCAGTCTCGGAGGACACGGTCCTGATCTCAACGACTCTGACTGCACTAGAAACACAGTTTACACACACGGCACGTATGGGACAAATTATAAAAGCTCTTAACAACAGGTGCAAAATCTGACTCTTTTTAAATGCAGAGTTTAAACTGAATGCAGCTAGCATCCCTTTTGAAAGGCTCCCCGTCTCTGGAACGCCGGGATGTCAGAATATTTATTCCAGACTGCGTTTTGAAGTGTTTCACAGGATGATGTATGACTTAGTGTGATTCACTAATAAGAAAACATTTTCCAAGACAAAGGTCATTTCTCTTGACCATCAAAACTCAGAAGAAATGTAGCAGCTATAGAGACACATTTTAGGGGAATAATTAGCAATGAAAGAAGAAAATAATCTGTCTTCTTGCCTCCACAGTTCTTCAATGAGTTAAATTTAAATCCCTTCATGCGACAAGATGGTTATTCAGGAAAAAAGTGAAATGTGGTTTTGTGAACCTGTTATGCATTTTCCTAGGACATTTAAAAGTTAAAAGCCCAGGGGGCCAACAGTCAGAATAAGTCCTCTGGCCTGGGGAGGCCGTGCCAGGTCCTCGTGGAGCTGAGACCACACCAGAAAGCGTATTTGGAAGTATCCCTCTGTTGATGAGTGGTGTCTGGAGTGTTCCTGGGAGGAGAAGGGGATTCGGGGCCCATGTCCTCCCATGATGCTCACACAGGGACCTGGGGAATGGCTGCGTCGGCTCCCTCAGGGATCCTGCTGTCTCTGTGTCCATCACCCAGCTTAGTGTTCCATTTCCAGAAGGATGCTGGAAACAGCTAAAACATCTTGAACTTGACAATTAAACTACCCAAATGCCCAGTGCAGAAATGAGGTTGAACTTGGCTGAATTTGCCAAGTGCTTGCCTTGGCCTTAGATAAATGTCAATGCTTTCATTGTAGGTTTGGAAAGTGCTTCACACCTAACACCCATGGGTAGACACAAAGCCCTGGCCAGGGTTGAACTGGAGAGGATGCAATAGAACTAGCTCTGTTTATGTGACTCAGAGTTGACCATTTTCTTTTGGGTGTGTTTTTATAATTTCATCTCTCTTAATATCCACCAAGATATTCCTCATGTTCATTTTGTTTCTGAAAACTTTTGATATTTCGTGTGTTTTCACTTTAAAAAATTACTTAATACCGTTTGATATTTAGTCTGAATAAACCATCCAATGTGAAGGAGCACTTGATCAAACAGAATACTTGAATATACAGCATTTTCTTTCACATGGTTTCCACACCCTTTCCTAAAACTAGATACAAGAATTTCCAATATTAAGGGGAGAGGTTTCTTTTCCCCTTTTGGATTTGAAGCTCCTTAAGACCATGTGGTTTCTGAGATGAAAATCAGACTCAGAGCCTTTTGTTACTGCTGTTGGTGGGGACCGGAGGGCTAAGAACAAAGGCCGAAATGACTTCTTAGATGTCAAAGAGCCCTAAGGAAACAATTTGATGAGCCCAGTGTAAGCGCGTGGGAAGCACATGGACGGCATTTTCTGTAGAGCACACAGGGGATCGCTCGTCAGGGGAGAATGCTCGGCCAGGGTCTGAGCACAAAATGTTTGAAGGGCTGGGAGACTTAATAAGATGCGATTGGGCCCAGGTTCACCGAGCCGAGATACGAACGCCCCTCTCTGCTGGTACTTATCAGACATCCATGGGAGCTGACAAGTTATTTGAAGAATGCAAAGTCAGTACATAAAAGAACAATTTGAGCGAATGTAGGACCTGATCTGTAAGAGAATAAGGAGTAGATCAGTACTGCGGGGCGGAAAGTAACCGAGGAGCTTTCCTTCCCTGCCGTCTTAGCCCAGGTGTAGCTGGCCTGTAAGCCTTCTCTTTCTCGTCAGAGGCCTGATGAGATGAGGCTGCACATTGATGTAATTTCAGGTATCTACGAATTATTGGAGTAAACAGAATTCTTAACTATGCAATTCTTTTTTTCAGTGATTAGTGTTAGCGGAACGCCAGCCTTGATACATTTTGGTGATTTCTGAGGAAAAGGAGCTGACTGCCCACTCAGTGAGAACAAAATAATACTTACAAGTTCTTCAACAGATGGACTAAATACATTGACCATGTTTTTATAATTATAATGACTTTTATTTATGTGGTAAAAGCCCAGCTCATGTGTGTGTGCTCTGCGTTCCCATTAGACTCTTACACTTTTATGTAAAATAAGAAGACAAAGATAATCCTGTAGTCAAAAATGGACAGATTCTGCCCTAAATTACTGGTACCTGTTGAGTTTTTTAAAGGGATGAAATCTTTAAAATATAGGTAGAGTAAAAGCATTTTATGGTGAAAGCTAGTTAGCCCCCGAATTTATGAGTGTATGTATACTTTCACCTATTTCAAAAAGGATTTAGATCACGGTCCTAATATTACCAGCTGTGTGCCTCCAGAAAATTCTACTTTTAATGGGATTATCTGGTAGACAAGTGGTTAACAGGGGTTCTGAGAATGTGTGGTTTGTATTTCCATACGTGAACAGCTGGGTCTAGTCAGATAGATATGAGACTCTGCAGAACTGTAATAGTTCTTTAAAGCCAACTAGTCTCACATCGGGCAGCAAAGGCATGAGTCTGCCTTCACAGCGTTGTTCCCAGAACACAAGCCAGGACCATCTCTGGGTTTGACGGCTGAAGTGGGGAGATGCCACAAGGAGAGCAGGAAGGCGAGGCACACCGCAGTTCACATCATGAGCAGAAAGCTTGCTCTCAGCTGTTTTTCCAATAATTGATTTTTATTCATTCTTACTGGCTGGATGCTTCCCTGTGTGTGTGATGGTTTCCTTCCCCACCTCTCAGGAAGTGATCATTGTCACCATGGCTAGTAGAGAATCACTTTGAGAACCAGTCTTTACTGGAATGGTTTGGAGTTTTCTAGGGGCACAAAGCCCTAATGACTGGACGATCTGGAATGTTCCAGTTGTCTGGCCAATGGTGAGTATGATGTGTATAATCCAAACAAGTTTTGCTACATATAGGTGTATTTTTCTCCGTGAGACAAAGCCCTAAAATAGTTTTCCCTGAAGATGGCAGAACTTGGGCCGACAGTGCCAGTGGGTGTCCTTCTGCAGAATCAGGACCAACCGCAGACCAGAAAACACCTTTTCATCTAGAATCTTGCTACTCGAAGTACGACAGGGGGACCAGCGGCTCCTGGGAGCTTGTTAGATACAGAATCTGAGCACCCACTCCAGACTCCTTCATGAGACTCTGGGTTTCAAAACTCATCACACATTAAAGTTTGAGAAGCACTGGTCTTCTTCACGATGCTGCTTCGCATACGATGCAGCTATGATACTGTGTGAAGATTGGGAGCAGGATGTCCCAGTGTGCTGTTTTATTTTGAAAGATGCTTGGATCCTACTCCCAGAGGAAGAAGGCAAACTGATATTCAACATTCACATTTAGAGAAAAGACCTGAGAAAATGTTCATACAATATTTTCTTCGAATCGACTTCTTGAAGTTTCTTCTGTAAGCATAAATCATAACGGTTGGCCACTGACTTTAAAATTCAGGTCTTTTGTTAGAATAAGTGTGAAAGTGAAAGAAATAAAACATGACACATCAAAATAGTTCTTAACAAATTAATAGGATTAATCATATATAAAGTAGAGGATATATTATTATAAATCAAATCTAAATTATACACTGAAGACATGGTTTATATGAGTATCTGGCTATATTTTTAAAGCACTGATATTTGACCTCAAATATTATGCTAGCCTGTACATCCTCTTCATGTCAAATCTGGGATGAACATTAACAGATATTTGGCCATATAAGCATTCTAAATATTGGCTGTTATCCAAATCTCCTATGAAAATGCAGAAAATTAGAAATCTGGAGGATATTTTATAAGATTTCTAGTAGATTCTGTTTCTAGATAAGATGCGAATGGCAAGAGGCTGAGCTCTTGACATTCTCTGCTTCTAGTTCACTCACTGATGGGGTCCAGAAGGGCAGGAAGGAAAAGAAACACAAGCTAATCAAATGCATTGAGAACCTCAAAAGGCGCTTCACCCAGACCAACAGATTTTACTGTGCTGGTAGATGGAGTACATGAGACTTAGTGAGACCGTGGTGTTTCCCAGTAGTGTGTGTGATCTACCCCACATCCAACCCGTTTCCATCCTAGATGTATTATCAGGATTTCTGCCAAGCGCAGGCAAGATGTCTGCCTCAGAACAGCCACTGGGACTAAAACACTTCCCTAGGCTATCCTAATCAACCTATCCACATGCCTCTCCCCTGACCCCTCACCTGACCACAGCTGCTTTGCCTGGGGTTGGGTTTGACCAGTGGCCCATGCAACGTCCTGATGACAGAACTCTACACACAGCGGTGTTCAATCTGCACGGTGGGGAGGTTCACCCATCCTTCTTTTTCAGGACTCTTGTGTGAAAGAACCTATCAAGGGTCAGCAGCACAGGGGAGACGTACACAGAAGACAGTAAGCAGAAACCATTTGGGGATAGACCTGAGAACTAAAATGTCACCTGCCATATCAGTAAACTAAGGATGTCGCAGCCATCAAGCCATCACATTATAGCACCCTGACGAAACTCAGGATGAGAAAACACAGGATATTGGCCCCAGGTAGCTGAGGTGCACATCAAAAGAATAATTTCAATGAGCCCAAACTCTTGCATCTTCCCATACATAGAAAAGCCCTAAATTCCTTAACTTGAGATGTCTGGTTTTCTCTAATTAACAGCAATCCTTTGATGTTCTGACTACCCGCTCTTTGTTGTAAAATCTCCTCTATATCCTGGCTCCCCCCGTTGCCTCTTCTCAGCCATCTCTCAGAGCTATTTAAGATGCTGTCTTCTGGGCTTGAAGTCCTAAGAAAGTCTGCCAAATAAAACATAACTCTCAACTTATGTTGTGCGTTTTTTTTTCAGTCAACAGACACAAGAACTAATCAGAAGCAAGTTTGAAATCAGAGTCAGCTGGTCATAGCAGAAGAATAGAAACAAAAAAATACATGAATTGTCACATGGTGCAGTATTAGGTTGAGGCTAAATATGGCTGCATCCAAGGTGCTTCCTGCTAGAGCCCCTAAGGCTGTAAGAATATCAGAAATGCTGTCCTGCTTCATCCCTCTGTCCAACAAATATTAATAAACACCTACTATGTGCAAGGCACAATGCCAAGACAATACTTGGGTACAGCAATTTATGTGGGATGTGGCCCCAGGAAGTGCAGATGAAGGAGCAAGGGTAATGAGATGGGGAGAGAGAACCACGCCGTGGTAGAGGTTAATTATAGAGGGTGCATCCCACCACCTGTTCACATCAGTGCTCTGATCTACATCCTTTACGGAATAGCATCGCATGAATTCGCTGTAGCTGGGTTGTTGAAATCTGTGAGGATTCATACGGACTTTTAAATAGTTTATCGAGATATAACTCACATGTCATACAATTCATCCAATTAAAGTATACAATTCAATGTTTTTCACTACATTCAAAGAGTTGTGTGACTATTCCAGTCAGTTTTAGAACTTTCTCGTCATTACAGAAGGAAACCACGGGTTCTATAGCTATCATCTTCCTTTTCCGCTCCCTCACACGTCTCTGCAGGGCTAAACAACCACTAAACTTTGTTTAATTGCTCTGGATAGAACCTCTAGCACAAAATAGAAGTGGTGTAGCAGACATACCTGTCATGTTCCTGGTCTTAGGGTGAAAGCATCCAGACTTTCACCACTAAGTGTGCTGTTACCTGTGGGGCTTTCATGGATGCCCTTTATGAGGCTGAGGTTGTTTCATACTATTCCCTGCATTTTGAGTGTTTTTTTTTTTTTTTTAAGTCATGAAAGGGTGTTGGATTTTTGTCAAATGCTTTTTCTGCATCTATTGCCATGATCATGTGGTTTTTGTTTTTTATTCTATTGATATGATGCATTACATTAATTAACTTTCAGATGTTGAACTAACCTTGTATTCCTGGAACTGATGCCGCTTGGTCACGGTATATAATTCTTATATACTGCTGAATTCAATTTTTTAGTACTTTTTGTGTGTGAATTTTTGCATCCGTATTCATAAAGGATATTGGCCAGTAGTTTCCTTTTGTTGTGATGTCTTTGTCTGGTTTTGATTTCAGGGTAATATTGGCCTTAAGAAGAACCCAAGAAGTGCCCCCTCCTCTTTTATTTTCTGGAAGAGTTTGTGAAGAGTTTGTATTAATTCTTCTTTAAATGTTCAGTAGAGGTCAGTGGTGAGGCCATCTGAGCCTGAGCTATTCTTTCTGGGTAGTTTTTTAAAAATTATTATTACTAATTTAATCTCTTTGTTAGGATTATTCAGATTTTGTATTTCTTCTTGAATAAGTTTTTGCAGTTTGTGTCTCTATAGATATTTGGCTATTTCATCTAAGTTATCTGATTTGTTTGCATCACATGTTCATAGTATCCCCTTGTTTTCCTTTTATTTTGTAGGGTTGCTAGATACATTGCCTGATTCATTCATGATTTTAACAATTTAAGACTTATTCTTTTTTTTTTTCTTAGTCTAGCTACAGGTTTGTCAATTTTATTAATTTTTTTAAAGCACAAACTTTTGGTTTTATTGATTTTTCTCTATTGTTTTTCTATTCTCTATTTCATTTATTTCCTCCCTGATCTTTGTTATTTCCTGCTTCTGCATGTTTTATGTTTAGTTTAGGTTTAGTTTGCTCTATTATGTCCAGTGTCTTATGGTGGAAGGTTAGGTTATTGGTTTGAGATCTTTCTTCTTTTTTAATAGTGGCTATGAATTTCCTCAGGTGCACTGCTTTTCCTGAGTCTCATAAGCTTTGTTATGTTGTGTCTTCATTTTTATTTATTTTTAAGTAAATGTAAATTTTAAGTAAATTTAAAATTTCCCTTTTCATACTAAGCAATTCTCCAATTCTTGGTGGACATTAACTGAGTGTACAATTTAACTCAATTCTGACAATACTGCATGGAGCTGACACAGACTCCACAGGGCTCAGTCCCGCAAAACTGCCCTGACTTCAAATGCCAATCACAGTTTCCAGGTGGTCAGCAGTACCGCGGACTGACCAGCTATAAATCAGGGGTTCCATGACCTCCTCCTTGGGTTTGATTATTTGCTAGAACAGCTCACAGAACTCAGGGAATATTTACTTATACTTACCAGTTTAAATAGCCAGATCAAGAGATACAGAGAGCAAGGTGTGGAGAAGGGCCATGGAGCTTCCATGCTGGGTACACCACCTGCCCAACACCTCTATGTGTTCACCAACCTGGAAGCCCTCAGAACCCCTTCATTTAGGGCTGTAAGGAGGTTTCCATCCACAGATGGATTTAATCATTGGCCTTTGGTAACTGACTCATCCCCCAGCTCCTCTCCCCTCCCTGGAGGTTGAGAGGTGGGGCTGAAAATTCCAGCCCTCTAATCACATGGTTGGCTCCTCTGGCAGCCAGCCCCCCATCCTTAGGGCTTTCTGAAGGTCACTTCATTAACATAAACTCCTATGTGGTTGAAGGGGCTTTTTATGAATAACAGAAGAGGTTGCTTCCACCTAGTTCCACTCTAGAGACAATTAAGACCCAGGGATAAAAATCCAATCATCCTAACGAAATATGCTTCTATCACTTTTATCACTTAGAAAATTATAAGGATTTTAGAAGCTATGTGCCAGGAACTGGGAACAAAGACAAAATATGTATTTCTTATTATATCACAACACCACATTTACTATGTGCCCAGCACAGGGTCCCTCCTGGAGCATGGTCCATACGCACTTGAGAAGAACATGTACTCCGCTGCTGTTGGGTCACGTGGTCTGCGGGTGTCTGTCAGGTCTCGTTGGTTAGCGGTGCTGCTCGCGGGCTCTGTTTTGCTTGTTAATCTTCTGCTTGTAATTCTGTCCATATTAAAAAGTGAAGTATTGACGTTTCCAACTATGACTGTTGAATTGCCTATTGCTCCCTTCAGTTTTGTCAGTTTTTACTTCATGTATTTTGGAGCTCCTTTGTTGATGCCATATTAGCTTCCTTTTCCGCTATAACAAATTACCAAATACGTGGTGTCTTAGAAAATGAGAATTTACTAACACAGTTTTGCAAGTCAGAAGTCCTGAAATTAAAATGTCAGCAGGGCTGCATTCCCCCTAGAGGTCCTGGAGGGGGGTTCATCTTGTTGCCTTTTCTAGTTGCTACGGGTTGCCTGCATGTGCACGTAGCTGTGTAGTTTTATCAGCCTGTGTCCTGATTGTAGAATGTTGGAAGTCTGAGAGCCTTCTTTCATTCATCTTCTGTCTGTTCTTTTCATTTAAAGTCTTCAGTTTTTCACAGGTGTAACGTCTTCGAGAACCTTGTGGGTCTCCTGTGAATATCATGGGATTCATTACATTGTACAGAGGCTCCTCTACCGAACTTTCCTGATAACCACATCTATATTTTCAGTTCATGCTGAGATGGTTGAGAAGATCCATAAGTCACACTCTTTTTTCCTTCCAAGAGGTCCCTGTGAGATTTAATAGTCTGGCATTTTCATCCTTTCGAGGCACTAGCAAAAACACTGTGCAGACACATCCTTGACTTTCTCTCCAAAGAGCACTTTCCTGATAGTGAATCTCCAAATCATAGAGTCTTTTGCAATGGGGACTGGTTTCTGGAAGTCTTTTCCGGGGTGGGTTAAGATTAAAACAGAACATCACGGAGCCCTTGAATAATTTCTGAAGCTGCTGACATGACAGTCGACACAGGGTCCCCCTGTGACAGCCACTCCTGCCCCGTCTGGAGACCACTGCGTCCTTCCTGATTGTTTGAGAGGCTCCGAGGGGGGGATGTTCAACTGAGGGGATGTAAAATGTGAATTCCCTCATGGAACGTTTCCGTCAACATGACAACAAAGAGGGAAGCGATGGGGCCTCCCAGCATCCAGCACAGATGGAGAGACGGGCCTGGCCTGGGATGAAATGCCGAGGACGGTGGCTCCTCACTGGCTGTCCGCCCTTCGCTCTCCTCGGAATCCTGTCTCTGGGCAGCGGGCTCAACCCGCTCCAGGCCGTCCGCTGCTGAGGAAGGCGCCTCCTGCATGTCGTCAGGCCCTGAGTCTGTCCATGTTCTCTCGCCTGGCCGCAGCCCCACCGCACGAACACCTTCCCAGGGCCCAGCTCTGCTTCCAGGTCAGATCTAACGCCACCGTGTCCTTGCAAAGCCTCCCTGCGCCCCGGGGCTTTCCAAACTCCTGTCTGGTGTTTATTCGGAGTCCGGTGGGCAAGAATGTGAACCTCATATTCATAATGGGCCGAGAGAGCTTTAAAGCTCAGGCCATGTTTATGGAAGATACACTGTGGGGAAAAGCAGAGACCTTCTGTGTCCCCGCCCCCGCGCTGGACCACTGGAAACCCCACACGCTTACGCACACACACGTGAGGATGTCAAATAAGCAGGGCCCAGCCTCAACCCAGGCGCCATGGGAAACATAAAGCCAGGGAGGGACACGGGGCATGGGGGACAGTGAGCTCCACCAAGGTGCTCTCCAGACAGACATCTGAGCAGAGAGCTGAATGGCCCCGGCAGCAAGCCATGCGGGTCCCCGGGGCGAGAGCTCCCCAAGTGGAGGGACTCCTGAGGTGGGACTTCACGGAGCAGCAAGGACTGGCCAGTGTGGCTGCAGGAAGGGGGCAGGGGGCAGAGAGGCCGCCCTGCATGGTGACGGCTTCCAGAGGCCCCTGGAGGGTCTCGGCCTCTTTCTGCACTGGTGAAATTGAACCTGCGTTCTGTCCTAGGTCTGTGCCAGCTCCCTGACATCTGTGGTCACATTTTATCCTCCTCACGAGGTGCTCAGGGAGGTATCACAGCAGCAGATGAGTGGGCGGCGATGTCAGAGACACGAGGCCACGTTACTGGGTCCACGAGGCCAGGACCCGGGGGGATCGCGGCCGCGCAGCCAGGATCCCACGACTCCAGAGCACACTCGGCACGCTGCACCAGGAGAGTGAACGCCAGACCCGCGCGCTCTCCTGTCCCGAGCTCGGCCGCTGTGTCCGCGGCTCTGGGGCCGCACAGCGTCTGGCCTCCTGGTGAATCGCTCTGCGTCTGCCCACAGCATCCTTCCTCGGACTCATCCAAGGGAGCTCCGGGCTCCTTCTCTTGACCAAGTTCAGAAAGACCTCTTCCATTTACAGTAACAGAGGGGATACGGTGAAGAACTATCACGACGTGCACGAGCTTGGGTCATTATCAACCACTCCATGCTGTTTACTCGAAATATCCCACATCTTTAGAATGTAGGGCTTGCTAAATTATTTTAGAGCAAGAAATGTGCCTTCAGAAGTTAGTAATGTTGTAGATTATCTGACCTTAGTCATTACAACATGCATCCATTACTTAAGTTCTATTTCCTTGTTTTATCTCATACATAGTATATATGCATTTTATGTGGAAGCTTTTATAACAGCTGTGTTTTATAGTTATTATAAGTGTTGTTTATATAGTTGTTTTCAACAGTTCAGTGGATCTGTGACTAAAGCCACTCTTAAAATGTGAAGTTTCTGTTTTGTATCCTGACTCCAGCGGTGGTGACGCACTTCTACTCACTTGTTGAAGGTTATAGAATTGTACACGAAAGGGAATTTCAAAAGTGGAGTTTGAACAGAGTGTCTGCTAGCTAATATTAATGGTTCTGCAAGAAGCACACACACACACACACACAAAAACCCACACAGCTCTTTTACGTATATGAGTCTGTAAACTCTAAAACTGCAAAGTTAATAAACAGTTATGAAATGATGAAGGGTTTATGAAGTGCTAAACAAATATCAACTCTATTTAACACATCTCGGGTTACAGCTTTAGAGCAGGTGTTTTTAGGAGTAGTGAATTAATGGGTCAAAACACAGTTCTCCAAAGGAAATAGAAAAAAAAAGTAGGATTGTCAGGGGAAAAGAAGGTTTCTGTTGATGATCTCGTCTTCAGGGTCAGACATTCTCTCCTAGTCCCCATTCCTGTATCCATCATCACCAAATGACCAGCAGCAAGGGTTTACCTCTGGAACTGTCAGAGCTGACTTGCCATCCTTCCCAGCCCTGACATCCTACCCCACTCAGCCTCCTTGCCTGTTAAATCATCCCCCCGCCCCCTGGCCTCATGCCCATGTGGGTCTCCTTGTCTTGAGTGTGGGTTGAACCTGGAGCCCTGCTTTTTCTTTTTTAATTTTAAAATAAATTTTATTTTATTTATTTCTTTTCTTTCTTTTTTTTTAACATCTTTATTGGAGGTTAATTGCTTTACAATGGTGTGTTAGTTTCTGCTTTATAACAAAGTGAATCAGTTATACATATACATATGTCCCCATATCTCTTCCCTCTGCGTCTCCCTCCCTCCCACCCTCCCTATCCCACCCCTCTAGGTGGTCACAAAGCACCGAGCTGATCTCCCTGTGCTATGCGGCTGCTTCCCACTAGCTATCTATTTTACGTTTGGTAGTGTATATATGTCCATGCCACTCTCTCACTTTGTCCCAGCTTACCCTTCCCCCTCCCTGTATACTCAAGTCCATTCTCTACGTCTGCGTCTTTATTCTCGTCTTGCCCCTAGGGTCTTCATGACCATTTTTTTTTTTTAGATTCCATATATATGTGTTAGCATATGGTATTTGTTTTTCTCTTTCTGACTTACTTCACTCTGTATGACAGACTCTAGGTCCATCCACCTCACTACAAATAACTCCATTTCATTTCTTTTTATGTGGAGCCCTGCTTTTTATGGACAGAATGTGAAGGTGATGGAGCCATAAGTTACAGGACTTGTGTCCTGGTTCTCTGTAGCTTTGCTCACTTGCTCCCTCTGATAAAGACAGCTGCTTTAGGGACCTGTCCTGAGAGAGACCCACAGGCCAGGAACTGATGGCAGGTTCTGGGCAATGGTCCTGGAAAAGCAGAATCCTCAAGCGATCACGTGGGCGAGCTTGGGGTCAGAGCAGACCCCGTCCCACCCACAGATGTCATGGGGACCTCAGACCCAGGCTCAGCTTTGATGGGAGCTTTGTGAGAAACCCCGACCCAGAGGCCTCAGTGCAGCCACATGGAGACTCCCGACCCACAGAAGCTGTGAGATCATAAATGCTGCTTCAAACCACTGTTTTGGGGTGATTTCCAAGCCTCAGCTTCGGGGAGGACATCTTCCTTCTCCCCGAGGACCTCCCCTCCCCTCTTCTCCACGGCAGACTCTTCTCACATCCTTCCTCTCAGGTCTGGATTTAATTTTTCAACTACACATTCATCAATGTGCTATTATTTTACTTACACGTTCGTTGACTCACTCATTGTCTATTTCCGTTTTATTCTTTACTGTGACATCAGTGTCTGGCTAATGTATACATTCAGTAAATACTAATTGCACAAGTAAATGAACAGGTGGAAGACTCACAAACTTACAATGTTATGTAAATCTTTCTGAAAGGGTAGACATTTAATCAGAATCATGATTTAGAGGAGTATCTTTTAAAACATTATTCACGCCAGCCTGGATCACAGGAGAGTTTCAACTAGGAGGCCAGGGTCAGGAGTGAAGACAGGGCAGCCACAGAGGCGGGTTCAGAGTCGGGGACAGTCCGTGACACCACACAGGCCGCAGCCTCTAACACTTGTCACGCACAATTAAAGCCATTTTATACCTGTGACATTTTTGCTACTCACAGCAAACCAGTGAAGAAAATCTTGTTCTTCTCTCTTTACAATTTCCAATGTCAGACTGTTTAGTGATTTGCCAGGAGCCACGTGACAAGTAACAATGTGGGTCTGAATCGTGGTGTCTGATGCCAAACACGTGCGTGTACACGTTTCCGCTCTTCCCCAGTAACTCTGGAGTCATTAGGCCCGAGACTTGCAGTTCTTATCCCCAGCTGTACTTTGGAATCACATGTGGGACACTAAGAAGTCTGAACCAGGCATCCTGCTTAAATTGATTCTTATTCTGAACGTCATTTCAAGGGTCTGCTTTGCGTGGCTCTCCTAGAAACTTTGGAATGACAGTAAATACTATTTTCAGAGGAACAGAGATGGTTGACTCAGGAAGGTAGGATTAAGAGTTCCCACCAAGCAGGGGATCACAGATGACCCGAGAGACAGCCCTGGTGAGAGCCATGACCTCTTCCTGCACAAAGAGGCTTCCGAGTGATGCGGCTTCACAGCAGCAGCCCAGAGTCACCTGACAAGACTCCCGTTCTTCCAGCAAACATCCACCCTTTGTTACGATCGACATTAAAGTCTTCATCTGTTAACTCGGAAAATTGATAAAACACAGTACAGTTATGAAAATTTGGTAGAATTTTTGGTACCAAATCAGCAGCAGCTAGGACTTCTTGTTTTTCATGCAGTAAGAATTCTTTTTACTTTTCGGTTTTCCTTAACATTTCTGTTCCTCCTTCTTAAAATAAAACATTGTACCAAGAAAAGCTTCTCCTTTCCTTGTTCTTACTGATTATTGACGCAATGAGAGACTTCTAGAAATTTCTGCCTTTAATGGCTTAGGTTTCACCTGGAAAGGCTTGTCTGTCTTAGAGCGTCATTCCACCCCGAGTTCTATCTTACACAGGCCTGTGGTTTTAGAACAAAGTGAAATGAATGAAAGGATCTCCAGAAAGTAAAATTAAAGAATTAAAGTTTTTATGTGGATTAGTTGTCATCTTAGTTTATGAGCTTTTCCCAGAAAATTGAATGTGGTGACAAAACGAGAGAAATAACACCACATACACCCACAGGGTCTTAAGTTACCCAGAGAAAAAGAGTTTCACCTAAACCAAGAGCAAAACGTAAGAGCTGGGGCTGAACTGGAGGATTTAGGGACCGCTGATAGAGACTGCCAAGCCAATGTCTGTGCAAACCCACATGGCCAGCCCTGGCCAGAGGTCACCAAACAGAGCCCATCTGTGTCTCCTGGCTGGCAGGACACCTGCGGTAGGCCGGGTACCGCCAATCTCTGACCCCAGGTACCCTGGCACTGCAGCCCCTGCTTGCCCCCCGACAGCCCTGGGGTTCCCATCGGAATTTGATCTCTCTCTCAGACACGTGTGCAGTGGCAGAGGCGAGGGAGGGACAGATGCAGAGCTGTGTGGGCGTCGTGACTGTGAATTCTCCGGGCTCCTGGAGCAAGCAGGCTACTAGGAGTGACTTGCAGAGGACCAACCTGGGTGCCAGCCAATGTTTCTCTTCCATTTTCTTGGAAGAAGCTGGGGGGATTTGGAAGCGATTTCTGGGCTCCTGCTGTGTTGCACATGGCAGAATAAACATGGCCCTAAAAGAGTCTATTAGGGATAATTAATCATTTTCACCCGAGATGGTTTTTGGAAGGGCTCATATAACTTCACCACAGGAGGAATTTCTAAATACCTAGCAAAGGCACCATATTTTTCTAAAAAACCCATTTAACAAGGACTGCTTCTTCAGAAAGCATTTTCTATCTAAATGCATCGATGGCTGGACCTCAAGAAATGATTTAAGTGTTTTTCTCAAAAACAAGGCAGGTATTTTTCAGTGCAACTGTTTTCAGGCAGAACACACGGCGCTTTCTGTGGACCAGGTCTTGATACTTACAGAGATTTTAAAAGAAAATATTTGGGCTGTGGTTGAGGAATCAAACAATCTTAAGTATGTCAATAATGAGAGGCTGGAACTCTTTCTAAAAAAATATATACTGACTGTTGAACACAGGGCCAGCCTCTGAAGGCCAGGCTGTACTGAGGGACGGCACCCCACGTTTGCTACCGCTGCACAGGCAGCCAGAGGGACGGGCACAGGCGGGGCTGCTCCTACCCGCAGCACCGCTGACCGCTTTAAGGGAAACGGCTCTGAGAAGAATATCGTCCGGAGCCATCTCCGGGTAATCTGCGCAGTTAATTCTGCTATTTAAGAGTCCTCTTGAAGAGGGCGTGTTGGGTTAAGACGACGTATTATCTGAGCGGGACGACTCACTTTTCCTCCTAACATGGGGGCCAAAACTGATGGATCCCACCGATGCGTCGCCACTCAAGGCGTGCCCAACTGGTCCCCCTCGTGCGTACCCGGTGCTGGGGCTGCAGCCGGCACACGCAAGAGGCGACCTGACTCGGCTTCTCTAGGCCGCACTTTGCAGAGTCATTGGCACACGTGTCAATCCCAACTCTTACTTACCTTCTGGGTCTGGGGGAGGGCAGGCACTGGATCTGTAAACCTGAAATACCTTCAGTTTAATTAGCACATTGTGATTTGGACAGATCAACACCCAACATTGAAAACCAGATCAGATTCTATCCCAAATGGGGAATTGGTGGCAGTTGACAGCCTTCACAGGGATTCAGGGTGAGAGGATTTGGCGAAGTTTGAGGGTCTGCTCATGAGAGTATGACCTTCCTGGCAGGAATAGGTCTAGTGGTTAGGACACTCAGGCCACAGATTTGTTACAAAAGAAATCTAATTTTATTAACCTTTATAATTTAATTCATTTCGAACACACGTTTCAGGACGGCAGAAAGGAGATCTGAGTTTACGGCCGGTTGCCC